>NC_140584.1:818508583-819210250 GCF_964204655.1 Triturus cristatus
TCTTCATCAGTGTTACTGCTGAAATCATCGCTGGTGCCAGAGCTCAAGTCCTTGTTGGCTCCGGTGTCCAACCCCTAACCGAATCCGTCTTGACTCCAACTAAAATCGTGCTATGAATCCACTCAAGTGCATCCTGTTCCTGTACCTTCTGACTCAGACAAAATGCTTCCTTTTCCACAGAGCTTCCTCAGAGGCTTCATCAAGTTTTTGCTTTGGATTCTGACCAAAGTTTACCACCACGTTACAGTGATGATGAGGACGAATTACCTACACATAATGACCGTGTGCACATGGATTTCTCTGATATAGGGTTGATTCCGCTCCTTGGATCTCCAACTGTACTGTTGTCTGGATCCCTAATGTTTGGATAGGTGAACACGGATCAAGTGTATGCACCATGACATACTCCTGTCTCACAGATCATGGTCTTCTTGGACCGGGAGGGGTGCCCAAAGCCCTACCCTCATAGTTGTTGAAGGCTATCGTCTTCACTAGGAGTTAAGCAGCACGACTGTGGTGGTGGCTGCCTACCTTGTAGTGATCAGTAGGAGTGAACAGGACCTTGTGACACTGTTTCACTGGAGTGAGGCCTACAGGCTCATTCAGCTCTTTCTTCCGCTTGGTCTTGGGACCAATTTCACTAAATTAATCTCGGGTCCGAATACTTCTCCGGTCCACAGTGATCCGACGACCAACATTGGCAGGGTATGCTCAGACGTGAGTCCCTTGCTCACTTTGCCACTGGATTCAAGCAAGCCTGGCTGAAGACGGCTGAAATGCCAGAAACCGGTCCTAGGAAGCTTGTTTCCGGTCCAGGGAAGGCATGGCTTGGCAGTTCGGGCTGGACTGTTCCCATGAGGCACAGGGTCAGACTGATTTGCATATGGCTATGTCTGAACTGGGATGGCAGAGTGGGCTAAAGAACGGTGATGGATCAAACCCAGAATGGTTGACTGGGTGTGAGTGTTGGATTGGTTCTCATGCTCTGTCCATCACCACCCCCTTTTGTACCGCTTTGTTCGCCATAAGTTGGCAGGGTATGCTCAGACGTGAGTCCCTTGCTCACTTTTCCACTGGATTCACGCAAGCCTGGCTGAAGACTGCTGAAATGCCAGAAACCGGTCCTAGGAAGCTTGTTTCCGGTCCAGGGAAGGCATGGCTTGGCAGTTCGGGCTGGACTGTTCCCATGAGGCACAGGGTCCGACTGATTTGCATATGGCTATGTCTGAACTGGGGTGGCAGAGTGGGCTAAAGAACGGTGATGGATCAAACCCAGATCTGTTGACTGGGTGTGAGTGTTTGATTGGTTCTCATGCTCTGTCCATCACCACCCCCTTTTGTACCGCTTTGTTCGCCATAAGTTGGCAGGGTATGCTCAGACGTGAGTCCCTTACTCACTTTGCCACTGGATTCACGCAAGCCTGGCTGAAGACGGCTGAAATGCCAGAAACCGGTCCTAGGAAGCTTGTTTCCGGTCCAGGGAAGGCATGGCTTGGCAGTTCGGGCTGGACTGTTCCCATGAGGCACAGGGTCAGACTGATTTGCATATGGCTATGTCTGAACTGGGGTGGCAGAGTGGGCTAAAGAACGGTGATGGATCAAACCCAGATCTGTTGACTGGGTGTGAGTGTTTGATTGGTTCTCATGCTCTGTCCATCACCACCCCCTTTTGTACCGCATTGTTTGGTGTATACATGTATTATTGTGTTCTTCATGATTACATGTCATCATTGATGTAGAGTGTAAAATGTTTTGATATAATCTTCAAGAGTAATTAGTAGAGAGGGAGTCATTAAACGTGCTCTACTCAAAAAATATTTGTTTATTTATTCCTTTATACCAGTTTTCATTGTATAAAACTACGTCCTTTACCCAGGTTTATAAAGGGTTAATTGGGTATACCCCTCTTGCTTGCCAGTTGAGGAGAGTTGGGGGGCAGCAGCTCCTGAGAGGTAGCACAGGGCCTGCTGAGGGGAGCAATAACACAGGAAGAATACGGTTTAACAAAGGGGAGGGCAGGACTTGTGAGGTACTCTGACGCATGGGCACCTACTTTGAGGTGGGAGTACAGAGCAGGGCCTGCTGAGTGGGAGCAGAGAGGACAGGACCACCATCTCATGCCGCTGTAGCCATCCGTCGAGGCAGAGGGCTAAAAGTAGTATGTTGCAGCTAGCCCCATTCCTAGACGGGGATTAAACTGGAGAGCTGTAGCTCCCCGAGGCAGGTAGTTCTCCGCATGAGCATCCAGCAGTCTGTTGACACAGTCCTACTGGGAGCAACTGGGAGATTAGTGGTCCTACCAAGACACTCCTCACAACAAGCATTACAAGCATTGGAACTGCAATAGGTCTCGCATTTGCTTAATTTAGAGCTATTGGCGTTGTAAATGGCGTTGTAAATGAAAATGTCTTTTACCCCTTGTTGACCCCCGCAAAGCTCATCAGCACGTGCCCGTCATAAAAAGGAATATCTGACAATCGCATCTTAAACATTTTGCAACAATTCTATAGTTTCACCACGGCTTTAAAGTAAATTGTAAAATAAAGTTTATATTCTCATTAACACAGCCTTAAAACTGGGGCCCTGCAAATGGTGTGCAAGGTCTTATCTGAATCTGATTGTCTTTTAAACGTTGGGTATCGTATGGTACTATATTTAAATAAATCAATTTGTCACAGTAGCTGCTGTCATGAGCAGGCAAGTCCAACCCTGACTCATCATTTCCATTGCGGAATACATAATGTGCGTAGGTGGGTATGTAGCAGCTGCTTCTCAAGTGCTAGTTGAAGCATAAAATAATGATCCTCTAAAGTTGTATAGTGTTAACTTAAATATTTACATTTTAGCACATTAAAACAAAGTCAGTAAACTTCTGTTTGGATATTTGACAGCTGCACTGCACCACTGCTCCCTGGTTCTCTGTTGTGTTGCCTGCAACTTAGGCACTAACTGAGAATTTTGGAGTTGCATGTGTGCCTTTGCGCAATGTCCTACTAGCAGGCTCCACGCTCTGCACCTGTGCACCCAAACATGTATGTTTTAATAGGTTGTTAAGAGGTATTTTTTACTGTGAAGGAAGCCTTGGACACCCTCCCCCCCATAAATAAAAAAAAACACGCACGCACAAAAAGATATGGGACAGGTTGAGACAGGTAGGGTGGGAGCGAAAAGTTGTTACTCAGAGACCCTAAGAGGCAACATCGATCAAAATGTTTGCAGAGTGAGAAGGGGGTTCGAAAGCCTGTGAAGCCATGGCGAGTGTAGGAGTCGGGGCAGGGGAGGCCTGGTATGAAGGAATGAGAGAAACTCAAGTGATGGAGAGCGAAAGGGACAGCGTGAGAAAGAGTACGAGCGTGCTCGCGCATGCGTGCTTTTTTGTGAGAGGGAGGACGACAGGGGAGCAGAGGTGGTGAGGTCTGCATGAAGCTAAGAGGCATGGAACGTGAAAAATTACAGGAAAGAGGCTTAGGTTGACAGGGAGACGGGGACAGATAGAGAGAAAGTGGTTGAACAAAACAGAGGAGTCGGCCACGGTGATACAGGGAGACGTGGCGGGTCCCAGTGGCAGTCAGCGGAACACTGTTCGAAAGAGACAGGGGGTTAAGAACCCCGAGACGCACACGGCGACACAGAGAAACAGTCTGATGCTGATGGGGAGACATAGAGTTGAAGAGACATGCAGAGAGTCAGGGTACTTGTGAGAACTGCGGCAGAGAAAGAGACAGAACAACACA
Source organism: Triturus cristatus (assembly GCF_964204655.1). Classification (NCBI taxonomy): domain Eukaryota; kingdom Metazoa; phylum Chordata; class Amphibia; order Caudata; family Salamandridae; genus Triturus; species Triturus cristatus. The sequence continues at coordinate 818,512,318 of NC_140584.1, forward strand.
GAGGTATGGAGAGGACAGGGGGTCACGGTCGCACAACGTGGCACGCAGAGTCAGGCACGGGAGGAGAAACACGAGGGTCACTGAGAAACAGAGTCGGGGGTGGCCAGCGAGACGCTGCAAGGAAGGAACATATCAGGGGGATATCGAGAGAGGTAGATGAATAGAGGATGAAAAGACAAACAGAAACGGACACTGAGATAAAAGAGACTGGCACTGGAAGAAAGACGCCGTTTGGCACAGAGAGAGCGTAAAGAGACAGCATTGGGGAAAAGATGAATGAGCAGAGTGACATCAAGACGAACAATCTGTCGCCATTACGCACACATCAGCGTGTTTATTTTTGCATTGTGCTTTCACTTGAAGTGAAAGCGCGATGCAAAAATGAACACGCTTCTGCCTCGGCGGAAAAGCACCCAGAGTGTGCCAGGGTCCTCCCCTTGATCCCCTGCGCCTCTGAGCTCCATGCCTGCCCGGAGTAAACAGGATCCGTCCCTCCACGCCTCCAAAGATAAGAAATATCGTCACGACAGCCGGCAAGCAGACAATCCAGTCCGGATGGGCCGGACAAAAAGGAGACAGAGTGGTTACAAATAAGCCTCATTCCCAATCGGATGCTAGCGTTTTGCATAAAGGATGATGCCAGCAAATGGGATTGATGGGCGGGACTTCAAGTCCCCTTCTGAAATCTCCTTGATTACAAGAGGTCTCGCAGAGCGAGCAGTACGCATGCGCTGCAACACTAGGCCAGACCTAAAAGGGGCACCACATGCACCACTCACACAAGAAATCTACTGCAGAGCATGTGCAAATCCACTATCGACATAAGTGTGCTTGACATATAACATTTTCTCTTTCTGAAGGTGTGTGCATTCCCACACACCTTCAGAGAAAAAAGAAAAAACAGATTGCCACATGACTCCATTTTGGAAGGCGAGAACCACTAATCACTGCATGCGTGTGCGAGAATTCAAACGAAAAGCCAAGACTTCAAGGCCCAGAATGCATTAGGACAAGAACCAATTCTAACGGAACGAGAAATAGAAATCTCGTGCTAAGAGCAAAAAACTCAGCCTGTGACCATATGCTTTCGGGACTTGTTTAAAGTAAAGTTTACGCAGCTTTGAAACAGTAAACTGAACTGATACCTCTGTCACCACAAGTCACATCAATCGCTCAGGCTAGCACCCACGAGGTGACAGCTCCAGTCTGGTCCCTGGCTTACCTGGCAGACCCTATTGCTCTGGTCCTGAAATGGCACGCACGAGCGGTTGTGGAGGTTACCAGTAAAGATCCAAGGTGTGTTGCAGCCTCCTCAGTGCCCCTGAGTGAGATGATAAGAGATATGCTTTAAGCAGATACTCTGCTAAAGCATGTCAACTCACAGTATCTGCTTACTAATTCATCACACGCTGTTTGAAAGCGTGCAACGGCAGCTCGGCCTTCTGTCCCACCCCACAACGCCTGACCCGAGCCAATTGAGACGCTGCAGAGCAACGCAATGATTGGCTGGGTCAGGCGCTGCGAACGCTCTTTAGGAGACTTGGGGGCTGTGGCAGCAATCCCTATGCCCCTACACTGTGCTTTGGTAGGCAAGGGTTTAAGTGAGCATATCGGGCTGAACAGCGCAAGGCACCTGTCCAATCCGACATGCGCACTTCACCTTAAGGAGCCTGTCAATCCTCAAGCTCCTAGTCACGCCACCCCCATGTTCGCCCGCTACAGCTAGCTGTAATAAAGCTGAAGCTATTCTGTGCATGTGCGTTTAAAAAAAACAATGAATAAAACACATTTATATAACGGTTAAGTAAACTGGGGGCACGCGCACCAATAGAAACAGGGGGGTGATGCCCCAACGAGGAAACCGCCACTGTGTGCTAGGTGTATGTGTGCTTGCATGAAGTACAATACATGAAGTGTGAAGGGTTTTGTAGTGCGTACATAGTGAGTGTGTGTGCTGGCACTTTGTGTATTTTGAAATAACACACCCTGGTTAAAGCTAGTCAGTATTCAACAATGTGCACAGACTGAGTGTGTGTGCTGAATGCATGTCTACATGTGAGGGCACAATGCATAGTGATATGCTGAACAGAAAGTGTGCTATGAATATACACTGAGTGAGTGTGCTTGCAATGGTACATTGTAGAGAGGATCCTTGGTTCCATTTTAGAAAGCCAAGGCCTGCCTGGTGAAGACATAAGGAGGAAAGGAATCCCCCTGGGACAGATTTGTGTATTGCTGCATTCCTGTGAGCTGGGTGGGGACACACTGGAGGGAAAAGGAAGGGACTCCCTTTACATTTCAAAAGACTGCTCTTTGATTTAGTGATAGCGCACAAGGAAGGGGCCTAGACACATCTCAGGAAGGGAGATGGGGCTGATAAGAGAATCATAAAGAGTAGGTATGGGTGCTTGAACATCTAGGTGTGAACTCTGGTCACTCCCATGAATTGTGCTGTGCACAATCTGCTTCAGAGTTGTGCCTGTTGTGGCAGACCTCTTTCATGAAGGAAGATGAATAGAGTACCCACTTCAAAAGAAGCAGAACTGCAACATAAAACTAAAAAAGACACAGAACCATATTTGGTGTCTGGAAAAGGACTATAAGAAGGCGAGGTTGAGCACCCAAGAATTTGTCATCAGCCAAGTAGCCTGATGGGCTATGTGAGAAAAGGAAGCTCTGCAAGACTCTGCCTGTGACCAAAAATGCGGGCCAAGCCCTGCTAGTCTCCCTGCTGGTTGAGGGGACATCACCCATGGAAATCAAGACCAACTGCCTTAGAGCCTGGACCACCAGCATTTGCCTGCTTGCCAAGACCTGTTTGCCCTGTGAGGAAGAGGACAGCGTTTTCAGGGAGTGAGGTCGAATTGGGACCCCTACCGTGATGACTTCCTTTGTGAGGTGTGAGAATTCAGCTGTGCATCGATCAGGCGGTAGTCTGTGTTCAGGACTGCTTTTGGCACCCCCTGTACGCCAGGAGAGGACTGCCAAAGACTGTGCCAAGTTTTGAGTGCTGTGTGGGTGAGGGTTCCGAGCTCATGCGGCCTCATTGCGGTAATCCTATATGCCAGAGGGGGCTACCAGTGAAGAAGTTGTGTGACCAGCATACCGGGACTCATGAACCTGAGGATACTTTTTTGCGTCCGGAAGGTACTGCAGCAACTCTATATGTAAGGGTGGCTTCTGGGACCAAGTCATCAAAGGCTCTGGGCCTTCGCCTACCGCGAGCAGCCTGGCTTCTCCCAGCAGGATTGGATCTTGTGAATGCCCACGTTGAGAGCATCCACTATAGCATCAACCGTTCTGTGCTGCAGGAGTGGGTAAGACTAGAACTAGAGCCTTTCGGTCCCTGGTGGATTCACTGCTAAAGGTGCTGGTGCATCATAGACACTTTTGACTGAAATCCTAAAGAGTCAAAAGGGATCTCTTGAGGACAGCCTAATAGTTTCCATCTCCTAAAGCAGGCACCAGTGATTGGCAAATAACCTTGAATACGTTACACGATGGAGGGTGGATTCGCTCAATAACTGCTAGAGCACCGACCTCCCGGGGGATTGTGTTATTGCATTTGAGTGTCACACCTTTTTGCATGTGTAGAGTTATGAATAAAATATTACTTTTTAGGTCTCGCTGAGCCAGCGTATGCGCTGCTCTGCGAGACATTTAGTGTGTGGGTTTTCAAAGTGCTGACACAGACTTTTGGTGGCCTCAAGCTTGCGTACACGCGAGCAGCCGCCATCTGTCTTTCCTCCGTCACACAACTCCCGCTTCTCCCCAACCACAGATCGCTTCGCTCGCCGCGCTTGATCGCGATCACTTTCACGTTTGCGGGCCGCGCGGCCGTGTCACTTTCATGGTCGTGCAGCCAATTCTTGTTTTTTTTTTTTTACCAGATCGATGCACGTCCTGTTGTCATCATAACGTCATTGTTTTCTTATGTGCGAGTGCAACTGCTTTCACACGCAATAAGCTCTGTGCATTTCAACCCTTACCACTGGCCTGGCCCCCCTTTCTACTCCCCAGAACACACCTAACGAAAGAACAAGAATGTGATGCCTCTGGGGCTCGTCTGCATCAAGCTCCTCCCTGGCCCGCCCTGCTTCAGTCTCTGGAACAAAGAAGTTAAGATAGTGAAGTGGTGGGCAGGGCCTCTTATCTAATGCTCCTTGGTCCTCGCTGCCAGTGCCCGCCCTGGAAGCTGCTTTTTTCACCCTCCCAGCCCATCTACCTGAGGGAAAGCAGACAATCTGCATGTTCACAGCAGCTGTGAAACAAACCGTTCTTGTAGGGAAAACACCACCCACAAAAAGTAACACCTGCCAATGCCACAGCTGAAGAGGTAATCCCGACGTTCAAGCAAAATCGCATTAGCAATGGTTGGGAGGATAATTGTCGTTTATAAATTTTAAAATACTACACACGCAGCGATTTTCATCATTATTGCTACATACACGAGTACAAATATTTTAAATGGTGCTCGATAACTTGTCATCAGCAAAAGCAAGTATTTGAAATCCTTCACAAGAACGAAAGCAGCTCATACTTCCATAGAACAGCAACCACATGAAATAGTGAAAAGTAAGGAGATCACTACTAAATTAATTAAAGTAAAATGCTACCAGTGAAAGAAGACTCCAAATATTATTTTAGCAAAGCTACTTGGCACCTTTACAGGATGACATACAAATGCAGAGTCACTCAGAGAAATGGATATATAAATCACTGCATAAGTGGCACACTCGCGAATTCCAAGCAGCACTATCCAGAGAAGAGACTGGAACTAATATTGATTTTGGGCAATTGAAAATCTGCCAAAGGGCTATGAATAAATATTTTTGGGGGACTTGTGAAATACACTGAAACGCATACTGCAGACTTTCAGAGAAAAAAAGGCCCCTTTTTTTATTTATGTATGATAGCGCTTGGAATCACTGGACATTTTTCAATCGCAAGAGACGGATCAGCTTGACACTAATAACACATTTGCAAAGGACACATCATCATTTAAGAACATTAAGTGCTCGGGAACAAATGTTTTTTTATTTCTAGGAGACAGAACGAGTTCTAAGCTGAGAGTTGACATATCATTACATTTAATACTAGAAAGATAATCCACCCAGTCACTCAAGGGAGGCAAATTAGCTTTTCAAACAAGCACAAGTCAGCTTCCAGCCAAGCACGAGAAGGATGCATTAAAGTGAATACGTTTCTTTTATGCTGCAAGAGTGCTTGAAGTTTAAACAGAAGGTGTATCGTGAGATTATGTCAATATTTATGAATAAAGAAAAAATAAAATCGTGTTGAAGATTAAAACTATTTAAAGTTTTGATGTGCCATTCTAGTTTATCAAGAATGTTTTTTTTCCATTAGATCCCATATTCTCTACAAAAAAATAATGTAACAATACTATTATTTCCCTGTTTCTTTAGCCTATTCCTCCGAAAGCATTTTCTGTAATGCAATGGCCTCCATTGCCTTCCTTTATGTAAGCTTCTGGCACTAGAAGCAGCAGTCACCTGGGACATAAAGCTGATGAACTCTGAGAAACAATTCAAAGTGACCAGGATTTGACAACTGGACAGTGTGCCTTTTTATGCCTGGAACAAGACAAATATTAATAATGTCTGTTTTTATTATGTGCAGAAGGCCAACGATCTTAGTCTAGCACCTATCCGCAAACAATAAAAACAAGTAGGCGTACTGCTACTTTAGACACAATCATGCAGATTCTTTGTCTTGTTTTTATGGCGTTCAGATTGTCTATCTACCCCTCTCTCTACCCACTTCTCTCTACACACCTCTCTCTACCTACCTCTCTCTACACACCTCTTTATCTCTCTCTACACACCTCTCTCACTCTCCCTACACACCTCTCTCTAACTCTAAGTGGCAGCCGGAGCCTGATAGCACTGCTTGTCCTTTTAAAAAAAACAAGAATTGGCATAGCCAATAGGTCTCACCTTTGGGGCCTTATACGTGTTTAACCATGCAACAGTTAATGTTGCACCAAGGATATTGTGCTGCATAACTAAATACTTATAAGGTCCCAAAAGTGAGACCTATTGGCTATGCCAATGCTTGTTATAAAAGCAAATATTTGGCTGGACATTTGCTGGCCTAACCGTCATTTTTTAAATCAACAGATTAACATACATATTCCCTTCTAAAAAGTTTGTAATGACATAGTAGAATCTTAATTTGGTCCTGATGTTCCTCAGGTGTACCCCCTTTGATCCAATGTTCAGCCGCTTGTTGTATCTTCTGACTCTCAATGCATCTTCCTCCTTGCTATCACTTAAGCTCATCACGTGAGGTCGGGCTTCAGGACATCAGGAGTAAAAAGCTTCAACCACTACGGTTTGGCCCAGTAGCCCCTGTGCACCCGTGGCCCTCCGAAAGGGGTTCTGACAACCATCAGAAAGGAAGTCAAAGAGTATTGCAGCATTGGGAAGAGAATTTTCACTTCATACAGCTTGGCGTTGAAATCCATTAGTTTGGTCTGCCTTTAGTGCTGTTATGTGCATGCCATGTGAACAAGGCCAGCGAGATGTTGCCTGCGGTTTTGACCTTTTTTGGCTCAAGCCTCTCAGGTCACTGAGGATGTTGCCAGGTATGTATTTAGGGCTTGCCTAGATAATACTGATTGCTTCGCACAGGTGGTAGACACTTTTGTGCAGGAGTGTGGAATGTATATCTCCTGACGCCCTAGACATGTATGATTTCCCTGGGGAGCAAGAAGATTTAATGCCTATTTTGTCCGATGGACAAGTATACATTAAATTACATAAAGAGGAACAGAGCACTGGCAGTGGACGTTCACAATAGATGGATGCAGTGCACCAAAAATATAAAGCACACTGTAAAGAATTTGAGGATTTTTTTAGGTATGCAGTGAGAATGAGGTAACGCAAGAAAGCACAAATAGCTTCTTTTAATGGGCTTACCACCCTTGTTGTATGTCTTCAACACATGCCTTACATAAAATAAAATAAAGTACGCAAACCTCACATTGAAGTTTAATTGGTAAACATACAAAAGGAGAGTAGTAAAGCAGTGTTGTGAAAAAAAGGGGAAGCATATAGACAATGTAGGATAAGACTGGAGACTAAGCACAATGTATGCAGACCAAAACCTGGCTTAGTTTTCAGCTGGCAGGGATAGGCTACAACAGTGGGTAACACTGCTACAGGCATTAAAATTGCTTGGCTTGGCCCAGCTGTCTTCCTAATTCTTAACCAAGCAGTTACTCCTCAGCAGCAGGAGGTCCCTGAGGACTCATTTAGGATCCTGAGTGGGAGACCTCTCTCCTCCCCTGCTCTCTGGCTGTGGTCCTGGTCTGCCAGTCCAGTCTATCCACATCCCTTTGGCAGTTATTGATTTGCTGTTCTTTGCAATTGCCTTCATGCTATATCTTCTTTGTCCTCATCCTCTGATGACACACAAGCCCTCATCCTTCTCTACTCTAATCTGAATCTGCAACACACTCCTATTTCCATCTTCTCAATGACTAGCTACTTATCCTCTGTCCTCAGTCTTGTCAGCACTCTCACTGCTCCTATGAAGGCAGCTTCTGTAATACTACTATTCCACCAGCCCCCAACACTTTACTCATTCAAGCAGTAGCCTCGACCAGGTGGTTGAGTGTTTGCTCATGCAAGGGTCTGCTGGGGGTTATTTTTCTTCTGCAGCAAGTGGATATCTACAGACTGTGCCACCTCAGGGTCTGCTTGTGTGTCTGTATCTACAGGGGGAGCATGCCTGAATGGTGTGCTTGCAGGGACATATCTGCACTGTGCATGTGTGCACTTTCAGGAGATTTGCCTGTGCCTACAGGTGTGAGGTTGGTCGGTCTTTCTCTACAGTTTTAATGTATTTGTCTATGGGTGTGTGGGTCTTTTAGATGGGCCCTGTTGCTGAACAGAGCTGTGAACTATTTATAGAAATCTTTCAAGCTTATCTTTCAAGCTTCAAATTCAGTTCCTCAGTGAAGATGGTTCTATTGCACTCACCACTTTAACAGTACCAGCATTAAAACCTAAAGTTGGAAAAGGAAAGATGGCTAAAGAGCACCAAGTAAGAAGGGGACGGGCGGCAAGATGTGAGAATCTGTGATGGCACAATAACTGAGAAGGGGGAAGAGCAAAATGAAATTCATTTTTTTTAAATCAGCAAAAACAAGGCAAGAGCAATGATAGAGGAGACAGTAGACCATGGAACCAGAACATGAAAAGAGGGCAAGACTTATTTATGATCTGCAGGCCAATGGTTCCAATTCTTCTGAGATATTTGAGGGAATTAATAACTACCTGCTGGGATCCATGTTCAGTCTGCTGTTCTGCGTCCAAGCGGCACAGTATTCTGGCAGTGGTATATCTTCGTTTATGCTTTACAAAATTCTATATGCAGGTGGTAACAGGTGATCCAGCGCTCATGAACTTATAATTTCCAAAGACCAGAGCCCAATGTTCCATTATCCAACAAGCTCCTTTGCACTGAGATTAGTGTGATTCTAAAAACGAAACCAGTTTATTAATCTTCATTATTATGTCTCCCTAATTTACCAAATATGGCGAAGTAATCTTTGTGTTTTGATCATATAGACAAATCAGTACTCGTGAAAATAATACTCTAATAAAGACAGACTCATTTGTAAATTTATAATGTTTATCTAATAATGAAATAATGCTCATAAAGTACAAAGATTCAGCACCAATCATAGACCATCACAAACAAACAATATCAGAAGACGACATGCGACGATCTCTCCCCATCAGTCAGCAAAATATCTGTCCAAAACCCCTCCCTCCGGGTACCTCAATTATACCCTAAAGCCCAAAACAACCAACCCACAGAAGTATCTAACTTAGGTCATGCTTCACATTTGATTGGTTTAGGAAGGGGTGTACTGTCACACCACTCTATACGCATACATAGGTTTTAAAGACTTCTTTGTTTTAATCATCTATAATGACATCAACTTTCTCCTCAGGCAATAAGGTTCAAATCTCTATCGCTTTGTTTCCTCTTCTCCGGCAGTCATCTTCCACATTGTACTATTTTTCCTGCTGAGCGCCTCTCTGCAGGGGAAGCTTCCCTCCACGTTCATACATTGTTCTTTTCCTTTGGATCTTGACAGGCACTCAGGATTCGAAGGACAAGTCAAGTCCATCTTTCCCTCTTGCTCACATTTCAATTTTCTAGGATTTAATTTTCTGCGCGGCAGACTTTTAACCCTTTATCTGTCATGCAGAATGAAACCCATGCTTGTCTCTACAATTAACAAAACACAAACATTTATTCTTATTTGAAATGCATTTTCTATGCACCAACCCTAATGCTGCATTTATCCCCGCGCAAACCCATGTCAATGTTTGCATTACAGCTGTTATTAATAACATGCACTAAATTAGCATTAGTCCTCCGTTTTTAATTAGTCAGAAGCCTTTGGCGGCCTACTTCAGTCATTTAGTTCGCGCTTGCGCAGAAGCATTTCCCCATGTTAAACTTTTCTTGTTTATTTTTCACTGCACACGGTTAATAAATATTACTGAGGGTTCAATCCGAGCAGGTTTTATTTTACACGAAAACCCTGCTCCATCAATCCCCCCTTTGCTGGCCTTTTAAGCCATCACTAAAATACCCACCAATACAGATTATCATTTCTTAAAAGGCAGATGTTCTCTCACGTTTAAACATTATCCTATCTAAATCCTTCATGACTTCATAATAATTCCCTTTAATATCTTCTAATTCTATTTCCGCTCTCCTTCTTTTTCTTGTTCTACGTTTATTATCTAAAGTATCTCTTTTGCATCTACAACATTTATAAATCAAGAAAATAATTATTATTGCTGTAAGCACTGCAACAATAGGTGTTAGTACTCTTCCTAGAACACTATTACCAGAGGTAGAAAAATAATTACCCACTGAGGAAAAACTCTTGCCAAGTTTCTCCCAAGCACCACCAACCTTCAAATCAGACAAATCTTGATGGAGATTTATAATATTCTTAATATACACCTCAAGACTTTTACTCTTGTCAGGGATATAAGTGCAACATTGGTGTATTTTCAGCATATTGCAGACTCCACCCTCTTTAGCCAAAATTAGATCAAAGGCAAGTCGATTTTGCAAAACCATAGACCTAATTGCAACCATTTCAGTATCAACCATTAAGAATCCTCCAGCAGTGTCTGTTGATAAACGATCAACAACTGTGGACAATTTTCTAATTCTATGTGAATTCAGAATAACTCCAACCAAAGGTATCAGTGCTTCAAAAATATCTCCAACTATTTCTGAAAAACTTGCTCTCTTATTGCGTATTAATCCATTCTTTACTTCATTGATTCTATGATTCTTATCAACATGGTATATCTTTGGAAATACTATATCAAGATAACATCCATACCAATGTGCAGGCAACCTACAATAAGCATTCTTACCACACACATAATAAATTCCTGGGAAAACAGGATCAGATCCTCCTTTTATTCCCCAACCTCCCGTGATTAGAAAGGTATGATCACATTCACTAGAACCAATGAAATAACTATTGAAATCTGTCTTTTGTCTAAGTAAGCAAAGCTTCCCTCTATGATACCAATCAAGAGACATTGCAGCGTAAATCTCACCTTTCTTATAATCTCCTTCTCCGAAAGCCCATGGAGGTACATGAGACTTTTGCTCAGCAACTTTTCTCTGAAATTCCTGTCTTCTATCTTGTACCATGTTAATAAATTCTATCTCTTCAAACCATAGGCTACATGTAAGATTGTGTCTATGTGCATATACTGTGTCCAGTGTCTGTGTAGTATGAAAAAAATCTCCCATGTATTCTGCATTTCTAGCAATATTTATTTTATTCATGTTCTTTCTAATAGGAACTTCTGAAAACACTAAATCCACATTCGAATAGAAATATTGCAATCTCCCTGTCTCGTAAAAGAGACTTGTTAGTACACCACAAGACACACCATACGTTAAAGGTAGATGATGGTAAGTCACCCCCTCTGATAAAGACGACGGTAATTGCATGCACACATAACAATATCTCGCATCCATTGTACCCACATATTCATACAATAATTTTGTCAATACGAAAAATCATTAATTGATTTATCATGATGATAGATACTGTCATCCTCCATCACTATATTAGCATTTGGAGTTTCTTTAAGATTTTTAGTATCTACTTTCTCACTCAACACACCAATGGTATTGTTATTATTCTGATGAATATGTACAATAAAGACAGGCGCAATAACAATTAGTATTAACCATAACACCATTAGTAGTAAAATACTAAATAAGCAAGCATTAATACATCTACGTTTAAAACTACGATTTTGATGTCCAGTCTCTGCTTTTTCTGCCATTTCTAATATAAAAATTAAAAAAAAATTAAAACTCAAAAATCTAATCTATAAAAATCTAATCTAAAATTTAATCTAGAATTTTGTGGAATCTATCCAAAATAGTGTATCTTCTCACTTTATGACTTTCTACTTTACCCCCTCTTTTTTTTATAGATCTGGTCTTCTTGTTCTTCAGATTTCTTTTCAATTTTCAATGAATTTTCAAATGTTCTACTTTCTTTGCACCTCAATTTTACACAGTTCTTTTTAAGGTGGTTTAAAACTGTCTCCTTCACTTTGACTTGTACCAACTTCTTGTTTGATCTGATCTGAATCTTCAACTTCTTCTAGTACTATATATGTCCATTCCGGAGCTGTGTACTTTTTTATTTGGAACCTTTATTCTTTTTGTCTTTCTAACTGTTTCTTCTTCTGATTCACTTTGTTCAACTTGATCTGATACTTCTGTTATTGTCTCTGGTAATTTTTGTTTCCAAGTGTATTTCAGTCTTTTCACTTCTTTTGGCCACACATCGCCTTTTCTTTCTCTTTTAGACTGTACTACTTTTTCTGCTTTGTTGTCAAGATCGCAAGTTCTTTTACTCAGTTCCTTTTCTTGTTGTCGTACTTGCTCTTGATTTCCATTCAACACTTCTCCATTATCACTTTCAACAGCAGTCTTTTGAGACCCAGTAGCTGGTGGCCACTTTATTCGACTTTTTCCCTGTTCAAGTACTTGTTCCACACTTTCAGAATCTGCAAATTCAGATTCTGTCTTTTCACGTTCTACAGCTTCTGGCTCTTATTGTCTCACCACTAGTCACTGTTCTTCTTCTTGTCTTTCAAGTGGACTAGGGACTCTTCTTGTATGACTTGCGTGTATCAAATTTGGCAAGCCACTACACCTCAACTGCTGTCGTCGTTACCAGTATGATCCGATAAGGCCCATGACATCTAGATTCCAAACACAACTTTCTCACATGTTCTTTCACCAGGACCCACTCACCTGGACTTAAATCATGTGCTTGCTCCTGCTGTGTTGTGGTTGCAATCTCTCCAACCTGATGAGACACAGAACGCACCACATCAGCCAAACCTTGGCAATAATCAATCACTAAATCATCAGTAATATTCATTAATTGATTTGCTGGTACAATCGGCTGTCTCATTGCTTTTTCCATGATTATTTTGTGTGGGGATAATATAGTCTTTTTTATCAGGAATGCCACTTAAACTCATCAACACCAGGGGTAAAGCATCTGGCCATTTTAGTGTTGTGGATTCACATACTTTAGACAGTCTAGATTTAATAGTGCCGTTAATTTGCTCAACCACACCTGAGGCTTCTGGTCGATAGGCACAATGCAGCTTTTGCTCAATTTGTAATGCTGCGCAAATCATCCGAATTGTTACATTATTAAAATGAGTACCTCTATCTGTTTCTAAAGAGACTGGAAATCCAAATCTTGGAATAATCTCTCTCAAAAGCAGTTTAGCAACAGTTAAACTATCGCTCCTTCTTGTTGGATATGCTTCTACCTAATGAGAAATCAATCAACAACCAACACATATTTTAGTCCATCACAAGGAGGGAGCTCATTGAAATCAGCTTGCAACCTTGTGAAAGGTCCAGCCACTTTTCCAATTCTGCCCCAACTAACAATTGTTTTCCTCCCTGGATTCTGTTGCTGGCATGTTACACACCTTTGGCACAGACTCTCTGCAGTGACCCTAAACTTGGGGTTATACCATGACTGTTGGAAAAGTCTAATCATAGCAGCTCTCCCTACATGTGTAATTCCATGGTAAACAATAGCCATTTGCGACAGCAAGCAATCTGGCATCACTACTCTGTCATCTGTATGCACCCATATTTCATCTTCCGGCCTCTTTCTACAACCTGATTTGATCCAAAGTTCTTTTTCTTCCTCACTAGCTTCATCCTGCAATTGTCTAATTTCATCCCATGTTTCAACTGAAGAGAACATCAAATGAAAATCTGTATTTTTCTTATCTGAAAGAGACACGTTAGTGATAGATGCCTTACCTTGGAATATCCCCAGGCATCAGACTGGATCCGGAAAGTTTTCATCAGCAGTACCCCTGCGCGTCGGTAGGCGTCGTCGTGCGGCTCCGCGTACGTCGCTGTCGTCGTAGCTGCCAAGATAACGTCGTTGGAGCGTAGCTGCCAAGATAACGTCGTTGGAGCTTCTTAGATGCGCCCACATTCGTTGACGTCAGTTCTTTCTTTTTCCGCGCCAGCAAGCGCAGATCCGAGAGTGAGCGGTACTCCTAGTTATTACTTTAACTTGGTTTTTGACAACTTGTGTCTCTTGTTTTGTCGTGTACTCGACTTCTGGTGCAGTAGGGATGCCCGGGTTTAAGTCCTGTAGGACCTTCCGTCGGAACATGTCGGTGGCGGACCCGCATGACGTGTGTCTCTTCTGTTTAGGCCATGCCCATGACCCCGAGGCGTGCCCCGATTGTCGGACGATGGCGTCGAAAGCTTTGCGGGAGCGTTCTCGAAAGTTGTTGGAGGCCCGGCAATCGGTTCCGCACCGTTCGAGGTCCCGCTCCCGTGGGAGGTCGAGGGACCGGTCGCGGAGCCGACACCATTGCTTGTCGGACTCTGGGACAAGTAAGTCAAGGCGCCATAAAAAGTCGAAGAAGCGACATCGCTCCTTGACTACCCCTCACCGGTTGTGGGACACGGTGGAGGGGGTGGGTGGTCACTCCCCCGCAGCTCCGGTGGAGCCTCCGTTGTTGCCTGTGGCCTACACACCCTTTCCGGGTCCGCACGCGACGCAGGAAGAAATCCAGGTCTTCCTATCGGCCATGCGCTGTTTGTTTCCCACGTCAGATCCCTCCGGAGCGCCTTTGGGCCCCGTGTATGAGTGGGGTGGTTCTGCCCCCATGCCGCCGCCTGTGGCCCCGGCTACGCCAGCACTGCGGCGCTGCCTCTGGCATCGGGGACGGCGCCGGATATGGCGCCGGACTGCGTTGAACCTGGATTTGTCTATTACCCCCTGATTCCCATTCCAGATGGGGAGTTTATCCCATTTCCCCCGGGCACCCCGTCCTTACCAGCCTCTTCAATAGCTGATGGACGAAGGGGAGTACTGGGAGGAGTCTGAGGACTCTCTCGCAGCTCAATGCGAGGATGAGCCAGAGTGGGAGGGTGATATGGAAGGTCCAGGCGATCTGGATTTCTCTCCACACTCTTGTACACTGTCCCTTTCTTCCGTGGCTACGGAGGAGGTTGGGACTTTTCTGTGGTGTTGCCTAGAGCTGCTGAGGCTCTTAACCTCAAGCTCCCTTCTGTGCCTATCAGGACCAATCTCCTGACCGAGGTGCTACAGCCAGCGGCGTCCTCCGCGGAGCCGCTGTTAACCTTCAACGATGCACTTACCGGCATCCTGTGGAGCACCTGGAACAAACCTAACAGAGGTTCCTGTAGATAAGAGTGTGGCACGCCGCCATAGCCAGGTGCCGGGCGACCCCAGCTTTCTCACACATCAACCGTCGCCTCAGAGTCTGGTTGTTCAGGCTTCTGCCTCGCCAAGCGCATTGCCTTCTGCCCCTCCGGACAAGAAATCTAAGAAACGGGAGCAGTTTGGGAATAAGATTTTCACTTCTGCCAGTTCCGGGTTGTGGGCGGTGAATACTGCGTGCCTGTTGGGCCGCTATTCACATTCTGTATGGGACGCCGTGGCACAGGTGGTGCCTCAGTGCCCTGTGGAAGCTCGGGCGGTGCTCTCCCATCCATTACCGAAGGGAGAGATGCTGCTAAATTCACTATCCGTTGTGGACTTGACACGGCCGAGTCCCTCGGCAGGGCGCTTTCCACAACGGTGGCGCTACGCCGTTAAGCTTGGCTCAGAACTACTGGCTTCTCCGGGGATGTCCAGAACACCTTGTTGGACATACCCTTTGATGGCACACGCCTCTTTGGTGACAAGGCGGATAGCACCCTGGAACGCTTTAAGGACTCTCTGGCTATGGCCCAGACCTTAGGTCTCGCACCCACGCGCACCCCCTCGGGGTCTGCTTTTCGCTCCTTTCGAAGTCAAGGTAGAGATGTCCAAGCACGTTCCTTTCAGAACCGCCGGCCAGCGCAGCCACAGTCTCAGCGCAGCCGCAGTCTCACCGCAGCCGCGGTCATGGGGCCTGCCGTGGTGGGTCACAATGCCAGCGGGTGGGTCAATCCACCACCGCCCTGCCACCACCGCCTCAAAACCTTCCTAGTCTGGTGTTTCAGGCCCACCAGACGCCAGTGGGCGGGAGAATTCGCCATCACCTCCCCCACTGGCACACCATCACTTCGGACAGGTGGGTTCTGCAGATAGTCCGAAGGGGCTACTCCCTCCCCTTCGAGTCTACCCCTCCAACCATGCCACCTCAGTACCACCGCATGTCGGGGAATTACTGGGCACTTCTCCAGCAGGAAGTTGCGGCCCTCTTAGCCAAGGGGGCCATCGAGCATGCACCGACGCCAGAAGTAGGCCGTGGTTGTTACTCCCACTACTTCTTGGTTCCGAAGAAGGACAAAGGTCTGCACCCTATCTTAGACCTCCAGAACGTCAAACGCTTCCTCCGGAAGGAGAAGTTCAAGATGCTCACGCTTGCTCAGGTCTTGTCTGCCCTAGACCCGCAAGACTGGCTGGTAGCGTTGGACTTGCAGGATGCTTATTTTCATATCCCCATCCTGCCAGCCTACCGGCGTTACCTACGGTTCATGGTGGGCCAAGAGCACTCTCAGTTCACCGTGCTCCCTTCGGGCTTACCAGCGCCCCTCGGGTCTTCACGAAAGTGATGGCGGTGGTCGCAGCTCATCTGTGCAGGTCAGGGATTCAGTCTTCCCCTATCTCATCGACTGGCTGTTGGAGGAGGGCTCGACCCAGGCAGTTGTCTCCCACCTCCTACCTACGGCCGACCTCCTGAATTTGCTGGGGTTTTCCATCAATGTGCCGAAGTCGCACCTGATTCCCTCTCAGAAGCTCCTCTTCAGCGGAGCGGTTCTGGATACGGCACAGTTTCGGGTTTATCCTCTCAAACAGCTAGTCCGGGGCATTCAGGCTACGATTCCGATCTTTCAGCCCTGGTCCTGGGTTTCGGTCAGGAAGACCCTGAGGCTGCTGGGCCTCATGGCCTTCTGCATCCTACTGATCTATCATGCCAGATGGCATATGTGGACTCTGCAGTGGGACCTGAAATTCCAGTGGATGCAGCATCGGGGAAACCTGTCCGACTACGTCCAGATCTCGGAGGGCACTGCACAGGACTTGCAGTGGTGGCTCACGGACCAGCGTTGGGTCAGCGGCAGATCCCTCTCCCTTCCCCAACCGGAGCACACAGTAGTGACGGACGCGTCCCTCCTGGGATAAGGCGGCCACATGGGAGAGGCGGAGATCAGAGGCCTCTGGTCTCCGGTGGAGTCCAAACTCCATATCAACCTTTTGGAGCTCAGGGCGATCCTACTTGCACTGAAAGCCTTCCTTCCCTCTGTCAAGGGGAGAGTAGTGCAGGTGTTCACGGACAACACCACTGCCATGTGGTACTGCAACAAATAGGGCAGGGTGGGGTCGTGGACCCTATGTCAGGAAGCTCTATGTCTCTGAAAGTGGCTGGAACGTCAAGGCATTTCATTGGTGGTTCAACACCTGGCAGGTACCCTGAATGCCAGGGCAGACGAACTCAGCCGCAGGTGCATGTTGGATCACGAATGGCGTCTTCACTCAGAGGTGGCACAAGGTCTCTTTCAGCACTGGGGAGAAAATGGTTAGATCTATTCGCCACCGAAGAGAACGCGCAATGTCAGCAGTTCTGCGCTTTGAAATTTCCAAGGCGGCACTCGCTCGGAGACGCTTTTCGTCACAAGTGGAGTTGTGGTCTATTGTATGCCTTTCCGCCTATACCACTTCTGCCCAGCGTGCTGAAGAAGATCAGACGCGACCGGGCCCAGGTCATTCTTGTGGCATCATACTGGGCTTGAAGAGTTTGGTATCCCGAGCTACTCAGTATGAGCGTGGATCCCTCGATCCGACTGCCTCATCGTTCTCCTGTCGCAGCAACAGGGGACGGTCCTCCACCTGAACCTGTCCAGCCTCCACCTCCTTGCTTGAAGATTGAGCGGCGCCGGCTGATTCCATTTGACTTACCTCCTGAAGTCTGTAATGTGATTCTGGCAGCCAGTCGTCCCTCCACTAAAACGGTATACGCCTGTCGGTGGAAAACATTTGTGGCATGGTGCACAGCGTAGATCCTCTTTCTGCCCCTCTTTCTAAGGTCCTATTGTTCCTTCTCTCTTTGGCCCAGCAAGGCTCTGCTCTGGGCACTATCAAGGGCTACCTTTCTGCTCTTTCAGCCTTTCTTAGGCTGCCTGATCAGCCCTCTCTTTTCAAGTCCCCAGTTGTCAATAGATTTCTCAAAGGCATTACTCAACTTTTCCCTCCTATTCCTTTTGTGATGCCTCAATGGGACTTGAACCGGGTTCTCACATGCTTGATGTGCGCTCCCTTTGAGCCTCTTCATAGCTGACCTTTGCGGTTATTAACTTTGAAAACTGTCTTCCTCGTGGCCATCACCTCCGCTTGGCGGGTGAGTGAGCTCCAAGCTCTTTCCTGTAAACCTCCTTTCCTGGCGATTCATCCAGACAAGGTTGTGCTTCGACCGTGTCCCTCCTTTCTACCAAAAGTAGTATCTGCCTTTCATCTCGGGCAAACTGTCACTCTGCCCACTTTCTTTCCGCCTACGCACCCTTTGAGAGAAGAAGAGAGGCTCCACCGTCTGGACCCAAAACGTGCGCTTTCGTTCTATCACAACCGCACACAACAGTTCCGGATGGATGACCAGCTCTTTATTGGCTACGTGGGCGCCAAGAAATGCCATATTCCTATGCACCTTCTGCCAATTTCTCATGCAAATATTTCGCTTTCTATGTAATATTCATGCACACGAATAACAACTCTTCATCCTGATAAGTACTCAATCTCTCTGGACTATTTGTACCAATAATCATTTCTTCCAAGTCCACCCTCAATCTACCTATATCCATTCTTGGTTTAGATCCATTCAACTAACTCCTCCAGCGAAGGTCCCACTGAGCTAGTAACCCCTGACGTTAGAGTTGTTTCCCTCACATTCGGCAATGTTTTCCTAGGATCTATCTGTTCACTCCTTTTTGGTGTTTCAGTCACATTTTCATTTACTGGAAGATCAATCAATGACGTACTCATCGCACCTGACTCTGATGCGCTAATATTCCTAGCACCATTCACTGGAACATCAATGCATGTACTCTTGAAATATTTTGACCCTCACTATACAATGGAACTATAGGACCAATTGTCACTGGAACTGACAATGCTTCTGCATTCAAACTCATCTGATTGAGTCAGTTCTT
The DNA here is from genome assembly GCF_964204655.1 of Triturus cristatus. Taxonomy (NCBI): domain Eukaryota; kingdom Metazoa; phylum Chordata; class Amphibia; order Caudata; family Salamandridae; genus Triturus; species Triturus cristatus. The sequence continues at coordinate 818,531,074 of NC_140584.1, forward strand.
CTTTTGCTCTATTAAGCATTTTAACCTCTTTTCCCTGTGAATTCTGAGTAACCTGTGTAATCTGTGAAGCTTGAGGAGCTTGGTGAGCTTCTATTTCAATTAAAGGTGCACTTGGAGTATCCCCATCCGGATTCTCCTGATATGGTGGGGGTCTTTCAATAACATCTCTTCTAATAACTCATCATCAATTTCATTTGGATCCATGGCTAATTCAGATGTCTCTACATATTTTTTTTTTCTCTTTCCTCTTTCCACCAGCAACCAATACTAGATATAATCCATCTAGGATCACATCTCGCCTCCATCTTTTCATTTGAGCATCCCACTTAGCCTCTGAAAACCATCTCATTGTATTCTTATATTTTAATCCATTTCTATCTCTCTCTCCTGTACCCTTCATTCTACCATTCTTCCAATGCCTTGTACTGCATAGGTCTAGGATTTGGTTTGAAGGAATTAATTCGCCTTCTCAAACTCTCTTAAATCTTTACATTGAAAGTACCGTGTTCTGGAAGAGCTAACACTCCATCATGCTCGGTATACCTCACAAAGTCCTCCAACCATGTACACATATGGTACCCACACTCTAACATCATAAACGAAGCAGGTGAGCTTGGAGGAGGCACAGGTAGTCCCTGTCTAGTCACTATTGGTTTATCCTTCTTAAAGAAATCCTGAATCCCTTTTAACAGCTTCATTTTTCAACACTCGTTTTCTTCACTAAATATTCTAAGAAATTCAGGAAATCTTCCGTATTTCTGCTCACTCTATTGGCTCACCCTCGTCCAATACTCACACCAACCAACCAATCCGAGCACAATACACACCTGCTACTCTGACCACTGCCAGTGCGGCTTTTTGTGATGTCAGTATAACTCCTGCTACTGACCATCTCTTCACAATAATAATACGGCAATGTAAAACAAATACTTCTAGCTAGATTTTTATTAGAAACTACACAAGACAGCGCTTTTCTATGCTCCACTAGTAAAGATATAGATCTGAAAGAGACACGTTAGTGATAGATTCCTTACCTTAGAATATCCCCAGGCGTCAGACTGGATCCGGAAAGTTTTTTTGTTAGCAGTACCCCTGCGCGTCAGTAGGTGGCGTCGTGCGGCTCCGCGTCTGTCTCTGGCGTCGTATGCGCCGAGATGACGTCACAGAGACTACTTAGGCGCCACCCATGCACGCTGGCGTCAGTTCTTCCTTTTTCCGCGCCAGTAAGCGCAGATCCGGTTACAGCACGTACCTTAGTCGCTTTTTGACCATTTTTTTTAGACTGTTTGTCTCCTGTAAGTTTGAGTTGGTGTCATAGGGATGCCTGGTTTTAAGTCTTGTGGGGCCTGCCGGCGCAATATGTCGGTGGCGGACCCCCACGACGTCTGTCTCTACTGACTTGAGAGCGACCACAACTCCCGGGCCTGCATGGACTGTTTGGCCATGGCCCCGAAGGCCTTGAGGGAGCGGCGCCGAAAGCTGTTTGAAGTCCGGTACTCGTCCCTGCGCCATTCGAGGTCCAGGGGCCGCTCTAGGGAACGCTCGCGAAACCACCATCATCGCTCCTCGGGCTCCAAGTCTTCACCCTCGGATTCGGGTAAGAGACGACACAAAAAGAAGTCGAAGAAGCGTTGTCGCTCTCCGACGTCCCCCCGTCGATCCCCGGATGTGGACGAGGGGGACAAGGGTTCTGCCCCAACGGCTCCTTCGGAGCCTGGGAGTCCCGCGGCCTACCCGTCCTGCCCGGGTCCATCGGCAACTCCCACTCAGGTGCAAGAATTTCTTGCCACCTTGGACCGCCTGTTTATGCCTCGGGCTCCGCGCCGGCGTGCCCTCGTGCCCCGCAGTCCCGTGTCCGGATCCTGTTGGGACGGCGCCTCCGGCGCCACTGGATCCTGCAACGCTGGCTCCGGCCACGGCGCCACAAGGTCCCGCGCTTCCGGCTCCGGCCCCAGTGCCGCCCTAGGCTCCACCTCCGGCGCTCCTGTGGGTACCATGTGTCCCACCCCTGCCCAGGTTCTCTGACACTTTTGTCCCTACCTGGGATCCGCACTGGGTCACGGCGCCGGTTCGGCCACGTCCGGCGCCGTTCCCGGCGCCGTTTGTTCCGTCCCCGGTCCCTGCCGCCGAAGCCTGTCCCGCCTGCGGCGGAGGTGGAGGATGACTGGGAAGGGTCCGAGGACCCGCTTGCTCGTCAGTGTGACTCCGAGCAGGACTGGGCGGACGAGTTAGAGGAGGCCGGCGGCCTCGATCTCTCCTCTGACCCGGGGTTTGCCTCTCCTCCGCCTACCATGGAGGAGGGTGCCTCGTACACGATGGTGCTTTGTCGGGCCACTGAGGTCCGCCACCTTGATCTACCTACAGTGGCCCTGAAAACTAATCTCCTCACTGAGGTGCTCCAGACGGTGTCCACTTCGTCGGAGCCCCTGCTGCCTTTTAACGACGCCCTCACTGACGTCTTGCTGGGCACTTGGTCAAGGCTGGCCACAGGGGCCCCAGTCGATAAGAATGTCGGCAGGCGTCATCGCCCGGCGCCAGGTGACCCTGCCTTTCTGACCACTCATCCTATGCCCGAGAGTTTGGTCATCCAAGCTTCGACGTCCAAGAGTGCCTTTCCCACGGCTCGGCCGGATAATGACTCTAAGAAGCTGAAACGGTTCGGCAAGCGGTTGTTCTCTTCGGCCAGCTTAGGGCTGCGGTCAGTGAACACCGCATGCCTCTTGGGCCGCTATTCCCACGCGGTGTGGGATGCCGTTGCAAAGGTGTTGCCTCAGTGTCCTGAAGAGGCCCAAGCTGTGCTGTCTCAAACTGTTGCCACGGGTAAGGATGCAGCCAGGTTCACCATTCGGTGTGGTTTGGACTCGTGGACCCTCTGGGTAGAGCCGTGGCTACGACTGTGGCGCTTCGTCGCCATGCCTAGTTGAAATCTACCGGGTTCTTGTCGGATGTACAAAGCTCACTCATGGACATGCCCTTTGATGGCACCCGCCTGTTTAGCGATAAGGCCAATAGTGCGCCCGAGCGTTTTAAGGACTCGTGGGCAACGACCAAGTCCTTAGGTCTTTCCACGAAAACCCCAGCCACTCCTGGTTTTCGTTCCATTCGTGGCAACGGCAGGGGCACCCAGGTGCGTTCCTTCAGCAAGCCTGTGCAGACCCAGCCGCAGCGCAGCCGCGGACGCGGCAGGTCTGGGAATCAGCATGGGGGTCAGTCTACCTCCGCTGCTTCTACCTCCAAACCTTCCTAATCCGAGCTTTGTAGAGCACTCCACGCCGGTGGGTAGCAGGATCCACCATCACCTCCCCCACTGGCACACTGTCACAACAGACGAGTGGGTGTTGCAGATCATATGCAAAGGTTACTCCCTCCCCTTTCAGTCCACCCCTCCATCCATGCCACCTCAGTCCCACCGCATGTCGGGGGAACACTTGGCGACTCTCCAGCAGGAAATCACGGCCCTGTTGGCCAAGGGGGCCATCGAACGCGTTCCTGGGCCAGAAGTAGGACGTGGTTGTTATTCCCACTACTTTCTGGTCCCCAAGAAGTACTAAGGGGGCCTGCGCCCCATCTTGGACCTCAGGAATGTCAATCGCTTCCTCCGGAAGGAGAAGTTCAAGATGTTGACTCTGGCTCAGGTCTTGGCTGCCCTCGACCCTGGAGACTGGATGGTAGCGTTGGACTTGCAGGACGCATATTTTCACATAACCGTCCTGCCGGCCCACCAGCGTTACCTGCGGTTCACAGTAGGCCACAAGCATTTTCAATTTGACGTGCTCCCCTTCGGCCTTACCAGCACCCCTTGGGTGTTCACCAAAGTGATGGCGGTGGTCACAGTTCATCTGCGCAGGTCAGGGGTGTCAGTCTTCCCCTACCTCGACGACTGGTTGTTGAAGGTTGGCTCGCCCCAGGCAGTTGTGTCCCACCTCCAGACTATGGCCGACCTCCTGCATTTGCTGGGTTTCTCCATCAACGTGCCGAAGTCGCACCTGAGTCCCTCTCAGAAGCTCCCCTTCATCGGAGCGGTTCTGGATTTGACGCAGTTTCTGGTTTATCCTCCCGAACAGCGAGTCCGGGATATTCAGGTTCTGATTCCGATCTTTCAGCCTCTATCCCGGGTTTCAGTCAGGATGACCCTCCGGCTCATGGGCCTGATGGCCTCCTGCATCCTACTGGTACAACATGCCAGGTGGCATATGCAGGCTCTGCAGTGGGACCTGAAGTTCCAGTGGGCACAGCATCAGGACAACCCGTCCGATCCTGTCCAGATCTCAGAGGGCACTGCACGACAATTGCAGTGGTGGCTCATGAATCGCGATTGGGTCAATGGCAGATCCCTCTCCCTTCCCCAACCGGCGCACACAGTGGTGACGGATGCGTCCCTCATGGGCTGGGGAGGCCACTTGGGGGAGGCGGAGATCAGAGGTCTTTGGTCTCCGGCAGAGTCCCGGCTCCATATCAACCTTTTGGAGCTTCGGGCGATCCGTCTTGCACTGAAGGCATTCCTTCCCTCTGTCCGGGGAAGTGTAGTGCAGGTGTTCACAGACATCATCACCGCCATGTGGTATTGCAACAAACAGGGCGGGGTGGGGTCGTGGACCCTATGTAAGGACATGGCTGGAACATCAAGGCATTACCTTGGTGGTTCAACACCTGGCAGGTTCTCGGAACGCCAGGGCGGACGAACTCAGCCGCCGGTTCTTGATGGATCACGAATGGCGTCTGCACTCCGACGTGGCGCGAGGTCTCTCTCTGCAGTGAGGAGAGCCTTGGTTAGATCTATTCGCCACCGAAGAGAACGCGCAATGTCATCAGTTCTGCGTGTTGGAATTTCCAAGGCGGCACTCGCTCGGCGACGCTTTTCGTCGCGAGTGGAGTTGCGGTCTGTTGTACGCCTTTCCGCCTATAACACTTCTGCCCAGAGTGCTGAAGAAGATTTGGCGCGACCGGGCCCAAGTCATCCTTGTGGTTCCGGATTGGGCACGAAGATACTGGTATCCCGAGCTACTCAGCATGGCGATGGATCCCCCAATTCGACTGCCGCTTCGGGAGGATCTTCTGTCGCAGCAGCAGGGGACGATCCTCCACCCGAACCTGTCCAGCCTCCACCACCATGCGTGGAGATTGAGTGGCGACAGTTGACAGCTTTCGATCTTCCTCCCGAAGTCTGTGAGGTCATTCTGGCAGCCAGGCATTTCTCCACTAAGACGGTATACGCCTGCTGGTGGAACAAGTTTGTGGCATGGTGCACAGCAAAGTCTGTGGATCCCCTTTCAACCACTCTTTCTGAGGTTCTTCTGTTTCTACTATCCTTGACCCAGCAGGGTTCTGCTCTGGGCACTATCAAAGGTTATCTTTCGGTCATCTCCGCCTTTCTAAGGCTTCCCGATCAGCCTTCTCTCTTTAAGTCCCCGGTTGTCCCTGAAAGGCATTACACACATGTTTCCTCCCGTGCCTTTCATAATGCCTCAATGGGAATTAAATCTTGTTGTGACCTATCTGATGTGCGCTCCTGCCCCTTCATAACTGTCCTTTACGTCTTCTCACACTAAAGACGGCTTTCCTTGTAGCTATCACCTCTGCCAGAAGAGTGAGTGAGCTCCAGGCTCTTTCTTCTAAACCTGCTTTCCTTTCTGTTCATCCGGACAAGGTGGTTTTAAGGACCTGTCCTTTTTTCTTACCAAAGGTTGTCACGCCCTTCCACATCGGGCAGACCATCACTTTGCCCACCTTCCTTCCGCCTCCGCATCCTTCAAAAGAGGAAGAGAGGCTCCACCGTCTGGACCCAAAACGTGCGCTCTCGTTCTATCTGAAGCGGACACAACAGTTCCAGGTGGATGACCAGTTGGCTACGTGGGCACCAAAAAAGGTCGGGGTGTGCACAAACGGACCATTTCTTGGTGGGTCGTTCTGTGCATCAAAGCGTGTTACTCGCTGGCTAAGAAGGAGCCTCCTGTGGGTCTGCGTCCCCATTCTACCAGGGCGATGGTGGCCACTACTGCCTTGGGACGCGGCATTCCCATGCAGGATATTTGTCAGGCAGTTACGTGGGCTTCGCTGCACACGTTTACCAAGCACTACTGCCTTGACAGTCAAGCCCGGAGAGAGGGCTTCTTTGGCCGTTCTGTTCTCCGTGACTTTCTGGTGTGATCCTATTCGCAGACCCACCACCGGGGTTGGCAGTGCTGTGGTATCTATTCTATGGTAAGGAATCTATCACTAACGTGTCTCTTTCAGATGCACAAGTTACTACTTGTGTAACGATATATCTGTAAGAGACATTAGTTAGTGATAGATTGCTTACCGCCCCACCCATCCTCCCGATTCTGCAAACTGATTCTAGGGTTAAGGTCGTCCCTTTCAGGGCCCTAGTTTCATGGCACCAGTGGTCAGTTTCTTGCATGGCTCTGCGTTCCTGGCGCGGAAAGTAGTGTACAGAACTGACGTCAGCGCGCATGGGTGGCGCCTAAGTAGTCTCCGTGACGTCATTTTGGCGCATACGACGCCAGCGATGGACGCGGAGCTGCACGACGCCACCTATTGACGCCCAGGGGTACTGCTAACAAAAAACTTTCCGGATCCAGTCTGACGCCTGGGGATATTCTAAGGTAAGGAATCTATCACTAACTAATACAGATATATCGTTACACAAGTAGTAACTTGTGCTTCAAATACTCAATAGGATTCTCTTTTGCTTCCAGTAAAATAACGACTATCGCCACTCTACCCTCAAACAAGTGAAAAGAGGTCTTGGTACTCCTTTAGGGATAAGGCCAAAGTTTCGCAGGATGATTTTTTATTAAAAGAGGTCTTGGTACTCTTTTGGTGATAAGGCCAGAGTTTTGGAAGCAGACTTTCCACTATTTCATACACTCTCCATACAACAGAGCAAGTTCCTAAAATAACATCAATGGCCTTTCCCCACTTGATGTTACAATAGCAGACAAAGTACTTTCAGTGTAGTAGTTCTCTACACTATGACTTTCAGCGTGATTCCACTCCACACTATGACTACCACATAAGCCTAATATAACATCTCGGGATCTTAGGCAACTTCGTACCCGTACTTCTTCTAAACTACATAAAAACAAAACACTAAGTTTTCATATTAGTAATCAAAATCATTAAATCAATTATTGATTTGCCTGAATAACCAAAACAACCAGCAATATTCTGCTACCAAAACTGATCCAGCGCTCAGGAACTTATAATTTCCAAAGACAAGGGCCCAATTTTCCATTACCCAACAAGCTTCTTTGCGCTGGGATTAGTCTGATTCTAAAAACGAAACCATTTTACAAATCTTCCTTATTATGTCTCCCTAATTTACCAAATAGGGCGATGTAATCTTTGTGTTGTTGATTAGATAGACAAATCAGTACTCATGAAAATAATACTCTATTAAAGACAGACTCATTTGTATATTTATGATGTTTATCTAATAATGAAATAATGCTCATAGAGTAAAAAATTCAGCACCAATCATAGACGATCACAAGCAAACAATATCAGAAGAGGAAACAACAAATTCATAATCAATGACAATGCATTAAGGAGTGGATAGGAGAAGAGACAAAAGGTTCAGAGACAAAATACATTTGCAAAAGTTAAGCAAATTCAGAATATCAGGCTAATACTAACCCATTTAGGAAACACTGTGACCTGGCCAGGGTAAACAGCAAAGGCCTTTCAAGAAGATTTGAAAAGGCAAAGCCTAAGTCAGGAAAGACGGGAAGAACAGCAAACCAACGGCATGCGACGATCTCTCCCCATCAGTCAGCAAAATATCTGTCCAAAACTCCTCCCTCCGGTGCACCTCAATTATACCCTAAAACCCCAAAAAACAACCCACAGAAGTATCTAACTTAGGTTATGCTTCACATTTGATTGGTTTAGGAAGCGGGTGTACTGTCACACCGCTCTCTACGTATACATAGCTTTTAAAGACTTCTTTGTTTTAGTCATCCTTAATGACATCAACTTTCTCCTCAGGAAATAAGGTTCAAATCTTTATCGCTTTGTTTCCTCTTCTCCGGCATTCTTCTTCTACATTGTATTATTTTTCCCGCTGAGCGCCTCTCTGCAGTGGAAGCTTCCCTCCACGTTCATAACATTGTTCTTTTCATTCGGATCTTGGCAGGCACTCAGGATTTGAAGGACAAGTCTGGTCCATCTTTCCCTCTTGCTCACATTTCAATTTTCTAAAATTTAATTTTCTGTGTGGCAGACTTTTAACCCTTTATCTGTCATGCAGAACGAAACCCATGCATGTCTCTACAATGAACAAAACACAAACATTTATTCGAAATGCATTTTCTACGCACCAACCCAAATGCTGCATTTATCCCAGCTTAATGTTTGCATTACAGCTGTTATTAATAACATGCACTAAAGCAGCATTAGTCCTCTGTTTTTCATTAGCCAGAAGCCTTTTGCGGCCTACTTCAGTGGTTTAGTTCGCGCTTGCACAGAAGCTTTTTCCCGTGTTAAACTTTTCTTGATATTTTTCACTGCACACGGTTAATAAATATTACTGAGGGTTCAATCCGGGCAGGTTTTATTTTACACGAAAACCCTGCTCCATCACAGGTCTGCTTCTGTACTCTGTAGTATGCCTACAGTGAAACTCCAGCTTCTGTACTACACAGTATACACTAAAGGCACGCAGTGACCTTTATTTCTGTACTACACAAGAAGCAGAAAGTGACACATCTGCTTCTCTGCTCCACAGTATGAAGGGGTGACAACTCCTTCAGTGTTGCACTTTATGCACTGTGCGTAGCGGGAGGCATCATCTTCTTTGCTGCACAATATGCAGGCAGTGACACATCTCTTTGTGGGACTCATTATGCATTCCTCGTTCATCAGTAGGGTAACCGGATTTCATTTTATAGTACTTTTCAGATCTGCCAAGCTTTTCTGTTATACACAAGAATGCTACTGCTGAAGCAATCTGGACAGTCTAGGGTATCTGACTCCATATGAACTTCATGATTGTTGTGACTTACAATGCTACCAAACACTATTTGTTGACAACTGATTTATAAGCAATTGGCAGCTAACAAAACATCAAGTGATTTTCAAGTTAGTTTTCCCAGTTTTATCTTTTTGGTTGGGTTATATATGCTGTCTCATTTGTGACTGGTTCATGGATTCACCAGTAGCCCATATTTTGTCATCAGTCACAGTAACAACATATCAGGATGACATAATCCTGATATGGATTGGCACAAAATCACTCCTCAATCCTTTCGAGATTCCTTCATCCCCCCCTGTTTTGAAGGATCGGACGGCATAGAGGATCAATTAACATCTTTGAATACCAACCTCATGGCAGCCATTAATCAGTTAGCTCCATCTAAATCACAATTAAACCCCCATAAACGTGCGCAGGCCTCGTGGTATTCACCCACTCTGAAAACAGAGAAATGCCGGTGCAGAAAGTTAGAACGCACCTGGCGCCTCTCACAAAATCAAACTGACAAAGACTTATTCAAAAATGCTCTGACTACTTACCATAAAAATGTGAAACTTGCTCAAAAAACGTATATCGCGACCCAGATTGATAATGCTGAAAATTCCTCCCGTACGCTTTATCAAATATTAAACACATTTACCAACCCCAAAGCATGCAATGCTGATGCTGCCCCCTCACAACTCCTCTGTGACAACATAGCAAATTATCTAGCTCAGAAAATTGAACAAATATATCAAAAAATTACCTCGACCACTGGGCCCTGCCCTAGTCATCCTCTAAATTCTATCCCCGTTAAAGAGGCACTACAAACCCTAGATACCTTCCCTACATGCACTATACCGGAAGTTGACGCTCTTTTAAAAAGCACAAAATCTGGCTCACCTTCAGACCCTATGCCTGCCAAAATCGCAGCCACTTTGTCAACTTCTCTCGCCAGTCCTATTTGTGCTGTCCTTAATAAATCGTTGGAGGAAGGTGTCCTTGCGGCTGAGTGGAAAGCAGCCCAGGTTGTTCCGATAAAGAAAAACCCGAAGCTGTCACCAGAGGACATTACCAACTATCGTCCTATTTCTTTGCTTCCCCTTAACAGTAAACTGCTCGAAAAACATATTAATAAACATCTCTCCGAGTTTATTGAAACTACCCACTGTCTAGATCAATCACAGTCCGGTTTCCGCTCGAAACACAGTACTGAGACTACATTAGTGGAGGTCACTGATAACATTAGAATGGCAGCAGACAAGGGTCAGGCAGTGATGTTGGTCCTGCTTGACCTGTCGGCTGCCTTCGACACCATATTCCATCAGGATCTGATCACCCGCCTTAAGGAGATAGGTGTTAGAGGCAAAGCACTAAGTTGGTTAATTGATTTCCTGACCAATAGGACGCAAACCATCAATCTTGGTCCTTACCGTTCTCAAACCACCGGTATCAGCAAGGGGGTTCCTCAGGGCTCCTGTTTGAGCCCCACATTATTTAACATCTATGTGGCCCCCTTAGCAGGACTCCTCAGAAGGGTTGGTTTCACCCCCATATCCTATGCTGATGACACGCAACTTCTGCTGTCATTTGACAAAGCAAATCCACTCACCCAGGACATTTTTTCTGAGGGTATGAAGGGTGTTGCGCATTGGATGAGGGAGAATTTTCTACAACTGAACACTGACAAATCAGAAATTATGCTGTTTGGAGAGGTAAGACTAAGATGGTCCCCTAGCTGATGGCCAGAGGAATTGGGCTCTGCCCCGTCCCCTAAAGATGTAGTAAAGGATTTAGGTGTGCGCTTGGACAAGGATCTAACTCTTGAAGAACATGTAAACAGTACTGCTAACACCTGTTTCCATACTCTCCGCATTTTGCGTAAGGTCTGTCCCTTTCTTCCTATTACCACTCGTAAAACCCTTGTCCAATCATTGATTATCAGCAGACTAGATTACTGCAATGCCTTATTAATTGCAGCCAAAGAAAAATCTTTAAACAAATTGCAGGTGGTCCAGAACAATGCAGCCCGCTTAGTAAACAATGCACTTCCAGGACCCTTTCAGCCCCACTGCTCCGTGACCTCCATTGGCTCCCTATAAAAAAGAGAGTCAGGTTTAAAATCTGCTGTATGGTTTTCAAATCCTTACATAACTTGGGGCCTGGCTACCTAGCTCGTAAACTTATTAGATACACTCCCACACGACTGTTGAGATCCAGTCAACTTGCATACCTCTGTACCCCTCGCATCAAACTGGCACAGATGGGAGGGAAGGCGTTCTCTCATCTGGCACCCCATTACTGGAATCTTCTCCCACTACAACTTCGTCAATGTACCAACCTACTGGTCTTCAGGAAATAATTGAAAACAGAACTTTTCTAAATTACACTCGCCGTAGTGGTCATTCGGCTGTCCTAAGCGCAGAGATACCCCGTATGGGGTGATTCAGGCGCTATATAAAACCCATAAATAAATAAATAATAGGACAATACTGGCAGCACTTCTTCCAATGATACTTGTACTTTGAAACATAATACAACTGAAACGAATTCTAAGCACTGCTTACATCTATGGTTAAAACTGGAAGTACATGGACTTACTTGAGAAAAAACAGTGTGCACCACTGATGTAAAAGTACCTATTTCTATTGAGGATACTCACTGGGCTAATGCACCTACTGCAGAGTTTTCAGTGCACTACCGTTGTCCAGCATTTTAATCGTAGTCCAAGATAAGCGGGTGAATGCGCCTACGTCACTTTGTGGAAATATGGATTTTTCTGGTCAGTTATGTCCCCTATCTTGGACCCCAACGGTTCTATGTGCATGTTACAAGTACATGTATGTTCCCTCCAGTTCCAGTTATTAAGACGCAAATACATGTGTGTCCACCGTTAACATGTCCTCTGTCAGATCCGCCATGAATAGGCCGGATATTCCATTCCTAAGTATGAAAGGCCACCGGCTTTATATGGTTCACTTATGCCATTTTACAGTCCAGGCAAGTAGGCCCTGATTCTGTCATCAAACTCTTCTTGCCTTCTGCCTCTGAAAGCTCCAGTCTGAGCCTGCATCTGTGACCATGAACTTTGTCTCATTCTCTGCGCGGCTCACGAAGCCTGACATCAGCCTGCTGCCTGCCAAAAACTGTATTTCACCTTCGAAGTTATCTGCTCCGATCCCTGCCCAATGCATTCCTGTCTAGTAGTTTAAGTAAACATTCTGCCAGCTACCGAGCAAAGGCCCGGTTTCTCTGTCTTCATGCAAGTAATTCATAGCCCTATTACTATGGAAGATTCCGCCCTCGCATCTAGTATAGACACTTAGACGCTTGTACACGCACTAACAGTCAGTATAGTCAGTATAGAATAAGATTCTACTCGAAGAGACCTCTCTTTTGGATAACTTAGTTCTTTAAACATAGGATGTTAGATATGATTTGGGATTAGGTTGACTTGACCCTCCAGACTTCTGTCGCCACATGTAGAGCTAAATGTCAAGTCCCCTTCACCCCCTAGTTGCACGTCAATTACACATCATGCTGCTGCGCGCGCATATCTGCCAAGTATTTCTGCTGACATTGCGAAATTCTTTCATGTAACCACCCTCTTATGACATCACATCTGATGACGTTCTTTAAATCACTCCCAGTTACGCCTATTTTTGCTACGTACGAATATATTATCACCACTATCAATTGTTACGCCTCTTGTATTTGCCTCACTGTAATGCCTATTGTATAAAAGTAATTGATTGTTAATAATGTATGTACTTCACTTCCTGAACCTTCGTGGTGATGGAACCTGGAGCAACCGATTATAATCGACCACTGGAATAAAGCCCATTCCGAACCTCTAATACCACGGATTCTGCCTCTTATTTACTGAGCTATTTTATTATGTTTCTGTATCAAATTAAGCCCCGGTAATTAAATTATTTACCACAAGAATGGCGCCCGAATAGGGACACTTTCTCATCTCACGCGCCGGCGGTGCGTTGCAGGCCCGGTCTCCTGCCACAGCTGGACGGACAATAACGCGTACCAGCAGGATTTCCTGTATCTCCCTCCGGTCAAGCGGGGGCGACTGAGGCTGCGATCAACACCCAGACGAGGCGGTGAGAAGTGCGAAGTATCCCGACCAGAGCCTAGCTGAGAGAGCAAGATCCGAGGTATACAGAGGCCCACCAGTTTTCCGAAGTCCCAAGTCGAGTCCAGTGTCCGAAGTGTTCGAGTCGAGTCCAGTCCGGTTCAAGTTCAGTTCAGTTTCCGAGGCCTTCCGTTCCGAGCTACCCGGTGAGTACCATTACTGGGGAGGCGTTCTGGCGTGCACATAAGTTGTGCCGGTCCAGACGGGTTTGGGTACACAAATCCGGTCTGCACTGTTTCAGCAGTGTATCTGTACTGTTTAGCAGTATATCTAGTATATCAAGTATATAAATTCAGAATAATTCAGTTCAAGTCGAGTATTATGTTTAGTGATTAAGTTTTTCTTAGATCGTCATCATCATCGTTGCTCAGTTAAATGTTAAATGTTTTAATAACGTTCTGCATATTGTGGTGTGAATGACTGTTCATTATTGTGTTTAATGTATTAAGTTTGTTCAAAATCAAGTATCAGATCAGTTTTCAATATGCCGCTCTTTTCGAAATTAAGACAGATCACAACAAGAAAAGGGGTACTCGAAGAAGCCGTTCCTATTCCTCCTAGGGACACTCCAGGGCACTTCATGTATCATAAACATGGCTTAGACGCTATATTATTTCTTGATTTATGGGTAGACTACACTAAGGAATTACCAGAAAGTCAGAGGTGGCCCGCGGCTGGGACCTGGGATGCAGAGTGCATCGTGAAAGTAGAGGAAGAATTATGGAAAAAGAAAGCTAGACAATCACAGAAAGACGCCATTGAATTATGGCGTAAAGAATCGTATAGACGTACAGAAAAAGCACGTAGACAGGAAGAGAAGAGTAAAGAGAATTCAAATGAAGTCCGAGAAAATCTATTAATTGAAGAAGGTGCACGAGTGAAATCAGAACAAGTAGACAGACAAAGAAATGCCCTTATGAATGGTATGTATCCCCTTCTGGCTGAAGGATTACCTAAGGCTACTCCAGGGATACCAAAAGACTTGCCAACCCCATTATTTCCAATAAAGGTACATCCTAAGGGGCATCCTAGAACCGCAGAAGATGTTTTTCTTTCCTCATATTTAGATGACGCAGCTCCCGAGTATGCTAATCCCGCCCCACATAGACCGCCTGCCAGGGAGGTTCAACGCCAAGATCCAGTACCCGTATCCCTACAGCAACAAGTTCTGACACAAGTTCCGGCAAGCACATCTGTTTCTGCATCTGTTCCTACAGCTACTTCTATAGCTGTATCCACACCTATAGTTGCTGTATCACGTTCAACGAATCCTTTCACACCCGATACCCCAGACGGGGCTACCGGAGGTGCTACCAATATCTTTTCTACGCCACCTAGAATAAATAAACTTACTTTTCAAGAGTCAGCACATTCACGTACCCCCAAACTCATAAATGCCCGTACGCTTAAGGAACTTCTTATAGATTGTAGATATGACCCTGTGCCCGGAAAAGAGGACGAAATGACCCTAGCATCATTACGTATCAGACGAGCCGCGGTGTATTTAGGGAAGTTACCAGGAATGACTGCGCATCTAGATAATATATACCATTTTGTCCAAACAGGGCGAGATTCTGAATGTATTAACAGAGCTATGGAATACCAGAAAGTGGAAATACAGGGGGAACTGTTACGTTTCCTCATAAATTGTGTGATCAGAAATCAAGACCGACCGGGGGTAGACCCGGAAGCAATGCAGATTCTTACCAGATGGAGCCAGAATATATCAGAAGGGAGACATGATAAGCAAAACTGTATAATAGCCATGTGCCGAAAGGTCCGTAAAGAAATAGAACGCCTACACGAAGAAAGATTAGCGGTAGACCAGTTCGAACAAAGCGAGGAAGAAGCATCAGGACTGCCCACAGGACAGTCAGAAACTATAGCCTATGTAGGTAGAGGAAGATCTTGTAATAGTACTAGATGTCTTACTGATCCGATACGTCCGATATGTCTAGAAAATAACAGGAATTTTCAAACACCAATAATAAATATAAGGTCTAACGAGCATTCATTCCAAGCCGCTGACAAATTACTGCGAGAACGAAGGGGTTATCATTTTCTCGATTCTATGGATGAACAAGAATTAGCCAGGTCAGCTGTCCATTGGGTTGACAGTCCCGGAATGTATGGTGATAATACAGTAGCACACACATTTTTGAATCTCACCCCAGATGAACAGCGTTTAGCTGGGATTTATATGATTCAACAACTTCTTATACTATATAAAAGCCAACATTCAGATCCTGGTCCCTTACCTGATATATTGACTGAATTACTCACGAATAAATGGAGAGGTTCAGGTACTAAGCTAATTAAAGAAATACTAGAATCAAGAAAGCAGTACATTCTTTTTGTATGTCCAGGACATGTCTCACTGCCCATTAAGGAAAGAACCACGTATTACATGGACAGACAGAATCCCTTACGAGAAGTACACCCAATAAAAGGCGAGGACAATGAGTTTAAACGTGTATTTGTATATACACCCATATCGAAAATAGAATTGTTAGAAATGAAGAAAGTGGTACCCAGTCATGACAAAGACCCAGCGGGTTTCCACCGAGAAATTAAAGACATGTTACTCATGGGAGAGTATACCTATCCCGATATTATGACAATATTAAAGGTATTAATGCCTGCTGGCATTTATGAAAAACTCAAGGAAAAAGAGTGGGAGGTGGGAGACCAAAAGATAGATTGGACAGCATTAGAAAATGAAGAAAAGGCCCGAGGTCCAGGTTCGGGGCTTGGGGACAAAACTAAAGCACTACCAGGTTTACTAGTACAGGTACTGCCACGTTTATTAACCACGAAAAAGGAAGACTGGGGTGCAATTTCAGCCTGTAAACAAAAGCAAGATGAAGACACTAGTGATTTCTATGCACGATTTGAAAAATGTTTCGGTATAAATAGTGGCATAAAAGCAAGTAGCGAATCATACCCACATCTGTTTGTGACAAAATTAGTTGAAAATTCCTTGCCCCAAGTGAAGAATAGAGTATTAAAATTCGAGAGTACCTGGCAAGGTAACACTCCATCACAAATGTTACAAATGTTACAGTATCATCACAATAGAATTAGAGAGGAACAAGATCATGAACAAAGACGCATGAAAGACACGAAAATGAAAATGCTAGTCTCCCAGACAGTTCCAGCTGAAGGACATAAAAAGGGTACGACACATTCTGGCGATTTAGCAGGACCTGTAAAAGGGACATGCAACTATTGTAAACAACTAGGTCATCATGTACACGATTGTCCAGTCCTGAAGCGTAATATCGCCACGGGTATTACAAAAGAAAGACCACGGCCACTTAGACAGGATCAGAATGAACAAGGAGCCTTGCAGCATGCACAGTCCATGCCAGCTCCACAACAGACTATACAGTTTGTGCCAGCTGCACCAGCGCTGCCTGTTGCTGCCACGCAAACCACGACACGACAACTGTACCAGACCGCACAGTATGACTATCCTGATTATCAACGATATGCATGAACCAGCCTAGAGAGGGAAGTTGACTTACCCCTTATCGAGATCCCTGTAGATCAAGAAGGACCTTATGTACATAGTAAATTATTAGGCCAAGACAGAAAATTTTTACTCGATACAGGGGCAAGTCGAACAACTATAAAACGTAGTGAAGTTCCAGGGGCACCCCTCTCAGGCTCACAGAATATTTCCCTTGGTTTTTCAGGAAAACCTATTGTTAATGAAGTGTCACAACCTCTTCCACTTACGATAGGACCTTTGACCCGAACTACGGATTTATTGCTTACTAAATCATGTCCAGAAAACCTGTTAGGAATAAAGACATTGAAAGCTCTAGGAGCTATAATATGTTGTTCTCCGGAAGGAGTAAGATTGTTTTTACGTGATTTTAAAGGTCATTATGTGTCTAGAGACATGGATCCCCGATTGCAGACTTTACCTACACATCTATGGGCACAAGGCCCTACTGATGTTGGTTGCATGAATATTACACCATATCGAGTTACACTAAAGGCAGGAGTGGTACTACCACGAATGCGACAATACAAGTTACCACCAGATGCTGTAGTGGCTTTACTACAAATCATTGACGAGCTCATTGCCCAAGGAGTGGTTGTAGAAACAGACTCCAATGTATGTAATTCACCGATAATTCCGATTCTCAAACGAACAGATCCGAAGGCCCCGCCAGTATATCGATTGGTTATTGATCTGCGCGAATTAAACAAGTGTATTGTGCCACAATTCCCTGTGGTCCCCGATATCTCATCATTACTGACAGCTATTGATTCCGAAGCAACATTCTTTACTGTAATTGATCTCAAAAATGCCTTTTTCAGCGTCCCAATAGATCCGGAAAGCCAATATTTGTTCGGATTTAGTTTAAATGGACGTAGCTTCAAATTCTCACGCGCACCTCAAGGATTTACAGAAAGCCCCAGCATCTATAGCCAAGCACTGAAACGAGAACTCGACAGTATCCACATGCCAGTTAACACTGCCTTGCTTCAATATGTCGATGATCTGCTGATCACCGCTAGAAGCGAACCCGAATGTGAGAAAGTATCGCTGACAGTTTTACAATTTCTAGCCGAAAAGGGGCACAAGGTGTCCCCTTCTAAGCTGCAATTCTGTGTCCAGCGAGTTGTTTATCTTGGACACTCGCTGTCCAAGGAGGGAAGGCAGCTTACACCCGACCGCATTCAGTTAATAGCTAACATGCCAATACCCAAGACACAAAAGGAGGTACGGGCTTTCATAGGCCTCACTTCATATTGTAGGCAGTGGATCCCTCAGTATGCATTTCTAGCAAAACCACTCATTCAGTTGACAACACAGGAGGCAGCCACATCGACTGTTCTCCCTTGGACTCAGGAACATACACAAGCTTTTGAAAGCTTAAAGAAAGCTTTATGTCAAGCACCTGTTTTAGCAACACCATGTTACAGTAAACAGTTTACACTCTTTATTACAGAACGCGAAGGTACTGCCTTGTCAGTACTCACACAGGAACAAGCAGGAGCACACAAACCATGTGCTTATTTTTCTAGTACATTAGATCCCGTAGCTCAGGCTCTGCCTGCGTGCCTGAAATCAGTGGCAGCGACAGCTTTAGCAATCAGACAAAGCGATGCCATAGTGTTAGGACATCCATTGACAGTACAAGTACCACATGCAGTGGAGGTTCTTGTGAATCGAACGCAAACACAACATTTGACTATAGCAAGACTTACAGGGTATGAACTAACACTGTTTCAGCCACATATAGAAATCAGACGTTGTAACACATTGAATCCTGCCACACTTTTACCTGTAAATGGAACAGACCCACTAGCCCATGACTGTATTGAAGTTATTACAATCACGACGAAACCCAGACAAGATTTAACCGATGTCCCATTATCAGACCCAGACCTGACGTTGTATGTAGATGGTTCATGTATGAGAAAAGGTACAGGAGAACTAGTGGCCGCTTACGCAGTCACAACAGACACTGAAATCATTGAAACAAATTGCATAAATACCTTGTCCGCTCAAGCAGCAGAGCTCGTCGCTCTGACACAAGCCTGTATTCAAGCCACAAATAAAAAAGTCAACATATACACTGATTCACGTTATGCATTCGGAGTCGTACATGACTTCGGCGTGCTGTGGCGAGAGAGAGGTTATTTAACTTCTCACGGTGCCCACATTCAGCACGGACCCCTCATTCATGCTTTATTAGATGCAATACATCTACCCACTGCAATATCAATTATGAAATGTAAAGCTCATACGAAAGTTACTGATATCATTTCTCAAGGCAATAATTTAGCTGATAGAACAGCTAAACAGACTGCTCAAACTCAAACATCCGACATGACAAAGACAATAGTCCCGACGCCAACACATTGTATGACGGTTAAAGATCCTACTCTTGACGTAATTGACATACAGACACATGCTACACCAGACGAAATAAAGAAATGGACTGAATTAGGAGGGATCCAAACCGATCAAGGATGGATGATGAAGGAAAAGTCTGTGTGGTTCCTTCCTGATTCAATGGTCCAAGTTATAATTAACACTGTACATAGTCCAGCACATCTAGGAGAAAAAGCTATGCTAGATAGCATTCAACACATTTGGTTTAATAAACATTTACGAGCTGCAGCCAAACAAAAGGTTCGTACCTGTATGATCTGTTGCCAGTTCAACCCAGGAAAAAGCGTTCCCGTAGAACAGGGTGGATTTCATCCTCCTGATCATCCTTTTGAAGTCCTCCAGATGGATTATATCCAGATGGAACGATGTAGAGGATTCAAATATGTTCTCGTAGTTGTGTGTGCTCTTTCCCGTTGGACGGAGGCATACCCGGTTTCAGATTACACTGCCCCGACTACTGCCAAACAGTTGGTTCGAGAATTCTTCCCACGATACGGTTTACCACGTGTTGTTCACTCAGATAACGGCCAGCCGTTCTCATCCGAATTAATGAAACACGTTTCACTTTTGTTAGGCTATCAGTGGAAATTCCACTGTGTCCGACACCCCGAAGCAGCAGGTCTCGTAGAAAGACATAATCAGACTCTGAAAATAAGATTATCCAAAATATGCAGAGAGAAAGGTGTCGACTGGGTAGTAGCATTACCAGTTGCACTCTTTTGCACAAGAATGGTAGCACACTCTCGAACAGGGCTATCCCCGTATGAAGTGATCTTCGGCAGACCACCAAATATGTGGGGGACGCCTATACCACGCAAAATAACTGATATTGACTGTAACATGCTGACAGATTACTTGGCTTCCTTGATGTCTGCACTACAATCTTGTCGTTCACAGGTAGCTGCAGCTTTTCCTGACAACACTGAGGTGAAACCCCATGACGTGGTTCCGGGAGACTTGGTCCTCGTGAGGAACTTTGATCGAAAGACTCAGCTGGAACCTAGGTGGAGGTCACCTCAGCTGGTGTTGCTCACCACAAGAACAGCCGTGAAGATCGAAGGCAGAAAAGGATGGATTCATTCAAGTCATATCAAGAAATTTCATGGACTAAAATCAGATGTGAATACCTCACCTTGTGTGTCTTCACCCATTGACTCAAAACTTCCTTTTGTGGAAAAAAGTGATTCCGAACATTATAAATTAAAGCTCAGGCCCAATCAGTCGAGCAATTTGATTGTTTAAGTCCTCTCCAAGGTGAAGCGGTTGAATTGTCTCTGACATGTATCCCTTGGACCTGAATAGAGAAAGCACCCGAAAAATGTTGAAACGACAGGCGTACTGTAAATCACTGCGTAGTCATTGCATAGTGACGTTATTAATTTTGTTTTTCTCAAGTCTTTTAATAATTACTGCAAGTATATTGTTGCACATATATTATCCTATTTCTAGACATGTTTACAATGTTACTGCTGAACATTCTTTTAGTGAATTACCTCCGCTTGAGTTGTCTTATAGATTTGCACTGCGCAATAACACGTTTATTAGTATGTTGCATCATTCCCATCAGGTTAGCAATGCTACAAATTGTTGGATATGTGGCCGACTCCCTCCCTATCAGAATTATAAAGGAATTCTACCTCTCTTTCCATACCCGTTCACACACAACGGCTCCTGTGGAGCATGGTTTAGTTTAATTAATTCTCTAGATTCGAATTCTGCAGTTTATCAAGATAACTGGGTATGGGGAAATTTGAACTTAGTTTTGCTTAAAGTCTGCCACCCTAACAAGGAGGGACTTCCCCAGAGAACAGGAACTGATCTAGAAAATGAAGTGTATGGATTAGGTAATTTTACGCTCAATCTTATGATCCTAAATGTCGAATCAGAAGCTACTTCAATTTTGCCCGCTATGTCAATATTTCCAGTAAAAGGTGAATTATGTATAAGAAAGAATGGTTCCATACACATGGGCCATAGTAAATGCACCACTGTAGTAGAATTTAGTGATCAAGGCAAGTCTACATTTAGAGCTTCCCGCCATTCCTATTTCATATGTGGTCAGACGGCATATGTACGTTTACCTCTAGATTGGGATGGTACTTGCTATATTGGATTCCTTTTGCCACCTGTTTTTCTAGCTCCTGCTGATTATCACAGAAATATTCATTTAGTATATAATAGAGTAAGGAGAGATCTCCCGATAGTCGATTACACTGAAACAGCATGGGAAAAATACACAGATTTCAATAAAGGTCTCTTTCCCTATATAGGTACCGTTACTAATAGTAAGCTGATACGTAGATTAACTAGAACCCTTGAAGCAGTAGTGAACGAAACTATTTCCGCCTTAGGCAATTTAACAGAAGAGCAGTCTGCTATGCGGATTGTTGTGCTTCAAAATCGTCTTGTCCTTGACGTCATCCTGGCCGATAGGGGCGGAGCTTGTAGGGTCATCGGATCAAGCTGTTGCATTTTCATACCAGAAAATTCGCCATCTGTATATAAAGCCATAACTCGTCTTCATAAGATTGTAAGCCAGATACACCAGAATCCAGGCACCTGGACTTGGTCCGGTTGGTTTTGGAGTGTATTATCTACCTTTGGATGGAAGGTCCTATCTTTCCTAGGTATTGGCCTTCTCATACTATTCAGTTGCTGTCTATGTCTACAATGTGGACCAGCGATTTGTGGTCTGTGTGCCACATCGTGCATTCCACATCAAGATTTTCATTCAAGATCCCGGAAGAAGAAAGAAGAACAAATGATGCTATATGAACAGATCAATGGATTAATGAAGATTGATATCTCTTGACGGGCAAGTAGGGGACAAGGAGGGAATGTGGAAATATGGATTTTTCTGGTCAGTTATGTCCCCTATCTTGGACCCCAACGGTTCTATGTGCATGTTACAAGTACATGTATGTTCCCTCCAGTTCCAGTTATGAAGACGCAAATACATGTGCGTCCACCGTTAACATGTCCTCTGTCAGATCCGCCATGAATAGGCCGGATATTCCATTCCTAAGTATGAAAGGCCACCGGCTTTATATGGTTCACTTATGCCATTTTACAGTCCAGGCAAGTAGGCCCTGATTCTGTCATCAAACTCTTCTTGCCTTCTGCCTCTGAAAGCTCCAGTCTGAGCCTGCATCTGTGACCATGAACTTTGTCTCATTCTCTGCGCGGCTCACGAAGCCTGACATCAGCCTGCTGCCTGCCAAAAACTGTATTTCACCTTCGAAGTTATCTGCTCCGATCCCTGCCCAATGCATTCCTGTCTAGTAGTTTAAGTAAACATTCTGCCAGCTACCGAGCAAAGGCCCGGTTTCTCTGTCTTCATGCAAGTAATTCATAGCCCTATTACTATGGAAGATTCCGCCCTCGCATCTAGTATAGACACTTAGACGCTTGTACACGCACTAACAGTCAGTATAGTCAGTATAGAATAAGATTCTACTCGAAGAGACCTCTCTTTTGGATAACTTAGTTCTTTAAACATAGGATGTTAGATATGATTTGGGATTAGGTTGACTTGACCCTCCAGACTTCTGTCGCCACATGTAGAGCTAAATGTCAAGTCCCCTTCACCCCCTAGTTGCACGTCAATTACACATCATGCTGCTGCGCGCGCATATCTGCCAAGTATTTCTGCTGACATTGCGAAATTCTTTCATGTAACCACCCTCTTATGACATCACATCTGATGACGTTCTTTAAATCACTCCCAGTTACGCCTATTTTTGCTACGTACGAATATATTATCACCACTATCAATTGTTACGCCTCTTGTATTTGCCTCACTGTAATGCCTATTGTATAAAAGTAATTGATTGTTAATAATGTATGTACTTCACTTCCTGAACCTTCGTGGTGATGGAACCTGGAGCAACCGATTATAATCGACCACTGGAATAAAGCCCATTCCGAACCTCTAATACCACGGATTCTGCCTCTTATTTACTGAGCTATTTTATTATGTTTCTGTATCAAATTAAGCCCCGGTAATTAAATTATTTACCACAACTTGGTGCGTAACCTGTAGTTGACAGGTTTCAATCCTACTGAAATAAATACCTGGGATTATAAATAGGATGTTTAAAAAACAGACTGAAACATGTTCTCATAAAACACCCCACGACGCAATCAAGATCACCTAAAACTCCTCCATATGAGATATAGTTTCCCAGTAAATAATTACATTTTACTTTAGAACTTTTGCAAAGCAATCAGTTTAATTGGTAGTTCCAATAAAATATAAATCCTAAAAACTTGCATAGATTAGCGTGTTTAATTGCTTTAGAGAGCATGTGGGACAGGTGGAACTCTTTATAGGGTAAGTAGGTTTTTAAAGCTTTACATACCATGGGCAAGAAGATTATTTTTTTATTTCACCTGCCTGATGTGATGCCCTGCCTTAAAGCTTGGATGCGATTTACTGGCATTTCTGGAGATATCCAGGCATCCCTTAGGGTATGCTTTTTAATGGGTGCCACTCTGCCCTCGAATGCTTTGAGGGAAGCAGAGCAACAGTGCGTTCCTAGGATTTTTGCACCTATCCTCATCAGTTTCTCCATCAGTTGAGCTCCTTCCAAGGTTACTCTACATGGCTGGCATCTAGACAACAGCAGGGCCCCGCAACCCCCTCAGCATCCACCCTGCTCCTTAAATGGTCAGCGATCAAGCCAACATCACAGGTCACCAAGAACAACCCTGTCTCTGTGGTATCAGCCTCCAAACAACTTTTGTTTGCCCTTAATGACACACAACTACCCAATAGGGGGCAGAATCTAAGACACTTTCTCCCAGGGGGCAGTCACTCACATCTGGCAGATGGGTCCTCCAGTTCGTCCAGCAGGGCCGTGCCCTCCTGTTTCTGTCCAAACCACCTTAACTTCCTCCTACATCAAAGTGACTTTCAGAGGAGCACCTCTTCATCTTGCTACAAGAGGTGCAGGACTTGCTGGCTAAAGGGCCCATCAAGAGGAAGCCAGCCTTGGAAATAGGGATGAGTTGTTATTCCCTCCATTTCCTCATGCTGAAGAAGGACGGAGGCTTTCATTCTATTTTAGATCTTCACCCTCAGAGTGCATTTCAAAAGCTTGCACTGGCCCAATTTCACTCTACCTTAAACCCAGGAAACTGAGTTGTTGTTGGACCTGCAGGATACGTATTTTCATATACCTGTCCTGGAGTCCTACAGATCTTACACATGGCCCAAGGTCAGGTCAGGTTCCTGTCTCCTCTTCAGCCTTATCAGTTCCCCTCTGGTGTTCACGATAGCGATGGCAGTGGTCGCTGCCAATCTTTAAAGTTTGGGGATGCAAGTTTTCCCCTAATTCGACAATGGTTGTTAAAAGGGATCTTCCCACAGTCAGTGTTAGACCACCAGATGACAGCAGCCCTTCTAAGATTATTGAGGTTGTCAATCAACGAGCTGAAATTGCATCTGACTCCTTTGCAGTGCCTTCCTTTTCTGGACATGCTGCAGTTATGAGCCTTTCCTCCCTAGCAACGAGTCTAAGACATTCAGGCTGTGATCCCAATGTTTCAGCCTTTGTCCTGGATCTCAGTGAGAGCAGCTCCGAGGCTTCTTGGCATGCTCTCCTCGTGCATCCTGTGTTTTCACTTTACCAGGTAACCTATGAGAACTCTGCTGTGGGATCTGATGACTTAGTAGGCACCAGTACCAAAGAAATGTGTCAGTCACTCTTAGTCTCTGGCCTCAGCACCGGGCACGGCGCTGCCGCTGGCTCCGGGGGCGGCCTTGGATGCGGCGCTGGACGGCGCAGAACCAGGGTTGGTCTATTACTCCCCCGGTTCCGTTTCTGGGTGAAGAGTTTATCACATTCCCCCGGGCTCCTCGTCCTTACCGGCCTCTTCAACAACCGGTGGACGAAGGGGAGTACTGGGAGGGATCTGGAGACCCTCTCGCAGCTCAATGCTAGGATGAGCCAGAATGGGAAAGTGATACGGAAGGTCCAGTGGATCTGGATTTCTGTCCACATCCTGGTATACTGTCCCCCTCTTCAGTGGCTATGGTGGAGGTTGGGACTTTTTCTGTAGTGTTGCGTAGGGTGGCTGAGGCTCTTAACCTCGAGCTCCCTTCTGTACCTATCAAGACCAATCTCCTGACTGAGGTACTGCAGCCAGCGTCCTCCTCTGCGGAGCCACTGCTGCCCTTCAACGATGCACTTACCGACGACCTGTTGAGCACCTGAAACAAACCCAACACAGGGGCTCCTGTGGATAAGGGTGTGGTGTCCCCATCACCGGCCGACGCCTGGCGACCCCAGCTTTCTCACACAACACCCGACGCCTCAGAGTCTGGTTGTCCAGGCCTTTGCCTCGCCGAGCGCATTCCCTTCTGCCCCTCCGGACTTGGAATCTAAGAAACTGAAGCAGTTTGGGAAAAAGATTTTCACTTCTTCTAGTTCAGGGTTGCGGGCGGTGAATACTACGTGCCTGTTGGGCCGCTATTCACATTCTGTGTGGGACACGGTGGCACAGGTGCTGCCTCAGTGCCCTGTGGAAGCTCGGGCGGTGCTCTCCCAGGCCATTACCAAGGGGAGAGATGCTGCTAAATTCACGATCCTTTGTGGACTTGACACGGCCGAAATACTCGGCAGGGCACTTTCCTCAACGATGGTGCTCCGCCGTTACGCTTGGCTCAGAACAACTGGCTTCTCCGGGGATGTTCAGAACACTTTGTTGTACATGCCCTTTGAGGGCACACGCCTCTTTGGTGACCAGGCGGATTGCACCCTGGAACGCTTTAAGAACTCTCGGGCTACAGCCCAGTCCTTGGGTCTCGCCACCACACGCACTCCCTCGGGGTCCGCTTTTCGCTCCTTTCGAGGTGCCCAATCGCGTTCCTTTCAGACCCGCAGGCCTGCGCAGCCGCAGTCTCAGCCCAGCCGCGGACGTGGGACCCGACGTGGTGGGTCCCGAGGACAGCGAGCAGATCAATCCACCACTGCTCCTGCCGCCGCCACCTCAAAACCTTCCTAGTCCAGTGTTTCAGACCCACCGGACGCCAGTGGGGGGCAGGATTCTCCAATACCTCCCCCACTGGCGCACCATCACTTCAGACAGGTGGGTTCTGCAAATAGTCCGAAAGGGCTACTCCCTCCCTTTCGAGTCTACCCCTTCAGCCATGCCACCTCAGTACCACCGCATGTCGGGGGATCACTTGGCACTTCTCCAGCAGGAAGTTGAGGCACTCTTGGCCAAGGGGGCCATCGAGTGCGTTCCGACGCCAGAAGTAGGTTGTGGTTGTTACTCCCACTACTTCTTGGCTCCAAAGAAGGACAAAGGTCTGCGCCCGATCTTAGACCTCCGGAACGTCAATCACTTCCTCCGGAAGGAGAAGTTCAAGATGCTCACGCTTGCTCAGGTCTTGTTTGCCCTAGACCCGCAAGACTGGCTGGTAGAGTTGGACTTGCAGGATGCTTATTTTCATATCCCCATCCTGCCAGCCCACCGGCGTTACCTACGGTTCACAGTGGGCCACGAGCACTTTCAGTTCACCGTGCTCCCTTTCGGCCTTACCAGCGCCTCTCGGGTGTTCACGAAAGTGATGGTGGTGGTCGCAGCTCATCTGCGCAGATCAGGGGTTTCAGTCTTCCCCTATCTCGACGACTGGCTGTTGTAGGCGGTCTAGCCCCTGGCAGTCGTCTCCCACCTCCAGACTACGGCCGACCTCCTGCATTTGCTGGGGTTTTCCATCAACGTGCCGAAGTCGCACCTGACGTATGCAGAGCCGCACGACGACGCCTACCGATGCGCAGGGGTACTGCTGACAAAATCTTTCCGGATCCAGTCTGACGCCTGGGGATATTCTAAGGTAAGGAATATATCACTAACTAATGTCTCTTACAGATATATCATTACACAAGTAAGTAACTTGTGCTTTAACAAGTTTGCGAGTCTCTGTGCTACACATTGGTCAAGAAGAAGCCTCCAGAAAGACTGAGGACCCACTTCACCAAAGCCAAAACTGCTGCCATTGATTTTTAGTGCACATTGCATGTTCTTGACATCTGCCAAGCTTCAACGGTGTCAACGTAGGTGTTCTTGAAGCTCTACTGCCTTGACTGCCCGGTTCATAGGAAAGGACATTTCACCCATTTTTTCCTGCAGGACTTTTTGGTCTTAACCCACTCCACGGACCCTCCCTCCTTCCTTTGCGAGGTACTAATTTGGTATCTATTCCGAAGGCGAGGAACCCGGGGTTAGAAGTATCCATCAGAAGAGCACGTTGCTTACCTTTGGTAATGCTCTTTCTGGTGGGTATTTTACAGATACCTCACTGCCCTCCTACCTCTCCATTCTGTTAAGTGGCCTTTGCTTACCACCTAAAAAGACCCCAAATTAGAGCTCTGCACACTAGTACCACGAATTGTTTTGTTCTCCACATCAGAGGATGCAGAAAAAGGCAATCACAAATTTGACACTGCCGTGCAGGGGTGGTGCCTATAGGCGGCTCAGCTCCATTAATTCTTGAGCAGAACGAGGTCAGCTTAGAGCCACATGATTCAACCTAGTGGCGCTCAGAAGCATTACTGCTGATGTGAAAAATTCCAAATCCTGTCTGGTGTCTGGGTAATTGTGAGAAAGTGGCTCTGTATATACTGTTCCTTAATAGGTACAGGGTGTACAGAGTCCACAGTCCCCAAGGGTTTGACAGAGGCTAAAGTTAGATATAACCTTACTCTCTAAAGTGGTAGCTTGGTCGAGCAGTAAGGCAGTATCAGAGGACAGTATAAAGCATTTGTTGTACACACTCAGTCAGCAAATGGTCTCACACACTCTATAACTGAACTCTAGGCCAATGGTTTATATATAAAAAAAATATATATTCTTGTTTTATTTTAGAACCAACACTTGGATTTAAAATATACTTTCTCAGAATTAGATGTTTTATATAAATACTTTTGCAATATGCAATTGACTTTTGTAAACAGTTACAAGTGGTTGCAATAGGCAACTCTATTTTAAACACAACAATGCATTGAGCTCAATGGAAATTTCAAGTTATTTGCAACAGATTACTTTTTGGATTACTTTTGGAATTCCAGGACTGGATCCTAGATTCAGTCCTGGGTCAGTATTAAGAATCAAGTGATGAAAGTCGACTTAATTACTGTAATGATTTTTAAACAATATTTAGCTATTTTAAAAGTTGACACTTAGAAAATATTTCAAAGAAAACAGTCAATGATTCCCTATGGAAGAAAATTCAAGTTGCAGGTACAGTATGTTCTCGTTACTTTTGTAATCCAGTACTGGGTGCCTAGACTCAGTACTGGGACCTTTATCCAAAACAGGTAAGTAATTACGTTTTCAGATATTATACGATTTTTAAAGAATATTTAAAGATTGCAGAAATTGACACTTAGAAGAAATTTCACAGAAAAACAGTCAATGATTTCCTATGGAAGAAAATTGGGTTACGGGTAAGTACAGTTGTAAGTATTTTTCAGAGTCAGTGCTGGGCACCAAGATCCAGCACTAGGAGCTCACCTAAGAGCAGGTGAGTAATTTCGTTTTCGTTACTCTGCTGATTTTTGGTGAATATTTTAAGATTTGAAAAGTCCACACTTAAAAGAAATTTCAGGAAAAAGCCAGTCAATGTTACCCTATGAGGAAAATAGAGTTATTGGTTTAAGGGTAAGTACTCGACTGGCAGAGTTGAGGTTCTGGGCATAGACTCAGGGGTCCCCCAGGGTCAGGTAGGTACAGTTGGTTCACCCTCAGCGACTCGAGGGCGGCCGGGTGCAGAGAGAGTTAGGCCCAATGTTATCCTATGAGGGATAGGGGGGCCTTGGTTGGTGGCTGCTGACTGGCAAGCCACGCGGCTGTGGGAGCTGGCCTGCTAGTCACTTACTCAGGGTAAGTGGGGAAGTAGGTAGGTGTAGAGGTTTCACTGCCAGGGCCACTCGGGCGGCTGGGTGCAGGGTGCTTTTGAGCCTTCGGGCGCTCAATTGATTTCAATTGGAAATCTCCGGTTTAGAAAAAGACTGCAAGCTCGGGGACGAGGATTCTTCAGGTGCCACCACCACTTCGAGAGGTAAGTTGGGTAGTTGGAGGATGGGTAGGTACCCCGGGATTGAGCACAGGGGGCCGCGGGGCGCCGCGTGCAGGGGTGCCTTTTAGTGTCGGGAAATCTTACCCTCTGTTGATCGCGGTTGGGGGGGGGCACCTTGTTCTGAGGCTGCAGGCTTCTTCAGGAGTGTCGAGGGAGGTCCTTGGGTGCCGGACTCGGGGGCACAGTCGCCGTGGGGTCGTCCTCGTGCTCTTTGTTCACTCCGGCACTGGCCAGGCTTGGCTGGTGCAGAGTGTGCTGGGTTCGCGGTTCCAGGCTGCTGCCAGGGATTAGAGGTATGTTTTGAGTAGAGCCTCTACTCATGGGAGTCCCAGGGTCTTAGAGCCAAAAGGTAGCCAGGTCCTCCGGGGTTTGTGAGGTTGCTGGCCACAAGAGATGCCGGGTTGGAGCAGGAGCAGGTTCGAGGGTCGACAGGCCGGTAGGGCTGGGGCCAAAGCAGTTGGTGTCTTCCTCTTCTTAGCAGCTGCAGGGCAGGTCTTCTTTCTTCTTGCTCTTCTTTGTAGTTTTGAATCTGGAATCTGGGGAAGGAAGGTTCAGGGTGCCCCTAAATACTAAGGGTGGGGGTAGTTCGCGAAGTAGCACTTCGCGAAGCTACGCAAAGTGAAGTTCGCACTACGCGAGCTACGCGTAGCACTTCGCGAACTGCGAAGTAACATGTTCGCACTGTGCAAGATGTTGTTTTCAATGATTGCACAGTGCGGACAAGCAACCGGCACTGTGCAATCATTGAAAATGGCATCTTGCACAGTGCGAGCTGTAGTTTTCTGCTGCTCGAGAAGATTTTTACTCGAGCTGCAGTTTTCTCAACGCGAACTGGTAGTTTCTCATCGCGAGCGGTCGCGAGCATACGCGACCCCTCGCAATGAGAAACCTGACCTTCTCGCGTTGGGAATCTCGCCGGGAGGTTTATTTTCCATGCTCGCGATCGCGAACAAGGAAAAAGTCTCGCCAGGATGTCATTTTGCTTGCTCGCGGTCGCCAACTTGACGTTGAGGACCGCGAGCAAGCAAAAAATGACCGCAGCACTACGCAACACTACGCTACGCGTGTTCGCACTGTGCTACGTGCAGTTCGCGTAGCGCGAAGTAGCGCGAACTTCGCAAACTACGCGAGCGTAGCGTAGTGCTTCGCCCAGGCCTACTAAATACTAGCTTTAGGGGCATTACAGGTAGGTGAAGGGCAGGGACCAATGGGTCCCTGTCCTGAGGTGAGTACACCCCCTATCCTGCCTCTCTCCTGTGGGAGGGAGGCAGTAGCCTAGTCCTGATCTTCAAGATGGCGAGAGCCCAGAGATGTGCTTCACCTCGCCTCCCCCACCTGAGGGGTGGGGTTGGCAGGCTGGCACATCCCCTGTCCTTATTTGGGGTTTCCGGACAAAGCTTCCCGCCAGAGTGGGGGGTTGCAGTGGCCTGGGGAAGCTCACAGAGGCGGCATGCCTTTGAAGCTTCCCCCTGCCCATCCTGGGGGAGGAGATTTACCTCGTCCAGGATGTGCATTGTTGCAGGCCCAGGAGAGCAGGGCTCTCCTACCCAGGGGTCCAGCAACATGTCTGCTGTGTGGTAGCCTAGGCAGCCTCAGAGCAGACGTGGATTGTAGGTTAGGTTTAAGGGGGCATCTCTAAGATGCCCAATGGGGTGCTTGGTACATTAAATCCCACACTGGCATCAGTGTGGGTTTAATGTGCTGAGAAGTTTGATACCAAACTTCTCAGTCTTCAGTGTTGCCATTATGGTGCTGTGGAGCTCGTGTTTGACGAGCTCTCAGCACCATGTACTCTCAAATGGCAGCACTGCACTTACAGTGCTCAGGAATGGAGGTGGGCACAGGGCTCCTGCGCCTGTGCCCACACCATTGGCATAAGGCACCCAGCTAGAGGGGTGGCTGATGTATGCCATGGCAGTGTAGGTGATGGGCATGGCACACAGGGATGTGTGTCATGTCGACTTTGTTTTTGTCTTGCACCCAAACACTCAGCCTGCAAAGGCAGTGTGTGTGTGTGTATAAGGGTACAGGGCCTCTAAGGGTGGCACAATGAGTGCTGCAGCCCTTAGAGGCCTTCCGTGGTCACAAGGCCCTGGGTACCTAGGGTACCATTTACCAGGGGCTGACATGTGGCCGGGGTTTGCCAATTTGGGTTTTGTTTGTTTTAGGGAAGGAACATAGGCCCTGGGCACCTGATTGGCAGGAGTCCAGGGCACACTCAGTCAAAGTACATTCAGCAATTCAGCAAAAAGTGGGGGCATACCATGCAAGAAAGATGGCACTTTCTCACAGTAATATTCTAAATGTGAGGAATCTGAGGTTAGATAGATTATCCACCAGTAAGAGCATTACAGAATGTGAGTAACTTGTTTACCTTTATTATGTGAATGAGAAACCACAGTTGTTATGGTATGAAGTTCCAGCTTTTAACAACTTTCAATTTCCAGCCATTACTTTGAATCCTTCTCTGATTTGATCTTCGTAATACTCTCTTCCCATTCCCTGCTATTTTTATGCTCTACAAAAACACTATTTTAGAAAGCTCAATTCTCACTACTAGGTCCTTTCACCTTATAACAGGTGTTGCTTTAGGACTGGTGTTAGCTGAGACGTTTTAATTTTGCAAAATTTTAAAGTTGTATGTATAATATCCCTACTGACATCAGCCAGCACTCTTCAGCTTTTGATCTGTTTTTTGTGTCATTCATATTATTCTTCCACCTACTACAGTCCCACTACTGCATGGGAAAACTGGTCAGTCGAAGTCAGTAATTGTCTAGCATGGGGCAGAGGTTCAGCCCACTTCAGACATTGACTAATTTCACTGTGAGTGACAGCATTTTGCCCTTTTACAGCTAGCAAATCCAAACAGAAAGTAGTTCCCTCAAGGGCTACGGAGTATGATAATGTGTGCTTTTTGATGTGAAAAAAATATTTTTGCTTTTAATCTATCCACTTATTCTTTTTTTTTATTGACTTTGGGCTGGAAGCTTCTTTATCAATAAGGTTTTCCAAAAACCATGACAAAGTAAAACAAGCATTGAAAGTGCCAAAAGGCCGGTGTCCAACACTACATGTGCTGTATTTCCAGTGCTTATATGACAAGCAGTATTACAAATCAAGGCTGCTTTCCATCTAAAAGTGATTACTCTCTTTCACCTAGGTCAGCCCATCACCCTTCCATCTTTCTATCCCCAGCCCAGTGCCACAAAATGCTACATTACCTGGATCCTAGGCAGGTGGACAGCTGTGTCTAGATTGCACTAGGCACATCAGATTGGACGACCGCTGCTTTGTTGGTTTCTGCGCTAGTAGAAAGAGTAATGCTGTACATAAGCAAATGTCATTCTGCTGGATCGTCCTCTGCATCAAAATGTGCTATGCCCTTGCCAAAAAAGAGCCACTTGAGGGAATCGGAGCTCATTCCAGCAGGGCTAAATCATCAGCTTCTGCCTTTGCAAGTGGCGTCTGTTAGGCAGGAACATGGGCATCCCTGCACACTACTGACAAACACGACTATTTGAAGTCGGTGGTGCATAGGGATGTATACTTCACCAGGTCTGTGCTGCAAGACTACCTGATCTAACTATCCACCAGTCCTACTCCTAGGAAGGTATTACTCGAGAATCTGTTCAGTAGCTGAGGAATCTGCAGATAGAAGTATCTATCAAAAGAAACGTTACTTACCTTAGGTAATAATTTTTCTGGTGGATACTCTATCTATCTTAAGATTACTCACTAATTTCACACACCTCCCTATGTGATGAATGGAGGTACAAGGAAGGTGTTAGTTAATAAGGTTCTAATTTGAGTTGGCACCACATCTGGCCAAGTAGAAGGCAGGTGAAAAAGTATAGAAACTGACATTGTCTCGTCGGGGTAGGTGCTAGTATTGCTTCCAGTGTTGTCACTAAGCATAACTTCCGGTGCTGATAAATGAAGCAACTGCACCCTACTGCCATTGTGAAACTTTGAAGCTTCCAGATCCAGTTCAAAGCCTGTGATTCAAAAGGTGAGGAGGAATCTGCAGTTTAATAGAGTATCTACCAGAAAGATTGTTACAAATATTAAGTCACTTTTTCACCCACACTTGAATAACTGGTTAGCGAGTGCAAGCATTCACAGGCTTCTCTGCGAGGTGTGTTAGGGTAAGAGCTCAGAACCCAAGATTTAATCAACAAACCTAATAAGGTATTTTCCAATCCAGTGTTTGCCTTTATAGAAAAGAAAGTACTTTTAATCTTACAGCAGAATTCAATAATGTACTGATTATTTTATACAATATACAGGGGTACTACAACCCTTCCCTCCCCTCTCCTCCCTTCCCTCGCCTCCCTTCCCATTTCTTCCCCTCCAGTCGCCTCTCCTTCGTGTCCCTACTCTCCCCATTACCCTTCCCTCCTCTCCCCTTTACCCTTCCCTCCTCTCCCTTTTGCCTCCCTTCCCTTCTCATGTCCTCTTTTCCCGCTATGGCCAAGAATTCCCCTTCTACTGTCCCCATCTGTCTATAGGCCTAGGCAGGATTAGGCTCAGGTGTAATTGATTAAAATGTTATTCACTGTTTTGATGGACAGCTTAGATCAACGGTCTATTGATTCGTATTGCGAAAATAATAGTGTTGAGCAAGCATTATGGATCGGCTCACGTGCCTTCCTGTATCTCGTCCTCTGGCAAATTACCCTGTGATTTACCGTCAAGAATGCTCTCGAGCTTCCGGGTGTGCGGCGGAACCGACTGCATCATCCCTCCTTCTCAACTTGGGTTTTTGACGCAGGGTTACAGCAGCAGCCTGTTCAGACAGTGTCCGAAATCAGACTCTCGCAGGTGGATCTTTATGGCAGTACCCTGCTCATCGCTGGCTCCCGAAGTGGTATGTGGGCAGATGTTCCGTGGGAATAGCTGTGACCTCCAAGTTGAATCTTCTGGTGGTTATCTCTTGGAAAGTTGTGACCCCAGGGCAGATCAGGCTCTCCACTCGGTGGTGACGCAGTTCTTCACTGTTCGCCAGCGATGGCTGTGCAAGATGATCAAAACCTATGTCTGGCTGCCATGTGACACACTTCTGGCACAAACCTATGGTTAAATTTGACACAGCTCACTCCATGAACTACGCTAGGAGATTTGAGGGACCCTTTCACAGCACAGGCCTTCTCCCGGCACACTCTGTTGAGTCATTGGTGTTCTCTGGGGTTCCCCTCGATAGAAGGACACATGGGCCTGTCCAATCAAAGTCTCTCCTCTTGCAGGGCCAGGCACAGTTTTTTCTTCACTCTGCAAGGAGACAGGCTTCTAGGCTTCTGAGGCAGACGCTCACTCTCACAAGCAGAAACTGTTGCCTTAAGGTGATGTCTTGTCAGGCTCACACCATTTCTGGTCACACACACGATCATGGAGGATTCTGCACAGCACTTTCTTACTTGTTGAAGTAGAGCTTGTGGCTGGAACAAAGTGTGGTGGTGTTATACACATTTTCGCAAAAGGGGATATGAATCCCTCGTCTCAAGCTTCATACCTGGCCTTTGTTGGTTCCCTTTCAACTGTCCTTGTCAGGCTGTGCTTCTAACTTTGTGTGACTTGTAGCACTGGGGCTTTCTCAAAGCAGGAACACCTTCAACATGGACATAATGAGGTGTCAGTTCCTGCTGTTAGCTGTTATCCACCCTCTTGAACTAGTAATCGTACAGACAAAAGGGCAGACCTGGTCTTGAAACTCGCCCACCTTCTGTAGTAGAAACTGCAGTGTCGCCTTCACCTCTATCTTCTGCCAATTGCAGTGGTCACAAAGAACTAATCAGCAACCCTTTGCTAACAAAGTCCTTATAAAATAAGGTAGTCATGTCTCCATTAACATCATTTCAATATCTGGAGCTTTTCCTTCCGGCCACAGAAATGCAGGCATTACATCTACATTGTTGGAGAAAGCTATCCTTATTCTACATCTTGTGCCATGCTATAACCAGGGGCACCCGGAATGAATTCCACTGGCTTCAGTACTCAGGCACACAGTCCTACGACCACCCATCAAGGCCTCTCTGTACATACACTTGACAGCCACAGTGCATGCCAGCACAAGATTCCCTATTTCACATAAAAGGGGAACTTTACACAAGTGGAGTCAGTAGGCCACTCTCACTCACTGACACAGGAAAATAAGGTCTGGTCATACTAAAGATTCACAGTACACCGCTGCTTTATGCTTATACCCAACACAGGAATAGAAGTCGATTGTCAACTATGAGGGCAAGCTTGGTGCACCCCTCCATGTCACATGATAACTCAAGATCCTCGCAAAATCAGGGACAATCTTAGGTCTCTGAGCCCACGCTAGATTAATGGCACACAAGGGCCAAAATAAAAGTCAGGATACAAGGTTCACATGTCACTCAGGTACATGCCCATATACCAATGCTGGGTACATTCCCGTCCTAGCACCTACTCCAATTAGTCTGTTAAAATGCTTCATTACTGTCAGCGGACCCTGCCTGAATCCGCTGGAGGTAACCCATGAGAAAGCGCTCTGCCTGCCACAAGTTTGCTGTGTCGCATTGACTGTCGTCCCGCCCTATTGAGGTCTGGACTGTCTCACTCTTGCTGTCAATGTTAAATGCCCCATGCTCAGAGATAAGCTTCCTGCTTGTCAATGCCATTTCCATTGTGT
Source organism: Triturus cristatus (assembly GCF_964204655.1). NCBI lineage: Eukaryota > Metazoa > Chordata > Amphibia > Caudata > Salamandridae > Triturus > Triturus cristatus. Next base: position 818,566,836 of record NC_140584.1, read on the forward strand.
CCCAAAAAAATAACTCATACTTCAGGAGTTTGTATCCTCTACACAAAATAAGGTTGCAGAACTAACACTTTAAACATGGCTCCTGTTTAACTTCACTTATGTGAAGAGAGCCACCGTAATTCGTGCTCTCACTGTTAACAGGAAGGATGATTGATTCAGAAAGTGGAAACCTTAAACCACAGTTAAAGATTATACATATTTTTCTGATGGATACTTCTGCTTGTGGATTCCTCACCGCTCGCGGCTCCGCATGACGTCACCAGAGCCATAAAAGGACCTCGTCGGCGTGACGACATCAGTTATCTTTTTTCCGCGCCGTCGACGCGTAACAGTTTTTCTAGGGGCTCTCCATTTTCTTGAAAACTTTGTATCCTCGAAGATTTCCAATGTCTACTTCTAGGAAGACTGGGTTTAAGCCCTGCAGGGAGTGCGGCGGTCACATGTCAATCACTGACCCGCATGAATATTTTCTTTGGTGCTTATCGTCGGATCACAACGTCTAAGAATGCCGAAGCTGCGGGAAAATGAATCCAAAGGCCATTAAGGAGCGCGAGGCTAAGCTGTTTATGGCCAAAGCCAAAAAGGAGAAGAGGGGTCGCAAAAGAGCGAAGTCGTTGTCTTCTCATACTTCGAAATCGAAAAAACACAAGAAGTCAAAGAGGCGACATGGCTTTCGGCACCGTTTGTCGAAGGTCAGGGCTTCGAGGTCGCCTTCTCCAGCTAAGCACCTTCGAAAAAAGGACTTTGTTTCTCCTTCTCCGACTCCATCTCCACGGGTGACGCCGGGTCCATCTCCGGTTCTGAGGTTGCCTGATATGTATCCGACGCCCAGGGAGTCTTCTCCAAGCCGAGTGGCTTCTCCTGTGCAGGCGCTGTCCCCGGCTCCGTAGGCTCTGGTTCAGCCTCAGGTGGTTCTGCTTCAGGAAGGTACGGATCCATATCCTCCTTTTCCTGTTCCTGGTTCAGACCTAGCGCATTTTATTAATGCGATGTTTGGCATGTTTGCCAGGGCCTCTACTCCATCTGGTGCGCCTTCGGGCCCCGTGGGTCCTTTGGCCTTTAACTTGGGTGTTCCTCACCACTATCTTCAAGCACCCTTTATGCCATTCTTGCCATCAACTTCGACTTGGCATTTCCCGGCGCTGAGGTCTTCCACTCCGGCTCCGCGGACTCCATCGGCTATCGAGTCGGCGCTCCCTCGAATTCGATAGACGCCGAGGTTTGAGGCTGAAGCTCCTCCATCGACGCCGTTGATGTCCTCACCGGTTCTTAAACAGCGCTCTAAGAGGGAGGCGCAGAGTCTGTGGATGAGTTTGAGGGCCTACAGGAGTCCAGTGGGTTGGATACTTCTCCTGAATATGATCTTTCTTCCCCGAAGGCTGGAGTGTTACAAGACATTGCTCCTTATCACGTGGTGATAAGGAAGGCAGCTGATTTGCTTGCTCTGCAACTTCTTTCAGCGGAGGTAAAATCTAATATCCTTACGGAGGTTCTTAATACATCTTCTTCAGCCTCTGAACCGCTGCTACCCTTTAATAATGCCTTGACAGAGCCTATAATAGAAGTTTGGCAGAAGCCTTTGTCTGCTCCTGCAGTTTCTCATTCCATTTCAAGAAGGTACAGGCCTACTCCTGGGGATCCAGCTTTCCTGTCTTCGCATCCATCACCGGAATGCTTGGTGGTCCAGGCTTCTTGTTCGAAACAGTCTTCTGGTTCTTTCCCTACCATACCTGGTGATAGGGATTATAAAAAGATGGAGCAGGCAGCAAAGAAGGTGTTCTCTTCTGCTAGTATGGCTCTGAAGTCCACTGATGCAACCTGTCTTCTTGGGAGGTATATCCATGCTTTGATGGACTTAGTCAAGCAGCCAGCTCCAAAGTTGCCTGAAGAGGATCAAAATAATTTCTTGGAGGACCTTTCTGATTCTAAAGCTGCGGCCCGTCAGGTGATACAATCTGGTCTGGACACTGCTGACTCTGTGACTCGTGTGTTGGGTTCTTCTGTGGCGACAAGAAGACAAGCCTGGCTTAAATTGCCCGGATTTTCTCCTGATGTTCAGGCGACTCTGGTGGATTTGCCCTTTGATGGGTCAAGACTATTTGGTTCATAGGCTGACTCTGCCTTGCAGGGTTTTAACGATAGCAGGGCTACTGCAAGGTCTCTGGGCCTCCAGGTGCTGTCCAGAGGATACGGCTACAAGCGGTATTGTGGTTTCGGAAGAGGTGCTTCCTTTCGTGGCCGCCAGCAGGCTCAACAGGGCCAGCAGCAGAAGCCTTTGTACAAATTGTACAGAGGGAAGAATAAAGAGCGTCTTAGGGGAGCCTCTCAGCAGCAATCCTCCTCCACTTCTCCTCCCGCCACCGTTGGTACTTCAGAAAAGCAGTTCTAGATCCCCCATGTTGGTCTGGTAGGGGGTCGGGTGTCCCACTTTCTACAAGATTAGAAACTGATCACTTGAGATCGTTGGGTTTTAAATCTTGTAGAGAATGGGTACGCCCTCCCTTTTTTGGAGTTTCCTCCTCCTTACCCTCCTCGCCAGGTTTGGTGTTCAGAGGACCACTTACTGCTTTTGCAGCAGGAAGTTCTTACCTTGTTACAGAATGGTGCGATAGAGGTGGTTCCGGAGCAGGATGCTACTCCCGGTATTTCCTGGTCCCCAAAAAGGACGGTCAATTAAGGCCGATCTTGGACCTCAGGATTTTGAACCTTTACCTCAGACAGGAAAAGTTCAAAATGTTGACCTTGGCTCAGGTGGTTCTTGCGCTGCAACAGGAAGTCTGGGTTTTGTCCATTGATCTGCAGGTTGTGTATTTTCATCTTCCCATCCTGCAGTCGCATCGGAAGTATCTCCGGTTCACGGTAGGATAGCAACACTATCAGTCTGCGGTTCTTCCGTACGGTCTCACTTCCGCGCCTCGATTCTTTACGAATGTCATGGCGGTGGTAGCGGCACATCTCAGAAGGTCAGGGGTTCCTGTTTTCCCCTACCTGGACGACTGGCTGTTGAAAGCAGAGTCTCCGGAGTTGGTATTGCGCCACTTGCAAGCAACAACACAACTGTTGTTCAACTTGGGTTTCTCGATAAATGTACCCAAATCTCACCTGGTGCCTTCTCAGCGCAGCCCGTTCATAGGGGCAATACTGGACACTTCTGTGTGTCGAGCATACCCGCCTCCGCAGAGGATTCTCGACATACAGGAAATTATTCCTTTATTTCAAGATGGAGCGGTTGTTCCAGTCCTGAAGGTTCTACGTCTGCTCGGTCTGTTCGCTTCCTGCATACTGTTGGTCAGTCATGCACGCTGGTACATGAGGGCACTGCAGTAGTGCCTCCACAGGCAGTGGTATCAACACAATGGAGATCTCGGGGAAAAGGTCAGAATCTCCAGAGAAGCTGCAGCGGAGTTGACTTGGTGGGGTGTGCTGGGCAGCCTGTCTCTAGGAAAGCCATTTCAGCTTCCTCCACCTGTGGCCACAGTGATCATGGATGCCTTCACTCTAGGGTGGGGTGCTCATCTGGGGGATCTGGCTTTCAAAGGTCTCCAGAGGAAAGGTTGCTTCACATCAACCTTCTGGAACTGCGGGCTATTCAATTGGCACTAAAGGCTTTCCTTCCTTCCCTTCACGGTCAGTCGGTTCAGGTCCTGACGGACAACAATACCGCAATGTGGTACATCAACAAACAGGAAGGTGTAGGGTCGTATTGTCTCTGTCGAGAGGCTCTGCGACTCTAGTCTTGGGCTCAGAACGATCAGATTTGTGTGTTTGCAAACCATCTAGCCGGTGTGCTGAATGTTCGTGCGGACAGTCTCAGTCGGCATTACTCGGCCGATCACGAGTGGCGGCTTCATCCGGAGGTGGTCCATCACATCTTGTAGATGGGGAGGTCACCTCGTTTGGACCTGTTTGCCACCCACGAGAATGTGCACTGCCCGTTGTTCTGCAGTCTCCAGTATCCGGTCCAGGGAGCGCTGGGGGACGCGTTTCAATTGTATTGGAGCTCACAACTCCTTTATGCGTTTCCTCCCATACCCTTGCTTCCTCGGGTTCTGAGGAAGATTCGCCAAGACCGGGCCCAAGTCAGGATTGCACCCTCCGCTCCGTCTCCCTCTCGGGGCAGACCTCCTCTCACAGTCGCATGGGCAGGTTCTACACCCCCACCTCCAGATCCTGCACCTTCATGCCTGGAGATTGAACGGGACAACCTGAGTTCCTTCTCTCTCCCACCGGATGTGGTGGATGTTATTTTATCGTCCAGGCAACACTCCACCAAGTCTGTTTACTCATCGAGATGGTCTAGATTCGTTAAATGGTGTGGAGAGAGATCCAATGATCCTTTAAAGGCCCACTTGTAGAATGTTCTTCAGTTTTCGCTGTCCTTGGCCCAGCAGGGTTGTGCTGTGGCGACTGTTAAGGGCTATTTGTCGGCGTTTCTATGTTTGCCAGATCAGCCGTCTTTATTTAAGTACCCCATTGTCATGAGGTTCATTAAGGGCCTTACAAATAATTTTCCTCCCACTCCTTTCATTATGCCTCAGTGGGATTTGAATCTCGTTCTTACCTTTTTAATGGGTTCTCCATTTGAGCCTCTTCATACTTGACCTTTGAGTCGTTTTTCTTTAAAAACGGTCTTCTTGATTGCATTACCTCGGCTAGGAGGGTAAGTGAGCATCAGGCTCCTAGTTCGAAGCCTCCATTCATGACCATTCATGCAGATAAGTTGGTTCTAAGGACCAGGGCTGCTTCCTTCCCAAGGTGGTTACCCCTTTCCATATGTGACAGTCCATTACTTTACCCACCATTTATCCTCCCCCTAACCCTTCCAAGGAGGAGGAGAGACTTCCTCGTTTGGACCCTAAGAGAGCTATCAGCGTTTATTTGAACAGAACAAGTGATCTGAGGCTGGATGATCAGCTCTTTGTGGGCTACGTTGGGAAGATGAAAGGCAAGGCTGTGCACAAGCGGATTCTCTCCAGGTGGATTATCTTGTGCATCAAAATTTACTATGCCTTGGACAAGAAGGACCCTCCAGAAGGTATCAGAGCTCATTCCACTAGAGCTAAATCTTCTTCTTTGGCTAGAGGTGTTCTTGTAATTGATATTTGTTAAGCAGCAACTTGGGCCTCCCTCCATACTTTTGCAAAGCATTACTGCTTAGATTCGGAGGTTAGGAGGTACGGCCATTTTGCTCGATCTGTGCTGCAAGATTTTTTGGTCTAGTCAGGTGGACACCCTCCTCCGGGAGAGGTATGGCTTTGGGATTCTATTCAGAAGGTGAGGAATCCACAGGCAGAAGTATCCATCAGAAGAACAAGTTACTTACCTTCGGTAACGCTTTTTCTGGTGGATACAATATCTGCCTGTGGATTCCTCACTGTCTCACCCGCCTCCCCGTTGTCCACCTGTTTCTACCAAAAAGATGCTTTAACTGTTTAACATGAGTGTTTTTTAAATATGGCTTTATCATGCTTATGTTTTAATAGTGGGAAATGCTTGGTCTTTTGCTATTTCTTCATGCCCTTATTGGGTTATGCATTTGTATATGTATATGTTTAGTATACTATGTATACATGTGAAAATGTGTCGGTCTGCCCGTTTGCCTCGGTGGCACGGAAAAGATGAGTGGAACTGACGTCATCACGATGACGAGGTCCTTTTATGGCTGCGGTGACGTCATGTGGAGCCGCGAGCAGATTATGACGTCCTCGTCAACGTGGGAGAGCTAAGAAAGAATTTCCGCAGAATGCTGGTGCAGGGGGTAATCAGAAGGTGAGGAATCCACAGGCAGATATTGTATCCACCAGAAAAAGTGTTACCGAAGGTTAGTAACTTGTTCTTTGTGCTTAAAAGGGCTGTAATAGCAACTACCTTTAGTACTTACCTCAAATTCAGGTGTCTGTAAACTGAAATCCTTTGGGTCCTGGAAGTGCACAGGGGGATGAACTGTGAAAGGCAGGAGGAGAGCCAGTGAAGGATATTGCTAGTGAATCCTATTCTAGACACCAAGATAAAGATGAGAGTGGGATGGATGACTGTGTCAAAGGCAGCTGAGAACTACAGCAATATCAGGAGGCAGGGGGCTTCTTCATCGGTCATCAGATGGGTGTCATCTATGATGTGTATGATAGCACTATCAGTGCTGTAGCATGATCTGAAGCCAGATGGATAGTTATGCATGAGTGTGGTTAGCATTGATGTGATCTTGGAGTTGAATGTCGACTGATTTTTCAATGATCCTGCAAATGACAGGTAGTTAATGGGTGGGCTGATAGTTGGCAAGGTCATCCAGGTGTAGTGTAAGTTTCTGCAAATGTGGGAGCCTCTCACCTGTCTTGTGAGCTTCTTGTAAGATGTCTTGAGTGAGAGAGGTGTTGACAAAAGTCAATAGGGCTGGGATAGCTTTCCCACAAAGAGCTTTGATGAAGGATGGGGATAACACATCATCTGCTTAAGAAAGGGCGTTTAGGGAGTTCTGAGTGTCTGCGAGATTTGCAAGAAATAGGGCTTCGAAGGATGACCAATGCATGATTCTATAAAAAGAGTTTGATGTAGAATCAGGCTTGATGCTGTTGATGTGCTTTTGGATCCTCTGAAATAAAGGTTGATGGCATTGCACTTGTCTGTGAAGTGTGCGATAGAAGGGATAGGTAGGGGGCTGATCCAATGCTTTTTTCGGGGGCAACACATTTTATTGATTTTATAAAGTTTCCAAGTGTTCAAGTGACATGAGACAATCAATGTCTGCAGACATAAGTTCAATATAATGACAAACTTCCATCTTTTTTTGAACCCCTTAAAGTAAACAAAAGAACCATTATACCATAACGCTGGCATTAACCCATAACATACAGTGCCTCAGTTTAAATCACATTTACATTTGTAGTCCACATCAAAACTATTGTGTCCTGTTAGATTATCAGTTTTGCTGACTTCACACTGTTCTAGTTGCCACGCATTCAGACAGGCCGTCTGTGACTTCATGTGTTTTCATTGGGATTCCCCTGAAGGTAGCCCACCTGGTCCAGATCTTCATATGTTTTTGGGTGCAACCCCTTGCCACAAAAACTGGCAATTTTAGGACCATAGCATAATCCATGCCAGCTTTCCAGAGAGATACTTGGGTAGAGCTCTCTGTTTTCCAATGTTGAGCAATGTCCCGTTTGGCCAGAGTGAGGCCTAAGAAAAGAAGAAGTCTTTTGTACCTATTTCCTCCTACACCCACTGTGCAGTGCAGCATTGTGAATTTGGGGGATCTCGGGAGTTCCCATGCTAAAACTTCCTCAAGACATGTCAATACCCCCCCGCCAAAAGCGGTCCAGGACGGGGCATGTCCAGACCGTTTGTATAAATGTGCTCTCCTGCGATTGATACCGGAGGCAATGAGGTGATGTAATCAATCCTGCTTTCCAAAGTCTGTCTGGTAAAATACACCCTGTGTAAGTACTTAAATTGAATATATCGTAATCTAGTTGAAATTGACGCCTCACGTTGGGATTGTAGGGCCTCCATCCAGTCATCCTCGTCAATCGGGCCTACGTCAGCATCCCACGAAGCCCGCAGGGAGTCATTATTCATGATTCTATTGGTCACTAGTGTTTGGTATATTTTGGATACTGTGTGTTCCCCTAAATCTCCTATAAGAAGTTTACCCACTACTGGGCTCAATTCTGGGACGTCTGTCAGATCTTTGATGTAGGGGAGAAGGGCGTGTCACAGCTGTAGGTATTTGTAAAATTGAGAATGGGGCTTGGAAAATTCCATGCGTAAGTCATCAAACGATTTCAGTGCTGTCCCCTTAATTATATCCCCCAAGGTTGAACTGCCCATCCGATGCCAACCAAAGAATCCCTGAAAATCTTCAACTTGTGGAAGGAGACGATTTCGCCACAGTGGGGTTTCTCGTGTGAGACGGCCCCACCAACCCATTCGACATAGAGCTTGTCTCCATGTCATAACTACAACTTTTGTTGCCGGAGGAAGGTCCTTGGGGTCAGTCCTACTATATATAAGAGAGTATGCAGAGGGGTCTCTCATTAGCCATTGTTCAACTTTGAATGCTGGGTCTTCTCTGGACCCATACCACCGCTCATTTAGTATTTGAAGATGTGCTGCTGCATGATATGATTGTATGTCGGCAGCAGCAATGCCTCTACAATATGTGGATTGCATACAGGTGCGTAGAGCAACCCTAGTGGTGCCATCTATCCCCCCATAGAAAATGGGCCATGATCGCATTTATTTGACAAAACCATGATATTGGAATTGGATATGGGTATGATTGAAGATGATATAGACGTGGCAGAGACACCATCTTAAAGATGGCTGATCTACCATATAGGGATAGGGGGAGTATCGACCACTTCTTCACCTCAGTCTTTACCTTCTCTGTTGTTACCTCTATATTGCGATACCAGGACGAGGCCTGGTTGTCTGATATATTTACACGCCTAAATAGGTGAAGCCATATGTCACTACTGTGAGACCTTATACCCATCTACCTTTTCCGATGGATCCTCTAATGGGCCACAGTAATGATTTAGAGGCATTCATTTGGAGGCCCTACATCTTGCCGTATATACGCATTACTTGGAGTATTCTGGGGCCTGAGCTATGGGGATCTGTTAGAAAAAACATGATGTCGTCGGCATACAATGCAATACGATCGGATATTTTGGGAGTCCACTGAAAACCTCGTATAAGTGCGTCTTTTCTGACACAGGTAGCAAGGAGCTCTATGGCAAGAGCGAATAGTATGGGGGATAGAGGGCACCCCTGTCAAGTACCCCGTTTTATTGGGAATTGTGCCAACGAGGACCCTACCACACGAATGGAGGCAGTGAGCTCCGTGTACAAAAGTCGCACTGATTCAATGAATCGGGGGCCCATATTATTATGTCGTAGTAATATGAACATGTTTTACCAACTGACAGAGTCAAAGGCTTTGTCCATTTCTACAAGGAGAAGAGCTGATGATCTCTCCAATCTGTCAACCGCCGCTATTGCATTATACATCAAACATATATTATGATGGGTAGCTCTATGAGGCATAAAACCCACCTGATCTGGATGAATTAAATCCGAAAGATATGGTTTAACCTATTTGCTAGTACTTTAGCGATAATTTTGGCTTCATTATTTAGGAGTGAAATTCGGCGATATGAGGAGCATAATTCTGGTGGTAGTCCTGGTATTAGGAAGACCACGATTTCTGCGTGTCTCCAGTCCAGGGGCAGGCATTTGTTCTCCATGGCTTTGTTAAGGGTCGCAAGGTATCGAGGGCCCAGTATTGTTGCGTGCATTTCAAAGAATTCAATGGGGAATCCATTCAGTCCAGGGGATTCACCTGATGCCATGTCTGCCACGGCTGTGGCCAATTCCTCCTGTGTGATGGGCTCCTTGAGCGCGACTTGTGCAGCTATGGGCAGCGCCCTGGGTGGGATATCCCAGAAGAAGTCCTCTCTTTGCGATTCAGTTAAGACTTCATACTTACTGTAAAGTGTTTGGTAATACTCAGCAAAAAAATTGCGCAATGCATGATGAGCCAGTGTTCCTTGAAGTGATGGTGGGTACATGGACTGGTTTTAGGGCACATTGGCATAACCTATGTAGGAGTTTCCCCGACTTATCCCCCCTCTGGTACATCCTGCTTTGTGTGGCTTGCCATATACGTTTAGCCTCATCTAACTGGATGCTTCGGTATTGTCGTTGTAATGCTCCTAATTATCGACAGGCACTGTCTCCTATGCGTTCTAGCGCCTGCTACTCAGTTTGTATGATCTGGGCTTCTAGTTGTATTAATGTCAGCCGTTTTTCCCGTTTAGCAGCAGTATTATGGCTAATATCGAAGCCGCGAATGGTAGGCCTCCCATAAGATGGTGGGAGAGCTAGCTGTTGTCTCATTTAAGTGAAAGTATTCTGTCAGGGTTTTATATAGGTTAGTTTTACAGCTCAACTTATGTAAGTGCCAGGGTGAAAGGCGCCAATCCATTGGGGATCGTTGGGGACCAATTTTGAGTAGTAGTTGGATAGGGTAATGAACCTCTAGGGAGGATGTCCGTTCCTGTCAGTCGATGTATGTGTTCGCTAGTGATGAATATATCATCTATTCTGAAAAACAACCCGTGAACTGTCGAAAAGAACGTGTAACCTGCAGCATCTGGGTGAGTACTTGCCACGTGTCCGTCCAACCTAACGCACTCACCACAGGTCCTATGTGGGATTCCCTGAGTGTATGTTGTGTGGTTGTAGGTCAACCTCTGTCTAGGTTTGGATTCATAACATCATTCCAATCGCCTCCTATCAGTGCACGGCCATCTGACATTGAGCTCCATAGATCTATAATTATTCCCGAGATCGTGTGGCTAAGTCGCGGTGGGGCGTATACACTACCCAGAACTATTGGCTCTCCTTTGAGCACAAAGTGTATAAATATAAAGTAAGACAGTATGCGGTGAATCAAAATAGCCACCCCTCTTGAACCTCTGACAAAACCGGAATGGAAGACTTGAATATAGCTGTAGCGGGCCAAGCATGGCGCCTTAGATCCCAGCAAATGTGTTTCCCGTAGTAGTAGAACATCTCCCCCCAGGCGTTTCGTGTGTCTGAGCACAGCCCTTTGTTTAATCTTGTCTCAAAGACCTCTGACATTCCAGGTGACTACCGTAACGGTCCCCATGTGGTTTACTATATTAGAGTGTGTTGTCATGTGGTGTGACAGTCTGAATTGCGAAATATAGGGCACCGACAACTAAGAATATTCACACTGCACAGGCACTACAAGAACCATACCATAAAGCATTTTGAAAACTGTATATCCCGCCTCCCACCTCAGTACCTCAAAAAACAATGAAGCATCTGTTGCAGGCAGCTCCTATCCCAACTGGGGATGAGGTCTGAAACAATCCACGGAACCCTAGAGATCCCATCCCTAATAAATGTCCAAGGGATCTGCATCAGTCAATTCATAAGTATGTAGCCCTTCTTCATGCCAGTAGAAATTTTTATTAGTCAGACTCCACTGTTCATTTCCTGATATAGCATAAGCTGTCCGTTGGAGGGCGAGCATATTTTATTTGCTCTGTGTCTACTTCCGCTTGTCGGTGCGGGAGCGGGATCGCCGGATGGACCAGGATCTATGTCATTGTTTATCCATTTGGTTTTGGACTTGGTGCAGACACGGATGCCCAGAGGAGGAATCAGAGTCCCGGGTTGGTGGCATATGAGGTTTAACAGATCGATGTTAATCTGCCCATTGGAAGACCTCCTCCAGAGTATCGAAGAATATGGTGCTGTTTTTATAAGTGATTTTGAGTCGGGCCGGAAAAATTAGCATGTAGGGGATTTGTAGTTCTTGAAGGCATGATGTTGCAATTGTGAAAGACTGTCTTTGCTGCTGAACAGACTTCTGTATCGCGGCTTGCCCTAAAATGACGTCTCGATCGTGATAGTTTAGTGTCCGTGCAATTACAGGCCGAGGACGGGCGCCAGGTGGTGGCCTAGAGGCGAGGGCCCGATGGGCGTGTTCTAGGATGAAGCAAGGGGAAAGCTTTCCATCAAGGATCCAGGATTTAAGCCACTGTTCCAGAAATTCGCACATGTCGGTGGCCTCACATCCATCCGGAAATCCCGAGAAACGCATGTAATTGCGGCAGGCCCGCCCCTGCTTTATCCTCCATTCGTGTAGAAAGGCCACGGGTGGGAGTTTCAAGAGTTGTGACAGGTTTTGTAAGATAGTGATGGTATCTTCTGTACCAGAGATCCTGTCTCCACCTGCGTCACACGGGCCGCGACATTACGTAGATCCTGTCATAAAATCAGGGCATCTGCGCCTACAGCACCTATTTCGGCATCAAGCATATCTCGTGACTGCGTAATCGCATCTAGGATTGTGGCGGTGTCCGTGCCAGCGGCGGGATGAGCACTTAAGGTTATGGAGCTGGCGTTTCCATTGGTAAATTTGTCCATTGTGCTCTGTTTTGTTCCAGAACCAGTAGTCGAGCCCTTGGACATATTGGCATGTGATGTGGGCAAACACCCTGTGGGTAGCGCAGTTTCAGGCACCAATGGAGCAATAGTTCATGCTAGCTGAGGGTATGCACTGTATTGGGTATCAGGCACTCAGGGGGGTTTCCCCCACCCACAAGCTGCACCGGGACCTAGCCCGGCCACCTCCGCAGGTGAGGTACCACCCCGTCATCCCTAACGGGCGCTCCCCTTAACTCAATAATGATCCACTGCAGGATTAGGGCTGTTACCTTCGGTCACTTACGTCTGCACTCAGTGGAGTCTGCAATGAGATGCTTTAGGCACCCATAGCTGGCACGATTATGTAGTATATTGAACGGCTACAGGAGCTCAGCTAAGTCGTGTCCGCCATGATGGACTGCTTGGCCGCGCCCCCGGCCATAACTTTTTCAATAAGAAACACCTGTATATAATTCTGGAGCTCTAGACTCTTAGTTTTATTACTCTCAGTGATTTTTTATAATTTAACAAAAGACAACACATTAATGATCTTCACAAACAAACAAAAGTCAACTAAGTCATTCTGTTCTGATGGATACTTCTAACCACAGATTCATCAACTTTAGAATATCCCAATGTGCTAGACTAAATCCGGAAGATTTTTCTGCATAGCGAATGCATGCTGGTAGATGGCATCGTGTGGCTCCACATGAATCTTGTTGCCCCGCGAAAGTGGCGGTCGGAGTTGCCACCCTATCGCACTGACATCAATTCCTTTCTTTCCCACTTTTGTGCATGGAGCCGGAGCTAGCTCCTAAAACTTTCTTGTCAGTTGATGAGTTTTTCCTCAAAACTCTTTTACCAGTGTGCAAGAAGATATCTCCCCTCCTAAAACTAAAGGGTTGTAATCTTGATCTGTGGGGACTGTAGCAAACCGATGTCTGTGACAGATCCCCACGTTGTGTGTCTCTAGTGTTTGGGTTAGGGGCACAACTCCAAGTCAGGCAAGGAATGTGCCCTGAAGGCGATTTGGCATCGCAAAGCCAAGCTCTAGATCACCAAGCACTGAAGGAAGTTGTGTAAGTCCCTTTTGAAGTTGAGGGCGGAGGCCTATTCCCATTCTTGGGCAGACCTGCAGCACATCATTTTCTTGGTCCAAGTCTTTGTCCAAGTAAAATTCTCAGAAGAAGCATAAGAAGGCAAACTCGTCCCATTCTCACCACTCTCTTTCTGAAAAGTTGCAAGGACATCAAGGTGCCCCCTGTTCTCATGGTCTATACTGCCATCCCCAAGATCCACACTGTTTCCTGCCACATGAATGCCTGCCCCGATGCTGCTGACAGATGTAGTTCCTATTGAGTTTGTCACATCCTGGAACAGTTCTGATTCACCCAGCACCAGCTCAGTCTTGTTTTGATAAGACAGTACCTTTACCTGGGAGCTGACCTCCAGAACTCTAAAAACCTTTTGGATCAGACACTGACCAAACGTAAACATCTTTTGGTGACTATGAAATTACCCCCACAATATGATGATGTCAATTTCTATTTGGACATACAAGAGGCCAGTGATTGGACCCTTTCCCTGACATAGGGTTGGGTTTTCTCCATGGTCCTTCAACTGCCTCATTTTCTGTAGTCATCAGAAAAGCAGCTGAAGTCATTAGAATGCAGCTGAGGTCCAGGATTCACATGTGCCCTTCTAGTGAGTTGAAAACCAGTGTCCTTACTGGCGTTTTGTAGCCTGGGCAGGCTTCGACCAAGTCCTTGCTGCCATTCAGCTATGGCCTGATTTGACACTCTCATGGGTACCTGGGCTTAGCCTTTTTCTTGGCTACCTGTGAATAGATAGTACAACACCACAGACCTGCTCCAGGTGACTGATTTCCTGATGGAACACCTTCCTGCTGAGAGCCTCATAGTTAAGTCAATTACTATCAAGGTTAATCTCTAGTCATTCCCTACGACCTCACTCCCTCCCAACTGACAAAGTCAAAGAGAATTGAGGCATTCAGGAAACAAATGTTCTCCTCTGCTAGCCTTTCCTATTAGACAGTCAAGGCCAGATGCTTGCTGGACAGTTGCCCTCACACATTATGGGGCATGGTCACCGAGATCTTGCTGGCAGTTCTAAAGGAATTCTGTGCCAACCTGGTTCAAAGTGTTCCAGATGGCAAGGACCCTGCCACATATGTTATAACATCAGGACTGGATACTACTGATTGCTTAGGTAGATCACAGGCTTATCGGCTGACGTTCAAGCATCATTTATGGATATTCCCTTTTGATGGCTCTTGCGTAATTAATGAGAAGACGGATTCTGCACTAGAGCGCTTCAAAGAAAGCAGAACAACAGTGCACTCCTCTGGTCTCTCCATGCCCGCAAGGCAGTATCCTCAAATGTGTCACCCCTTTCAAACCATCGCCAAGGGTTTTGTATACAGGCATTGCCAAGACTCTTTGCCCTAGAAACTGGCACCCCGTCCTGCCAGGGTGCGGATTGGGGCTCTAGTAGACAATATCTAGTTCCTCAGCTCCATTGAGCCTCCCTGTCCCACTGGATCTTCCATCAATAGAGTCCATATAAGCCCTCTCCGGAGGCACTGACGTAATTTATTTCCTTTCTGCACTTCCCTGCAGATCCAGGGAGCGGTACCTCTGGCCATTTTTTGCCTACCTCGTTGTTGTCGACAAAACAGTGTGCTTTTTTATGGTTATCTTCGGGGTCCTGTGAAGTTCGATGTCAATCCTGCACCCTTATCCTATTTGCATGTGGTGTCTGGGCGCGCACCCTGATTCCGAACGGTGCGGCTCATGTCTTCAGCTTTGGTCGTCCACATTTCAGGAGCGTCGCATGACACTTAGTGGCACGGTGGGTGAAGGACCCTTGACGGTCGATTTCCTCTTCTCCCTCCAAGGACTGCTCAAGGGCCAGCTCCCGGATCCCTTCATTCTCGCTGTCATCTGGTAAGTCCCGCTTTAGGCGATCATGCCGCGCCTTCCTCCACTTCACCACATGCACGCAGTGTCCCTGACACAACACCTATCCCTCTGATTTCGGAGTCGAAACTAGAATCTGTCCCGTGCCTTCCGTTGTTTCCCGGTGCTGAGGCGACTCTGGCTCAGATTAGGAATACTATATGTCTCGCCATGCAATTTTCAGTTTTCAGCATCCCTCTGGTGCACATCATGGCCCCACGGAGGTCAGTGATGCCTTGACTGACTCCAAACTGGCAGGACCTCCCTCGATGTCAGTGAGGCCTGTATCCGTGATCAACACTTTATCGGCTCCGGTTAACAGTCCTGGGATGCTGGTGTTGGATCCAGCAGCGCCAATCGCCCTTAGTTTGTCTCTCCTCCCTGACTGAATTGTCGTCTCTTCAACGCCGCTCAATGTCAGGAACGACGTTGGTGGAACAATTGATTTTGTGCTGCCCCCTGCTATTTTCCTCTTGGAACACAGGTATTTTGGAAATGTCAGTGATGACGTAACTGACATTTCTCAGCCTCTTCCAGAGTTTCATAGGGTGTCTGACCTTAGTGATGCTAGTGGCCTTGATTCTTCCCCATCCTCTGGCCTGTTTTCTCCTCCTAGCCTTGCCTCGGAGGCTAGCTCAGCTTTTACTGAACTTTTGCAGAGAGTTGCTGTGGTTCTGGGGCTTCTGCCTTCTTCTGTGGAGGTGGCAATTGATCCCCTACTTGGGGTGCTTCATGAGGGCAGATGAGAACTGAACCTGTGTTCCCCTTCAGTGAAGGTCTCTTTGATATTCTGGTGGGCGCTTGGGCTAAACACGTTTCAAGGGCCTCCGTCGACCATTCTAAATCTCATAGGCACCATCCTACCCCACGAGACCTGCTCTGCCTTTTCCATCAGCCTACTCCGCGCAGCTTTGTGCTTCAGGCTGCTACAGCCTCTCCCGACATCAGCACTGTGCCTGACGTCCCTCCAGACAAGGAGTCTAAAAGTCTAGATGCTGTTGGTCAATATCTCTTTTCTGCCACCAGCTCCTCTTTGCGGTCCCTTAATACAACTTGTGTTTTGGGCTATTTTTCTCATGTTGTGGGATCCGGTCTCGTGCCTTCTCCCCTCTGTCCCTGATGACTCCCGGGACACACTCAGTCTGCTAGTTCAGGATGGCATTCAGGCAGCTAAATCGCTAGTTCGTTGTGGCATGGATACACAGGTTCCATCGGACAAGCCATGGCCCTTTCAGTAGCTCTTCGCTGGTGTGCCTGGCTACGCACCTCTAGCTTCTCTGAGGCTGTTCAGTCCGCCTTAGTGGAGATGCTTTACGATGGTCAATACCTGTTTGACTATAAAGCTGACTCCACTTTATGCAATTTTTGGAATAGTTTGAGTGGGGTGAAATCTTAGTCCCTGATAGCTATACCGTCCTCTTATTCCCCCGTACTCAGTCTGGCCGAGGATGGTCTCCTTCATTTCTTTTCTGCTTGAGCCATTATGGAGTTGGGCCAGTTGGCTTCTTCTTTACACTTGTCACGTCCAAGTGGCATTAAGTGTGGTGCGCCTGCCCCGGATGGTATTTTCTTTTCTTGCATTCTTACCCTGTTGGTGACCGTTTGTGGTCCCTGGTTGTTTTGGGACGTGCCTTATTTTCTGTCCCTGTTTAGTTTCTACACTAGTGGCTGCACAATGTTCTCTTGCTTTTTCTAGCGAAGTTCTGATTGGGGTGTTTTCATGGTATTGTGCGGATGCACTGTTGCCTTGTTCACTGTCCTACAGGGTACTTCATCTGTATGCCTTACAGGTATTCCTCCATATGTTTCTGACACCATAGAACTCCTTATAGTGGAATCCACATGCCGTGCTTGGTGTACCGGTGAAAGACGGAAGATAGTGCACGGGGTTCTTCTTGCCCTCCCCCACCTGTTTAAGTGTTTCTCCACACTAGCCAGGGGGTTCTTTCCTTCCACTCTATCTGGTGCCTTCTTTCCTAGCAAAAGCAAGGGACAGGGCATGGTTCTTAGCCTAAGGTGCATTGTCTGTTGGTGACCTAGGAGGTGTCCTTTCTTTCTCTCCTCAGGCATTAGCACTTCTTGTGCTAGTTCTCGCTATACGCGAGCAAGATAGGCTCCTGCCCTCCCTCCTTTTTAGGTCGAGCCTAGCGCAGTGCACATGCGCTTCTCTAAGAGAGGACCTTTAGAAATAGTTCTGCTCTTTTCCACACACTCGTGCATGTGGCGGCATCCAACTTGCGGGAGCGAGCAGCGGCGCGCAGGGGCCATCTGTTTGTAATTAGCGTGGCTGCGCGCGCTTTACTCTCGGTCCCCTGGTACTGCCTGTGCTAACATTATAGTTTTTACATGTAGACAATGATGTTAACCAAGAATCGACACAAATGAATCTTTAAAATGATCGACACATTTGATTAGAGGCTGTGTTAGGAAACATGCATTTCGGGCTGTCTTAAACATACATTGCAGGCTGGCTTTATACTACGGTTTTCAGTGGTATTTTGAGCGGACAGTTTCCCCGTTTTATTTCATATGCACATGATGCCTTCTGTTCTCGCCAGAAGGAATGTGTTTTTTACAGACCGAGGGCCATATCGGAGGTTTTGAGTGAAAGAGCTGGGTCAGGTAGACTCCAATTAATCAGATCAGTGGAATGGAAAAGTCCCAGAATTGTCGGTTCAAGAAATCTTTACTAATTATACTTGTAGCGGGAAGCAGGCCGCAGTTTCATCGTGGTATAAACTGACAAATACTGCGCCCGCACGTCTCTTCATCTGTCTGGCACTACATCGGCATTACTCAAAAACCAAAAGCAGACAAAGATAACCGGAACTTTTAGCTCTTTAATTTATTTGGAGGTGAGGGAATTACTTCTGTAACGCCAGAAGCACTGTGTATAATACATATAGCAAGAATTCGGTGAGCAATAGAAATGGGAGGCCATCGTCCAAGTCTGGAAATAAAGGCTTTTTTCTGTCAAAATGACTGCCAGTACTGTATTTGGAGCTTGGAGCTGATTTCATTTCCCAAAGCATTCGCCAAATCAGTACATCCTTTGAAATAATACTGTTGTTCCTTTTTACAGATAGCATGGTTTGCCTTTGCAGCAGAGGGCTCCTCCCTGACATTGCCACAATGTGGCACTGGAAAATAGTAACAAGAGGTTTGTGCTACAGGAGGGTATACGAAAAAGTTAAGTGAAAGGTAGCCTACAGGCTTAATTTTGTTTTGCTTGCAATCTCCCTAACAACAACCACATAGCCACCAAGTACTATGCCTAGTAAAACCTGTAAATTAGGTCAATGCTTGTTCCTTAGGCTCCTTGCAGACATGCCTTGTCCATATCTTGGCATTGGTGGTCTACTCAGCTGACCCTTTCTCTTCTATGCATCTGCATGGCTTGTTTTAATCTGCTTCTGCCTTGTGCAGAGCTACTGTTGCTTTTCACTTTTGGATTTGAGACGTTTCCATGATGCCTCTGATACCAACCTCAAAGTTTTGTTCCTGGCCATGGCTGGTCTGTTGGGGATTTATGGCTATTTTTCATCTTCTGTTTCTTCTCTGACATGGGTGTCTTGACCACTCTCTCTGGGTTGATTTTATGCGGAGGTTGGTGTTCCCTTGGTTTTCTTTTACTTCTTGCGAGAATGGCTACGCCTCCACCCCTTGGGGTGGGGATCTTGCGGGGAGGGAATAAGGGGGGTTTATTTCCCTTGTACTAATGAGCATACCAAATACAATCTTGGGTGACCACAGGATCCTCACTCACCATGTAACTTGGCTTGTTGGCTGGGCATGGGTTTATTTTTCGCTGACCTCCACGCTTGTCAGTCAGTAGGCACTGCCTCTCCATCTGTTACTTCAGTTTTTACACTGGTTCCTGGGTTGTACCTTCAATTGTGGTGTTGGCATTCCCATACTAAGTTTTTTGGTTTTTGTTGCTGCGTCAGCCGGGCCCCTTCCCCGTCTGCTATTCTTTCTTTTAAGAAGGGGACTAGCTATCTGGTTAGGCATTACCTGTGTTCTTTATTTCTCTGTTCTAGCGGGGTTGTTTCTCCCTTGCTGTTTTCTTTTCAATGAACTCTCGAGTGCCCGATCGTAACCAAACATGTAAGCTAGTAATTAAACTCCTTGGCTTATAAAAACAGATAAACGTTTGTCTTTGCCATTGCTTGTATTTTCTTGCTTTTTATATCTGACCTACAATTACAGGTGTTTTTGATCCGCCCTCTTCATCCATTGGTCTGTTCTGTAGTATTCTCATGTTGCTTCTGCTCACTACAGTATAATGTATGGGGCAATGGGTCAGTGCATTTCAGCCATTGACTCTTTTCATTGTGAGCATTTTACTTGCCCACATGAGGCTAAGACGTAGTTCATTACAGTGACAGAGCTGGTGGTCCAGTCTCTGCTTTGCTTACATGTGTTTTTTGTAAAGGGCATTTTTTAAAACTTTTTTTAAACACATAAACACTACTTTTAGGCAGCAGCATGTTTACTTGTGGTTACTTTTAGTGTTTAATATGTTTTGCTTATAATTGCAAAAAAAGAAAAACATGCAAGCTTCCCAAGGTCAGTACTTACCAATGCTTTGCCAATGCTTGTTTCAAAGTTGGTTATAAAGTGTTTAAGTGACATTTTAACTGCCTGCAAATTTGAGTTCTTGGTTAGGTGATGATTTATTCTTCTCTCCTTCACAGTAATATTAAAATGTTTGCACAACTGAGCGACATGTGTTTTTAAAAAAATCACTAGCAAAACAGCCAAACTGGTGAATGTTTTTGGCATTTAAAATTAATTTCATTTTAATTCATGCAATTTTTATTGCAAGCATATTTCAGCCATGTTAGGTGATGACATATTTTCTTTTCTTTTTGTGATTATGCTTGCCATACAAATCTTTTTTTTTTAAAGTAACCATCGGCCAGACCTATTGACCTTGCCAATGTTTGTAGTTTCATCACAGTGATCGTCTATGAAAGTCACATTGTGTTGGTGTTATCTGTAGGCACATGTCTGAGGATTATGGACACATATGTTCCTTTCTTCACACTTAGATTGCAGCATCACACTAGATCTATCTCTATCTTCCTCTACCATGAAAATGAAGTCTAACAGCTTCTTTGATGCTCTGCCCACCCCTTTTCTTTCCCCATCTACTTGCTTGAATCCTCTCTACATGCTTTTTCTCCCTGCGGACCTGCTCTCTGACCAAAGATAGTTGCCTAACATGAACATATGCAGCGAACTGGTAGTGTACATCTCCTCCTCTTTGCCATTTGCTTAAGACCCTTTATCTTCAGGGGACCTCCATTGGAAATCATAAGCTGGAAGGAGAATCCAGATGGCCGTTGGGGTGGGTGGTGACTTTACAAGCACCACTTTAAGCCTCAGTGCATTACTCACACCTTCAGAGCAATATTTTGTATCAGTACCCGCATTTTACACACAAACAGGACGTGGAAGCCAACAGAAAGGAACACTGGGCTTTATAGTCCAGTGCCCATCTTCTCCCCAGTTAGTCATTCCCATATAGTGGCACTTCATTCTTTTTTTACTTTTAAATAGTAAACTCTTAGCTAATATATTGTTAAATAAGGGTTATCTTATTTCTTTATGTAATTTGTGAAATTCAAATTTCTGAGAAAAAATTAGGTCTTGAGTAAAGTTATTTGAAAACAAATGGGAAATGTGGATATTGGCTTTTTAGGTTCTCAATCCAGCATCCAAGACCTCACACCATAGTTTATAAAGGTATTGTTGGAACTTTTTAGTGTTACGTAGAATGTGGGATAATGGCTCACTAATTCCATGTGCCTCAATACAGTGAGTTACGGACACATCAGAGATTTTGAAAATCTGAAATATACTTTGTTTTGGATTTGTGTGCCCGGAATCATATATTAAAATTGGGGGTGAAAGAGGTCATGTCTGGTTTAACAGTCGAAGTCAGGGGTCTCCAACCAGTAGCTTGTGAGCTACTGTAGCTCTCCCGCTACCTCAGAGTAGCTCACCTGTGTGAAGCCCATCTTATTAAATTGAAAAGCTTTTGCTTAGTTGAATTAATATAGATATAAAAAAAATGGAGATGATACAACAGTAATAATACTAGTAGCTCTCAATGTGTTTAATTGAACATAAGTAGCTCTCAGTACAGAAAAGGTTGAAGACCCAAGATAGATATCAGTTTTCGTTTTAGGATATGGAACAGTCTGCTAGGTTGAAGGGGAATGTAGGACCTGGCTGGTAGTGAGATTCCAGGGGAAAAGTTTACTGTTAACAGAAGTGCAAACGGAAATGATATATGTATGGGCTATTAAATGGACTACCTCTTCAACTTATTCCTCTTGCAACAGAATCAGGAATTTGGGCTCCGAGGTTCACCTAATTGAAGACCTGATGGACCCGTATCTCCAGCATGGGGAACAGGGCATTATGTTTACGACCTTGAAGGTGAGTGTGGAACATTGGATGATCTGCAGTACAGACTGCAAATGTGAGTATACTGTATAATCTAATGTCATCCCATATAGCTTATAAGTCATGCAGTGGTATAATGGAGTGAGAATGAAACTTGTAAAACCATTTTTCTCATTCAAATAAGCTAATATTTCAGAAAGCTCAATTCTTATCTAATCAATATAGTATTGTACTACCAACAATTGAAGACAAGATTTGTTGGTGGCGCGAGGTAAGATTCTAAACTAAAATGAAAAAGTGTAGCGGTAGCATATGTGTTCCTCGTTAAAGTCTAACTCAAGTTCACAGATCCTCATTGCACATTGGCAGTAAAATGTGATTAATGAAACTGGATTTTATATCTTCTAGGCATGTTACTACCAGATTCAGCGTGAGAAGCTCACGTAGACATCTGCTAATCCTGGAAAAGACTCATTCACTGAGCAGAAGCTATTGAAGCCTGTATGGTTTTTTCCTGTAAAGAGGAGAGGTATCAGCAATCAGGGAGGAACATTTTCTAATCACCAATGCTGCTGAAATGATCGGTGGGAAAAGAAGCATTGAAGGAAGTCTGCTTAAAGATAGACTTGAGTGTAAAGCATCCAGCATCATTGGGTTTTTCAAGCTCAGCTCACTTGTTTCTCTCTACTGGAGGGATCATAAGACTGACTCAGAGTACTGAATGCCTCATAACTGGACTTCTTGCTTCAGGAGAACAATGCTCTGGAATCAAATGGATATTATCTTCCATGTTCATTTCAACTGATTTCAGCATGCATTGACAGCTGAGCCTCAGGCCATCATTGTAAGCACTTTGTGAATTTAACATTTTTCTTTGACCCTGATTTTATCCTTATGAAGGAAGCTGCAAGCATCTATTTTGGTTTTCATTTGGTCAAGTGTGGCCTTCAACAACATGAACATTTTTGGGCCAGCAGGAATGGTGTCTGTACAGGCCCAGCTCATAAGCTAAGAGACCTTTCAAACAATTTTTTTCATTTTTTTTAACAAGGACAATTTTGAGCTTCGTTATGTGTTTGAAGACCAGCGATGAACTTGTGACACACCTGGCATGACCTACTCTTGCCCCCTGCTACAATCCCATTATCTCAATTTCCGATAGATTCATTACCAGTTTGAAGACACAGGTGTCACCTACTGTTGTGGATAGTGTCACTACAAAGAGGGGGCTAAGGTGTAAAGCTCTGCATTTCAACGTGCCTCACATCAGCCTTTTGTCAGTGCTGTATGTGGGTTCAACATATATCGGTTCTCCGATAGATTTAATAATGCAGGTTTCGGGGTCTCACATGCAGAACCACCAACCCCCGGGAAGGTTTAACCACCATTAATCTATTCCGTTTACAGGTAGTTCTGCTGTAGCACCTAAATGGTATCCATGATTGCAGAAAAAACTTGCTTGTAACCATGTTAGTTTGATTGTTTCTGCTTTTCTAAAATAATCAGCATTCTAACAGACACTGACTGTCAGTCCCCATCTGCTAGGTCTCAAATTCGCTGCTGCCTTATGCAGAGGCATTTAAATTGATGATTCCTGGGCAACAACCGAGAAATTACTATTTAGCAGGTAATATAGAGTGTAATCCATTCAGGGCTGTGAGGGTTTTGGTAGGGAGTTGTACTAGGAAAGCTGGTATACATGTGTTCAAGTCCCTTTTTCCGGACAGCGTATGATTTTAGCAAATCTCCATATCTTTATTAATCGCCCAACTCCAGGTTTATTTGCCTACATTAGATATGGATCTGCATATATCAAAAGTAGTATTGCAGAAATTACTTCTAATGGTAGGCCCGGTTGCATGATTTTGCAGCCAGCCATCTGCCTGTAGATATATACAGTGTCCTGGGAGACCCATGCAGTGGTGAATATGCCAAAGACCCTTAAGCTGTGAATGGAATTGGTTGATGTCTGAATTAAGCTGGTACAGAACTGCTATATAGGAAACCAAAGTGCAGCTCTACTAGCTAATAAGATGTGTATTCCTTTGTGAGTACGCATACGTTGTGTCTCTGTGTACAACCCTCGGATTGTGCATCACATGGGGCTAGTCCTTTGAGACCACTACAGTTTGGCTGTGTTGAAAGCAAAGTTCCAGGTAGAGCTGTCCTCTCTGCGCTACTTCCACACTTTCCACCCTTTGCCCCCAGCACATTGTTCTAAACGCATACAAAGCAGGGCACTTTCTGTAAGCAGAGTTACCACTCAATAAGAAGTTTTCTGATTATTTAACGGACAGTCAAAATCCTTTAAGTGTAAACAGGTGTGTTTTATAAGAGTGTTCTGGTGTGTAGAGGCACAGACAGTTAATTGGGGCACTTATCACCAGGCTTACATGCCTTTATACCATTAAATGTTGACAGTATGTGTGTACAAAACTGCTGGAGGCAGAAACTCATATTTTGCACAATCAAAAACACAAGCAAGTTGACTGCCATTTATTCCCTATGTCTATTTATTCTATGTTCTACCCAAAACCACTGTATTTGACTTCCGTGAGTGTGAGATCACTCAAAATGGCTACCAGAAGTATCATCAAGCAATTCATGGAAATAGTTTCAAAATGTTAAGGTTGAATATAACAACGTTTCTCATCACAGCTACTATTACGGTTGCCTGCTGTGCTTTTAGAGTAAAGTTACAGATGGGGAAGGGTGGACCTGAATCTATAGTGTCTCCGACACCTACTGTTTGTGATGCCTTGTAAACTAGAGGTTTACTGTTATTTACACTGTATCCGCCAGCCAGGAACACAATTTCATTAGTTTGCACAAATATTTAAGTTAAAAAAAGCAAAGTGCCATACAGTGTTTGTCAAGTCACTGCCGAAAATGCTTTTGATGCAACATCCAGGAAAACACACTGGCACCCTGCTTATGACATTTAAGTGGTTAGCCAGAATGCTGATAGCGCGGGTGCGCAAAAACTACCAGATGCTTCAGATCCATTGAGAGCCTGAGGTATGGGACTGACTGAAAGGGTGGATTTTAAGTTGCTTGCAGAATTGTGTAGTGTTGATTGGAATTTTTTGACATGCGTATTCAAAAGAATTTTAGCTTTTAAAAAAATAAATGTATGTCATGATTTTATGGACATGTTCTAGGTGCTTCTCAATGAATCATTTTATTTGCCCACAGCATGCTTTATATCTTCACCAATTTCTGTTGCAGGTGTCCAGAAGCACATAATTGCATCTGCTTGTGTGGAGTGAGTGGCGCTTCAAATGGAATCAGGTTATCTAGCCACATAAATGTAGGACATGTTATCAATGTTGTGCAGATATCCAGTTTTCTGTTCTCCGTAGTTCCCACAGCTCTCTTTGAAAGTTTTTTTTTAAATTAATTAGTAGTCTTGAAATTGGTATTTCTACAAATAATATGTATCTGCTTTCAGAGAGCGTATGAAGGCAACTTTTACCTGAGGAGAATATTATGTTTTCATGGCACCAACATAGCTGTTCGCAGCGACAAGGCAGATTCCACTGTGGAGTGGTTCAAAGAGAGCAGAACTGCTGCATGCTCGCTGGGCTTGTCTTCCTCTCCTTGCTAGCTTCATCAGCGCTACTATTCCTTTCGCATTTTTGGCATAGGTACTCTATTCTTTCGCCCAGTTTAGCCTCAGCAAGGCGCCCTGCTGTTTGCTGCGAGGGCCGCAGCGTTAATTGACCCTACTGTCAAGATCATCGAGCCACTCAGCCTACTACTCACCCAACCCCTCTGCAGCTCTACCTGCTCCTAGTGAAGGACAGCCATCCATTTGGAGCCAAGATCCAGCGATTTTGCCGCGTTGGCAGGCCATAACATCATATTGGTGGTCCAGCAGATAATCCAGAAGGAGTACTCTTTGCCATTCATTGCCACTCTTCTGCACCTTCCACCATATCTGGAACGACTGACGGAGGACCACCTGACCGTCTTACGGCAGGAAGTGCAAGCCTCTTTGCTAAAAGAGCTATCAAGAGGGTGCATGTGCCAGAGGTAAGTTGTGGGTGTTATTCCCACTACTTTCTGGTGCCAAAGAAGAACAGAGGCCTACATCCTGTTTTAGACCTGCACTTTCTCAACTTCTTCTTCCAGAACGAAAAGATCAGAATGCTCACACTGGCCCAGGTCTTGTCTGCCTTCGACCCTGGAGACTAAATGGTGACACCAATTTCCATATACCCGCCCTGCAGGCCCATGGGCGCTACCTATGGTTTGTGGTAAGGCAGGAGCATTTTCAGATTACTGTTCTCCCCTTGGGTCTCACCAGCGCCCCTCGGTTGTTCAAAAAAGTGATGGTGGTGGTAGCAGCATACCTCCAGAGGTCAAAGTTACAGTCTTCCCCTACTTCGAGGTCTGTCCATTGAAGGCAGCATAGTCCCAGGCAGTCATCAACTACCGCCAGACTATGGCAAGACGCCTGTCATCTTTGGGGTTCACTATCAACATATCAAAGACACACCTGACTCCTGATATGCTCGCCTTCGTCAGAGCCTTTCTGGAAATGGTTCGGTTTCATGCCTTTCCCTGGGAAAGGATAGTCCAGGACATTCGGGCAATGATCTTGATCTTTCTGCCTCTGTTCTGGGATTCAGTGAGGTCGACTCTGAGGCTGCTGGGGCAGATGGCCTCCTGCATTCTGATGGTCATGCATTCCAGGTGGCATATATGGGTTCTGAAGTGTGATCTGAAATCTCAGGGGTCCCCACATCTAATGGACCTCTCCGCCCCACAACCAGATTTCGGAGGAGACTACAAAAGACCTGCAGGATGGTTGCTAGACTGCACTCAAGTCAGCAGCAGACCCCTCTCCCTACCCCAGCAAGAATTGACAGTGGTGACTGATGCATCTGATAGAGACGTCTAGCCGCAGTTTCCTTAACTTAGAATATCCCCAGGCGTCAGACTGGATCCAGAAAACCTTCTGCAGCAGTACCTCGGACGTAACGTCAGCGGAGCCATATATGCCCCTCCCGGCGTGCTGACGTCAGTTTTCTTCTTTTCCGCGTTCAAGCATGGATCCTGGAAAACCAGCAGTTCCTCGCCCTGGTTTTTGGGCCTACTCGACACCGTGGGTGTTGGGGGAGGGGTAGGGGAGGGGGGGGACAGTGTGCAAATGCCTTCCGGCTTTAAGGCTTGTGACGCCTGTGCGTGTCAGATGTCTGGCACTGAACCGCACCTCATATGTATGTGGTGCCTTGGCGTGCACCACGACTCCAAGGACTGTGACGCATGTCAACGGATGAAGCCGAAGTCCTTGAGGGAGTGGCGCATGAAATTGCTGGGTGCACGGAGGTCCGGTCCAGCTCCCTCCCATCGCCGCTCTTCTTCTCAGGATCGGGCTCGTTCCCGAGGCCGCTCCCGTGACCGCCGTGTGACAACAGGTAAGCGTAAGCACAGGCGTTGCTTACGGAGATCTTCTTCCACTACCCGTGCCGCTGCCGCCCATTCCTCTCACAATGAGCCGGGTGAAGGCGTACGGCATCCTCCGGATCCACCCTTTCCGGGTGTTGGGGCAACACGTGCCCAGATGGAGGCCTATTCTAAGGCACTCCAGGCTTGTTTTCAGTCGACCCCTCTCCCTGGTGCGTCTTCGGGCCCCACAGAAGTAGCAGGCACTGTCGCCGGGTCATCGTATGCGAACGTTTCCCCGGCACCGGCTGTGTGCGTCGACTCCGATTCCGGAGCCGACGCGACGCCCACAAGCTAGGGCCCAAAGCACAGCCCACCCCGTCATTCAGAGCATAGCCCTGTAGGGCTCCCTGCGCCGATGTCTGAGGCTACGCCGGCCTCGGCCTCGGCGCGGGTGCCAGCGACGCCGATCTCTGCGGTGTGTACTACCACAGGCTCTGCGCCGGCGCCTTGTGCTCACTCCAGAGAGGTTGTCGGCATCCCAACAACTCCGCTACAGCGCCGATCGTTTTCGGTTCCGGCATTAAGCCGGCTTCCCTTGGTGGCTGATCCCCCGACTCCTCGGGCGGCTGTAGGTCTCCCCCACGGTGTCCGTTGACGCCTGGGCTCCAATTTACGCCTCCTCCTGTGGATCTTGGGGCTTCCCTGGACTCCCCTGATCAAGGGGTCGGGGTGCAAGTTCCTTGTGTAGCCTGGCCTTCGGGTCAGTCTCCGCCTTCGCCACTCCTCATGTCCAGTGGTAGACTTAGCCTTCAACCGTCTCCTACTGACCATTTGTTATCACCTACTCGGATGGCAACTGAGTCTAGTGCAGCTTTCGCGTGAGCTATTCATGGGGCGGCTGCTGTGCTTGAACTACAGCCTCCTATGGTGCCTCTACTTTCTGATCCTTTATTGGATCTGCTCTATTTGGAGCCAATTGAAGTAGAACCTTTGCTGCCCATCGGGGACTCACTATTTGACACCCTGCGTGGCACTTGGTCCAGACCCTCTTCGGGTGACCCTGTTGATCGGGCTATTGCCCGCAGGCACCGCCCGGCACCAGGTGATCCTCTTTGTCTGTCTCTTCACCCGCCTGCACAGGACCTAGTTGTTCAGGCAGCTTTTGATTTGCAATCTTCATCTTCTTTACCATTGTTACCTCCCACGAGAGAGTCTCGGTGGCTGGATGATTGTGGTCGCAGGCTATTCGCCTACGCTGGCTCAGGCCTCCGGGCTTTAAATACAGTCTGTGTTTGCACGAGCATCTGCCGCTCTTTGGACTCGGTTGCTCACCTTTTCCCTTCTATTCCAGAAGGGTCACATACGGGATTGCTCCACATTCTTCTGCATGGAAGATGCATGGCGCAATTTTCCCTTCGGTCTTCCCTGGATGCAACTGACTATGGGACGGGTCCTCTCTCGCACTGTGGCTTTACGTCGCCATGCTTGGCTGCGCGACAGTCGCTTTCCTGATCATATTCGGGATGCCCTCAAAGATCTTCCGTTCAATGGAGTGGATCTTTTTTGACCGGCATGCAGATTCGGCGGTCTCCCGCCTTTTATCCAGCCTGCGATTACTCTTGTTGTCATGTTCTCGCCGTTATTTTCCGGAACCCGCCCTGATTCACAGGTTGGGTTTCGGCACTGGTTTCTCTTCATGGCTGGTTAGCCATTTCTCAGTTTGTTCGGCGCAGCCGGTTGGCTGCTTCCTTTCTTTTCAGTCCTCTGAATATGTGCTTAGCCCAAGAGGACACCCATATGGGTTTGCCTTACCCTACGTGGAGTATTTGTTGGCATTCGGTTCTGCCGTTGTCTTGGTACGCTCCTAGGAGTCTTTGAGCAGACCTCCTGCTCAAAGTCCCTGGTCTCTTCCTACAGAATTCCTTGTATAACTTGCCTTATTGCAAGTTGGGTTGGTCTGTCTGTATGGTATCGGGATCTGGCGTGGGACCCGTGCCGTGTAGTGTCTATCTCGCTCGTCTGGTGCACAGCCTGGTTGTGACGGTTCTTTTGCACATGGCAGCCTGTTTGCCGCTGTGCGGCCTGTTTCCTATTGCCACTATGCGGCTTGCTTGTTGTTGTTCCTTCTTGGTGCACCTGCACATTCTTGTTGGTCCTCCAAGCTACTGGTTTAGCAGAGGTTGTCTGTCATACGCGATGACCGCTTATCCTATAGCAGTGTCCTTGATCCCTGCTTTTGGTGGCCGCTTATCCTATAGCAGTGTCTTTAATCCCGGCTTTTTCCGGATGGGGATTTCCAAGCTTTGATTGGGTTCATGCTGTGCACTCTCTGAGGGGTGTCTTTTCCTAGGATTTACGCTCCTTCCATTCGGGGATGTTTACGTCTGGCCTCACTTTTGCCAGGGTAGTGCCTCGTTTTTCTCCCAATCTGTCTTGCGGGGGACTCTTGTTGGGTCACGTTTTCATTGTTTTAACGTTTTCCCGCCTGCTTTGGCTCCCATCGGTGCTCTTACCCGATGGGTTTGTGCAGGCTCTCTCCTTCATACAGTGTCCGTGTGTCCGGCCCCGTCCTACTTATTCCGCCAGTTCTTAAGGTGTCCGGCTGCCTGGAGCCCTTTTTGGGCCGCTGCCTTCTTCAGTTGGGTGCCTCTGGGCTGCTCTGCTGCCCTACACTAAGTCCTTGCATCCTTCATATGGCTCCAGGGTCCACACAACGTGCTTGGGGTCCTTCCTGTCTTCGCTCTGGTTGGTAATGCCCCACGGCTGGTAATCTGCCTTCACATATTATGGCACCATCACCTGGTCCAGGCTTGTCTTCTACTTTCGTGCTACCGGCATCTTGCGCCATAAATTGGCATTTTGCCACTTATGTTGCTCCTGTCTTACTGGTGTCGGTTTCCACAGAGCTCCTTTTCGCTGTTGTGCATACTAGGCCGCTATGCGAGGTCTCGGTCCTACCGGCTGCCGCCTCTCACGACTTGGCTACCATCGCTTCCTTCTACAAATCTCGCCATATCTGGAATATGGTTTCTTCTCCATGCTGGCGCTTTCTGGATAAGGGACAACTTATTGCCTCTGCTGTCCCACGTGCCTTTGCGGGTACAGGTTCCTCAGTGTTCTTTCACACTGTTTTCTTGGTCGACCGGTACTTGTTTAGGCTTCTGTCGCCACTTCAGATCCTGGAGATCTTTCCCACTCTGGGTGGGTTCATCTCCCTCTTTCAAGTCATTAACTTTCACTTCGCAACGGCCATTCTGGCTCTGGGCTTCTTTCTCTCAACCCACTTTCCAT
The DNA here is from genome assembly GCF_964204655.1 of Triturus cristatus. Taxonomy (NCBI): domain Eukaryota; kingdom Metazoa; phylum Chordata; class Amphibia; order Caudata; family Salamandridae; genus Triturus; species Triturus cristatus. Next base: position 818,596,880 of record NC_140584.1, read on the forward strand.
AAATGGATTCTTTCCGGCTGTTCGTGACAGCTTCTATTGCCTTTGCCTCCCACTGCTTCCGCTCCCTTTAGAGCGTCATGTTACCTGCGCTCTGTCCTCATTATGGTGTTAACTCACCTTATGGACCACTAAGTTCTTTCTAGAACTTCATGGGATTCAGTCGCAGACCGGCCTCCTCTGTGGGTATGGCTTTGGTATCTATTCTAAGTTAAGGAATCTGCGGCTAGACGTCTCTATCAGATGTACGAGTTACTTACCTTCGGTAACGATATATCTGGTAGAGACATAGTCTAGTCGCAGATTCCTTAACGCCCGCCCGTCCTCCCCACTCTGCGAGGACCTATTCGGGTTGGGGCCTTCTATTCTCGCCTCCCTTATGGTGGCTTGCCCTTTTGCAGAGTGTCATATTCTCTTCGCCCTAACACAGACTGCACCCCTTCTCAAGAGTGGGTGGTGTATTAATACGTTGTGTGTTCTTCCAAGCCATCGGCCTGGATTATACGGTGTGGAATCCGTTTCTGGATTTTTCTGTCTCTCATTCCCCTTCTCCATTGCCTTGGGGTTTTTGCCACCCCTGCGCCCTTTTACTTCAGATCTATTGGCTCTGTACATTTATGGGTCTTTGATTTATGTTCCGATGTCTCTTTCTGGTGACATCTTATGGTGAACTTTCATTACTCTTCTGTTCCACACTTGTTCACCGTCACGTTTTCCATTCTGGATGTGGTGTTCTATTCTCTGCCAGGTTGTTTTCCACATCCTTGTCTTCCTTTAACGTGGAATGTACCTTCGCTTGTGCAGGGTGACTTTTCAGAGCTCTGCCTCACCTGTCCATTTCTTCTATTTCTTCATCATTTTTGCACACTGTTCCCATTTTCTCACAGTTTTTTGGTGATGGCTCTGCGTTCTCATGCGGGAAATTTTCTCTGACGAAAACTGACGTCAGCACGCCGGGAGGGGCATATATGACTCTGCTGATGTCACGTCCATGGAAGACGTCAGGGCGGCGCCATGCGGCGCCGCTCCCCAACGGACAGAGGTGCTGCTGCAGAAAGTTTTCCGGATCCAGTCTGACGCCTGGGGATATTCTAAGCTAAGGAATCTGCAGCTAGACTATGTCTCTACCAAATACATCGTTACCGAAGGTAAGTAACTCGTACGTCACTTCTAGGTTATGGTGGCCACTTGAGAGAGGTGGAGATCAGAGGCTCCAGGTAAACCTTACAGAGTTGCGGATCATCAATTTGGCATTGAGAGCCTTCTTTCCATCCATCAAAGGAAGTCTGGTACAGGTGCTTACGGACAACACCACTGCCATGTGGTACTGAAACAAGGGTGGCAATTAGAGTCTCTACCAGAAAGAGCGTTGTGAGAAGTTGGCCTGATATATGATGTCACTAGTTCTAGTGTACACCTTGTATCAGTACAAACAACCCTTATGGTGATTGGTTGTAAAGTCAACCTTATAGACCAGCTATCCTAGTGGTAGCATGGACAAGAGCAGTCTTAGGCTAAACTCTATATGGCATGTGAAGCCAGCTGATATACCATTTGCAATCCCTTGAATACCAAATGAAAGGACACCACAACAGATATATTATAAAAATAGAATGTATTTATTCTAGTCAAAATACCCTCAGCACTCTTTATGAGATTAGAGGTAAGTACAACACAGTCTTATTTAAGCATACATAAGTCACACAGGTAAGTAATACAGTTAGGCCCTAGGGGCCACGCAAACCATATACTAAGTAAGTGGTATAAGAACCACTGTTACGAATACAGGTTAGGCCTAGGCCTAGGGAATCGCTGGGGCTACACTATCCTATCAGTTACTAGGCAGTGGGAGGCCCACGGGATTCAGGTCCAGAGTGGAAACACTCACGCGTAATGCGTTAAAGTCGATAGAAATAGTAGTAGTTAGAAATTAAGAGTTTTAGGACACTTCGGAAGGAACTAGGAGTTAGAGACTTGGAAACTAGACACTTGGATAGTCAATACCCTTGTGAGCACCGGAGTGCTCAAGTTACCTAGCCCATGGGCTGCGGGTGCATAGGTGTGAACTTGCGTCGGGTTTCGTCGTCGAAAGAGTGAAGAGTGTCCGGGGGATTCCAAGGATGGAATCAGGAAGGAGGATACCTGCAAGCAGAGGGGACAGAGTCTAGGTCACCAGCCAGGAGCCGGGAAGGGACCAGACGATGTCGTGAAGATACAGGTGAAGGGGTGAAGCTTGTCGCAGCAGCCACGGGTACCAGGAGGCGTCGAGGACGACCAGAACCAGGAGTCGAGCTGTCCCACGAGGGCTCTTGCTGTCGGCGGCGTCGATGTCGAGTTGGGACACAACAAGCCTTGGCAAGCGCAACCCACGCAGAATGAAGGATTCGCTTCTGTTGCAGACCAGGAAGGTCTGAGGTGCTTCTCTTTTGCAGGGAAGCAAGGGCCGGTCTGGAGGAGCCAAACCAGCGGTGGAAGGTGGAAGGTTCAAGGTTCGTCGTCACAAAGGCTACTAGCCAACGGGCAAGCATCCGGACAGACGCGTCGAGCAGGAAAATGCAGAAGGGCCCCACGCAGAACTCGTGGAGTGTGGAGGGCTGATCTTCGGTGCAGATGGTGCTCGGGGTTGGGGCTTCTCAATCCCCAGGGCACAACTTCGAGGATGCCTCAGAAGCTGCGCTGGAAGCAAGTCACCAATTTTCCCAGGTAGCCGGCCCCACATCTCTCGTCGCCTCCACGGATCTCAGCTTTGCTGTGGATGTGGATCAGGGTCAGAGAAGTCTGGAAGTCAAGGCGCTGGTCGGGCTCTGCAGTTGGTTCCTCGCAGAACGTTGAGCAAAGCAAACGGCAGGTCGCTTGATGGTGCCTGTTTGCGCAGGGTGGTCACTCCTTGGACACAAGGGAGATTCTTCAGTCTTCTTCCGTAGTCGAATGTCGAAGGTCCAGAGTTTCTGTTCAAGTTCAGTTTATCAGGATAATCCAAAGTCCTAGGGACTCAGCTCCCACTCTTATACTAATCTGGGGGGCTGGGTTACCTGCTAGGTCCCTCCTATGGGTGGGACCAGGGAGGGGGGTGGTTACACCCCCTTCCCTTTGTCCAGTTTCGCACCCGGACTGGGGCTGGAGTGCCCCAGCACCGGTTTGAACTGGACTATGCATGGGACACCTTGTGTGCCCCAGGCAGTGTCTCGTTTCATTCATCCCTCCCTGCCCCAATACACTAAGGCCTGTCTAGGGTGGTGCTTCCTTCCCAAGGCAGGAAGCCTATTGTCCAAGCCTCCCTCGCTGGAAGGACTCCCAGCAGCAGGAGGTCAGACTCGCGTCTGTGGCAGCAGCATCCATTTTGTGATGCTGGGGCTCTGGTTAACTTTAACCGGGTAGTAGGTCTTCAACATGTCTTCTCCCTCTAGAAGGGAGGAATACTATCCTCACCGCCAGAAATGGTGTGGGGGTAGTATTCCAAAGTGTTAGACACCTTACACGACATGTTTTGATGAAGCCAAACCATAGTTACCATAACCGCGAGGATTATAAGGCACTTTAGGAGTATATGGTAGGCGATATCATAGAACCGCTATAAGGACATGGTTCCGAAAGCTGGAGACAGGCTCAGCTCATGCTAGAGCACCATCTCACATGTTACCAAGCACTCTGCCTTCAGGATTGTTAAGGCCTGCCATAGGAGTGACTGATAGGTTACCCATGTGTCTATATATAAGGTAGGTATAGGAATACTACAGCCAAGCAAGGGGTGATTACACGACCTTGCCCCAGCTGAGTGATCAGCCAGTTGTGTCATAATGGAAGGCCAGCCAGGGGTGGCATAATACATGCTGCAGCCCCTGGTAGGTCTAGGGTACACCTATGCCCTGGGTACCTAAGGTACACTGTACAGGGTCCAAAAAGGTGATCCTTACCAATTGGGTTATGCACCTAAAGTGCATGGTGTGAATTTAGAGAGAGAACAGCTGGGCTGTGGGTCTGATTAGCAGGCCCACAGCCACATCTAAGTCGAAAACCAGTGAAGCAAAAGCAAAAAGTGGGGGTGAACATAGAAAGCAGACCCTACTCTCCTACAAGCGTTACCGAAAGTAACTTGCTCATCAATAATTATCCTTACTGTTTCAGAGGCATCACCCTTGGAACAAACTTCTCTCACCTTACCCATGTATGCTGGACAGTGCCAGTGATGCCATGCCTTTACCCCAACACTTTGACTGCCGCTTCTCAATGCTGTCAGAGGAGGCTATCATTTGGTACTTGAGCACTGGAGAATGATCTGGCAAAGACCAGCCTAGAGGCTGTCATGCTACCTATCCTTTCAGAAGCCTCTTGTTGAAGCCATTTCAAATTGAAACCACAGCACCAATAGCCAGATTTAGTTCTGACGCTTTCACATACAGCTTTTCGTGCTCTGTCTGCTCACACATACACACAAACATTCCTCAGGTGGTAGTGCAGTCTTTTTCTGTTTACTCAAGCATGAAAACAGAAAGGTGTACTTTTTCTCCAGACAGAGATAAACAATCAGAGCAGACCTAACAGTTTCCTATTGCAATGAAATGGCTATGCAGTCTTTGGATATAGGTTCCTTCCTGAAAGCATCCTCCTACAGACCTTTTTTTCAACGCTTATTCTGTTGCCTTTTAAGATCAAGTTTAGCTGTGGTGGTTTCAGTTATTCAACTATGTATCTTGGTTTGAATTAGGGCTCACTCTGAAAACTCAGCTTCAACAGTCTTGCATAATAACGCTTGAACTGAGTCGGAGGAAAGATTTGAGGCATTGAAGATCTCACTGGCCAGTCAGCTTTATGTGTCCAACTTCTCCATCATCTGTTGCTGACAAAAGATAGAATCATGAGATAATAGGGGAAAACATGTCTGAATGCTCCATTCCCTTTCAAACAGGTGAATTCCTTCACTGTTGTTTTAGTTTACAATCTTTAGTCCAAGACAGCTATAACAACTTTGCAGAATTTCTTTCTTAGGGGCTCTTGAAGAATTGCTTTTTTTGGCTTCTGGAATAAAAGAAACTGGTGGTACAACAGCTTCCAAAGTACAGAGACATCATGGACACAACAGTTGGAGCAGTTGTGGTTAGACATGCTTAATTTCACTTTTCCTTTCATTCTTATATCCAAGCTAAATTCACAGTTCTACCACTTGATGTACCATTTAATCTACTCATCTGAAAGAGACACGTTCGTGATAGATTCCTTACCTTAGAATATCTCCAGGCATCAGACTGGATCCGGAAAGCGCCAGTAGGTGGCGTCGTGCGGCTCCGCGTCCGTCACTGGCGTTGTAAGCGCCGAGATGACACCACGGAGAATACTTAGGTGCCACCCACGCACGCTGACGTCAGTTCTTTATTTTTCCGCGCCAGCCGGATTAAGCACGTACCTTAGTCACTTTTTGACTATTATTTTGAGACTTTTTGTCTCCTCTCTTTCTCCTGGTGCATGTAGGGATGCCCAGCTTTAAGTCCTGTGGGGCCTGCTGCCAGAATATGTTGGTGACGGACCCCCACGATGTTTGCCTCTACTGCCTGGAGACTGCCCCTGACTCCTGGGACTTCCGGGATTGTCGAGCCATGGCCCCCAAGGCCTTGCGGGAGCGGCGTAGGAAGTTGCTGGAGGTCTGGCATTCGTCACGCCGCCGCTCCGGGTCCAGGGGCCGTTCCTGGGACCGCACGCGGGACCGGAGCCGTCGCTCCTCCGGCTCCAAGTCTTCGCCTTCGGATACTGGTAAGCGACGCCATAAAAAGAAGTCGAAGAAGCGTGTCTGCTCTCCGCGTCCCCCCGTCGTTCCCTGGAGGCGGATGAGGAGGACAGGGGCTTTGCCCCGGTGGCTCCCCTGGAGCCTGGGAGTCCCGCGGCCTACCCACCATACCCGGGCCAAGAATTCCTTGCTACCATGGACTGCCTTTTTAGGCCTCGGGCTCCCACCGGCACGCATTCGAGCCCCGCGGTCCCGTGTCCAGATCCTGTTGGCACGGCGGTTCCGGCCCTGGCGCAACGAGGTGTGGCGTTGCCGGCTCAGGCCCCAGCGCTGCCCTCGGCGCCACACTGGGTGCTATTTATTCCTCCATTGCCCCGATTCCAGGACCATTTTGTTCCGGCCTGGAATCCGCATTGGGAGCCGGCTCCGGTCCGACCCCGGCTGCTGCCGTTCTCGGCACCGTTCGTCCCTTCTCCGGCTCCGGCTCCGCCGCCGCGACCGGCCTCCTCTACGCCAGAGGCGGACGAAGACTGGGAAGGGTCCGAGGACCCCCTTGCCCGGCACTGTGACTCCGAGCAGGATTGGGTGGACGGCTTGGAGGAGGCAGGCGACCTCGATGTCTCCTCTGACCCGGGGTTCGCCTCCCCCCCCGCCTACGATGGAGGAAGGTCCCTCCTACACGATGGTCCTCCGTCGGGCGGCTGAGGCCCTTAATCTTGACCTCCCCACAGTGGCCCTCAAGACCAACCTCCTCACCGAGGTGCTCCAGACGGCGTCTACTTTGTCGGAGCTGTTTCTTCCCTTCAATGACGCCCTTACCGACGTCCTCTTGGGCACTTGGTCGAGGCTGGCCACGGGGGCCCCGGGGGATAAAAACGTCGCCAGGCGCCGGCGCCCGGTGACCCCGCCTTCTTGACTACTCACCCTACGCCCGAGAGCCTGGTCATTCAGGCCTCGACGTCGCAGAGTGCTTTTCCTACGGCCCACCAGATAAGGACTCTAAACGGCTGGACCAGCTTGGGAAGCGATTGTTCTCTTCGGCCAGCTTGGGGCTGCGGTCGGTGAACACCGCCTGCTTGTTGGGCCGCTAGTCCCACGTGGTGTGGGATGCCGTTGCTCAGGTGTCGCCTTAGTGTCCCGAGGAGGTGCAGGCGGTCCTTTCACAGGCAATTGCTGAGGGTAAGGATGCGGCTAAGTTTGCCATTCGGTGTGGGTTGGACACCGCTGACTCATTGGGCAGGGCGATTTCTACAACTGTGGCATTGCGACGTCACGCCTGGTTGCGTTCGACTGGGTTTTCGCCTGATGTCCAAAGCTCGCTCATGGACATGCCCTTTGATGGCACCCGCCTGTTTGGCGACAAGGCTGACAGTGCCCTGGAGCGCTTTAAGGATTCGCGGGCTACGGCCAAGTCCTTGGGCCTTTCTACTAAGAGTTTGGCCTCTCCTGGTTTTCATTCCTTTCGTGGCCAAGGTAGAGGCAGTCAGGCGCGCCCGTCCCCTAAGCCTGGGCAGAACCAGCCACAGCGCGGCCGGGATCGCGGGGGCAGGGCGGGGAAACAGCGTACGGGTCCGTCCACCCCCGCTGCTTCCACCCCCAAACCTTCCTAATCTCAGCTTCAGGGAGCACCCCACACCGGTGGGTGGCAGGATCCGCCACCACCTCCCTCACTGGCGCGAGATTATATCAGACAGATGGGTGCTGCAGATAATCTGCCACGGTTACTCCCTTCCCTTTCAGTCCTCCCCTCCTGCCATGCCACCTCGGTGCTACCGCATGTCACTTGGATCTTCTCCGACAGGAAGTCACGGCCCTCTTGGCCAAGGGGACCATCGAGTGCGTTCCCGGGCCGGAAGTAGGGAGTGGTTGTTATTCCCACTACTTTCTGGTCCCCAAGAAGGACAAAGGGGGTTTGCGTCCTATCTTGAACCTCCGGGACGTCAATCGCTTCCTCCGGAAGGAGAAGTTCAAAATGCTGACTCTGGCTCAGGTCTTGGCTGCCCTCGACCCTGGAGACTGGATGGTAGCGTTGGAATTGCAGGACGCTTATTTCCACATCCCCGTCCTGCCGACCCACCGGCGTTACCTGCGGTTCACAGTAGGCCAGGAGCATTTTCAGTTTGCCGTGCTCCCCTTCGGCCTTACCAGCGCCCCTCGGGTGTTCACGAAAGTGATGGCGGTGGTCGCAGCTCATCTGCGCCGATCAGGGGTTCGAGTCTTCCCCTATCTCGACGACTGGCTGTTGAGGGCGTGCTCGCCCCAGCAAGTCGTCTTCCCACCTCCAGACTACGGCCGACGTCCTGCACTCGCTGGGGTTCTCCATCAATGTGCCGAAGTCGCACCTGAGTCCCTCCCAGAAGCTCCTTTTCATTGGGGCGGTTCTCGATTCGGCGCAGTTCCGGGTCTATCCGCCGGAACAGCGGGTCCGGGACATTCAGGCCCTGATTTCCATCTTCCGGCCTCTGTCCTGGGTTTCGGTCAGGTTGGTGCTGCGGCTTCTGGGGCTGATGGCCTCCTGCATCTTGTTGGTACCTCACGCCAGGTGGCGGATGCGGGCTCTGCAGTGAGACCTGAAGTTTCAGTGGGCCCAGCATCGAGGCAACCTGTCCGACCATGTCTTGATCTTGGAGGGCACTGCGAACCAGCTGCAGTGGTGGTTCTCGAATCGCGATTGGGTCAGCGGCAGATCCCTCTTCCTACCCCAACCGGAGCATGTCGTAGTGACGGATGCATCCCTCCTGGGATGGGGGGGCCATATGGGAGATCAGAGGACTCTGGTCTCCGGCGGAGACTCGGCTCCATATCAACCTATTGTAGCTGAGGGCGATCCGACTTGCACTAAAAGCCTTCCTTCCCTCTGTCCGGGGAAGTGTCGTGCACGTGTTCACGGACAACACCACCGCCATGTGGTATTGCAACAAACAGGGCGGGGTGGGGTCATGGACCCTTTGTCAGGAGGCTCTGCGCCTCTGGACATGGCTGGAACATCAGGGCATCACCCTGGTGGTTCAACATCTGGTGGTCTCTCTGGACCTCCTCCTGGACCGGGACCAAGAGCGGCCCAGAGCCGAGTGCCGAAGCTCGAGAAGCTTACGGGACCGCTCCCGCCTAGCTTTCAAGGTCAAGGCCTGGCAATCGAGGCACGACTCTGCGTCATGGTCAGCCCCCAGGCAATAAAGGCACCGGCGATGGTGATCCGTCACCGACATCAGGCGATGACAGGCGTCACAGGCCTTGAAACCAGGCATCCCACCGGCACCAGAGTCGAGTCGATAGACCAAAAGAAGTCAAACAAGTTAGTCAAAAAATGACTAGGGGTAAGCTCTTCCCAGATCGGCGCTTACTGGCATGGAAAAAAGAAGAACTGACGTCAGCGCGCGAGGGCGGCGCCTAAGTACTCCTACGACGTCATTCCGGCGCACGACGCCGACGACGGACGCGGAGCCGCAGACGACGCCTACCGACGCGCAAGGGATATTGCTACAAAAATCTTTCCGGATCCAGCCTGACGCCTGGGGATATTCTAAGGTGAGGAATCTAACTAACTAATGTTTCTAACAGATACATCGTTACCGAAGGTAAGTAACTTGTTCTTCAACAACGAAATTGACTTTTCAATCAGAAAGCTTTGTGGATGGCCTCAGGGCCTACCCGCGCTAAGTCAGCTCTCCGTCGATGGATCGGACTCCGTTTAAATTTTGTCCTCTGTGCCACGCGATGTATCCGCGCACCTACTCACACTAAGTGTGCAACTTGTGCTTGTCGCCTGATCACAAAGTAGAAACCTGCGACTCGAGAGATGCAGCTTCAGAGCATCAAAGATACGCCGGACTTCTTCGGCCAAGGTTCTGGCCAAGAAGACATTGATGCTTCAGCAGCAGAGAAGGAGGAAGCATTATCTGAACAAGACTCGGAATCAGAACCGAAGAACTGCCGCAGGGATAAGGTGACGTGAGTACAGAAGACCCTTGCCCCAACAAACTCTGAAAAAACACAAGGCTTCAGCACCACCTCTGCGTCCTGGCCATGGTCTGCACCGAGATGACGTTTCCGACGCCCCACCTCCGGGTTCGGCCCTGAAACAGCCATTCAAGCCTTCCAGCTCGGTACCAAGTCATCAGAAGTCCTCCTCGGAACTGAAGCCCTCCGGTTCCAAACATAAATCCGGCTCGGAGCAGAAATCTCCGTGTCGAAAACCAAGCAACCTTCGGAGCTGAAACCTTCTGCACCGAAAAGGCAGCTACCTCCGGCATCGAAGACACCGGCACCGAAAACTTTGGCGCCAAAGCAGAAAGAGACACCTTTGGATACGAAAATAGACATTATTCCATAACGCCAGTTCCTAAGCAAATTAAGCTATATATTAATCCTGAGACAGGCCATATTCACACAACGCCACCTCAAAAACGCAAGATTCAGGATGAAGACACTTTTTCCAAGATACCTTTAACCCCTTCCATGCGGGGCGGATTCCCCCGCTGTGCTGAGCGCTGCTTGCGCGGGCGTGGTCATGACGGAACGGTTCCGTCATGAGCACAGCTCAACCGACGCTCATGACGGAACCGTTCCGTCATGAGCGCCGAAGGGGTTAAGAAAATTATCGTTGCCTACAAGTCATTTTTCATCTACCATCACCACCGCCTCCTTCTCCACCTGAGAATCCTTTGCAAATTATTCCTCAGTATTACCCTCAATCCCATCATGAGGATGATGATGCTGATGATGCTGTGATATATCCCCCAACAGATCCTTGGACAGATTATACAATTGAACCCCCAGGTGATACTGATCCAGACCTTTACCCAGCCAAACCATCTTGTCCAGACGACAATGCATCCCATCAAGAACTCATTACCAGGGCGGCACAATATCATGGGGTGGCATTGCACAAAGAATCACTAAAAGAAGATTTTTTGTTTGAAACTTTAACATCCACACACCGGTCATCACAAACACTTCCCATGCTTAAGGGCATAATGCAACATGCTAATGAGATTTTTAAAGACACAATCAGAGCACGAATCTTAACTCCTAGGCTAGACAAAAAATATAAAGCCTCCACTACAGACCCTATATTTATCAGGGGCCAGTTGCCATTAGATTCCCTGGTAGTGTCTGATGCTCGTAAGCGGGAAAATTCTCAGACATCAGGTGATGCTCCTCCGCCAGATAAAGAGTATAATCTAATTGACGCTTCTGGCAAGCGCATAGCTGCTTAAGCTGCGAATCAATGGCGCATTGCGAATTTGCAGGGTCTTTTAGCCAGATACGACAGGGCACACTGGGATGAAATGGAGCATTTGCTCCAATAGCTCCCAGATGAGCATAAGGCCTAGGCACGGGACTTAGTAAATGAATGTAAACTCATTTCTAATTCTCTATACGATGTGCTCTAGATGTTATGTTATTGCAGTTTGTAACACGCACAGTTATTCCAAGGAGTGTCCCGGCACGAGCCTGGAGGTGTGAGGTGAAGTTAATTAATTAAACAGAAATGTTTTGAGCTGTTTTTTTAATCTAACATGATCCTCAATGCTGTGCAGAGAGTGAGGAAGAGAGTTCAAGGCTGTGGCAGCCCTAAAGGCAAGAGAACTGCCCCCCATTCTTTGGGAGCGAACATAAGGTATCTGGGCAAGGAGCTGGGACGCTGACCTCAAATGTCTAACTGGGCTATAAAACATGAAACGCTTCCTTAAATAGACTGGACCAGAAGCGTACAGAGCATGGTGTGCTGAGACCAGGGCTTTAAACTTAACGTGTTTGGCGACAGGCAGCCAGTGAAGTGTGTGCAGGTGTTGTCTAACGCTGCTTCTAATTGGAATGTTAAAACGGAGCCTAGCCGCAGCATTCTGGACTACCTGGAATTTGTTAAGAACGTAGCCCGGTAAGTCAATGTACGAAGCATTGGCGTAGTCGATGCGTGACAGAATCAGCGCCCGAGTTACTGTCTCCTTGGCTGCCCTGGGAAGAAGCGGGAGAAATTTCCTAAGGGATTTTAGTATCCCAAAGCAGCTCCCAGCCCGCTTCTTAATCTGGGTCGAAAAGGACAAGTTCTCTTCAAACCAGACTCCCAGGTTCTTGACGGGTTGACCTGAGGAAGATGGCAAGGGATAATCGGGTGGCCAGAATGTTTCTCTGGACTGGGAGGGTAATTCCCATAGATGCGGATTTCCGACTTATCTTCAATACATTTAAGCTGAGCCGCAGAAAGCCAGTGAAAGACAGCTGTCAGGCAGTTTTTCGCCTCCAAAGTAGAATACTCCGATTTGCCACAGGTAAACAAGAGCTGGATGTCATCGGCGTACGCCACACTCTTGGCTCCAAGATCCTCCTCCAGCTGGACCAGAGGAGTGACGTAAATGTTGAAAAGAAGGGGACTCGAAGAGGACCCTTGCGGCACTCCAGTGGTCACCAATTGAGACGGGAATGCAAACGACGGGAGCCAGACCTTTTGCGTAGCTCCTCCAAGAAGGATTTCAGTCAACCCCAGGCCGCACCTGAGATACCTATGTCTGCGAGACGGGCCTAAAGCAGCGAATGGGGAACAGTATTGAACGCTGCCGAAAGGTCCAGCGATATAAGGGCAGCCCTTCTGCCAGCGTCCAGGCAATCCCGGATAGCTTAAGAGACTTCAACTAGAGCAATCTCAGTGCTATGTGATGCTCTAAACCCAGATTGGCCTGGATGGAGTAAGCCCGAGCTTTCAATATATTCAGTAAGCTGTTTATTGGCGGCCTTGTAGGAGAGTAGGATATGCTTCTTATAGTTACCCCCACTTTTTGCTGATGTATCACTGTTTTCGACTTAGACTGACTAGGATCCTGCTATCCTGGACCCCAGTCTAGCTGCTTTCTCCTCTAAATTGATTGCATGTACTTAAGGTACACTCCAGATTGGATTCTGGGGTACCCTTATCAGTCTCTAGTATATGGTATACTCTGTACCCAGGGCATAGGTACCACAGAGGCCTCTCAGGGGCTGCAGCATGTATTATGCCACCCCTGAGAGACCATTCAAACTGACACCACAGGTCTGCTACTGCAGCCGGTGTAAGATTGTGCATGCACCCCTTACTTAGATGTAGGTTCACTATATCTATTCTAAATCACTGCACATATAAACCTATCAGTCACCGCTATGGCAGGCCTTATCAATCCTGAAGGCAGGGTGCTGGGTTTTATATGAGCAGAGCCCCTCTGGAGCCTTCGGAACCTATATTCCGGGTTGTTTGTGATTAAGCCAACCATATATATTTAAGTGCATTATAACCTTGCGGTAAATGCTAACTTTAAAACGGCTGCTTAGAAACATGTCGTGTTTGGTGTCAAACACCTTGGAATCATACCTCCATACCAGTTTCACCGTTCTAGAGGGACTTATGTGAAACACCGGTACACCCGGTACTATCTTTCTCGACCTGGGCATTACAAAATAAATGCTGCCAGCCACAGACACATCCTGCTGCTGCTGAGCCAAGCTTGAGCAGGGGAAGGCTTGACAATAGGTTTCCTGTCAGAGGGAGGTGTGACCACCTCCTAGGCAGGATTTAGTGTATTGGGGCTGGGTGGGTGCACTCTGAGAGTGTTTGAAGTCTGCACTGGGGGCACATTTGGTGTCCCTGTGCATAGTCCAGTTCAAACCGGTTGCAGGAGCCATTGGCTCCTGCTCTGGCGTGAAACTGGACAAAGGACATGGGTCTAGCCACCCCTCTGTCCTGACCCTCCTATTGGTGGGTCCCCTGAGTTTGTCCTACCCCTTCCTTGGGTATAAAGTAGGAACCCTGACTACAGGACTTTAGATTTTACCTGGACTAAACTCTGCTACAGAAACCAAGTACTTCGACTATCTACACTACGCTGGATGACTGAAGAATCCCCCTTGGAGTAAAGGAGTTACTCCCCTGCAGCAGCAGGCACCTAAACGCATCTAACCAATTTGCATCTCCCGAGCTCCTAAGGACTCCGAAGATTTCTGCAACACAGGAGGTGGGTTCCCAAGGTCTCTGAGGTCGATCTGCTCTCTCAGCAATTCTGAGACCAGTATCCCTTGTGGGGACTGTGCAACCCGAAACCCCTGTGCACTGTGTACTTTTGCAGCAGCAAATGTTTTTCGTCGATCCCTGAGGCTGTGCTTTGGGCTACTTGTAGACCTCACCCCGAGCAGTATTTCCATCGAAGATCTCCGGCCTACTCTCCACGAGTGTTCCGTGGGCTGGTATTTCGTGATTCAGCTCGAGGTCCCTTCGTGATCCCTGTTCCGTTTGCCTGTGGGTCCCTGTGAAGGTAACTTTGACTTCTGATGGATACATCTGCCACTGGATTCCTCACCTTGTGAATATCCCCTGCGCCAGCAACATTCGGAAACTTTTGTAGCACTCCACGCCGATGAGGTCGAAGACGATGTCACAGAGACACGGCTCTGCTCGCTACTCCGCTGACGTCACCGGATCCATAAGAAGACCTCGTCGGCGTGATGACGTCAGTTCCCTTTTTTCCGCGCCATCGACGCTAACGGTTTTCGGGGACTCTCTCTGTAGCTTTAGCTGGATACTTTGTTTTCCTGCTGGTATCTCTCTTCTTTTTTGCAGTTGAAAAATGTCGACTAAGAAGTCCGGGTTTAAGCCTTGCAGGGAGTGCGGTAAGCACATGTTGATTACGGATCCGCACAAGGACTGTGTCTGGTGCCTTTCATCGGATCATGATGTCGAAGGATTTTCTTGCTGCCGCAAGATGAGCACAAAGGCTCTGAAGGAAAGGGAGGCCAAGTTATTCATTGCCAGGCTGAAAAGGGAGAAAAGAGGTCAAAGAAGATCGAGGTCGAGGTCGGCGTCGAAGTCAACGTCGGAGCATGCTTCCAAATCCAAGAAACACAAGAAAAAGAAGAGGCATGGATCTCGACATCGTTCGGACAGGGAGGCGGCTCCGAGATTGACCTCACCTTCTCGACGTCGTAAGGACTTTGTGTCTCCTTCTCCTGTCTCTGTTCCTGATTCTCCTGTTGGCCTGACATCGCCTGCGGCTTCACCGGAGCATTCTCCGGCTCTGGCCCTGGCTCCATCTCCGACGCCGGCTCCATCTCCGGTTCCAGTTGAGGAAGTTCCGGCTCTGGACGAGTCTTCGACTTCGCTGGTTCCACCGTCGGCGCCGATCGGCCCGAGTCCGGTGATGCCTCAGCCTGAGCCATAGCCTTCATTTCCAGGCCCGGGTCAAGATCCGACGCATTATTTAAATGCGATGTATGGGGTCTTTACCAGAGTTCTGTACCCCTCTGGAGCGCCTTCGGGTCCCATGGGTCCAATGGCTTTCAACGTGGAGTTCCTCAAGCTTACCCTCAAGCTCCCTTCATGCCATTTTTCCCGGCGACGCCGTCTTGGCATTTACCGGCGCTGAGGATATCGACGCCGCTTCCATCTTCACCGGCGCCGGCTCAACCTCGTTCAACTCCGGCTGCTCCTCTGGATCCGGGTTTGACACCGACTCCTGCGCCGTCGGATTCGGTTACGGCGACGCCGACTCCTGTTGTGCGAATCATATCCAGGAGGGAAGCTCAAAGGGTACTAGAAAAACAAAGGTACCAGATGGAAGAGGTGGAAGAAGGTGAGCTCATGGAATCTGATGATCTGTTTGAGGAGTTGTAAGAGGCTAGTGGCCAGAGTGGGAGATTACTCCTCCGGCTGATACTCCTTCAAAAGATGTGGCTCCCTATCACTCAGTTATTAAAAAAGCGGCTGAGCTTCTGGATCTGCAGTTACCATCTGCTGAGTTTAAACCGAACATCCTCACAGAGGTTTTACATTCTCCTTCCTCTGTATCGGAGCCCTTGCTTCTATTTAATGACGCCATTATTGAACCGGTCATGGAAGTATGGCGTAAGCCCTTCTCTACTCCTGCGGTCTCTAAGGTTGTTGAAAGAAGATATAGAGCGGCTCCAGGGGACCCAGACTTTCTGTCTTCCCATCCTTCTCCAGAGAGTCTGGTGGTTCAGGCTGCCTGTTGTTCTAAAAGATCTTCAGGTGCCTTTCTCCAAGTCCCTAGTGACAGGGATGCAAAAAAATTAGACCAGTCAGCCAAGAAAGTCTTCTCTTCTGCCAGTATGGCTTTAAAATCGACAAATGCCACCTGTCTTTTGGGCCGATATATCCATGCTCTAATGGATTCAGTGAAACAACTGGCCCCTAAATTGTCAGAGGAGGATAGACAGAACTTTAATGAGGTGCTATCGGACACTCAGGCGGCTGCACGTCAAGTAATCCAGAGCGGCTTGGATACTGCTGATTCTGTCGCTAGGATTATGGGCTCTTCTGTTGCCACAAGGAGGAGTGCGTGGCTCAAGTCATCTGAGTTCACCCGTGATGTGCAGGCAACGCTTCTGGACTTGCCTTTTGAGGGCTGTGGGCTTTTTGGTAAGAAAGCTGATGCTGCACTGGAGAGATTTAAAGAGAGCAAAGCCACGGCCAAATCTCTGGGTCTGCAGACTCAGCCTAGGGGTTCGTTTAGGAGGTACAGGGGCTTTGGAAGATCGTCCTTTCGTACTTACAGGCAGCCACAGCAGCAGCAGCAACAACAGCAACAGAACACCCTGTATAAGAGGTTGTGCTCGAGGTCGGAAGCTCTCCTCCTCCTCTTCCTCCGTCCCTCCCACCACTGCAAGCAGCCCTAGATCCACCATTCTGGATCATGCTGGCCCTGTGGGGGGCCGGCTTACCCATTTTCTACATGATTGGGAATCGGTTACTACAGACCTTTGGGTTTTAGATCTTGTAGAAAATGGGTACGCCCTTCCCTTTCGGGAATTCCCTCTAAATTACCCTCCTTGCCAAGGGGCTTGCTTGGAGGACCATCTTCTTCTCCTCCAGGAGGAGGTCCTAACGTTATTTAAAATAGGTGCGATAGAGGTGGTTCCCGAGCAGGAAAGGGGTCAGGGATGCTACTCCCAGTATTTCCTGATTCCGAAGAAGGATGGCAGGCTGCGTCCAATCCTGGACCTCAGGATCTTGAATCTTTTTCTGAAGCAAGAGAAGTTCAAGATGCTCACCCTTGCGCAGGTTCTTCAAGCGCTGCAACAGGAGGACTGGATGGTGTCCATCGACTTGCAGGATGTGTATTTCCACATCCCCATCCTGAAGTCGCACAGGAAGTACCTCCGTTTTACGGTAGGGTTGCAACATTATCAGTTTGCGGTCCTTCCGTTTGGTCTTACTACTGCACCTCGAGTCTTCACCAAGGTGATGGCAGTGGTGGCAGCCCATCTCAGAAGGTCGGGGATTCCAGTTTTCCCCTATCTGGACGACTGGCTAATCAAAGCGGAGTCGCCAGAGAAGGTGCTTCATCATCTGCAGGATACAACCCAGCTGTTGTACAAATTGGGTTTCTCGATAAACATGCCAAAATCTCACCTGGTGCCCTCTCAGCGCAACCTGTTCATAGCGGCAGTACTGGACACTACTGTGTTTCGAGCATTCCCACCTTCACAAAGGATCTTGACATACAGGAAATGATTCCCTTGTTTTACAATGGAGCGGTCGTTCCAGTCCTGAAGGTCCTTCGTCTGCTCGGTCTGTTTGCTTCATGCATTCTGTTGGTCAACCATGCACGCTGGCACATGAGAGCCCTCCAGTGGTGCCTCCGCAGGCAGTGG
This sequence comes from Triturus cristatus, assembly GCF_964204655.1. Lineage (NCBI taxonomy): Eukaryota > Metazoa > Chordata > Amphibia > Caudata > Salamandridae > Triturus > Triturus cristatus. The sequence continues at coordinate 818,614,233 of NC_140584.1, forward strand.
TATCAGCGCAAGGGAGATCTCAGGGAGTCTGTGAGGATCTCCAGAGAAGCTGCAGCGGATCTGTCTTGGTGGAGCGTGGAGGGCAATCTATCTCAAGGAAAGCCCTTCCATCTACCTCCATCGGTGGCCACAGTGATAACGGATGCATCCACTTTATGGTGGGGTGCGCATCTGGGGGATCTGGAGATCAAGGGTCTTTGGTCTCCAGAGGAAAGGTTGCTTCACATCAACCTTCTGGAATTGCGGGTGATACGTTTGGCGTTCAAGGCCTTCCTCCCTTCCCTTCGCGGTCAGTCGGTTCAGGTCCTGACGGACAACACTACCGCGATGTGGTATGTCAACAAGCAGGGAGGAGTGGGGTTGCATTGTCTCTGCAGGGAGGCTTTGCGTCTCTGGTCCTGGGTTCAGGATCATCGGATTTGTCTGAAGGCAAATCATCTGGCCGGGGTTCTGAATGTGCGTGCAGACAGTCTCAGTCGGCAGTTCTCCGCCGACCACGAGTGGAGGCTCCATCCGGAGGTGGTTCATCACGTCTTTCGGACGTGGGGAACTCCTCGTGTGGACCTGTTAGCCACTCACCAGAACGCTCACTGCCCGTCATTCTGCAGTCTCCAGTATCCGATGCAGGGAGCTTTGGGGGACCCGTTTCAGTTGGATTGGAGCTCACATTTCCTTTACGCGTTTCCTCCAATACCCTTGATTCCTCGGGTTCTGAGGAAGATTCGCCAAGACCAGGCCCAAGTCATTTTGATCGCCCCGGATTGGCAAAGAAGTGTGTGGTATACAGATCTTCTCCACCTCTCCTCGTGCCCTCCGCTCCGTCTCCCTCTCAGGGCAGACCTCCTCTCGCAGTCGGAGGGGCAGGTTCTACACCCCCACCTCCAGAGCTTACACCTTCATGCCTGGAGATTGAACGGGGCAACCTGAATTCTTTTTCTCTCCCGCCTGATGTGGTAGATGTAATTTTGTCTGCCAGACATCATTCCACCAAATCTATCTATTCCTATAAGTGGTCTAAATTTGTTCTTAGGTGCGGAGAGAAATCTATCGACCCTTTGAGAGCTTGTTTATCCAACATCCTTCAGTTTGCTCTTTCTCTTACTCAGCAAGGCTTTGCTGTAGCTACTGTGAAGGGATATCTATTGGCTTTGTCGGCTTTCCTTTGCTTGCCGGATCACCCGTCATTGTTTAAGTCGCCTATTGTTTTACAATTTCTTATGGGCCTTACCAATAAGTTTCCGCCTACTCCTTTTATTGTGCCACAATGGGACTTAAATCTTGTTTTAACTTACTTGATGGGTTCTCCCTTTGAGCCCTTGCACAAGTGTCCCTTGAGGCTGTTATCTTTTAAAACGGTCTTTTTCATTGCTATTACCTCGGCAAGGAGGGTAAGTGAGCTTCAAGCTCTGAGTTCAAAACCCCCGTTTATGACCATTCATGCTGATAGAATGGTACTCAGGACCAGGGCTGCTTTTCTACCTCAGATGGGGACTCCTTTCCATCTGGGGCATTCCATTACCCTTCCTACCTTCTATCCTCCCCCTCACACTTCCAAGGAGGAGGAGCGGCTTCCCCGCTTGGACCCTAGGAGAGCGGTAAGCTTCTACCTCGATAGGACTAAAGACTTTCGAGTGGACAACCAGCTCTTCATGGGCTTTGTTGTCTGCAGGAAAGGCAGAGCGGTGCACAAGCGCACCCTTTCCAGATGGATTATCTTGTGCATCAAGATCTGTTACTCTTTTGCCGGTAAGGAACCTCCAGAGGGTATAAGGGCTCATTCTACCAGGGCTAAGTCTTCTACATCTGCCTTGTCTAGAGGTGTTCCTGTGGAGGACATTTGTAGGGCGGAAACTTGGGCCTCCCCCCACACTTTTGCGAAGCATTACTGCTTGGATTCCGAGGTGAGGAGTGACGGACACTTTGCTCGTTCCGTCCTTCAGGACTTTCTGGTATAGAAGGGTGGACACCCTCCTCCGGGAGTGGGACTGCTGTGGGAATCTTTTCACAAGCTGAGGAATCCACTGGCAGATGTATCCATCAGAAGAACAAGTTACTTACCTTCGGTAACACTTTTTCTGGTGGATACAGTATCTGCCTGTGGATTCCTCACTGACCCACCCGCCTCCCCGTTGTCCACCCTTGTATATCTATAATTCTAATGGTGGTGTTTCAAAATTTTATTTGTTACTGTCAAAGGCAGTGTGTTATTTATTTTGCCTTCCTATGTTATCTCCACACTGTGTGTGTTGCTTTGTATATTATGTACTGTGTATATATTGCTGTCAGTCTGTCCGTGTGCCTCGAAGGCACGGAAAAAAGGGCGGAACTGACGTCATCACGCTGACGAGGTCTTCTTATGGATCTGGTAACGTCAGCGGAGTCGCGAGCGGAGCCGTGTCTCTGTGACGTCGTCTTCGACCTCATCTGCGTGGAGTGCTACAAACGTTTCTGAATGTTGCTGGCGCAGGGGATATTCACAAGGTGAGGAATCCACAGGCAGATACTGTATCCACCAGAAAAAGCGTTACCGAAGGTAAGTAACTTGTTCTTTCCTTGGACTTTCCTGGTTGCTCCAGACGTGCCCTGACTATCCATTGCTTCGACTTCCTTTGTGGGACAGCTCACCTCCGGACTTTGGTCGTCGTCGATGTCTCCTGGTCCCCGTGGCTGAAGTGTCAAGCATCGCATCTTCTCACCTGAAGCATTCGTCTGTCATGCCCCTGGTCACTCTGAAGTGACCCAGACTATGTCCCCTCTGCTTTCAAGTTCTTCTCATCTCGGATCCCACCGGACAGTTCATCTTCCCGTTAGCAGCACTTTTTCGCCTCACGCCATTGAAAATGACAAAGGCTTCTGACATCACTTGACCCCTATGCACCCGGCTCCTCTGGGATAGGTAACACGAGTATCTTGGTACTTTCAAGGATGCTGGCCTTAGAACCTTCTATGTTTGAAAGGGTTTGCTTAAAGTCCTCTCCGAAGGGTCCTTAAACTCTAAAATTCCAACCGCGACTTTCCCATAGAGTTGTACGGAGCTCGCGCCTGTGTTCACACACTGCACCCGTCCTCCGTGGGTCCCCTGTGTCAATACTTTGGGCAGTTCCTTGGGGTCCCAGCAATTCTATGTGCTCTAGGCTCTGTGTCTAGTTAAGTTGTGGTTGTTATACCACTTTCTTAGTATATGGTTTGGTCTCCCCCTGGAGCCCTCTGTGTATTGTGCTATTTACTGTTCTAGTGATTTAATATTGTGTGCTTTGTGCTCTAATTTCATAAAGAGGTTAGTAGACTGTGTTTAGTAATAAATACATATATTTTATATATCTCTTGTGTGGTTCTCCTTTCATTTGGTCATTCAGGAGGTTCTGATCTGGTAAAACAAGCAGTTTTACATTCCTTCGAGACTTAGCCTGAAGGCTGCTCTCCACAGCTACCACTAGGATAGCTTTCTATAAAGGTTGTCTTTAACCTAATCATCAATAAGGGTTGTTTGGACTGGTGCAAGGTGCCCACTATAATTAGTGGACAATATATACCAGGCCAACTTCTCACAGGCCTTCTCACAAAATGTTGGCCACCCTAGGCAGGAGAGAGATAGGACGATAGCGTCCAGGGTCTTGTGGGTCCGGTGACTTTTTTTTTTTAAAGTAGCAAAATCTTTGCCTGTTTCCAAGTCACCGGGACAAGCGCCTCATGGAAGAACAAATTAATGAGCCTGTTGACTTCAGGATTGACTGTCTCTGCTACTGAGGCCAGAAACCTGGCAGCGCAGGGGTCAGACGGAGAGGCTGATTTCAGGGCCATAAGAATTTTGAGTGAATCCGGCAAACCAATAGGTGTAAAAGTCACCAACGAGGGAGATGAGACCGGTAAAGCCTCTAAGGGCGCAACTACAGCAGTAACCTGGCTCTGACCAATAAACGTCTGTATACAGCGAATCTTATCAATAAAAAAGTTGGAAAGTTTCTCGCACCAGGCGTCAGAGGCAGCAAGCCTAATAGACTCAGCTCTAGGAGCCAGAAAGCTCTGGACAGTGGAAAAGATTTCCTTGGAGTTATTTCTAGCTGACTCTATGCTATCTGCATAAGAAAGGCCCTTAGCTTCTCTAAGTGTCGTCTTTGCTATCGGGCAATAGTCCTTCCGCCAACATTGTTCCAGTTTTTTGCATTTCTGCTTTAATGCTTTTAGTTCAGGTGAGAACCAAGGTTTAGAGGGCAACTCCATGGTCCGCTAATGCAGCGAAGGTGGAGAAAGAATATCCACCACCTGCGTGATCCAACCAGTGAAGCTAGCCAGAGATCCTTCCAAATCAGAGGGAAAAACTGGTCTTCACTCTGCCAAAGCATGACTAAAAGCCAGAGGATCCATTTTGGCGGAGGCAGTGCCATGTCTGACCTGTGTCAGAGAATTATTGCCCTCGGAGGCCCAGGAAAAGTAAGACAGGAAATGGTCAGACCAGGGCACTGGGAGAGGGTCTTCGATCGTAATGGGAAAATTGGAGCAAATGGGGTCAAGGATATGGCCGCCACAATGGGTTGGTAAACTAACCCACTGGGTAAGCTTAGCAAGGCTTAGAAAATTCAAAACTTCCCGAGTTGCCCCTAAATCAGTCTTCTCAAGATGGATATTGAGGTCACCGAGAAGGCGATAGTGGGCGAACCGTAGGGCCCGGGGGACGATAACGTCTTCCAGTGATTTAAGAAAGGCCCCAGCCGACCCAGGGGGTCTATAGTCCAGATTTCACCACAGCGTGGATGGAGGAGAAATGCATATACTGAAGTCCAAGATTTCACCCTCACCCAACTGTAAAGCCTCACCATGATGAAAAACCCACTTATCTCTATAAATAACTGCTACTCCGCCCCCTCTACCACTTTGACGGTCAGTGCGAGATATCTTATATCCCTCTGGAATGGACATCTCCACTATCAGGTTGGAAAATGTATTTAATCATGTCTCTGTAATGAAAAAAAGATCAATTGGATTATCCGAGAGAAGATCGAAGATGTCCTGGTGGTGTTTCCCCAAAGAGCGGGTATTGATCAGTGATGCTGCAGACACAGCAGCTAGAGAGGCTAATACCAGCAACCTGCTCAGGAGACACGCTTGGTTAAGGATTTCAGAGTTAAAGACAGAGGTCCAACAATCAATCCTTAACACACCTTTTGATAAAGAACATCTGTTTGGTCCTAACGTACATCAAGCGTTCGAGAAAATGAAAAAGGACACTGAGGTGACCAAATCTATGGGAGCTTTCAAGTCTCCATCCAACAGAGGCTCCGTTTGTCGCTCCTTTTACGGAGGAGGGTCCAAAACCCCATCCCCAGATCAAAATACCTCAACCTATAAAGGTAACAACCAGTCCCCTCCCTCCAGAGGATTTTTTCCAGGAGGTTATAGAGGCAAAAACATCAAAGGTAGGGGTAAGGGTAACACACCCCTTAACTTCCCTTTCCTTAACAAACAGTGACTTGCCCACACTTCTCCCCCATTACACCACACCTGTCGGGGGAAGGCTTCAACAATTTCTCCCGATTTGGAAGTCTAAAACAACAGACAAATGGTTTATTGGAATTATCCAACATGGTTATTGCCTGAAGGTTACCAGCAATCCCCCAAACATTCCACCTCGATCTCACAAGTTGTCTCCAGAACACATACACTTGCTAGAACAAGAGGTCCAGTCTCTTTTACTAAAAGGTGCAATAGAGCCGGTTCCAATACAGTACCAGGGCTCAGGGTTTACTCTCTGTATTTTCTCATTCCCAAAAAGAACGATTCCCTAAGACCTATTCTGGATCTGAGAGAGTTAATCGGTTATGTACTGTCAGAACACTTTCGCATGGTGATACTTCAACAGGTACTCCCACTTTTACAAAGAGCAGATTTTATGTCTACTCTAGATTTGAAAGACGCTTATTTTCATGTTCCAATTCACCCTGCTCATCGCAAATACCTAAGATTTGTGATAGCAGGCAGGCATCACCGGTTCAAGGTGCTTCCCTTCGGAGTGACTACAGCGCCCAGAGTTTTTACCAAATGTCTAGCGGTAGTTGCAGCTCTTCTCGGAAGACAACAGATTCATGTCTTCCCCTAGCTAGACAACTGGTTTATCAAAGCCAGCACTCACCAGAACTGTCTACAGCACACACAGATCACAATAGATCTACTGTATCAACTGGGCTTTACCATCAATGCACAAAAATCTCACCTGCATCACAGAACTGAACCACATCTTGCGCCCCCCAGAACAGGTGGTTAAGTCAGCGGGCCAAAGACGGTGAGAAGTTGAGCTCGTTCGGACCTTCACCCCTAATGAATGGACCGATATCTATTACAGAGAATGGCATACCGCACGTAACATATCTAACATTGAGACGGCCACTAAGATTATGACGTATTGGTATCTTACTCCCTCCTGACTCCATAAGAGTGACCCAGACCATTCCCCTACTTGCTGGAGGGGATGTGATGCTGAAGGTACCCTCTTACACCTTCTGTGGGAGTACCCTACCCTTACCACTTACTGGACACAAGTGCTAGACGAGATTGATAGTCACTTCGACACTATGCTACTATGCTTACTCGAATATGTGGTCCTGGGAGTGTCTGATAGACTTACTTTCCCCCTCAAGTCTCATAAATGTAAACAAATAGGTATAGCCCTGGGGGCGGCACTACAGAATATACCCTATCTCACTGGGGCACAGACAGAACACCAACTGTGCAGGGATGGATGTATCGATTGTGGTATGTTGTTGGCATGGAACGCATCTCCTCCTCGCTTCAAGGAGATGGGGCCTCTTTTGCGGATATGTGGCGGCCATTTGTCACCCTGCTGTGCACTGAATTCCGAGAGCTGTCTTGCCCCAGATATTTACAGCTTCTGCTTCTTCCCGAGTTAAGCCAAAGCACAAATTAAGCATTATTACATTGTGCAATGGAATGTGGGGTATGCTCTTCACTTCTCTGTCTAGCTATCCTGTACAAGGGAGGAGATGGGAGGGGTAGGACAGGGTGGGGAAATGGAGGGGGCGGGGAAGTTCATTTTGATGTTATTTCGATGCTCTGCGAAGCACTATGAAAGCTGCCGGCACTTGACATGGGCCTCATTTCTCACTGCATCTTATTTGTTGATAAATCAATAAAAAGATTTCAAAAATCTCACCTGCATCCTTCCCAGATGCAGTCTTACCTAGGAGTCAGTCTAGACACAGTCAAAGCTCTAGCCTCTCCCAAAATTGACAGAATACACAATATTCAAGCTATCATTCTACAATTTCAACCCAACCAAGCTTTTCTAACCAGGGTGTTCATGCAACTGCTAGGAATGATGGCGTCTTGCATCGCAATTGTACCCCAAGCAAGGCTTCACATGCGCCCCTTACAAGAGTGCTTAGCACGTCAGTGGAATCAATCACATGGTCTATTAACCTATCTGATGTTGGTAGTTGGCCGTACCCATCGCTCTCTGCAATGGTGGAACCCACAAAACTTATCAGCAGGCCGGCCTTTCATCAACCCTATTCCACAGATCGTGCTCACAGCAGATGCATCTCTAACAAGTTGGGGAGCTCATCTCAAAGATTACACAATACAAGGTCTGTGGAGCAACAAGCACAAGCCTATCCACATCAACTATCTAGAGCTTTTAGCAGTTTTCTAGCAGTCAAAGCTTTTCAAACTCACCTCATAGCCACGACTGTCCTAGTCCGAACGGACAGCATGATAGCAATGTATTATGTGAAAAAGCAGAGGGGGGACACTGCTCAACTGTCAACACTCGCTCAAGCCATTTGGAATTGAGCAATCCATCACAAGATTTATCTTCTGGCAGAACATCTCCCAGGAGTAAACAATAAAATTGCCGATCTTCTCAGCAGAAGGAGGCAGCAAATTCACGAGTGGGAACTTCATCCCCAGGTTCTCCTTCCGTACTTTCAACAATGGAGATTTTCACAAATAGACCTGTTCGCCACAGCCGAATACACAAAATGCCCAAACTTCGGCTCCAGGTTCCTACACCCGCTCTCAAAGGGCAATGCCCTATGGATGAACTGGTCAGGGATATTTGCCTACGTTTTTCCACCTCTCCTGCTCATTCCTTGTGTGGTCTGGAAACTGAGGCAAACTGATTCTAGTAGCTCCCACATGGGCCCGTCAACCATGGTACACCACCTTGTTGGAGCTGTCAATAGATCCACATAAAAAACTGCAAATTACCTCCAGTCTCCTCACACAGAACTATGCCGAAGTCAGACATCCAAATCCCAAAGAACTGAATTTAGCGATTTGGCTGCTTAAGTCATAGAGTTTGGTTATTTAAATTTACCATCAGACTGTATGAATATCCTAAAAGAAGCAGAATGGAAAAGATTTGTTGTATAGCATAATACCAACAAAATGAATTCTTTAGATGCTTCCATACAAAACATTCTCTGTTATCTGTTACATTTATAGCGAACAAGACTGGCTTATACGTCTTTTTGTTTGCACCTTGCAGCAGTAGCTGCCTACTTAACACCACGGATTCCTCCAGCCCCAGTGTGGAATCTCAATTTTTTTTTATTTGACTTTTGTATAGTGCTGGCTAGACCCAGAGGTATTAGAGCGCTTTACATAAGGTTCCACATTGTTACGAAGTTACATCATTTACAATTACATCTGTTGTTGGGGAGCATTTAAAGAGCATAGAAGACAAGGAAGAGGAGCGTATAAGGGTAAGGTAAAAGGGAAGGAAGAGAGATAAGGCTATGAGACAAAGAGAAGTCTGCCCAAAGTCCGGCTGTGTAGGTGACGGCCGGGGGGAAAGTCCACAGCCCATCACCACTATAGCTATCAAGGTAGCTCCACCGGGCATCGGCCAATTGCTAGGCCTCAACGGTCGGTGGAAACGGTCGGTGGGGGAGGAAGGAGATATAGCGGGGAAACAAGGTGAACTATGCACAGTGTCCGGCTGGGTAGGTGACGGTCAAGCGGGTGAACCTGGCCAATCTCCGCTACAGCTGTCTAGCAGCTCCACCGGGCATCAGCCGTGTTGCTAAGGTCTCAGCGGTCGGGAAAAACACGAATAAACTATTTTGAGTCGGTACATTAGCTACAGTTGCATAGTGAAACATACAATAACAAGTCCCCAATAGAGTATAGAGGGAAAGGGGGAGGGGAGTAGAAACAAGGGGCAGGGAAGGAGGTCAGTTCTGGCAGACCAATATAGGAAGAACAGTATCTCAAGGGGAGGAGAGGCCACCCTGCTGGGACTCCACGCTCAGGGAAACATCCCCCCTGGACGACGACGCTGCTGCTGAAATCCAGGTGTAGGGGGAGATGGCGATATCGGAGAAGGAGCTGGGGTCTGCCACAGTGGCTGCCGGAGAGACAAAGGCAGCGGAGGCCGGCATTTTGAGGTCAGGCATGTCATGACTGGGCCTAAGTAGATCCCTAGAGAACATTGTTCTCACAAGGCTCATGGGGCCACCTTTTGAAGCATTGCACAAGTGCCCTTTGCAGTTTCTCTCATGGAAAGTTGCTTTCCTCATTGCCATCACGTCACTAAGGAGAGTTGGTGAGCTACAGGCAATAACTTTAGAAGAACCCTTCTTTCAGCTACACAAAGACAGGATAGTTCTGCGCACCAACCCTAAATTCCTTCCCAAAGTAGTTTCTGCTTTCCATATAAACCAATCGGTTGAGGTACCAGTTTTGTTGCATTTGCTCCACCTCACAAAGGCAATCCTATATCTAAATCTGGTATTGCCTGATGGATTGTTAAATGCATTTGAACATGCTATGCTAAAGCTAAAAGAACTTTGACCTTACCCCCTAGAGCGCATTCCACTCACACCATAGGGCCCTCTGTGGCCTTTTCAGGTAACATTTCGCTATCTGACATATGTATAGCAGCTACATGGTCTACACCACACACATTTACCAAATGCTATTGTGTAGATGTGTTAGCACATCAACAGTCTAAAGTAGACCAGGCAGTACTTAAAACACTGTTCCAAACAACTGCAACATCTCCAGTTTAGAGTATACTGCTTTTTAGTCTATGCAAAGTATGTGTAACTACAGCACACATGCCTCAAATGGATAATGTTACGTACCCAGTAAGCATCTGTTTTTGGCATGGAGAGCTGTAGATTCACATGCGCCCACCCGCCTCCCCGGGTACCTATAGTTGTTGCAGTTCTTCATTATACATTTATACGCATGGACATCTATATACTACACTTACTTACTCCAGTCTCACCCTCTTGCGGGAAAACAATCTAACAATGGAGTCAATGCCCATGTTTACTATCACAGAAAGGAGGAGTCACCTTACGTCGTCACTAGGAAAGACTTCTTCAAAGAAATACAACTTGCAAAAATCTGGACCCAACACTAGATGGCAGGAGTATGCAAAGCGTGTGAATCTACAGCTCTACATGCCAAGAACAGATGCTTACTGGGTAAGTAACATTATCCTTTCCCACTGGTCTACCACCTCCAGAGCTCAATTCCTATCCTTCCACAATATGCAAGGCAATGGAAGCAATTGAAATACTTCTCCTTTCAGTAGAGACCAAGTCTGACATTTAAACAGAGGCCTTACATCCAACTTTCCATTCCTCAGAACTTTTGCATATTTTCAGTGACAGAACCAATTGTTGTGGCTTGGGAGAAGCCAGCCTCTGCCCCTGCTGTTAGTCTATTGGTTCCCAGGAGGAATAGACCTGGCTTTTCGTTCACACATCTTTCACCGGAGAGTCTGGTTTTTCCGGCATCTTGTTAATCAAAACTGTTTTACAGGGCATCCCTACCAGTCCCCCAGATAAGGAGTCTAAAAAGAGTAAGACATTTACCAGAAAGTCTTACTTGGCAGGGGAGCATGGCATTTAGGTTGCTGAACTCCACATGCCTCATGGGTATCCTTTGGGACATGTTACAGATGGTTATTCCAAATTTTCCCCAAATCTGCAATCGCAATTTGCAGAACTGGTGAGAGATGGACAAGCTGCAGCCACGTTGGTCATCCAGTCAGGGTTGCAAATGTTTTGCTCTTGCATCATGCCTGGTTGAGGAACTCTGGATTTTTAACCAATATCCCGACTAAATTAATTGACCTTCCATTTGATGGCTCTTGCCTATTCCAGGATAAAGCAGGTTCAGCTTTGGGGAGGTTCAAAGAAGCAGGGCCACTGCTAAATTGCTGGGTCTACAAATTTAGGAGCAAGACTACATCAGTTCCGAAAATGTAAGGGTTTCAGTAGTGGCTTTTCCTTTCAAGGAATACTCAACAGCAGCAGCTAAGCCAGGCAGTATCAGGCCAGTGGCAAGGCTAGAGGCTGAACCCTACCTCCGTTTCTCTCTCCTTATTCCCCTCTTCTACCCTGGCCATACAACGGGGGAACCAACCTTACTCCCTCTTAGCACCTGGCACCTGTTGGAAATTGGGTATAATCCTTTCCTCTAGCCTGAAGGGTCATTACATTTGGGTGTCGCAGGTCACAGGAAGGGGGTATGCTCTGCCCATTCAACAGGTTCACCCACCCATTTCACCCCTCACCCCCCTCTTCCACAGGCCATCTATGTATTCAGCAGAAGAAGATGTATGAGATCAACTTCTAAAAGGGACGGTAGAATTGGTGCCTGAGCATTAACAGGGCCGGGTGTACTATTTCCGGTACTTCCTGGTCCCGAAAAAGGATAGCAGACTGCGTCTGATCCTAGACCTCAGGGTCTTGAATTGGTTCCTGCACAAGGAAAAGTTCAAGTTGAAGTCTCTGACAAAGGTGTTGCTCCTTTCCTCATGTATCCTTCATTCCACGAATGCTGAGGAAGATTCGCTTAGACCTGGCCGAAGTCATTTTAGTAGCCCTGGACTGGCCGAAAATGGTGTGGTATGTAGACATGATGCACCTTTCCTTGTGCCCCTCACTTCTCCCTCACAGAGTAGACCTCCTCTTGCAATCAGAAGAGCAAACGCTTCACTCAACTATCTAAAGCCTCCACCTCATGCCCGGAGATTGAGCGGGGATACCTGAATGCCTTTTCTCTGTCTGCTGAAGTGGTGGATGATATATTAGGTGCCAGTAGGCATTCCTCCAAAACAGTGTACTCTGGGAGACAGAGTAAGTTTGTCAAGAGTTGTTCAACCAAATCTTCTGGCCCATCTGTCAGGCATTTTACTCATTGCCCTACCATTTGCCCAACGGGGTTGTGCAGTGAGTTCAGTGAAGGGCTACTTATCCATCCTGTCGACCTTCCTCTATCATCCTGACCAACTACCCTGTTTCAGTCCGCTATTGTTAAGAGGTTTCTCAGGGGCCTGGCCATCATATTCCCCCATTTCTCCTTTCATAATTTCTCAATGGAATATAAATCTCGTTCTCACATTTTTGATGTGTTCTTCTTTTGCACCCTTACACAGTTGCAAGCTGCATCTTTTTACGGTTAAAACATTTTATAGTGGTCGTTACATCGGCTAGACATGTCAGTGAGTTACAGGCTCTGAGCATCAAACCTCCATTTTGATTGAGCCTTCCAGCCACAGATTCCTCACCATTTGAATATTCCCCATGCATCAGACTAGATCCAGAAACTTTTCAGCAGTACCTCTGCACATCAGTGAATGGCGTCCTGCGGCTTTGCACTGACACTGATCTGCTATGGAAATTGTGTGCTGAGCCCATATGGGTGCCTCTCCCTCATTCAGACATATGTTACTTTCTTTTCACACCAGGGTTTAAGCCCTGCAAGGACTGTTACAAACAAGTGTCTGTGACAGATCCCTATCAGATGTTCCTATGGTGTTTATGTTTAAGTCATGGCTCCAAGGCATGCAGTGACTGCACTTTGATGAACTGAAAGGCCACCCTTGACCTCAAGATGAAGCTTAATATCGTCATGCATAAGAAGCCTCCCCGCCAAGACTGCTCTAAGTCACGGTCCAAGTCCAAGGTTCGGTCCCTTTTCCATTTCCGCCCCAGTAGTCACAAAGCTTCTTGCAAGTCCAGTCTTCGTCTTGATCCAAATTGTCCAGTAAGTCTAAATAAAAAAACATAAATCCACGCACCACTCTTATTGGCCTGAGCACTTGAGCGGCACCATGGATCTTGATCTTGCTCTCAGAAACAACAGACTTCAGAGCTAATCCCTTAATTGGTTCCAGAACAACCTGAGTTTCCGGGGCCATCTACCACTCTACAGCAGATTGAAGGGTTCCACTCTGCGCAGCCATGCTCCAACGCTTCAGCTCCTTGCCGACTCCCTCTGGCGTGCATTCTGGCTTCAAGAAGCCGGGAGGCCCCCCACCTGGACTACTGCTGGCAGGTTCGCCCTCTGCTCAAACTAGACCTTCTGAGTCCATTACAACACCTCTGGTGCCAGTCTGGACCCTTCCTCCGGCCATCAGTCAACCCGGGTATCTGGTACGTCGATGCCGGTCCTGAATCCATTTACACCTGACAAGGAGCTACCCATAGTACTGTCTGACTCCGAGATGGATCGAGTTTGATCTCGCCTGACGCCACATCGGACGGGCCATCAGCACTAGCGGTGCCACCACACTTGGCTGCGGTTCACCCTTTCTTTAGGCAATGTTCAGTCGACCCTCATGGACATGCCATTCAATGAGACTCGCCTGTTTGGGGACAAGGCAGACTACACTCTCAATCGGTTCAAGAAGAGCAGTGCCACAGAATACTCCTTGGGCTTATCTGCCCCACCTCTCCAGCTGAAACAGCCCTGCTACTCCTTTTGCAGTTTCGGCAGCAGAAGTTCCCCATGCTACCAGCCAATCCAACCCCAGCATGGCACCCAACAGTTTCGAGTTCGGAGCCATGGTTTCCACTGCCCCTGCGAACAAGGTCAACGGGCCACTCAGTCGACAACCCTGCTTGCAGACCTTCCTGCAAAACCACTGTAGCGTTCCCTTAGTGGAGCACGGGCACATGGTAGGAGGCAGGATCCGAAGATTCTTGCTGGGTAAACAGGCCATAACATTAGACGGGTTAATCCTGCAAATTGTTTGAAAGAGCTATGCCCTACCCTTCCTTTCTGCACGGCAGCTCCCCTCAACTACTGATGGAGTACCATCTTTCCTTGTTGCAGCAGGCAGTGTAGGAAAGTGCCCTTTTTACATGGTTACCCCACACTTTTTGTCTGACATATGATGGACTTTGACCTGTTGTGCTCTGGGTCCCTGCCAATCAGGTTCCCAGGACCTATGTTCTTTTCCAAAGCTGTACCTTTGTACCCACAATTGGCACATCTCTGGCCACTGGTAAGCCCCTTGTAAAAGATGCCATGGGTACCAAGGGCACTGTGACCAGGGAAGGCCTCTGAGGGCTGCAGCACCTATTGTGCCACCCTTAAGGGCCCTGTACCTTAGCACCCACACACTGCCATTGCAGACTGCGTGTTTTGGTGCAGAGAAAATTGAAGAGTCGATATGGCAAACATCCCTGTAATCCACTGTGTGCGACCTAGGTAAGCCACTATACCCCTACAGTGTCTAAGTCCATTCTTAGACATTGTAAGTGCAGAAAAGCCATAAAGAGTATATGGTCTGGGTGTTTGGTAGCAAACGTCTCAGCCCATTAAACCCACACTGATGTCAGTGTGGGATTTAATGTAAAATGCACGCTGAGGGCATCTTAGAGATGCCCCCTGAAAAACGACCAGCCCTGGTGTGGTTCCTGAATGGCTGCCCACCATTTGCCACCACCAGACAGGTTTCTGGACCCCTGGGTAGGGAACCTCTGCTCTCTGGGTCCAGAAAACAAAGTCCATCTTGGGCAGAGGTGTTATGCTCTGCTGCTTGATTGCCCTTCTGTTTCTCTTTTTCTGCGTTTCTCTGCCCCCTTTGCCTTTTCTTCTTCTTTTTTCCTTCTTTTTTGCCTTTTTTCCTCTTCTCTGCTTTTTCGCCTTTTTTCCTCCTTTCTGCTTTTTTGCCTTTTTCTGCCTTTCTGCCCTTGCCGCTTTGATCCCTTGCAGCCCCTCCCTCTCCACTGACCCTTCCCACTTCTCCGTTTCCCGCCTCCCAGCTGTAGCCCCCAAGAACACTAAATGGTGGCTGCTGGTGCACCAAAGGTAAGCCCATTTGCGCCCATCCCGCCTGGACCACGCCCAGCACCAGAGACCCTGGATCTCAGGCCATCCATTGTTATGACGCCAGAACCCTCCTCATCCTCAACACAGGACGTCTTGCCACCTTGCGTCACAAGGAAGGACACCAATGGACACTTCTCCTGCCGGAACTGCAGCCTTACCCTCGCCCACCCCAACATGCGAGCTCCTCCCACCACCCAGCCAACCAGCAGGGCACTCGACCGGCTCAGCTGCATTCTCCTCAACGTACAATCCCACCACAAACACGTCACTCCTCGACGCACCTCTCCCTACATCGCCTTCTTCAAGGAAACCTGGACCAACCCCTGCTCTGGCCCAGACATCACCAACGCCATCCCCGACTGCTACAAAATCACCCACAAGTACCGCACCGACCGACCTGGAGGAGGCATCGCCATCGTCTACAAAGATGACCACCCACTCTAACGACCCTATGACAACCATGGACCACCTCCATTTCCAGATCCAGAACAACCCCAACACTACCCTCCGCTGCACCCACGTCTACAGGCCACCCAGACCCCGCCTGCCCTTTACCGACACCATCCTAGACAATATTGCATCAGGGTCTCACATCCACTGACTCCATCCTACTCGGCGACCTCAACTTCCACCTGGACAACCCCAGCGACTAGAACACCATGTCCCTTCTGGGCAACTTCACAAACATCAGACCCAATTAGCTAGTCACTGCCCGACCCGCGCAGCCAGACACACACGCTCAACCCCGTCTTCACCGCCAGTGGGAACATCACCTACAGCCAAACCACCAAACTCCTCTTCACCTTTCCCACTCCCACCATCCTCACCGCCTGGAGCAAGGCCACCGAGGAACACCTCACCGCCTTCCTCAGCACAACCACACCACAGACATCAACAGACACCAACACCTTGGAACATAACCTCCACCAATGCATCTCTAACTGTGCCAACACTCTGGCCCCCCTCAAGAGGGACTCAAGCAAGCAACACTCCAAGAAAGCCAGCTGGTTTACTCCCACCCCCTACGAGTCCAGACACACCTGCAGACTGCTCGAGAAGAGATGGAGGAACAACAAAACTCCAGAAACCCACACAATCTTCAAATCCGCTGTCAATGCCACAAAGAAAATGGCATCCAAGACAGAATTAATGCCAATGCATACAACAGCAAGTAACTCTTCGCCATCGTCAAGGAGTTCGCTAGGCCCAACAGCGAGACCACAGACGTCCCACCCTCGTAAGAACTCTGCAACAAACTCTGCACCTTCTTCCACCACAAGATCAGGCAGATCTACGACAGCTTCGACACCCAAGACCCTGCCTCAACACCTGTCAACACTGCACACAACCACGCCACACCCCAACAGATCCAGCTCTACTGGACACCGCTTACCACAGAAGACACATTCAAGAGGATGAAGAGCATCCGCCCCGGAGCCCCATCGGATCCTTGCCCATATCACACCTTCCATAAAGCAGCCACCAGCTCCAGAGCTTTGCCGCACCATTAACTGCTCCATCAAAACCGCCCCCTTCCCTGACAGCCGGAAACACGCAGAGATTAACCCCCTGCTGAAGAAGCCATCTGCCAACCCGACAGACCTCAAGAACGTCAGACCCATCTCCTTCTTACTACTGTTGCTTGCCAAGGTCATCGAGAAGGCCATCAACGCCCAGCTCTCGGAGTTCATCGAGGAAGACCACGTCCTGGACAACTCTCAATCTAGCTTCCGAAGCAAACACAGCTCCGAAACCCCTCTTCTCGCCACCACCGACGACATCCGCTTCCTCCTCGAACAAGGCAAACCCACATCCCTCATCCTACTGGACCACTCAGTCACCTTCGGTACTGCCTTGCACTATACCATAATCATGAGACTACAAGACACCAGCATCCGCGACAAGTCCCTAGACTGAATCTATTCATTCCTTACCGGCCGAACCCAGTGAGTCAGACTACCTCCATTCCTCTAAGAACCTACAGATATCAGCTGCGGAGTGTGACAAGGCTCCTCCCTGAGCCACACCCTACTCACAATCTACATGGCTCCTCTCACGGCCATCGTCGGAAACCACGGACTCAACATCATCTCCTATGCCGACGACACTCTCACCAACGACCCTACAGCCACCAGAATCAACTTCCACAGCGGGATGAAGCTGCCTCAAGCTCAGCTCGGACAAGGCCAAAGTACTCATCCTAGGATCCACCCCCTCAGCCTGGGACGACTCTTGGTGGCCTGCTGCTTTGGGAACCCCTCCCACCCCCAAGGACCATGCACACAACCTCGGCATGATACTGGACTCCTCACTCTCAATGAACCGCCAGGTTAACGCTGCATCCTCATCCTGTTTCCACATGCTCTGCCTGCTCCAAAAGACATTCAGATGGATCCCCACAGAATCCAGAACGACGGTCACCCACGCACTCATCACCAGCAGACTAGACTACGGCAATGCAGCCTACACCGGCATCGCCCAGAAATAGCTCAGGAAACTACAGAATTTCCAAAATACTGCAGCCAGACTGGTCCTCGACATCACAGTGGCAGCCACATCGCTCTACACCTCCGTCAACTACACTGGCTCCCGTCAACAAGAGTATCACCTTCATGCTCCTCACACATGCCTACCATGCTCTCCACAACGCAGGACCATCATATCTGAACAACCAACTCTCTTTCCAACTTACCCTGGCAACCGTCCCATGGATCCAAAAGACCAGAACCACAGGAAGATCCTTCTCCTAACTCACCACCAAGACTTGAAACACCCTGCCCCGCCACCTCAAGCAATTATGCTCCCTGACCCAATTCAGGAATGATCTCAAGACTTGGCTCTTCAACTGAACCTCCAAGCCCAGACGGATCAGCAGCCTCCCCTCCCCACCCCCAGACAGATCAGCAGCCTCCCCACCTTGAGACCCTTATGGAGGAGTAGCCGCGTTCTATAATTTCCTGATTGATTGATTAATTGAGGCCTCCTCCACCAGGATGGGCATCGTCCACTACGGGGAAGCTTCAAAGGCCTGCCGCCTTTGTAAGCTGTCCCTGCCTTTTGCTGCCCCCACCAACTGGCCCCCACTGGTTCTGACCCTGCTTTGGACGGGAGATTCCGCGGGAAAACCAAGTTAAGAGGAAAGGTGTTCTCACATTTGCCAACCCCACCCCTCAGGTGGGGGAGGTAAGATAAAGCACACATTTCAGTCCCCTTCATCTCGGAGTTGAGGGGATACAGCCGATTAGGAAGAGGCTCATGCCCAACTCCCACTGGAGGGTGGCAATAGGGCGCGTACTCTCATTGGTCCCTACTACACAAAGCTGTAAATGCCCCTAAATTTAGGAGCAACCCTGAACCTTGCCTCCTCAGATACAAGGAAGAAAGAAGAAGCACCGAAGAGCCGTGCTGACCCAGGAAGAAGAGGACACCAACTACTTTGACCCCATCCCTACCGGCCTATCCCAACTCCGACCTGCCTACAGTGGAACCCTGGCATGTCCAGTAGCCCACAGCCCCCCAGAGCCTAGAAGACCTCCCCTGCAACCATCCTAAAATACTAAAATTAGACAGAAAGGGAAAGAAAGGTGGTGGCACAGCTATTTTATTTAAAGATTACCTCACCTGCATCTCTATGACAGTTACTCAAATAGGTACACATGTGATCTTAGTGTTCTCAGTGACCAAAGAAGAATGCAAACTATTTGGTGTGGCTGTCATCTATAATCCTCCTGGCCACCATTCTGATTTTAGTGCTAAGCTACTGTCACAACTTTTCCCTCTCTGCCTAAAACACGACCATTTCTTGGTTATAGGCGACTTCAATATTCATTATGAAAACTCTACTAACCTAGGGGCCAAACATCTAGAAAATTATATGGCCATAATGCAACTAACCCAACAGATCACAAAACCAACCCATGTGGCCGGTCATATGCTAGATTTGCTGTTCTCCAATATAAAAACTATTAATGTTTACGAGATTAAACCATTGCCTTGGACTGATCATTTCTTAATCTCTTTCCATATCAGCTTGTTCTCCTCACACTTCTCCTATTACAACCTGGTTCCACCTTACTCCAACTCTGTTCATACAATAGTCGAACATCTACAACAGGAGATTGAGAGAACATTAAATAAATGTGCCCCCAAACTCAATAGTAAACCTGCTAAGAAAACCTGATCCGAAAAATGGTATTCACCGGAACGTAAACTAATGAAACGAAAGTGTTGAATCTTGGAACATAAATGGAGACTGTCAAATGACAGCAAAGATAGATTAAACTATCTAGCCGAACAAAAGAGCTATCACTGTGCTCTAAAAAATGCTAAAACAAATTATTACACAAAAAGGATTGAAGACAATGGTTACTCATCTAAAGAACTTTACAGAGTAATCCGAGAACTTTGCAAGCCCACTGGTCTGTCCCAAACCATGGCAGCCACAACTGAGAACTGTGAATTACTCAATAAAAGCATTAAATATTAAATACGGAGTTCCCCAGGTAGCATCACTGTGCCCCACCCTGTTTAATGCGTATGTCTCTTCCCTGGTAAACGTCAGTAGGAAATGGGGTTTTGATATCTGCTCATACGCGGATGACACACAATAGATGATCTCCTTGACTGATAATTTTACCAATATTGATACCAAGAGCAATTTAATTAAATGCCTCCCTGAAATCTCTGACTTGATGACTGAGCATTGCTTAAAATTAAATGCCGGAAAGTCAGGAGATTCTGCTATTTGGGGGTGCCCACGCAATTTGGGACAATAGCTCGTGGCCCCAAGCACTAGGTACCGCCCCAGAACCTAAGCCTGCCGTAAAAAATCTGGGCATTATTTTTGACGATACCCTATCCATGTTTGATCAGGTTCGCAAGCTGTGTGGAAAAAGTTTTGCCACCCTGAAACTTTTCAGGAGACTTTTCCCCTGCATTCCACTGAACTGCCGGAAAACGGTGACACAGGCTCTCTTTCTGCGCCGGTTAGACTACGGAAATGCACTTTACGTTTGTATGGGCGATTACCTTTTCTCTCGACCACAGGCAGTCCAGAATGCTGTCGCTAAATTGATTTGCAACAAAAACAAATATAGCTCAGCATCCTACTGTATGCAGGAGCTACACTGGCTGCCGGTACGTCAAAGAGCCAAATTTAAGCTCCTCTGCTACGTACACAGAACTTAACATAAGACAGGTCCATACATACTACGAGATAAAATAGAATTCCACGCCCCACTACGCAACCTGAGATCGCGCCATCAGGCCCTTGCAAGGGTCAAACGAACGACCAAAGTCAGGATGGGTGACCGATCCTTCCCTAAATCAGCTGCGGTCCTTTGGAGCATCCTCCCACTTGACTTGCGCCTGGCAGATGGCTATATGCTTTTCAGAAAGAAGCTAAAACCTTTCGTGTTCCCCAGACATTGACCTCATAACTGTTTTAACTTGGAATAACCTGCTCCTCCCCTCACTACATTGCCTTCCGTCCTAGCGCCGTGATGTCCCTTGGGATGAATGTTGCGCTCTACAAATACTCTAAAATTCAAATACAAAAGACTCTGTCTCACGTGAGCACCGGACTTGCTCAACAAAGACTCACCCACAGAATCCGGATCCAGGCAACTCTGCCATTTTTCACCACTCTGCACCCGACGCCCACGGCCCAAGTTTGAGTGGCCTAATACCACAAGGAGGTCTCCCTGGCGATCCTGACCTGGGATCTGGTGATCCACGACCTCCCTCAAGCTTCAAGCCGATGCGTGCAGCCTCAACCTGAAGGGTCCACCGACCGCGAGCGGAGCTGGTAAGAAGACGCGGCACCAAAAGACCCCCTGCACCCGATACCCCAAGGCTAACAAACTAGAGGTATAACAGACACACCCGCATAAAGTCTGTTTGTGGTGCCTAGGCTCGGACCATGCCTCTAAGGCCTGTGGCGTCTGCCCCAGATGAAACCGAAAGCTGTACGGGAACGTAAAGGCAAGCTCTATATCGCCAAGCATAAGAAGGCTATGTGCCATGACAGACCAAAGTCAAAAGGAAGATCCTGTTCCCACTCTTTCAGCAGGACTCAGTCACGGTCGAAGTCTTTGGGTATGTTGAAGAAGAAACATAAGAAATCTAAGTGGGAAATGGCCCCTTGCCGCCACTCTCAAACTCCAGAGAAGGTGCAGAGGTGTCAATGTGCCTATCGGTCTCGCTCCTCTTTTCCATCAGAGTTGATTCCGTTTCTGATCCTGAGGCACCCTCACTTTCCAGGTCCATCACTGATGTCACAGCAAGTAGAGGCCTTCAGAGATTCCAAGCTACTGATCTTGGGAATTTCAGTGGCTTTCTTCGGGTGCCTTTGAGCCCCAAGGAACCACTTGGGTTTCCACTTGGACTTTCAGTGGTGGGTTCACTCTTGGTGCCTTCCTTGCTCCTTGGATCCACATAGGGTCCGGCATTAACTTTGGTGCCTTCTTCAGCTCTAGTGCCCCTACTTACTTTGGAAAAAATGCTGATGCCATGGATGCCAAATTCGGATATACAGCCTATAGTGCTTTCTGACCCTGAACTTAGTCTGTTATGATCTCGATCAAAGTCGAGCCCAGTGCCAAGCCTCATGCAACCTCTTGTCAATCACTCTGACTCTGATACTTTGTCCTTACCACATGATAGGACTTTGCATAACTTATTTGACACAGATTCTGAGAACAGAAACTATGATTGGGGATGATTATGTTTCCTATTGTGATAAAGACAACTGGTATGAAGAGCTACTGCATGCCAGTGAACTTGACTCTTCGCCTGGCTTTCTGTCATCCCCAGGCCTCTTACGAGGAATGTAGCTCTTTCACTGTTGTGATGTGAAGAGCAGCTGAGGTATTAGACTTACAACCTCCAACCATGGTTGTTAAAAATAAGTTCTTAACTAACTTTCAAACTGGTAAGGCTCGACTGAGCCACTCTTACCCTTCAACAAGATATTTACCAGTGCTTAATTTGAGCCAGTCAATGCCAGTTCTCGGTACCGGCCCTTAATTGTCAACACCGGGGCTTGTGACAGTTTGCCTCAAGTTGGCACTGTCTGACTAATTTAGAGAGGACCACCACCACAACAGTTAATTATTAATTCAATATGCATTGAAACTGCCACCCAAACCATTCTTATAGCTTTGGGGTCCTGAAATAGTCTAAATTGTCATACGTGTAGGCTTGTGATGGTTAGTAGATGGGTTGTTACTATCATCGGCAGCATACAAAGGAGCAATATTTGGTGCAAGCTGCAGTGGCTTCCTGATGTGAGCCCTGGCACTTATTTTCTTTTTACAAAATTAAGCACGGGTACTTGGGCCATCCCCTGTTCGGAACTACCACCAACAGACAGATTGCCCGTCGCCACCGCCCTGCGCCCGGCGAAACTGCCTTTCTAACACATCTCACTCCAGAAAGCCTAGTGGTCCAAGTGTCCACCAGCAAAGTTAATCAAATTTTTTTTCCTCATGGTTGTGAGTCCAAACGAATTGAGGCAAAACAATATTCTCCTCCATGCGCCTTGCTGTTAAATTGGTCACTGCAAGCTGTCTCTTTGGCCGTTATTTCTATGGCTTTTGGGAAGCAGTGGCACAGGTTTTACTGGCTGTTTCAGATGTGGTGTTCTCCTTTGGGTGTGTACAAAAGTGATGGAGGTGGTTGCAGCACACCTATGGAGGTAAAGGGTGCCAGTTTTCCCAGTGGCATGCTGGCATGCTGGCATGTCCTGCGGTGGGGGGTGCACATAACAAAATAAAAAATAAAAGCCACTTACCTTTTCCACAAAGGAAACGTCCTCCTAGATACTTCTCTCCTCGAGGCAGGCCGGCTCCCGACTCCCAAGCCAATTTCGGTAGCTGCTCTCATGCAGCATGACAGCAGTTCTAGGATTGCTGGGAGCAGCCTCTATCAGCGCTCACAAGAGCACTGGAGGCCTTTGCTTTCTCTAACCCAGCTGTCTTAAGACAGCTGGGTTAGAGAGGTTTAAAATGTGCATGCCTGGCTGGCCGTCGCAAGACAACCAGCCAAAGAGACATGCTCATTTTATACTCGAGAGCACAAAGCTCCCTGCTGCCACTCAGTAGCAATGTCCCCTCCCCGTCCTGACTCTGTTTGGGATGGGTCGGTTGCTGAAAAATAAAATTTGTAGTAAACAATCCTTATTAACATTTTATTTTTCAGCTCTGGCCTGGGGGGGTCAACTGGAGGAGCAGCCCCTGAGTCTTCCACTACCTCGATGATTGGCTGCTAAAGGCGAGCAGGCCAGGTAGTTATTAACCACCTCTACAGGGAGGTGAACCTCCTAACAACCCTATCAATGATCCTTCGAAGACACCCCACTTTTATCTGAGCCATTCTGGATACAGTGCGGTTTCATGCCTTTCCTCTTGAACAGAGTGACCAGGACATTCAGGCTATGATTCCAATGTTCAGCCTCTCTTCTGGATCTCAGTGCAGATAACTCTGAGGATGCAGGAATCATTGGCCAATTCATCCTGCTAGTTTTACTTGCAAGATGGCACATGCAGGTTCTGCACTATGACCTGAAATTCCACTGGACACGACTTCAGAGAAATCTGTCAGATTTTATATAGTTTTCAGAGGAGACTTCAGAAGATATGTAGTGGTGGCCACAGAACCGCAAACTGGGTCGGTGGCAGATTCATCTACTTAACCCAACCAGAGCTGACAGTGGTCACAGGTGCATCAACACTAGATTGGGGAGGACTCCACATCAACTAATTGGAGTTGAGGCTGATTCACTCTGCATTGAAGTATTTCTTGTGCACCATTAAAGGACAAGTGGTGCAGGTGCTCGGGGACAAAACCGCTATCATGTGGTACTGCGACTAGTAGGGCTAGGTGTTTATGGAGCCTGTGCCAGGAGGCTTTGCGTCTCTGAAAGTGTCTGGACTGCCAAGCGATTTCCCTGGTGATGAACCACCTGGCAGTGTCTTTTAAAGCCAGGATGAGGCACAGGAATATTTACAACTGCCTTCGAGAGAATCTGCTGGTCACCAGGCTGTTTTAAAATCTTCAACATCCAGTCTTCCAAAAACACTCCTGATGTTGACTGAGTTGTTTTTAATGTTAAGGCTTTCATCAGTCTGTGCGTTGTCTTCGAGGCCCTCACAGGAAGCAGATTATTTTACTCAAACAAGTTATCTTTCTTCATTAACGTTCATTTCGGTGGCTTCTCTATCCCTTTTCCTCCCACTGGTTCCAGACTTGATTTCAAAACGTTTCCATCAATTTGTCCTGCACGCCTATGAGCGGTGCCATTATATACTGAGACAACCTTGACGTGTCTTCAGCAGTGACTGCATGGAGCTTTGTCGGAGTATCCACCAGAGAGCACACTACTGGTGGTAAGTAACTGCTGGGGTGCATCTTTACCCTCGTGGGATCGGCATTGTATCTTGTGGGAAGCATGGTCTTGTCTTCCCGTCTTATTGGATTTTGGGATTCCAGTTTCCAATTTTCATTTCTGCTGGTCGACGTCCGCGCTACACAACAGCTACAGCATACACTGAAGATGACATCGTGCCTACGTCAGCGCGCTTGGTAGCTGGCGCTCCTAGGCAACCAACCTGCATATCACCAAGTCTACGCGTTGTAAGGTATTCGTCACCGCGCTTTGTTGCTAAGTGTTATAGCAACCGGCAATCCAGCATTCCCTCTGCAAATTTTCCAGTGTGCTAATCCGAGGCTGCTGTATGCTGGTATAGCTGTACTACTTTGAGGTAACTTTGTTCATAGTGTGGAACTAGGTTTTCTCTCCTCATCTGTCGGTGATTCATACACCTTTGCATGTGAATCCCTATATACACCGGTGATGAACACACCTTTTATCATAACCATTGGCGCAAACGGTGATTCACACACCTTGCATCATGAGTCTAGTATTGAGGTTATTTTGGTACACCACAGTGCATGAACAGTGGGGAAAATAAGTGTGTTTCATCCAGTGTATTTAATGGTAGACATGCAGCAGTCAGTTATGCCACCTCTACCATTTTTTGCTTCACCAGGTTTACCTCCAATGGAATGGGAACAGTGGAGTGCAGGTTTTGAAGCTTATATTGAAGCTATTGAAGGTGAGGTATTCACCCAAAGAAATACATTTGCGTTAATATGCTATTCATTAGGTACAGAGGGTAGAAAAGTGTTAAAGCATTTACCTCCATCGCCTGTTCTAGGGGAGTATGATGATGTGGATGTATATGCTTCAGCTATGAAAGCATTAGACTTACTTTTCAAGAAGAAGAAGAATGTTATAATGGAACGTCATAAGTTTTACAGGAGGCAGCAATTACCTGGTGAATCTGTGGAAAATGTTGTTAGTGATCTTAGAATGTTAGCGTCCTCTTGTGATTTTAAGGAGGTGATTCGCGACCAGATTGTAGAAAAATCCAGCAGTAAGAACGTGCAGGAGAAACTGTTAACAGGGGAAAACCTCACTTTAGATAAAGCTGTGAAAATTGCAAGTAGTATTGAAACTGCAGTTAAATTTATGAAACTGATGACTGTAATTTCGCAGGCAAAAGACACACAATTGATGGACGGAATTTTCCTTTTACGTTTGTCACCCCGAGTGGGACAGGTGTGCCCAGACGTGGGTCCTGTGCTCTCTATGCCACTGGAATCAAGCTATTCTGGCTGATGAGGGCTGAAACCCTGAAACCGCTCCTAGGATGCTTGTTTCCAGTCCAGGGAGGATCTGGCCTGGCAGTTCGGCTGGACTGTTCCCATTGGGTGCAGTGTCAAGACTGATATGCATATGGCTGGGTTCAAACTGGAATGGCATGATGAGCAAAAAAACTATGAATTTAGGCCCAGATCTCTGTACTGGGGTGAATGTATGGCATTGTTCTGTAGTCTGTACTTCAAATGTTCTTTTTGCATTTGTGAATTCGCAGGTACATGCTTTGCAGTCTCAAAATAAGGCAAAAGCAAAGGAAGAAAGCATCTTCATTTGAGGAGAGGAGAAGACCTCTGGAATGTTATCATTGTGGAAGTAGGAATCATTTAGGAAATATTCCTAAGTGTCCAGCCAGTGACTAAGTGTGTGGCAAGCGTAAAAAGAGAGGACGCTTCATGAAAGTATGTAGAGCCAGGTGGGACAATGAAGCCAAGAAGGACAAGAGGGTGAATATTGAGGAAATCACACTAGGTCAAAATGGTTCATCTGATTCAGACGAAGAGAGTGTACTGTTTGTGGTGGATGGGCATGATGTTGATGGCAGTGAAGTGTCATTAATGACTGGGAGTGCTATTAAGAAACTTCACTGTGTAGTTGTGATCAATAGGATCAACAACATAATGGCAGATTCTGTGTCCTTATTCACATTGATAGTTGTGGATGAATGGAAAAGGTTTTACAATGTACATTTACGGAAATCTAAGGTACGACCAGTGGCAAGCCCATTGAGATTCTAGGGGAATTTGATGCTGAATTGAGTTTTAAAGTGAATAGTGCTGAGGGCACTGTGTGTGTGTAGCACCAGAAGGTTAAAACATTTTAGGATGGTTGGACCAAAGGAATTTGGGCATCATGTTAGATCCCAACAGCCATGATCAAGTGGTGCTATCCAAGGATGTCGTGGGGTTGGTATCTGACACTAAATGTGCCTGGACAGAGGCCTTCCTAGAAGTCTTTGCCGCAGAGTTGGGCAAATTTAAGGTTTTCACCCATCAAATTCAGTTAAAATCAGGGGTGAAACCTGTGGTGCACAAAGCCAGACATGTTCCTCTAGCCATGAGGCAAGAGTTGAGTGAAGAGCTGGAGAAGTTGTGTAAGCAAAACTTAATTGAACACATTGAGAGTTCGGGGTGGCTTTCTCCAGTAGTTTTAGCAAGGAAACCTAATGGCAATTTGAGGATGTGTATTGATTTGAGGGATTTAAACAATAGGATTTGAGTCGATAGACATCCTTTGCCTAACATCACGGAAATAGTGACCATGCTCAAAGGGGCTAGAATTTTTAAAACGCTGAATATGTCATCAGCATATCATCAAATTGTATTACAGTAAGACTCACGCCATTTAACATCTTTTGTTACACCCAGGGGGGCTTTTTGATTCAAACGCATGCCGTTCGGCTTGGCGTTAGTATTGTCCGTTCTCTAATGTGTTGTTGAGTCCATGTTCAAGGGTATCGACAAAGAATTTTTTTTCCAAAACAACATTTTAATTTATGGAGCGGATCAAATTGAGCATGATAAAACCTTAGCGGTGGTGTTGGCCATATTAAAAGACACAGGAGTTACATTAAGTGTGAGCAAGTGTCGTTTTGTTTGGGTTGTCGAGTGTGGAGTACCCTGGGCACAATCTGTCGGCAAAATAAGTAGAACCAAAGGGGAGTTTGGTGAGGGCCATAAAGGAATTTCCTGCACCTCAGAACAAAGTTCAGTTGCGTTTGTTTTTTGGGATGTTAGAATTTTATGCAAGTTTTATACAAAAGTGTGCTGAAATAATGAAAAGTATGAGGGCATTACTGAAAGAGAATGTTAAATTTGAGTGGACGGATGAAGTTGAGAAAGAGTTTGGGGTGAGGAAGAATGATGTTGCAGAAGCTATTCCTCTTAAGTCGTTTGACACACACGATTCCAGCATTGTAGTGATGGATGCGAGCCAGTACGGTTTTGGTGCTGTATTGATGCAATCAAGAAATGGCAAAGTTGAATTCGTGGCAATTACATTGCAATCATTGAGGGGCGCAGAAGCGACGTATTCCGTCATTGAACGTGAAGCTCTAGTGCACGGGTACTCATAGTGCGGCCCGCGGGCCGGCGGCGGCCCGGCAAGCCTTCCGTGGCGGCCCGCGGACATTACAGACATCATACCTGTGTGTTTTTTACATCGCCAGTTGCAGCAGCGTGGAGCTTCTGGGGCCCGGGCGATTTCTTTTAAAGACAATTAACTTGTAAATGAGGCTTTGTTGAATTTCACCTCTTCTTAGCGCCCCTGATGCAGGGGCGCTAAGAAGAGGTGAAATACAATAAAGCCTCATTAACAAGTGAATGGTTTTTAAAACACCTGTTAAGTACTTGGGTGCGGCGGGGGCTGTGTGTTCTCGGAAGCTGTCTCAGCGCGGGTGAGGTGTCAAAGGGTGAGGAGGACAGCAGGGTGAGGTGACGGAGGGCAGCAGGGAGTGAGAGCAGCAGGTGAGGTGACAGGGGGAGGAAGACAGAGTGCGCAGAGGGAGGAAGACAGAGGGAGACGGAGAGGGGGAAGACAGAGGGAGACAGATAGGGAGACAGTCAGGGAGACAGAGGGAGAGGGAGGGAGACAGAGGGGGAGGGAGGGAGAGCGAAAGGGAGACAAACAGTGATTCAGAGAGAGAGAGGGAGGGAGACGGAGAGAGAGAGGGAGACAGAGAGAGGGAGGGAGACAGAGAGAGGGAGGGAGGGAGACAGAGAGGGAGAGGGAGGGAGACAGACGGAGGGAGAAAGATGGAGAGAGGGAGGGAGACAGACGGGGAGAGAGAGAGAAGGAGACAGGGAGACAGAGAGGGAGACAGAGAAAGGGAGACAAACAGAGTGAGTGAGACAGAGGGGGAGAGAGAGAGTGATAAAGAGAGGGAGGGAGACAGAGAGAGTGGGAGGGAGACAGATAGAGAGGGAGGGAGACTGAGAGAGAGAGAGGGAGACAGAGAGAAAGGGAGACAGAGTGAGTGAGACAGAGTGAGACAGATGGAGGGAGACGGAGAGAGGGAGACAGAGGGAGGGAGTGAGACAGAGGGAGGGAGATGGAGAGAGGGAGGGAGACAGACGGTGAGAGAGATAGAGAAGGAGACAGGGACACATAGGGAGGGAGACATAGGGAGACGGAGACAGAGGGAGACAGGGAGGGATAGGGAGGGAGGGAGGCAGAGAGAGAGGGAGGGAGAGAGAGAGAGAGAGAGAGAGAGATAGAGGGAGGGAGAGAGAGAGGGAGGGAGGGAGACAGAGAAAGGGAGACAAACACAGAGAGGGAGACAGAGGGAGGGAGAGAGAGAGAGAGATAGAGGGAGGGAGGGAGAGAGTGAGGGAGGGAGGGAGGGAGAGGTAGGGAGACAGACTGAGACAGACAAGAGGGAGACAGAGGGAGACAGACAGACAGAGGGAGGGAGAGGGAGGGAGACAGAGAGAGGGAGAGGGAGGGAGAGGGAGGGAGACAGAAAGAGGGAGGGTGACAGGGAGGGAGACGGAGAGAGAGGGAGGGAGACAGAGAGAGAGGGAGGGAGACAGAGAGAGGGAGACACAGTGAGGGAGACAGAGGGTGAGAGAGAGAGGGAGGGAGACGGAGCGAGAGATAGATAGATAGATAGATAGATAGATAGATAGATAGATAGATAGATAGATAGATAGATAGATAGATGTGTGAATGCCGGGTCTGGTGGCTCAGTGGACGAAGGCGTCCGCTGCAGGGGCCTGTGTTCAACCTCATGGTCATAGGTTTTTTTTGCTCTAGCCCCGCCTCCTCCCCCACTGCCCCCACCGGTGCGGCCCTCAGCCACAAACCACACTGTAAATTTGGCCCCCGAGAGAAAGTTTGTGAGTACCCATGCTCTAGTGTGTTGGTGGGGAGTGAATTATTTTAGGAAGTAATTATGGGGAGTCGAATTCACATTACACATGAACCATCAACCTTTACTCAATCTGTTTTCAACTCTGGGAACTTGAAAGGCAACTCCAAGGATTGCCAAGTGGCATTACCAACTACAGGATTTTCAGTTCAAATTGGAGTATATTCCAGGGGTAAAAAACAGTTTTGCTGACTGTTTGTCTCGTTTACCCATGACATTTGGAGAAGAAAAGGACAAGATTGATGACTTTAGTGCGGTGGCATGTACTATGTTAGTTGATGAGGAGTGTGTAAAGGAGAAGGACTGGTCAAATACTGTGGAGCCGGATAAAGTGCTTCAGGAGTTAATTTCTTGGTTGGGCAAGGGATGGCCAAAGGAGAAGGTTGATGATGCCCTTACAGTTTACAAGGAGGTATTTGAACAATTGAGTGTGTCTGATGGTATTCTGAGGCAGGCCAATTCATTATTGGTGTCTCAAGGTATGAGAGAGAAGATATTACTGTTGGCCCATGGCGGCATGTGGGGATGAGAGCTATGAAATGCCATGGAGGCATGTGGGGATGAGAGCTATGAAGGGAGACATTTTGGTGGCCTGTATTGAACAGGGAGGTGGAACACTGGGTAAGAGGTTGTGTGGCATGTGCTTTGAGTGACAAGTCACAAGTGACGGCGCCTAGTCCTGTGGAGGCAGTGCCAGAAAGACTGTGGGTCAAATTAGGCATGCACATTGTTGGACCTATGAATATGTTGAGATAATTGTCTAGATATGGTATAGGCTTAGTGGACTATTATTCTTGTTGGCCAGAAGTGAAATTTTTGAAGTTTGCTAATACAGGTGAAGTGGTGAAATTTGTATGTGAATTGTTCATACAGGAAGGAGCTCTCTCTGAAGAGGTCACTGATAATGGCATGCAATTCACAGCGGAAAAATTCAGTACGTTCATGGGTAACTGGGGTGTGAAGCATATGTCAACTTCCTTGTACCATCCCAGGAGCACTGGCTTGGTTGAAAGGTGCAATCGTGTAATCAAAGATAATCAGTTGTCCATGGTGAATGGATTAGAGTGGAGAAAGGAGTTGGAAGAATTGATTTGGGCATTGCGCACAACTCCCAAGTGTAAGTACCAGAATGTCGCCTTTTACTTTGCTGAAAGGTAGAGAGCTGCCAAAAAATTGATTCCACCATGTATGAGTAGTTTGGAGTCAATAGAGAAGAGAAAATGTGTGTGGCTAAAACCCCAAAGGAAATATATGT
Source organism: Triturus cristatus (assembly GCF_964204655.1). Taxonomy (NCBI): domain Eukaryota; kingdom Metazoa; phylum Chordata; class Amphibia; order Caudata; family Salamandridae; genus Triturus; species Triturus cristatus. The sequence continues at coordinate 818,645,169 of NC_140584.1, forward strand.
CCAACGAATGTGTGCAGAGGGTGAAAGAAGGGGCATGAGTTAGAGTTAAATTATCTGGTATATTTGCAAAGTAAAATTTGAAGTTTTCTGTTCCCATGAAAATTATGTGCTTAAAGGAGTGTCTGGTTAAGATAGAGGAGGGTAAGTGGTGGAACAAGAAGAAGTTGGCTGTACAAAGGAAACTAGGGTCCACACACACCTTGCACGATGTAATGGTGTGAGAGAAACAAACCAGAGGGAATCGTGTTTGTACTAGAGCTCCGTGGGAAAGGAAATCATCAGTGTGGTTACAAGATTATGTTAGATAAATAGTGTTGTTATCTTAACTCGGAAGTGATGGCAGAATGTACCTTTCGGTTGGGTTTGTAGTTTCTTCCTTTTTCATTTTTACCATGAGCATATGTTGTAACACTGTATTTGTTTTTTGTGTTTATAGGGGAAGGATGTGTTGAGGCTTTGTCTTGTATGCTTCCGGGTGAATTCTGAGGGTGAAATCTTGGTAGGAATGTGATTTGAAATGTGGGTGGAATGTTGTGTTTTAAGAGTGGCAGTTATTATGTTGCTGGCTGCCCTGCTGGTTGTACATTACCAACTTGGATTAAACCCTATGTCCATACCTCTGGCTCCAGTGGTTTTGACACCTCCCCAGGCATTGGCTTTGTCATTCCTCCTGGTGTGGCTACGGAGGAAGGGGCTTCATTTGCCATGAATGTGAGGAGGATGGCTGAGGTCTTTGATTTTATGCTGTCCTCTGTGACAGTCAAGACAAAAGTCTTGATGAAGGTGCTTCTGCCCAGTGTTCATCTGGGCTGGTGCAAGGTCTCTTCTGCGACTGTTGAAAACCTTGGTTGGCTCTATTTGCCACTGCCAAAAATGTGAAATGCCAGGACTTTTGTGCCATGGAGTTTCAAAGACGGCTCTCGCTTGGAGACGCACTTCATCTCAAGTAGACTTCAGGCCTCCTGTACACCTTTCCGCCAATCCCACTTCAGCCCAGAAGTCTGAAGAAGACCAGGAACGACTGGGCCCAAGTCATTCTTGTGGCTCCAGATTGGGCATGGTGAATATGTTATCCTGAACTTCTGAGCATGAGCATCAGTCCTCCGATCAAGCTTCCTGTTTGGGAGCATATCCTGTCGCAGGGTCTTTCACTCGAACAAGAGAATGCTCTGCCTTCAATCATGGAGATTAAGCTACGGCATCTGACAGTCTTTGCTCTTCCTTTAGAAGTCTACAAAGTTATTTTGGCAACCAGGCGTCCCTCAACTAAGACCATATACGCCTGTCATTGGGACAAGTTTGTGGCTTGGTGTAGTACTAAAAATGTTGATTCCCCTCTGCACCTTTTTCCTAGGCGCTGTTGTTTGTTTTATCATTTGCCGGTAAAACTTTGCTTTGATGACAGATAAAGGGTATTTTCAGCCATTTCAGCTTTCTTGTGTTTGCTGGATCAGTCCTCCCAGCTTAAGTCACCTGTTGTGACTCGTCTCCTGAAAGGACTCGAACACATTCTTCATCCAAACAAAAACCCCTTTAATATGCCACAATGTGCCCTTAATCTAGTATTGACATTTTGTGTATGCTTGCCCTTCGAGCTGATGCACAGCTGCCCTTTACATTTGGTAATCATCAAAAAGGTCTTCTTGGTGGCCATTACATAGGCCAGGAGGGTTAACGAGCTTCAGGCACTCTCTGTGCACCCTCCATACACCAATTTCTTTCCAGATAAACTGGTCCACTGGACCTGTGCCTCTATCTACCAAAGGTAGTGACACCTTCTCATGTTGGTCAAAGCATCACACTGTTGACCTTTTTTCTCCACCCCACCCTACTAATCAGGACGAAAAACTCCATCGACTGGATATAAAACAAGCTTTGTTGTTGTACAGCAGTCTTACCAGAGAACAGCGGGTAGAAGATCAACTCTTTCCTAGGTTCGCCGGAGCAAAAAGGGGAAAGCAATGCAGAAACAGACCATCTCCAGATTCATTGCGCTCTACATTATCACCCCCTATGCACTGGCGAAGATGCAACCCCAATGACTTGCAGGCTCATTCTACCAAAGCCAAGACTGCGACCACTGCGTTCGCTCGTGGAGTCCCCATCCTGGACATCTGTCAGGCTGCAATGTGGGCATCTCTGCTCACGTTTACCGAGGATTGCTGCCTGGACATTCAGACCTGTCATTATGTGCACTTTGCCTATTCGGTCCTCCAGGAAATTCCTGTACTGGAACTGTTCACTATACCACCTCTGGGAAAGTAATGCTAGGGTACCTATTTTAAGGTAAGGATTCTGCGGCTAGAAGTTTCTATCAGATGAACCAGTTACTTCCTTCGGTAACACCTTATCTGATAGACACTCTATCTAGGCACATATTCCTTACCAACCCTCCCAACTGCCCTGCTTCTGCAAACTGATTTTCCAACTAGTTTGGCCCCTGTAGGTCCTTAGGGCCTGATACACAAAGGTAATCTGAGACATAAGTCTAACTTTATGACTTATGGTATTCACAGAGGTCATTTTCGACTCATATATTTATGTCCGTAGTTGAGCTGGTATCTCCGGCACAAGCCATACTCTCTGGCTCGGGCCGAAATTATGAATGGATATATATGGTAGAGCAAGTCATGAAAATCAGTTGGGGCTGGGAAAAGTGTGTGGCCAGACACTAAATCACATCCCAGAAAAGTTTGCTTCTTTGCATCATGGTACATGCAGTCCACAATTTGCGCTCCCGTCAGTGTTAACTGTAGTGTTACATCAAACTTTGTTGGAGAGTATGGCTTGAGCCGGAGAGTACGGCTTGAGCTCGAGATTTTTGTCCGACTGTGGATGTAAAGTTACGGCTCGTAAATGACCTCTGTGAATACCAAAAGTCATAAAGTTAGATTTTCTTCTCAGATTGCTTTTGTGAATCAGGCCCATTGTGTCTGCACACTTGTTCATCAGCATTCCGTCTTGGCTCCATACTTCTGGTGCAGAAGTATCTAGAAAAAAAGAAACTAATATCTGAAAGAGACTATTAGTTATGGATTCCTCACCTTAGAATTACCCCCAGGTGTCAGACTGGATCCGGAGAATTTTTCTTCAGCAGTGCCCCTGCGCGTTAGAAGGTGGCGTCGGTCGACTCCGCGTTCGTCGTTGATGTCGTGATCGCCGGAATGACGCCGCTGTATCTACTTAGACACCGCCCCTGCGCGCTGATGTCAGTTCTTTCTTTTTCTGCACCAGCCAGTGCAGATCCAGAGAGAGCGGTACCTCGAGTCACTTTTTGACTCTCTTTTCTCGTCTTTTTGTCAACATCTTTTCGAGTCGTCATCTCTGCAGACCGGCTTCAAGCTTTGTGGCTCCTGCCACAAGCTGATGTCGGTGACGGACCCCCATCTCATGTGCCTCTGGTGTCTGGAGCGCGACCACGACCCGAAGTCGTGCACTGACTACGGGCCATGGCCCGAAGTCTTTGCGGGAGCGGTCCCAAAAGCTTCTGGAGGCCGGGCAGCCGGCTACGCGCCGCTCAAGGTCCCGGTCGAGAGGGAGGTCACGGGACCGGTCACGGAGCCATCACCACCACTCTTCGTCGAAGTCTTCGTCTTCGGGTAAGATGAAGCGCAAAAAGAAGGTGAAGAAGCACCATCGCTCTTTGCGTTCTCCTCGTCCGCCGGCTGACACGATGCGGGATGCTGAAGGTAGCTGTCTGGCTTCACCCGCGGAGCCTGTTGGGTCGGCTCCGAGCCTCCCTCCCTTTCCGGGAGCCGAAGCGACCCCTGCCCAACTTCGTAGCTTTTTTACGAAGACCTCCAGTCCATCTTTGGGCAGCCCAACTCCGCCGGCGATGCCGGCAGCTTCGGCTCCTGTGCCGCAGGGCCCCCAGGGATCCAGGCCTATATTCACGCCTGGATCGGGATTGGCACCGGTCAACCTTACGATCCCTCCCCCAGCGCCTAATCTATTGGCGACACCTCCGCCCCCTCTGATGCCGGTTGTGTCCCCAACTGATGTCGACCCCAGCCCTCCCCCTCGATGTGGACACGGAGCCGGACCGGCGTTGACCGACATCGGTACCAACATCAACCGGTACTATTGTACCCCTGTTCTCCCCTGGTGTTCCCTATCACCCTGAGTGGCTACCAGAGGAGGATGAGGAGGACTGGGAGGGGTCTGTGGATCCTTTGGCAGACCAGTTAGAAGAACTGGTCCAGAGAGAGGAGTTGGGTGAGGCCAGTGGTCTGGACACCTCTCCAGACCATGGCATGCTCTCTCCTCTTACCGTGGCTATGGAGGAGGGTGCATCATACGCAATGGTGTTGCGTAGGTTGGCTGATGCCTTAAACCTTGAGCTTCCTATGGTGGCGGTCAGGACTAACCTCCTGACCGAGGTGCTTCAACCGGCAGCAGCCTCTTCGGAGCCCCTGCTGCCGTTCAATGAGGCCCTCGCGGGCATCCTTCTGGGCACTTGGTCCAAGTCCAACATAGGGGCCCCTGTGGATAGGATGATTGCACGACGCCACCGCCCAGCCCCGGGCCACCCCATTTTCCTCTCCCAAACACCCTACACCCGAGAGCTTGGTGGTCCAAGCCTTGGGTTCCAAGGGCGCATTCCCTACCGCTCCACCTGATAGGGAATCCAAGAAGCTGAACCATCTTTTGAAGAAAATGTTTTCTTCCCCCAGCTTAGGACTGCGGTCGGTAAAAACCGCATCTCTGTTGGGCGTGACTTCCATTCAGTGTGGGACACGGTCGCGCAGGTGCTGCCACAGTGCCTGGAGGAGTCCCGGGCCGTGCTCTCTCGTACAGTTGCCAAAGGGAGAGACGCAGCGAAGTTCGCCATACGATGTGGACTGGACACCGCAGACCAGCTGGGCAGGACGATTTCCACATCAGTAGCCCTAAGACGCTATGCCTGGCTGAGGTCCACTGGCTTTTCGGGTGATGTCCAAGCTACACTTTTTGACATGCCCTTTGATGGGCGTCACTTTTTTGGTGACTAAGCAGAGCAACAAGCTCGACCGCTTTACGGACTCCAGGGCTACAGCTGGGTCCTTGGGGCTCACTTCTACCTCTCGCCCCGCGCAGTCTGCTTTTCGCCCCTTTCGTGGCTACGGAAGGGGTGCCCCGCCACGTTCTGTCCAGAGCCACAGGCCTGTGCAAGCTGTCCAGCCTCTGTGCGGCCTCGGACCCCCCGTTTTGGGTCTGGGGGCCAGCGGGTGGGCCAGTCCACCAGAGGCTCTGCAGCAGCCTCCGAGCCCTTCTAGTCCGACCTTTCAGGGCCACCATTCGCCAGTGGGTGGCAGAATTCGCCATCACCTCCCCAACTGTCTCAACATCACGTCGGACAGGCGGGTTTTGCAGATAGTCGGAAGGGGCTACTCCTCCCCTTCGAGACTACCCCTCCATCCATTCCACCTCAATTCCATTGCATGTTTGAGGATCACTTGGCCCTTCTCCACCAGGAAGTTACGGCTCTCTTGGCCAAAGGAGCCATCGGGCGAGTTCCTACCCCAGAAGTAGGTCGTGGTTGTTATTCCCACTACTTTCTGGTGCCCAAGAAGGACAAGGGCCTGCTATCTGGGATCGCAGGAAAGTCAACCGCTTCCTCCGGAAGTAGAAGTTAAAAATTTTGACTTTGGCTCAGGTCTTGTCTGCCCTTGACCCTGGAGATTGGATTGTAGCATTGCACTTGCAGGACGCTTAACTACAGTTCACGGTAGGCCACGAGCGCTTTCAGTTTACCGTGCTCCCCTATGGCCTTACAGTGCCCCTCGGGTGTTCACGAAAGTGATGCCAGTGGTCGCAGCTCATCTGCACAGATCAGGGTTTCCAGTCTTCCCCTATCTCGACGACTGGCAGTTGAAGGTGGGCTCGCCCCAGGCTGTCGTCTCCCACCTCTAGACTACGGCCGAACTCCTGCATTCGCTGAAGTTCACCATCAACGTGCCGAAGTCACACCTGATTCCCTCCCAGAAACTCCTTTTCATCGGAGCGGTTCTGGACACAGCGCACTCCCGAGCAGCGAGTCCGGGATATTCGGGCTATGATCCCGATCTTTCAGCCTCTATCCCGGGTTTTGGTCAGAATGACCCTGAGGCTACTGGGCCTCATGGCCTCTTGCATCCTGCTGGTGGACTATGCCAGGTGGCATATGCAGGCTCTGCAGTGGGACCTGAAGTTCCAGTGGGCACAGCATCACAGGAATCTTTCCGATTGCGTCCAGATCTCAGGGCACTGCACACCAATTGCAGTGGTGGCTAATGAACCAGGATTGGGTCAACGGCAGGTCCCTCTCTCTTCCCCAACCAGAGTTCACAGTGATGACAGATGCATCACTTCTGGGGTGGGGCCGCAATATGGGGGAGGCAGAGATCAGAGGCCTCTGGTCTCCGGTGGAGTCCAGGCTCCACATCAACCTTCTGGAGCTCCGGGCAGTTCATCTTACACTAAAGGCATACCTTCCTTCTGTCAAAAGAAGAGTATTATAGGTGTTCACGGACAAAACCACCGCCATGTGGTACTGCCACAAACAGGGTGGGATGGGGCCGTGGACCCTATGTTAGGAGGCACTTCGTCTCTGCATGTGGCTGGAACATCAGGGCATGTCCCTGGTGGTTCAACACCTGGCAGTTCTCTGAACGCCAGGGCGGACAAACTCAGCCGCCAGTGAATGATGGATCACAAATGGTATCTTCACTCGGAGGTGGTGCAAGGTCTCTTTCAGCAGTGGGGAGAGCCTTGGTTAGATCTATTCACCAACGAAGAGAACGTGCAATGTCAGCAGTTCTGCGCGTTGGAATTTCCAAGGCGGCACTCGCTAGGTGATGCTTTTCGTCGCAAGTGGAGTTGCGCTCTTCTATACGCCATTCCGCCTATACCACTTCTGCCCAGACTGCTGAAGAAGATCAAGCGGGACCAGGCCCAAGTCATTCTTGTGGCTCCGGACTGGGCACGAAGAGTCTGGTATCCCGAGCTCTTGCACTTGGCCATCGATCTGCCCCTTCGTGAGGATCTTCTGTCGCACCAGCAGGGAACGGTCCTCCACCTGAACCTGGTCAGCCTCTACCTCCTTGCGTGGAGATTGAGTGGCGGCAGTTGACAGCTTTCGACCTTCTCCCGAAGTCTGTAATGTTATCTTGGCAGCCAGAAGTCCCTCCACCAACACAGTATACGCCTGTAGATGGAACAAATTTGTGGCATGGTGCGCAGCAAAGGCTGTGGATCCCCTTTCTGCCCCTCTTTCAGAGGTTCTTCTCTTCATTCTTTCTTTGGCCCTGAAGGACTTAGCTCTGGGCACTCTCAAGGTCTATCTTCCGGTTATTTCGGCCTTTCTTCACCTTCCCGATCAACCTTCTTTCAAGTCCCCTATTGTAAATCGTTTCCTTAAGGGCATTACTTACTTGTTTCCTCTTATTTCTTTTGTAATGCTCCAGTGGGACTTGAACCTGGTTCTGACCTACCTTATGTGCGTGTCTTTCGAGCCACTAAGTAACTGTCCTCTCAGACTTTTGACACTCAAAACTGCCTTTTTGGTTGCCATCACCTCTGATAGCAGGGTGAGTGAGCTTCAAACGTCCTTTCCTGGCTGTTCATTCGGACATGGTTGTCCCTCGCACTAGGCCTTCTTTTCTTCCCAAAGTGGTTACCTCTTTCCACATAGGACAGACGATCACTTTGCCCACCCACTTACCGCCCCCGCATCCTTCTAAAGAGGGGGAGAGGCTCCAACGTCTGGATCCAAAGCGTGCGCTTTCATTCAATCTAGATCGCACAAAACAATTCCGGGTGGATGATCAGCTCTTTGTTGGCTATGTCTGCCAAGAAAGGTCGGGTCATGCAAAAGCAGACCATCTCTTGATGGGTCGTTCTTTGCATCAAAATGTGTTATTCCTTAGCGAAAAAGGAACCTCCAGTAGGGCTGCTCGCCCATTCCACCAGGGCAATGGCAGCCACTACTGCTTTGGGACTATGAGTCCCCCTTCATGACATCTGCCAGGCAGCCATGTGGGCTTCATTGCACACGTTCACCAAACATTACTGCCTGGACAAGTAAGTCCGGAGAGACGACTTCTTTGGTCGTTCAGTTCTCCAGGACTTTCTCGTGTGAACTTAGTTTGTAGGCCCACCTCCGGGATTGTGATTCCTCACCTCCCCACCCATACTCCCCGTTCTACGAACTGACTTCTAGAGTAAGGGACTCCCTTTCAGGGCCCTAGTTTTGGGCACCTTAGGTTAGTGTCTTGCATGGCTCTGCGCTTCTGGCGTAGAATGTCATGTAAAGAACTGACGTCAGCATGCAGGGGCGGCTTCTAAGTAGATACCGTGATGTCATACCGGCGATCATGATTCCAACGACAAACAAAGAGTCGACCAACGCCACCTACCGACGCACAGGGGTACTGCTGAAGAAAAATTCTCTTGATCCAGTCTGACGCCTGGAGGTAATTCTAAGGTAACTAATATTTGTCTCTTACAGATATATAGTTACTGAAGGTAAGTAACTTGTTCGTTAGTACGTCACTTCTGGCGTTAATGCCACCACCAACGCAGAGCCAATCGACGTCACTTACTGGCACTCAGAGGTGCTACCCAAGGTTTTCCAGATCCTGTCTGACTCCTAGGAAATATTCTAAGGTAAGGAATCTGCAGCTAGATAGAGATAAAACATTACCAAAGGCAAGGGACTTGTTCTTTTGGGCCATCGCATAGCCCAGTGCAGATGCCTATCGATCGGGACAAAGTGCGTTTCTGCACCGCTTTGACTTTTTTTGTCCCAGAGAACCCCACGAAGAACCACCTGATGGTCTTTTTTGCTAGTGATATAAAAACTGAGCATTCTCCTTGGGTCTAAAGGATGGAGTCTCTCCTCCTTCTACTTGGGGTGAAGAGAGGCAAAGAATGCTGGAAGAGTGGTAGATTGGCCGATATGAAAGGAAGCCTCAACTTTTGATGGAAAGGCCGTTCTAGTTCACAGCACCAGTTTGTCTGGAAAGAAGGTAGCATAGAGTGACTGAACTGATAGAGCTAAAAGCTCACTCATAGGTTGAGCTGAGGTTATTGCGATGAGGAAAACCATCTTCAGGGTCAAGAGGTGTATTAAACAGCTGTGCAATGGCTCAAAAGGTGTGCACAAAAGGAAAGCAAGAACCCACTGAACCATCACAAAAGATTTGAGTGGAAACATGGCCAACCCTTTGAGAAAACGCATCACAACAGGTGATTTGAATAAGGATGTTTGGTTGAGTAAATGCAAAAATGCCAAATGAGCCAACAGATAACCTTTAAAAGAGCCTACTTCAATTCCTTGCTTGATTAAAGACAGAACAAACAGTAACAAGTCTTGCAACGGGTCGTTATTGTCGGTACTACACCAAGCCACAAACATTTTCCAGCATCCATTGGAAGCACATTTTGTAGAAGGATATCTGGCTGCCAGGACAACATTCACTACTTCAGGGTTTAGATTGAATGAAGTCAACTGCTGCTGACTAATCTCCATTCATGGGGGTGTAGACTCTGCAGACTCAGGTGTAAAACTCTGTCATCTGCTGCAACAGAAGATCTTCCCAAAGGAGCTGCTGGGTTGGAGGACAGATGCGCAAGCCCAGGAGTTCCGGGTACCACAGTCTTCTGTCCCAAACAGTAGCAACTAGGATAACTTGGGCCCAGTCATCCTTGATCGTGTTCAGGTAACGCTGGGTAGGCATACAAAAGTTCCATTCTCCACGCCAGGTGAAATGTGTCTCTGAGCGAGAGCCTTCTTGGAAACTCCAAGTAGCAAAAGTGTTGACAATGTGTTCTCGATGGTGTTGATGAGATCATGCCAGTGTTCGCCCCCCTGCTGGAAGATACCCTGCCCCACCTCCATATTTAGCTGCTATCAGCCCTGGCATTTACAAATTCCCAGCAGGTATTGTACAATGAAGGATGGGGCCCTGATGATTCAGTTCGGTCCAGAGGGAATGTGCATTGGTATTCCGCAAGCCGGATTCACTCTGTGCCTTCACAGCGCCGTCATTAGAATTAATGTGTCTTTAGAATGCATTGGTTTAGCACGCAAGTCATTTCAATTCAATGCTCATTAAGTTCTCGAAGCAAGGGTGTGCCAAAGCAATGCGCTCATGGCTCAGTAACACATGAAGCTCTATTTGATCTTGAAATGGGACTTCCATTATGGAGGAAAAATATTTAAACAGCTGTCCCGGCAGTCAGGAAGAGGACCAGCAGAAGACCTCCAAAGATGCTCATGTTTACGGAGTGAATAAAAGATGGAATGACTCCAAAAACTGTCTTGAAGGCCATAACCAACCCTGAGCCTATACTTTCAAAAGATACACTATTCCCTTTGTACTGGACAAAATGCCGTGGGAAGTTAGTGCAGAGTAGCGCCTGTATCTCTGAAGAGGACCTTGCCACCTGAAGATCAAACGTCTCCTTAGCAGAAGTTAAGGCTACATCTTTTTAAAACAGCCTTTTAGTTTGCTCAGGGCGTCAAAATGCTCGGTGAAAAGTGTAATTGAAGGCCAAAGCGTCACCTCCCTAACTGTACAGGTAGGTGGAAACCGTACTAGTGTTCAACAATTAACAACGGAAGAAACGATCACCAGATAGGCAACCCTGGCTTTATTCCCCAGCAACCTTGACCGTTCAACATCAGATAACTTCCATTAGAGAGCAATCTGAAAGTCAGACGTTTAACAGCCGCCGGGTAACCTTTCAAGTAGCAGGACAGGTTTGTCACAGAATCATTACAAGCCCTGTGCAACAAAATGTCCTTGCAAACAAAGGGTCCACTTGAAGTACTCATTTGGTCTGAACCATTAAGAAATACTTCAGTTCTCATATTTCAACTCCAAACTTAAAAGGAAGTTCCCAAGACTCATGTACAAAACTTTCTCCTAACGCTTCATATCTGCCGACTTTGTGATGTTGTAGACAGTACTGAAAATGAAATGTTGAGATTGGCTGTGTACTATACCCATGGATTATCCAATCCGCGGATGAAATTCTCTACAACGGTGAAAGGTAACTTCTCTAGCTTCTCTATGTGTAACATATTGTATATAGCATCCTGCCATAAGTATCTGTTGTTATCTAAGATGGTATGGGGAAAACAGATGAGTGATGTTGAAAGGCCACCAAGGCACGTGGCCAGAGTGTAAAATTTGTAATGTTCAGCTCAATAGCTTAAATGACCTAAGTTGTGACTGCCCATGTTGAAACACGGTCATTTCTAGTTCTGAGGATACTGTGTTTGCCAGAGAGTATATCCTAGATGATAAGGTTGTCATACTGTTGTCAACCATTGTCACTCAGTAACACATTGCAATATATCTTACTCGAAGATATAACCACAACACACACAATACTTGGATAATAGAAAACGTAAAATACACAGTGGTCTCCAGGGGGAGGCAAAACCATATACTTAAATTGTGGAATGCGTACCACGACTTAAGTTGGGACTGTACCCAGAAGATGTAGAAGAGTCGGGGACCCAAGGAACCACTCAAGGTAAGTACCCAGGAACCCCAAAGAGGCCGTATGCAGAATGGGAACACAACGCATGCTCAATTCAAGTCAATGGGTAAGTCGCGGTTGCAGTTTTAAAGAAGAAGGACCCCTCCCAGCGGACTCTGAAGAAACGCCATGGAAGATGGAGGGTTGGAAATTCACCCCACCCGTGGGTACCCCAGGAACCAGGATACCTCACCAGGGAAGCCTGGTGCATAGGTGCAAAGTGATGTCGGAAGCCACCGTAGACCACAATGGAGGACTTCAGTGAAGATGCAGCTTGCGAAGAAGGTGAAAGAATCCGGTGGAACCCAAAGGTGGATTCAAGATGAGCGGTACCTGCAAGCAGAGGGTACAGAGTCTATGCCACTCAGGAGTGACCAGAAGGCACGGAAGACGAATGCCCACCAATGTCGGAGATGTAGGAGAGTTGATGGTGCCCTTGAAGTTGCAGCTGTGCGGACAAAGCGACACTTTGGAAGACTATGAGCCGTTCAAGAGTGGTCCCACTTCGGATGTCTAGAGCCAGGGGGTTCGTGTCCGGCAGGGGCACCAACAAGCCTTGGCAATGGCTAACAACGCAGTCCTCGAAAAAGTTGCAGTGGTGGAACCAGCAAGGTCCAAGTGACTCAACACGTGCAGGTAAGTCAGAGCAGGTCGTGAGCAAGCAGTCAAGCCCACTGGAGCCAAAGAAGACCCTCGACAGGACCCATGGACCGAAGGCACAGGAGTGGCAAGATGACCTCGAGCAGCTCACCAAAGGATGAAGGCCCATGGTGCAAAAAATGTGGTGCAGGCAAAGATCTTGGCTGCAGGAGGTGCTTAAGGCTGGTGCTTCTTGGAGCCTGAAGATCTCTGGTAAAGAGATTCAACAAGCCTTGGCAACGGCAAGTCAACGCGGTACACAGGGGTACTGCTCCAGCGGTTCCGACGAGGGATACTTGCTTCAAAATTTCTGTTAAGACAGTGCAGTCCTTGAGGAAGTTGCAGAACCACCACCTGTGTTGCTGAACCTTTCAGAGCCCGTAGGAGCTCGGGCACAGCAAACCAGTCAGCTTTGTTGCGGTGACTACCGATACAGGGAAGTGACTCCTTCCCTTCAGTGGAGATATCTTCAAGTGCCCACAGGCCTGTAAAAGGTCCTGTATGGAGCACAGGCCTGTAAAAGGACCTGTATGGAGCACAGGCACAGACGAATCGGAAGACTGGCAGGACGACGAGACCAGGAGTATCAGGAGTTTTCATAGGTGTAGTCTCGGTTTCCAAAGCAAAGTTCTGTGACGTCCAAAGTGCCCAGACAGATGAAGGTGAAGTGGTTTTGGTTCTGAATCTTGTCCCACGACACATCTAGGGACCCACCCACAGGTAAACCCTTAGTACTCTAAGGAAAGGATTTGGACAATTCAGGGGTCTCTCACAGATGAAGGACTGGACAGTGGGGAGGATACTCCCTTGTCCAGTTTCGTGGCAGAGCGGGAGTGTTAGACCTGGCACCTTGGCGAGGGATTCCCTTTCATTTATTTGCTGTTGCCTCATGTGTTTTTGCTGGTGTTAGATGCTTTGGGCACTGTGCCACTGCTGTCCAGTGCCACAGTGCAAGTGCTCCTTATGGTAAATTGATGTATGGATTAGTGATTCCATGGTTGGCTGATTTGGTTTACTTGTCAGACCCTAGTACAGTGCACTGAGTGTGCACAGGGCTTGTAAGTCCAAATGCTGCTGGTGGGCTTGCAGCACTGGTTGTGTCACCCACAGAAGCAGCCTGTAAAAGTGTGTCTCAGGTCTGCCATTGCAGAGCCTGTGTGCAGTCTGGTACTGTCATGTTGACTGGGCAAGTGCACCCACTTGCCAGTCCCTAAACCTTCCCTTCTGCATATTAGTCACCCCTATGGTAGGCCCAAGGGCAGGGTGCATTGTAGGTAAAAGGTAGAACAAGCCCTGATGTGTGTGGCATGTCCTAATAGTGAATTACAGCCATTTTTGTTTTTCACTATTGCAAGGATACCTGTTCCCCATAGTCCAGAATGGACAGTTTGATTATTGCATCTTATAATCCTAACTGACTCAGGAAACTAGGTAGAAATTCGAGTTTAGTATGCCTGAACTCAGAATGATAAAATGCATCTTTTAGTGAAGTTGGTTTTAACATTCTGTGAAAATACCACTTTTAGAAAGTAGGTATTTTCTTGTCTAACCATCCAAGCCTGCCTCTGCTAGGTTGTGTATTCCTTGTCTGGAGTTTGAATGACAAGGGCTGGGGGATTCCAGAAGACAGGGTGAGTCAGCACAGGGCTGAATTGAGAGATCTGCATGCATGGGAGGTAGGAGTTGCACCTGGGACCTGAATAGGGCTGTGCCTTCCATCTACAATGCTGGCTCCACCTCCTGTGGTGCGTCTGATGTCCCTGCCCTGCACTGTGAAAGGAAAAAAGGAGTCTTGTCAACAAAGTGCTCCAGGACTGGTTTGGACTAGACGAAGGCCTCCCTGCCTTCAGAGAACAAAGAGCAACTGTGTATAAAAAGGGGGACCCAGACCCCAGAACTTTAGATCACTTTTGGGAAAGAAGAAAAACCCTTTGCTGTGGAGAGGAACCAGAGAGACTGAGGAGAGACTATCCCTAAGCTTAAGGGATTGGCCTGCAGTGGTTGCCTGACTGCCAAAGAGAGGAGAAAGGAACTTTGTGTGTACTTTATTATCCAAGGGCTTGAGAAAGAGCTTGCCTCCTGCTGAAGTGTCGGGGACAACAGACTTCACCCACCAGCTCCCCAAGAGGTCTTTGAAAGTGCCTGCAGTTGTGTTGGGCTTTCTGAGGGACTGCGTGTCGCAAGGAGCTGGAAGCGCGACGCACGAAGAAGAAGCGTGTCGCCGAACTGCCGTTTCACATCGCGAAAGCGCCTCGCATCGCCGGAGAAGAGGATTGACGTCGCCCCAGACACCGCCGCATCACCGGGAAGTGTGTCGCAGGGCCTGTCGCGGCTCAGAAGAATGGTTGAGTCGCCGCACGGCTGTCGGGCGTGCACGCATCGTGTTGCATCAAGAAGACGCCATCTTTGTCACATTGCACCGGATCTTCATCGCATCACGGTGTTGCGGGCCGCATCGCCACGGAAGCGCAGTAAGAAACTGACGCATCACCTCCCCTCGCAGAGAAGAACCGACGCATCCCCTACGCATCAGTAGGTACCTGACGCATCACTGTTCTTGCGAGTAAGGAACCGACGCATAACCGTCCCTGCAACACTTGCGTTGTATAGCGTTACGCATCCTAAGGTACAATGAACTGAAAATGTCGCATTTCACATCTTAGAAAGAACTAAGCTATTCTACCATTTTTAAAGTACAGTATTGTGGATTTTTTCGTATAAGGTCTTGTGATAAGTCTATATAAAAATACTTCTTTTTATACTACAACTTGTGTGGTGTCCATCTGTAGTGTTGTCACTGGGTTACTGTATGTGTTCACAAATGATTTACACACTGCCTCTGAGATATGCCTGTCTGCTCGTGCCAAGCTACCAAGGGGGTGAGCAGGGGTTATTTTAGGAGTGTACCCCCTTACCCTGACTAGACGCAAGGGTCCCTATTTGGTCAAAGGTACCTACCTTTGCCAACTAGAGACCCCCAGTTCTAACATTGGTGGTCAGCGGTGAGGATTTGGACTTGCATTTGTGACTCATATACAGTGATTGGTGAACACTACTAGTGAGTGCAGACCAAACGCAACCACATACTTTTTGGTAGATTGTATTTCCTGGGATTTTATATTCTTGAAAAGAACTGCCAAATTTAGCCACCATGAGTAAAGCAGCATCCATAGCATCTGTTGATTTTGATTGGGAAGAGGAGAAACAAGAATGCTACAATGTGAGACAGCTAAAGCACTTCTGCAGGAAATTTAAAGTTGCTATGACCAGTCTCACCAAGAAGGATGAGTTCTAAAAGGCGCTGAGGGCCTGGATCGAAGCAAGGAATACCCCTGAGAAAGAGGAAGGGGATGAGATGCAGATGAGCAGCTGGAGTAGCCATTTGGTCTAGGGGGGAGGAGAGCAACCTTCCCAGTAGGTAGCAGTGTTTCTGCCAAAGGTCTGTCCCCAGAAGGATTAGAGGACAGGAAGGAGTGTAGGATGCATGAAATGGAGCTGGCCAAGCTCAAGTTGGGTGGGCAACTGGAGTTAGAGAATAGGAAATTGGCCCTAGAGGAAAAGAGAAAGCAGTTTGAGGGAGTTGGAATTGAAAGCAAGGCGCTTAGAAATGACTCCCTCTGGTAAAAGCACACCGTCAATGCCTGTGGAAGCTTGAGTGTACATTCCTAAAGATGTGGTGAAAGAGTTTTATAAGAATGATGACATTGGGCAGTGGTTTAAGGCCTATGAGGTAGCCATGTCTTCCCACCGGGTCCCTGAGAAGGATTGGGGAGCGGGGTTGTGGGGGCGGTTCCTTAGTGAGGGCCGCGGGATACACTGTTAGACTTGCCCTCTCAAGTCCATAATTCTTGTAGCCACATGAAAGAAGCATTGATGTCCAGGTCTGGGTTGACTCCTGAATTGTATAGACAGAGGTTTAGAAATGGCAAGAAGGTGGAGTCAAGTACATGGATAGAGTATGTAACTTTCTTTTGCAGAGCATTGGATGGTTGGGTGCAAAGTGTATGATTTTGAGGGGCTCTTTGATTTAATTGCATGGGAGCACTTGTCAAGTAATTGTTTTCCAATGCTCTAGTCAGCACCTGATTGATAGCAGGCTGACTAACCCTAGGAAGCTTGCTAAGAAGGCGGACCGCTGGGTGAGCACCCGGGTCCACAAGGGTCACGTGAGAGACTCAGCCAAGAGTGGGCAGGGTCCCCAGCAGAGGAGTGGGGGGGACAAGGGTAAACAGAGGGAGTTCCAGAGAGGGCCCCAAAGTAATTCCCATGGGAACCAAGGGAAAGGTTCCCAGCCTCCCCCTGAGAAGAAGCACGGGGCCCCGACAGGTAACCCTGTTCCTAGGGGACCCCTGAAGTGCTACAAGTGTGGAGAAATGGGCCATAAGTCTAATGATCCCCGGTTCCCACAGTTTGGAAAGACAGCACCCACTGGTGTTCTACCCCGGCAGATGGCGAGTGTAGCCCTGGGGGAGGAGAGGGGTGTCCAAGGTGGATTGGGTCCTGCAGAGATGTCCCTTGTCTCTTTAGGAGACTGTGAGGTAGTCCCCAGGACCCAACTGCCTGATAACACTAAAATGTATAGGCAGTGGGTGACCATCAATGGCCATAGAGTGGAGGCTCCTAGAGACACAGGAGCCAGTGTGACAGCTGTCAAGTGTCACCTGGTGTCTCAAGAGCAGGTAGTCATCAATGCATTTTACCCTGTTGTTGCCGCTGACAACACAGAGAGCCACTGCAAGGTGGCTCAGGTTCCCATTGAGTTGGGGGGGGAGGTCTCTGGTACTCTTTAAGTAGCTGTGAGGCCAGCGATGCCTGTTGACTGTTTGTTAGGGAACGTTCTGGAGAGCTCACCTAGGGCGAAGGTGGAGCGAAGTGCTCATTTGGAGATGTTGGTTCTGCCTGACTGGGAGTGTGTAACCACACGGTCCATGGCAGCCAGTAAGGGTGCTCAAGAGGACCTGGAGCCTGAGAGGGAGGCCCAGGTGCCTGCATTAAAGAGAAGAGGCAGGGGGCATGGGAAACCGGCCCCAAAGTTTCCACGGTCCAGGAGGAGGTAGACCCTGAGGGGGATGCCCTGGAGCCTACAGGGGAACAGGTAGCTGAACTGGGGTCCTGCCTGAACTGACCCATTGGCAGCAGGGAGGACCCTCCAGGGAAGAGTTCTGCAAGGAGCAGAAGGAATGCCCTTCTCTTGTGGTTTTGCGGCAGCAGGCTGCAGACCAGGCAGCAGGTGATCAGTCTAGATCACATTGGATCTACTGGGAGAATGATCTCCTGTATACTGAGCCTAAGGTTGCTGAGCTTGGGTCAGCCCGTGTGCTGGTGGTACCCCAGCACTTCTGAGCCTTCCTACTGGGGCTGGCTCATGATGTGCCGTTAGCAGGACATTTGGGGCAGGACTTTGAGAGGCATGTCACCCACTTTTATTGTCCCCAAATGCGCAAGAGTTCAGACACTCATTGCAGGACCTATCAGACTTGCAAGGCAAGTGGAAAGAGTGGGAGGAAGCAGAAGGCTCCTCTCCAGCCATTCCCTGTGGTCAGCACCCCCTGTGAGTGGGTGGGTATTGACATTGTGGGGCCACTGGACCCCAAGACAGCCATGGGCAACAGATTCTTCCTGGTCTTGGTGGACCATGCAACCCTGTACCCGGAAGCCATACCTCTGAGGACAGTGACGGCCCCCGTGGTGGGACGGGCACTGATGTGCATTTTCTCCCTAATGGGATTCTCTAGAGAGGTAGTGTCTGACCAAGGTACAAACTTCAGTCCATGTGGCAGGAGTGTGGGGTAACCTACAAGTTTGCCACTCCTTACCACCCACAAGCAAATGGGTTGGTTGAGAGATTCAACCGAACCCTAAAAGGTATGATTATGGGTCTTGAGGAACCTATGAGGCGTAAGTGGGACGTCCTATTACCATGCCTGCTGTTTGCATACCGTGAGGTGCCACAGAAATCTCTGGGGTTCAGCCCTTTTGAGCTTCTCTATGGTCACCCAGTGAGAGGACCTCTGAGTCTGGTCAAGGAAGGCTGGGAGCAATCTCCCAGGAAACCTTCCCAGGATGTATATAGCTACATGCTGGCCTTCAGGAACCAGACTAGGCGTTTCAGGCAACTCGCTGAGGCGAATCTGGAAGCCAGCCAGGAGGAGATGAAGCGGTGGTACGACCAGAATGCCACTCTGGTAGAGCTTCAGCCTGGTCAGAAAGTGTGGGTCATGGCCCCAGTGGAGCCTTGTGCGCTCAGGATAAGTGGACCGGACCATTTGAGGTGGTGGAGCGCAAAAGTCCTGTTATCTACTTGGTGGACTTGCGGTCTCCCAGAAACCCCTTTAGGGTCCAGCATGTCAACCGCCTGAAGCCTCACTTGGAGAGGTCTGAAGTGGGCATGCTATCTGAAAAAAACACGTTAGTTAAATTCCTTACCTTAGAATATCCCCAGGTGTCAGGCTGGATCCGGAAAGATTTTCCGCATCAGTCGGCGTCGTGATCGCCGGGATGACGTCGTCGGAGTACTTAGACTCCGCCCTCGCGCGCTGACGTCAGTTCTTCTTTTTTCCGCGCCAGTAAGCGCAGATCTGGGAAGTGCATACCCTTAGTCACTTTTTGACTAACTTTTTGGACTTTTTTGGTCTATTCTTTCGAGTCGACCTCAACTCCTGGTGCTGGTAGGGATGCCCGGGTACAAGCCGTGTGACGCCTGTCACCGACTGATGTCGGTTACCAACCCCCACCGTCGGTGTCTCTACTGCCTTGGGGCCGACCATGATGACAAGTCGTGCCACGACTGCCGGGCCTTGACCTCGAAAGCTAGGCGGGAGCGGTCCCGCAAGCTCCTCGAGATCCGACAGTCGGCTCCACGCCGCTCAAGGTCTCGGTCGAGGAGGAGGTCGAGGGACCGGTCGCGCGACTCGGCTGAGGGTTCGGGTGGCACCACCCGCACGGCTCCGTCGGAGCCGCAGGAGTCGCATCCGGCCCCATTCCCTCCGGTCCCTGGGCCTAATGCGACTCCGGGCGAGATCCGGGCCTTCCTCGTGGCAATGAGGAGTCTCGCTCCGCTGTCGCGGCCTGCCGTCGTGCCTTCGGGCCCCGCAGGTCCGACTGGAAGGCCTAGCGAGCCGGCGGCTTCGGCCGCGGCGCCGTCGTCGACTTAGGCCCCGACGCCGCAGGTCCCCGTGGATCCAGGCCTGGATCCCGGTCGACGCCGGTTGACCTTACGACCCCTCCACTGGTGCCAACCCCTATGGTGCCGCCCCCAGTGCCATCTTCGGACGACGCCGTCCCCAGTTTCAGCCCCGGTCCGGGTCCGGCGCCGATGGATGAGCATTTCATCTACCACCCGGCTCCATCCTTTCTACCTTTATACCAGGAGACGGATGATGGGGAGGACTGGGAAGGGTCTGAGGACCCTCTGGCACAGCAGAGCCAGTTAAGTCAGGACTGGGCAGACGAGCTGGGGGATGCCAGTGGTCTCGACACTTCACCTGACACTGGCTTCATCTCTCCTCCTTCCGTGGCTACGGGCTGCCGAGGCCCTTCACCTGGAGCTCCCTGCAGCGGCCGTGAGGACTAACCTCCTCACTGAGGTGCTTCAACCGCCAGTAAGCTCTTCGGAGCCTCTACTGCAGTTCAATGGATCCCTCACTGACGTTCTGATGGGCACTTGGTCCAAGCCCTCCAGAGTCACTCCTGTGGACCGGAACGTGGCTCGGTGCCACTGCCCTGCTCCGGGCGACCCCAGCTTTCTGTCGGTACACCCCACCCCTGAGAGTCTGGTTATCCAGGCCTCTATGTCCCAGACCGCCTTCCCGTCCGCTCCTCCGGATCGGGAATTCAAAAGGTTGGAGCAGTTTGGGAAGAAACTGTTTTCCTCCCTTAGTTTGGGTTTGCGGTCCATTAATACCGCGTGCCTTTTGGACCGTTATACCCACTCCTTGTGGGATACGGTGGTGGACGTGCTGCCCCAGTGTCCGGAGGAGGCCAGGACACGGCTCGCCCAGGCTCTTGCTGAGGGGCGGGATGTAGCACGGTACTCCATTCGATGTGGACTTGACACCACGGATTCGCTGGGTAGAGCGATTGCGACGACTGTGGCGATTCGTCGTCACACCTGGCTGAGATCCACGAAATTTTCAGGGGATGTCCAGAGCACCCTCATGGATTTGCTCGTCGATGGCCGTCGCCTTTTCAGTGACAAAGCGGATAGTGCGCTGGAGAGCTTTAAGGATTCGAGGGCTACGGCCCAGTCCTTGGGCCTCCCGGCCCGCGCCCGTAAACTTCCGCTTTTCGCCCCTTTCGTGGCCAAGGAGGGGAGCCCCCACACGTTCGACCAGCCACAGGCCGCAGAACCAGCCTCAACGCGGTCACGGACATGGATTCCGCCGTGGCAGAGCAGGGGGACAGAGAGCCGGTCAGTCCACATCTGCTCCCGCAGCATCTGTCTCAAAGCCTTCCTAGTCCGAGCTTTCAGGCCCATTCTATGCCAGTGGGAGGCAGAGTTCGCCATCACCTGCTCCACTGGCGTACCATCACGTCGGACAGGTGGGTGCTGCAAATCGTCCGAAGGAGCTACTCCCTCCCCTTCGAGGCGACCCCTCCAGCCATGCCACAGCAGTACCACCGCATGTTGGGGGATCACTTGCAACTTCTGCAGGAGGAAGTTACGGCCCTCTTGGCCAAGGGGGCCATCAAGCGCATTCCTGGCCCAGAAGTAGGACGTGGTTGTTACTCCCACTACTTTCTGGTTCTCAAGAAGGGCAAAGGGGGCCTACGCCCTATCTTGGTCCTCAGGGGCGTCAACGCCTTCCTCCGGAAGGAGATGTTCAAGATGCTCACTTTAGCTCAGGTTCTGGCTGCCCTGGACCCTGGAGACTGGATGGTAGCGTTGGACTTGCAGGACGTATATTTTCACATTCCCGTCCTGCCGGCCCACCGGCGTTACCTGTGGTTCACGGTGGGCCACAAGCACTTTCAGTTTACCGGGCTCCCCTTCGGCCTCACCAGTGCCCCTCGGGTGTTCACGAAAGTGATGGCGGTGGTCGCAGCTCATCTGCGCAGTTTAGGGGTTCCAGTCTTCCCCTATCTCGACGACTGGTTGTTGAAGGCGGACTCGCCCCAGACGGTCGTCTCCCACCTCCAGACTATGGCCGACCTCCTGCATTTGCTGGGGTTCTCCATCAATGTGCCGAAGTCACATCTGAGTCCCTCCCAGAAGCTCCTTTTCATCGGAGTGGTTCTGGACTCTGCGCAGTTTCGGGTCTATACTCCCGAACAGCGGGTTCGGGATATTCAGGCTCTGATTCCGATCTTTCAGCCTTTATCCCGGGTTTCGGTCAGGTTGGTCCTACGGCTGCAGGGTCTGATGGCCTCCTGCATCCTGCTGGTACATCACGCTAGGTGGCGGATGCGGGCTCTGCAGTGGGACCTGAAGTTCCAGTGGGCTCAACATCAGGGCAACCTGTCTGACCACGTCCTGATCTCGGAGGGCACTGCAAGACAGTTGCAGTGGTGGCTCACGGACCGCGATTGGGTCAGTGGCAGATCCCTCTCCCTACCCCAACCGGAGCAAGTGGTGGTGACGGATGCGTCCCTCCTGGGATGGGGGGCCACATGGGAGAGGCGAAGATCAGAGGCCTCTGGTCTCCGGCGGAGTCCCGGCTCCAAATCAACCTGTTGGAGCTGCGGGCGATCCGGTTTGCACTGAAGGCATTCCTTCCCTCTGTCCGGGGAAGTGTAGTGCAGGTGTTCACGAACAACACCACCGCCATGTGGTATTGCAACAAACAGGGCGGGGTGGGGTCGTGGACCCTTTGTCAGGAGGCTGTGCCCCTCTGGACATGGCTGGAACATCAGGGCAGCACCCTGGTGGTTCAACACCTGGTGGGCTCTCTGAACGCCAGGGCGGACAAACTCAGCGGCCGGTGCATGATGTATCACGAATGGCGTCTGAACTTGGACGTGGCGCAAGGCCTCTTTCGGCAATGGGGAGAGCCTTAGTTAGATCTATTCGCCACCGAAGAGAACGCGCAATGTCATCAGTTCTGCGCGTTGGAGTTTCCAAGGCGGCACTCGCTCTGAGACGCTTTTCGCCGCGAGTGGAGTTGCGGTTTGTTATACACCTTTCCGCCTATACCACTTCTGCCCAGAGTGCTGAAGAAGATGAGGCGCGACCAGGCCCAAGTCATCCTTGTGGCTCCGGATTGGGCACGAAGATACTGGTATCCCGAGCTACTCAGTCTGTCAATCGATCCCCCGATTCGACTGCCTCAATAGGAGGACCTTCTGTCTCAGCAGCAGGGGACAATCCTCCAATCGAACCTGTCCAGCCTCCACCTCCATGCGTGGAGATTGAGCGGCGACAGTTGATGCCATTTGACTTGCCTCCTGAAGTCGGTGATGTCATTCTGGCAGCCAGACGTCCCTCCACTAAAACGGTATACGCCTGCAGGTGGAACAAATTTGTGGCATGGTGCACAGCAAAGGCTGTGGATCCCCTTTCCGCCCCTTTTTCTGAGGTTTTCCTCTTTCTTCTTTCCCTGGCCCAGCAGGGCTCTGCTCTGGGCACCATCAAAGGATACCTTTCAGCTGTTTCTGCCTTCTTACGGCTTCCTGATCAGCCTTCTCTTTTCAAGTCCCCTGTTGTTGCTAGATTCTTAAAAGGCATTACTCACATGTTTCCTCCTGTCTCTTTCGTAATGCCTCAGTGGGACTTGAATCTGGTGTTAACCTATCTGATGTGCTCTCCTTTTGAGCCACTCCATAACTGTCCTCTTCATCTTCTGACTCTCAAGACTGCTTTCCTGGTTGCCATCACCTCTGCCAGAAGAGTGAGTGAGCTCCAGGCTCTTTCTTCTAAACCTCCTTTCCTCTCTGTCCATTTGGACAAGGTTTTTCTGAGGACTCGTACTTCCTTTCTTCCTAAGGTGGTTATTGCCTTTCACATCGGCCAGTCTGTTACATTGCCCACCTTCTTTCCGCCTCCGCATCCCTCGAAAGAGGAAGAGAGGCTCACCGTCTGGACCCAAAATGTGTGCTCTCCTTCTATCTGGACCGCACAAAACCGTTCCGGGTGGACGACCAACTCTTCGTTGGCTACGTGGGCGCTAAGAAGGGGCGGGCAGTGCACAAGCGTGCCATCTCTCGGTGGGTCGTTTTGTGCATTAAGGCCTGTTATTCCTTGGCTAAGAAGGATCCTCCTGTGGGACTAAGGGCCCATTCTACTCGGGCTACAGCGGCTACTACTGCCTTGGGACGGAGAGTCCCTCTGCAGGACATTTGTCAGGCAGCAACGTGGGCCTCACTGCACACGTTTGCCAAGCATTACTGCCTGGACAGCCAAGTCCGGAGAGACGGCTTCTTTGGCCGTTCCGTTCTCCAGGACTTCCTGGTGTGATCTTGGTTCGCAGACCCACCACCGGGGTTTGTATTGCTGGAGTAGCTATTCTAAGGAAATGAATCTAACTAACGTGTTTCTTTCAGATGAACAAGTTACTTACCTTTGTTAACGATATATCTGTAAGAAACATTAGTTAGTTAGATTCCTTACCGCCCTACCCATCCTCCCCGTTCTGCGAACTGATATCTAGGGTTAAGGTCATTCCTTTCAGGACCCTAGTTTTTGGCACCAGTGTCGGTTTCTTGCATGGCTATGCATTCCTGACGCAGAAAGCTATGTACAGAACTGAAGTCAGTGCGCGAGGGCGGCGTCTAAGTACTCCGACGACGTCATCCTGGCGATCACGACGCCGACGACGGACGCGGAGTTGCAGACGACCCCTACCGACACGCAAGGGTACTGCTGACGAAAAATCTTTCCGGTTCCAGCCTGACGCCTGGGGATATTCTAAGGTAAGGAATCTAACTAACTAATGTTTCTTACAGATATATCGTTACCGAAGGTAAGTCACTTGTTCTTTAGCGACAGATGATGGAATGGAGGAGGAGACTGAGCCTCTTCCTGACCTACTGTCGGCGACAGAGCGAGATGGGTCAGTGGATGGTGTAAACCTCTCTTCCACCCTGACCCCTGAGCAACAGAATGACTGTCACCAGTTGCTGGGACAGTTTTCTGATCTGTTCTCCCTGATTCCCAGTGTCACTGATTGATGTGTCCATAATGTGGACACTGGACATAGTCCTCTTGTGAAGCACAAAACTTACAGGGTGAGGGCTTGCATCAAGGAAGAGGTCTGTGTGGACTACCGAGGGCTCAATTCAGTCATGAGGACTGACGCGCACCCCATACCCAGAGCTGATGAGCTCATCGATCGGTTAGGGGCTGCCCAGTACCTCAGCACGTTTGACTTAACGTCTAGGTACTGGTAGATCGCCTTGACTGATGGGGCAAGAGAGAGGTCAGCATTCTCCACACCAGATGGGCACTACCAGTTCCGGGTTATGCCCTTTGGGATGAAGAATGCCCCTGCCACCTTTCAGAGGTTGGTTAACCAGGTGTTGGCTGGACTGGAAGAGTTCATTGCCGCCTACCTGGATGACATTGCAGTGTTCAGCGCCAGTTGGAAAGAACATCTGCGCCACCTCTGGGAAGTGTTGATGGCGCTGCGGAGAGCAGGCCACACGATCAAGGCGAGTAAGTGCCAGATCGGACAGGGTTCTGTGGTGTACTTGGGACACCAGGTTGGGAGCGGCCAGGTGGCGCCCCTACAGCCGAAGATTGAAACCATCCTGGCTTGGGAACCCCCCAAAGCCCAGTCAGAGGTGAGAGCCTTTTTAGGACTCACTGGGTATTACAGGAGGTTTGTCAAGGGGTATGGCAGCATTTTTGCACCCTTGACAGAGCTGACTTCCAGGAAGCTGCACAAGAAAGTGATTTGGACTGACACCTGTCGGAAAGCTTTTGAGGCCTTGAAAACTGCTATGTGCATGGCGCCCATGCACCTGGCACCCAACTTCTCCAGAGAATTTATCGTTCAGACAGACGCTTCAGAGCATGGTGTGGGGGCTGTTTTGTCACAGATGAATGAAGAGGGCCTAGATCAACCCGTAGCCTTCATCAGTAGGAGGTTACTTCCATGGGAACAGAGGTGGAGTGCGATTGAACGTGAGGCATTTGCTGTGGTCTGGGCACTGAAGAAGCTGAGAACATACCTGTTTGGGACACACTTCCGGGTTCAGACAGACCACAGGCCCCTCAGATGATGGTTGAAGCTGATGGGGGGTGAGAATCCAAAGCTTTGAGGTGGTCCATTTCCCTACAGGGGATGGATTACATGGTGGAACACCACCCTGATACAGAACACGCCAATGCTGATGGTCTGTCCAGATTTTTCCGCCTTAGTGATGAGAACTCCCAGGAGGTAGGGTAGTTCTCCCCTCATTTTAGCTGGAGGGGACACGTGTTAGACCTGGCACCTTGGCGTGGGTCTCCCTTCCATTTTTTTGCTGTTGCCTCATGTGTTTTTGCTCGTGTTAGATGCTTTGGTCACTGTGCCACTGCTGTCCAGTGCCACAGTGCAAGTGCTCCCTATGGTAAATTGATGTCTGGATTAGTGATTCCATGATTGGCTGATTTGGTTTACTTGTCAGACCCTAGTACAGTGCACTGAGTGTGCCCAGGGATTGTAAATCCAAATTCTGCTGGTGTGCTTGCAGCACTGGATGTGCCACCCACAGAAGCAGCCTGTAAAAGTGTGTCTCAGGTCTGCCATTGCAGAGCTTGTGTGCAGTCTGGTACTGCCATGTTGACTGGGCAAGTGCATCCACTTGCCAGTCCCTAAATCTTCCCTTTTCTGCATATTAGTCACCCCTATGGTAGGCCCAAGGGCAGGGTGCATTATAGGTAAAAGGTAGGACAAGCCCTGATGTGTGTGGCATGTCCTAATAGTGAATTACAGCCATTTTCGTTTTTTACTATTGCAAGGATACCTGTTCCCCATAGGCCAGAATGGGCAGTTTGATTATTACATCTTATAATCCTAACTGACTCAGGGAACTAGGTAGAAATTTGAGTTTAGTATTCCTGAACTCAGAATGATAAAATACATCTTTTAGTGAAGTTGGTTTTAACATTTTGTGTTTGAAAATACCACTTTTAGAAAGTAGGTATTTTCTTGTCTATCCATCCAAGCCTGCCTCTGCGAGGTTGTGTATTACTTGTCTGTAGTTTGAGTGGTAGGGGCTGGGGGATTCCAGGAGACAGGGTGAGTCAGCACAGGGCTGAATAGAGAGCTCTGCATGTAGATGGGTGGGAGGAGTTGCACCTGGGACCTGAATAGGGCTGTGCCTTCCCTCCACAATGCTGGCTCCACCTCCTGTGGTGTGCGTCTGATGTCCCTGCCCTGCACTGTGAAAGGAAAGAAGGAGTCTTGTCAAAAAAGTGCTCCAGGACTGACCAGAACTGGTTTGGACTAGGCAAAGGCCTCTCTGCCTTCAGAGAACAAAGAGAAACTGTGTATAAAAAGGGGGACCCAGACCCCAGAACTTTAGATCAATTTTAGGAAACAAGAAGAAACCTTTGCTGAAGACAGGAACCAGAGAGACTGAGGGGAGACTATCCCTAAGCTTGGGGGACTGGCCTGCAGTGGTTGCCTGACTGCCAAAGAGAGGAGAAAGGAACTTTGTGTGTACTTTATTCAACTTGTGAAGGATCTCCAAGGGCTTGAGAAAGAGCTTGCCTCCTGCTGAAGTCTCGGGGACAACAGACTTCACCCACCAGCTCCACAAGAGTTCTTAGGAAGTGCTTGTAATTGTGTTGGGCTTTCTGAGGGACTGCGTGTCGCAAGGAGCTGGAAGCGCGACGCATGAAGAAGAAGCGTGTCGCTGAACTGCCGCTGTCGCTTCACAACACGAAAGCGCTTTGCATCGCCGGAGAAGAGGATCGACGTCGCACCAGACGCCACCGCATCATCGGAGAAGCGTGCCGCAGCCGCTGTCGTCGCATCGCTGTGAAAGCGTGTCGCCGCTGCAGTTGTCGCATCATTGCCGAAGCACCTCGCATCACCAGAGAAGAGGATCGACGTCGCATCAGATGCCGCCGCATCACCAGGAAGCGTGTCGCAGGGCCAGTCGCGGCTCAGAAGAATTGTTGAGTCGCCGCACGGCCGTCGGGCATGCTCGCATCGTGTCGCATCAAGAAGAAGATGCCATCTTTGTCGCATTGCACCAGATCTGCATCGCATCAGGGCGTTGCGGGCCGTATCGCCACGGAAGTGCAGTAAGAAACTGACGCATCCCCTCGCAGAGAAGAACCAACGCATCCCCTATGCATCAGTAGGGACCCGACGCATCACCGTTCTTGAGTGTAAGGAACCGACGCATCACCTTCCCTGCAACACTTTCATTGTATAGCGTTACGCATCCTAAGGTACATTGAACTCAAAGTGTCGCATTTTACATCTTAAGAGAACTAAGCTATTTCTACCATTTTTAAAGTACAGTATTGTAGAATTTTGTCATTTATGGTCTTGTGATAAGTCTATATAAAAATACTTATTTTTATACTACAACTTGTGTGGTGTCCATCTGTAGTGTTGTCACTGGGTTACTGCATGTGTTCACAAATGCTTTACACACTGCCTCTGAGATAAGCCTGTTTGCTCGTGCCAAGCTACCAAGGGGGTGAGCAGGGGTTATTTTAGGAGTGTACCCCCTTACCCTGACTCGATGCAAGGGTCCCTATTTGGTCAACGGTACCTACCTCTGCCAACTAGAGACCCCCAGTTCCAACAGGGAGCCAATGGCCCCCTGAACTGGTTCTAACTGGAGTAAATGTGTAAATGTGTTTGGGGTCTCGTAGCGCTGTATTCATACCGCTGTGGAACCCTTCCTGGTTTTCCTGTGAGATGTCCACTCCTGGGCACCCCCAAGGTGAAGCCAGGCATCCTAGCGCAGTGGGGGCCGTTGTGGAGATTAAGCAAGCTATTGCCCAGAGTTGCAAAGTGGGACCCATGATTAGAATAGGCACCGAGGCGAGAATTGTCAGGTCCGGGGAAATTGAATCCAAGAGCCGCCGAAGCGGGAATTGAACCCTGGTCCCGGGCCAGACCTCTGCATCAGGGTCTGCCGCTCTAACCATTGAGCCACACTTCTCCATAAGGATGGGCACCAGATGTGCCCTTCAAAGCAGTCTAGTGGTGCTGGCAAGCATCCCCACCCTATCCCAATACACTAAGTCATGTCTGGGTGGTCACACCTCCCTGTGACAGGAAACCTATTGTCCTGCCTTTCCCTGCTCAAGCTTGGCTCAGCAGCAGGAGGGCAGAATCTTGTCTCTGGTCGGCAGCAGCCATAGTTTGCTGTCTGGGTCTAGAAGGCTCTTACTGGGAGCACTGACGGCCTCTCAGAGGAGCTTTGCAGTGCATGTAATCATACCTCCAACACTGTTTATGGTGTTGGAGTATGATTCCAACATGTTTGATACCAAACACAACAGGGTTCGTTCCAGCCAGTTTAGAGTTAGCCATTGCGTAATGACGCATAGCCACTCTATGTATCATAATGGCTGATACACTTACAATCCGGAAGAATGGACTCGGTGGATTGTAGGGGTGTCCTGCTCATGCAGGGGCACCCTCACACTTATAACCAAACACCCTGCCTTCAGGATTGAAAGGCCTGCCTTAGGGGTGACTTATAGGTTTTAAGTGCAATGACCTCAGATATAAGGAAACGTAATGGCAGGTCTGTGGTCACAATGTGAGTGGTCTCCTATGGGTGGCATAATACATGCTTCAGCCCATGGGGGACCCCTGGTGTACCTATGCCCTGGGTACCTTAGTACCATATACTAGGGACTTACAAGGGTACATCAGAAGCCAATCTGGGGTGTACCTAGGTACTCACCATGTCCAATTTAGGGTAGAAGCACTTAGACTGGGGTCCTGATTAGCAGGATCCCAGTCAGACTAGTCAGTGAAACATGGGAATGCGACCCACATCTTTACCCCAAACAGGATTTCATAGGGAGTCCGACCACCCAGGGATGTTCTCGGCATGTTATTGAGTGCCCTCTGGACCCCATATAGGTGATGGAACCAAATGCGACCTGAGCCTAGTACCCTTGCCGTTAAAGACTGCTTTAAGTCACGGTTCATCCTCTCCACAACCCCATTTCCCTTGGGCTGGTATGGATATGAGAACTGCAGAGTCACACCCAAACTTCATATGGCTTCTTCGTAAGCCCTAGAGTTAAACCCCGGACCCTGGTCGGAATGTAACGTGGCAACTGTATAAGTCCTGATAAAGACTCTCAGATTCTTTAAACCAGTTCGGGTGTCGGACGATCGCTGTTGCAATACCCACAGGAATCGAGAGTAGGAGTACACTGCTACCAATATGTACTTGTAAGCTCCATCTGATGACAGAGGGCCGCAAGCGTCTAGATAGACACAAGCCAGTGGCTTGTTTGAAATCAGTAGAGGTGTCTGGGGTGGATGCGCTATGGTGAAACCCTTCCATCTGCTACAGATGTCACATTTAAGGAGAAAGTCCCTGGTCTGTTTGTAAAGAACTGCCCACCAAAGAAAAGAACAGTGGAACCTTCTCACCGTCAGCACCTAACCCTTCATTACTCCCAATTTTTTAGTCCCTTGCAAGTTTTATCAAGGGTGTATGTGCACACCGAAAAGCACCCACCGTTACAATGCTTGTTCCTACAGGAACTCAAACAATTAAAACAAAAGCACAGGTGCACCACACTAAATCAATCAGGTCGGTTAGGACAATTATATAATCCAAGTCCAATCAATAAGAGAGAGAGTTCCTTGATATCATCTCTTTAATCCATTTTCATGTTAGAAACACAACACAGCCGACGCGTTTCGTCCTGATACAGGACTTCTTCAGGGCGTCGAGTACGATGGAAATCAATGAACCTCCATAAATAGTGAAGAATGTACTGAAGATGATGTCCTTTGGATCAGATCCCCAACCAGGAATATCTATAAACCAAGTCCGTATGTTAAGGATGAGAGATAGCAATCTCCTTCCAGGTGGAGAAGAGACGATCGTAATCTAGTAGTCACGATCAGTGATGAAAAGCAGCAGCAAGTCTTCCTCCAGTCAGGATGAGTTCATTGATTTCCATCGTACTCAATGCCCTGAAGAAGTCCTGTATCAGGACGAAACGCGTTGGCTGTGTTGTGTTCCTAACATGAAAATGGATTAAAGAGATATCAAGGAACTGTCTCTCTCTTATTTTTTTTCTTTATTTTTTTTTTTTTTTTTAAAAACCTTTATTGGTGCATAGCAAAAGAACAAATACGGGCCTACAACCATCAGGCCGGCCACAAAACAGTTAAGCACTGAGACAAACATTACATCCCCTGTGCATCAATGGTCAAGATTGGCAACGATTCAGGAGTTATACACTGGAAAGATCCTTGACACCAGGGGAAGGAGAAGTGAAGGTTAATTTTAAGGTTTTCAAAATAATTTTATCGAGGAAAAAGTCAGTAGAGGATAGAACCAAGGAGATTCGAGTCCGCAAGATGGCTCCATCACACGGGAGAGCAGCAGCATCATTAAAAACGGCCATAGAAATCTCAGACAGTGAGGCGATGCAGTTATATAACAGGATAGTCACATGAGTAAATACGCACCCCTCCAAAGCCGCCCCCACTCAATCCACCCCACACCCGGACCCCGAATCGGAAACAAGGACAGCGCAGAGACATAGAAGAAAAGGCCCATAGAACTAAAAAGAAACAGTAAATTACCCCCCCACCCTACACCAATGCGGAGGCTACGGCCTGCCCCCCCCCCCAGCATAGTGCCTGTCGCCCAATGAACCCGAAATATAGACAAGAGAGAAAGTAGGAATAAAGGAAAGAAAATAAGAAAACAAAGAAGAAAGCGGGGAGGAGCCCACGTAACCTCGGAGCGCCCGAAACCACCGGCCAACTACGCCTCCACACACTGAGAACCCACTACGCCCGAAGGCGGTCGTGTGAAGATCACTTGTCACAACAATATAATGAAGGCAGACAAATCGCGACGAGTGCGCACAACATATGCAGACAGTTCCAGTCCCAGTCCAGCCCATCCGTGAAACCATGGTGATAGAAATCAATCTAGCCCTGGCCCGATCGCGGGCGTAAGATTAGACTAGCCCCCACATGTAGGCCCCGCAGCCCGTGCAGACAAAGACAATATGGCCGCTTGGCAGAAGATGGAGAAGTAGAGTCACAAAATGGCCGCCGATCATCTATTGAGGACCCCTTGTGCACCATATAAAATCCAGACCTGGCCTGTAAAGTACAGGGGTTCCACATAAAAGAAGCCGTAGGCCACCGTGAACGGTTCCTCGAGGACGTCAGGTGTCGCTCAGCTGGATACTCTTGCGGGCGCGGTGAGGCAGGCAACAACAAAGCAGGCAGCAATGAACGGGGAAACAAAGTGTCTACAATTGAGCAGGAGATCGATTGATCCTGGGTGCCGGGAAAGCCAGATGCAGACACCAGCGTAGCACGATTATACCCAGTCGTTGCGTCCCCGCAAGAGGACAGAAGCACTGGCAGACCCACGTCTTGTTGAGAACCAACGGGGCGCTCACGACCCGCCGCTGTCTCTCTCTTATTGATTGGACTTGGATTATATAATTGTCCTAACCGACCTGATTGATTTAGTGTGGTGCACCTGTGCTTTTGTTTTAAAAGAACTACCCACCAATTGCGCTGCTGCATAATGAAATTGTAGCAGTCACCTCCGCATGTGCAGAGGCCAGACCCTCTTGTGCAGCTAGTATTACGCCAATCTGTGATCTGTGTTTTTTATTACTCTATCCCCCACTCCAGGAATGTGAGCATATGATATGTTTTGCGCATCTAATTTGTAGCAGTCCTTGAGTGGAAAGCCTTCAGGAAAATGGGTGTCGTCACGTTCAGCATTGACAGCCACCAAGATGTCTCTGTCTATCCTCGTGCTATAACGAGTAAGTGCAGCAACCGCAGCAGTGCGAACTGTTGCTTTTGCGTTTCATCAACCATGAAATTCCCTGCAATGTGAATGCCAACATGTTGATGACTAAATGTGTGGATTAGATGAGTCCGTGGGGTGGGAGGCAAGATGGCGATCGCTAGTTTAGCGGTGTGAGCAGCCTCCCATCTCGCTCCCTGACTCCCTGACCCGAAGAAAAATGGCGCTGAAGGAAGACTGACTGGCCGACCCTGGTTTCACAGTGAGCTTGCGGCTAAATTCACGGCAAAATTCACAAGCCTCCGGTGTGAAAAGCGCTAATTTAACACAGCTACCCTCGCCTCTAACTTCCAATAGTATCAGCTGCTCCCGCTGAAGCTGCTATCGGTACATCACTCACCACGTTTCCCGGCTCCCCCCTCCTCGTCATTCCGAACTGAACTCACCGTGTGTGTGACTGTGACTCTATCGGTGCTGGGCTGCCCGCATTTTACACCAACTGTCTTCTATGTGGCTTCTCCTCGTCCAGCTTCCACGGCTTCGATATTTCACCCGGCGTTTTCCGTTTTGGTGGGCTAGACAACCAGCGCTTTGCTCTGTCCGGCGCTCATAAACAATGCCGCCAAAAAACGCTAACCTACAGGTGAAACCCCCAAACACCCGTAGTGGCAAGAATAAGCACGCTCAAACTAATGGCGCAGAGGAGCTGGAAGCTGCAAACTCAATGCGTGGGACATTTAAAACTGGTGAGTCTACATCTGCTTCTTCTGCTAAAAAAGGGGGAGAGCCCTCGAGCAGGAGCTCTAATCAAACTGTACCTGCACTCTTTGAGAAACAAGCTGCCAAAAATGTTACTAATCTGCGCACATTGGCATCGACTGTTTCTCTCGCACCAGCAGACATAGGAGACCCAACCCAGCACGATAATATTGATAACACTAATATCATTGAGGGTTCCTCACAGACTACGGGGGTAGACGGAAATACTGCTGTAATTTCTGTAATCAATGACACTTTATTAAACCCCGATTCCGAATTAGAAGTGATGCACTTCTTTGAGCCTTTGCCTGTATCTGGATCATTATCGCACAGCATTCTGGAATCCGTAGTCTCAAATACTTTGAATACTACTGTTGGTGTTGGAACTGGAGGCGGGGAGCTACTGAACGCTACTACAAATGTTTTGACTAGCCCTATGACTATTTCTGCTCAGCCCACATCAGTGTCTACTGAAACTTTGTGTCAAGAAACTGCCCTGGAGTCTAGTGAAATTTTTTTTTCTATGTCTGACCTCACATCCGATGAAAGCTTGGACAAGGATTGGGCTGATTATCCGGAGGACAGTAGCTTGGGAGAGGACACGGGGGCAAGTGAGACGTCACCTGGTTCTAGCGTAACTGTAAAGAAACATAGGGTCAGGAGGATACCTTCATCTAGGAACAGGTCTAATGTGGCAGAGGACCCTCTATCCATACACCCTAATCTCCCAAATGAACAAGCTATTCTTGAAGAACCTGATTCTGATCCATGTCCGGAAGTGACTCTCTCCGTGATATACCAGACAATGTTGGCTCATAGATCAGATACAAAAATGGAGATTGCCCGCACACAAGGCACATGCCAAAAAGTGAAAAATGCTGTGCGCCGTATTACAAAATTCTGCAACGACATGATGGCCAGAGTCTCGGAAGCCGAAACCAGGATATCTACCCTTGAAGACGAAGTCGCCACACAAAAGAAGGAACTTGCCTTTGTTAAAGCACAACGGGATGATTTCAGCTCCAAGCTTGCTGAGTTGGAAAACCAATCGCGGAGAAATAACTTGCGTGTGTTAGGAGTCCCTGAGAATCTTGGTGGAGCAGATATCCGGAAATTTATTTGTGAACTATTCTCAGCAGAATTCCCGGAACTCACTTCTTGTGACTGGCCGTTGGTCATTGAGCGCGCCCATCGTTTTCCATTTCAAATTAAATCTAAGTCAAAAGAAGGAGAGTACCCGAGAGCCATTTTGGTCAGATTCAATAATTTCTTAGCCAGAGAAGCTATTTTTGATCTGACCAGACCTGACAAAAAGCGTTCTGCTAACGGTTGTTGTTTCTTTGTAAGGCCGGATTTCTGCCAGTCTACTGTTACTAAGCGGTGGCAGTTAAGGCAATTAATAGCAGGTTTCCAAGAAAAAGGCGCCACTGTCTAATCACAAAATCCAGCCCAACTCAAAGTTATTTTCAAAAATCAAACAAGATTTTTTGTTTCAGAAATTTTGGCAAAAGAATATCTCGATTCTCTATGACCTAATGCTTATTTTCAATAGAAATGTTATTTAAAAATGCTATAGCTATGTTGGATTGATATCGTTAGCTGACTGGATTAAGCTGATTTTTGAACACTAATTTTTTTTCGGGTCATCTGGGAGGGGGGCGGGGAGGCACTCTGTGATCCCAGGGACTGGCTGTCCCTGTGCCTCATAAGGTGGGTTGGGGTGAGGGGAGGGTGTCAGGGGAGGGTGTGGTGGGGTGGAGGTGGTGGTGGGGGTGTAATTCAACATCAGTCAAAATTGAGCAAGATATAATGATAATGACTGGTTATTTGCAGGATACGGAGTGTTGTTCAGACTGGTCTACTAATGACGTAATATTGGGCAAAGTAATGAAATCTTTTGCTATTGTGATTTGTTTCCAACTTTATAAGGAGCCATGTTTGATAGACCACAGTTTTCTAATCTCCTTCTGTGTTCCATCATCCAATGGATAGGATAATTAAAATTTGCACTTTCAATGTTAACGGTCTTAATGATGCGAAAAAGAGAGGTATTTTGACCAAAATGATTCATTTGTTACAAATAGATATACTCTGCCTTCAAGAGACACACTTATCATAGGAAAAAAGGGATTTGTTAAAGAATCTGGGATTGGATGTGTTAATAGTTTCTAGGCAGACAGGCATTAAACGAGGCGTAGCTATACTCATGCGCCGGAATCTGGGTACTGTAATCAAGACCTCTGCTGATAAGTGGGGCCGCTGGGCCGCGGCAGAACTTTTAATTTCTCAGAACAGATTCATGATTTACTCAGTCTATGGCCCCAACCTGGATGACTCTGAGCTATTTAATTATCTAAATCAGGAGCTTGCTCTTAGCAGTATTCCCATTATTTTTTGTGGGGATCTCAATATTCACATTGATGCTGACTTCAGCATCAGACAAAATCCAAGATATAAAGGTTTGAAGCCACGGTCTTTTAAGGCTCTGCGGTCTCTGGTTTTAGATAATGCCTTATCTGATGCTTGGCATATTGCCCACCCAGATGAGTATGGCTTTACTTTTTTCTCTGCTCCGCATAGGAAATTTGTTCGTATTGACTACTTTTTTTTATCTCAGTTCTTTTTGGATAAAATTGGGTTAGAAGTTCTGCCTAAACTATTATCTGATCATAACCCTCTCTGCTTAAAGCTTAGTTTTTCATTAGTTGGACAGGGCAATAAATCAACCTGGACGTTCCAGCGGAATTTACTTTTACAACCAGATTATATTCAGTTTATGTCTAATGTTATCCAGGAGTTTTTTTAGATAAACAATGAGTCGGCTTCAGTTCCAGTAGTCTGGGATACATTTAAATCAGTTGTACGGGGAGAGACATTAAAATATGCTAACATTCAATTAAAGGACAAGTGGAACAAATTTAAAAAGGACTGTGATATGGTTCTACATGCAGAGAAACGGCTTGCGGAAAGCATCAAATTGAATAGAGACATAGAGGAATCCCAACTCGATCTATCGATTAAACGCAGCTCTGTTTATGCTCATATAGCCGACCAGGTAGCTCTACATTATAATCAACATCGGACTGAAAGCTATGAACTGAGCGAACAAACCGGGAAAGTTTTAGCACAAAGATTATGCCAAAGAGCTACGGCTAATGAGATTCTTAAAATTCAAGATCTTAACGGGGGCTTTAGAACTTCTAAAGAAGATATACTGGCAGCATTTAATGAATTCTATCAACTGCTGTATCATCAACCGGACAGTGTATCTGATCTCGCCACAAAACACTATCTTGATAAGATTAACACTATAGAAATGTCACTAGAATATGTGGAGTGTCTCAGCGCCCCAGTTACTTGGGAAGAGATTGAATTAGCTATCACCGGTCTTGTGGTCGGCAAAGCCATGGGTCCGGATTCCATTCCTCTAGAATTCTATCGAGTATTTAGAGGAATTCTAAAGCCAGAACTGATGAAGATCTTTTGCTCTGCTTTCGCCGGCAACCCACCTGAGTCATGGTCTCATGCTATTATAGTAATTTTTAAAAAGAAAGGCAAAAATAGTGAAGAACTAGGCTCATATCGACCCATCTCTTTGATTTCTACTGATAGTAAAATGTATTAAAAAATTCTCGCCAATAGACTGAATCCACTGATGCCGACCCTCGTGTTCATCAGACAACATGGCTTTATACTGAAAAGAGACACCACAGACCATGTTAAAAAAATAATAGCATTATTAGACTGGGCCCAGACCTCTGAATCCCCAGTTGCGGTGGCCCTGTTGGACGCAGAAAAAGCGTTCGACAGGGTCTCCTGGGAGTTCTTATGGTCTGTCTTGCTCTGGATGGGTTTTCCCACTGCATATATTAACGCAGTTAAAGCCCTCTATATCCAACCCAAAGCTGTCATAAGAATAACCAATTCTCTCTCTAAGGGCTTTGCGATAACAAGGGGGACTAGACAAGGTTGCCCTTGTTCCCCCTTGCTGTTCGCATTATATCTAGAACCATATCTACGTAATTTATCCTCTGCGGCAGATATTATACCTGTAAAAATTAATACCAACTCATTTAAAATCTTCGCCTATGCGGATGATGTTGCCGTAACTACCATAGACATTAGACGTGCACTACCAAAAATCATTCTCCTGGCGGAAGAATTTGGC
Source organism: Triturus cristatus (assembly GCF_964204655.1). NCBI lineage: Eukaryota > Metazoa > Chordata > Amphibia > Caudata > Salamandridae > Triturus > Triturus cristatus. The sequence goes on from NC_140584.1 coordinate 818,682,118, forward strand.
CTATTATCTGGCTATAAATTAAATGTGGCTAAAACTCAATTAATTCATCCTGATTTTGGCCGACCTAATGAATTAGCTTTTGACTCTGAAGCCCAATTTCTGGGGATAACGATTTCATCCAAGGTCGATGAGATTGTACGCTTAAATACTGAGCCTGTCCTGAACTCTTCTAACAAAAATTTGGATAGATTAAATAACTTACATTTCTCTTTTTATGGCCGAGTCAATATAATTAAAATGCTAATCTTTCCAAAGTTTTTATATTTATTCCGAACCATACCACTTTTGTTTCCGGCATATTATTTCACAAAAATTGATAGAATGATCTCCAGATTCCTGTGGGGGTATCATCGCTCTCGCCGAGCGTTGAAATGGTGTTTTTTGCCCAGACTGAAAGGGGGGTGGGGAGTCCCTAATTTTCGGTTGTATTATTGGCTTATTTCTTTAAGATTTATGGGTATACTCCTTTTTTCGGATATTGTCACTGAAGAATCCGTTTATCCCTCAGTCTATGAATTACTGCTAGGCAAGGTGGCTCCTCAATGCTTAGTCAAAATCATTGAACCCAGTTATTATAAAAAAAAACAAATTTAAGATTATTTTAGCCTGTGCTGCAATTTGGCGACAATTTAGGAAAAAAATTCTCGGTCTGGGTGAAATTAGCTATTATTCCCCAATGTTTAATAATCTTGCCTTACCTCCCGTTTTTCATAACCAAATCACAAGAAAATAGCTCCTTTCAGGAATACAGATTTTGGGAGTGTAGCGGGTCGCAAGGAGACACGGGCACAGGAGAGGTGTTTTCAGTGGATTTTATTGCTTTCACGGAACGTTTGTGCAGGCGGGTACTTCGATAGTAAGGTAGGGGAAGATCTGGACCGCGTGGCTCTGGGCTGGCACGACCTCTTCTCTCTCTCGAGGGGCGAGTCTTCTCCAGATTGCCGGTTCGTTGATGAGTTCTTCGGAGGCGTGGGCGGCCCAAGGAAGAAAGAAACAAGATAGGGGGGAATCAGGTTCCGGGAAGCACGTTCCGGTTATAGGGAAGGGGGGTGAGGGATCACATAGTGCTCTCAATTAAACGACCCAGACTGTGAGTGAAAAAAAAAGAAGTGTTCAGGGGTAGGGTGCGCACTGAGAGCCGTAGACGTTAGGGTCAAGGAGGTTTAAAACCCCTTCCTCCCACCCAGGCTTTGATTCGGCCCCATACCTGTTGTAGCCACACTTCCCTTGAAGTGTGTCACGGGGATGCGCCGGTACGGTGGCCTCCTGGCTCAGCCCTCTGGACGTCTGCGCTGCTCCCGTCTCTTCCTCTGCTTTCTCCTTGTTCTTGGTCTCCTCCTCCTCCGTCGTTCTCCGGTTCGCCTCCGTATCCTCCAGTCACTCGTCCGCTTCCTCTGCTGTTCCGAGCTCCTCCTCGTTCTCCAGTCGCTCGTCCTGCTCCGCTTCCTCTGCTCTCCCGATCGAATCGCTCTGCTCCACACTCCGCTCCTCCAGGTGTAACACACACCGGCTTGTTCTCCTGTCCCGCTACTTCTGGTTCCGGGGTGTCGACGTCACAAAGGGGGCCGGGTCCGGATTCTCCGAACTCCGCCCAATTAAAGAAGCAGTCGCTTCTTTGTGCCTCCTCCTCGGTGTTCCACCATTGCGTGTGAGACAGCTCCCCGTGAGGCTGTGGGGAAAGAGAAGACAGGGGTGACCGACTAAGGATTGGTCCGGGGTCCCCCCTGACTTCGTCACATATGACCTCCCCCGGAATCTCCCGATCGGGGAGAGGAAACCGGGAGAGGAAATCCGCACTAGTGTTTTCGGCCCCCTTTCGGTGTTGGACAGTAAACGAGAAGGGCTGGAGGGATAGGAACCATCTCATTACCCGGGGGTTTAAAGAAGCGTTTCTACTCATCCACTGTAGCGGTGCGTGATCGGTGTATAACGTGAATGGGTGGCCCTCCAGATAATACCTGAGCTTGTCTATAGCCCATTTCACGGCAAGACACTCCTTCTCTATGGTTGGGTACCTTCCCTCTCGTGGAAACAACTTGCGGCTAATGTACAGGATGGGGTGTTCCACCCCATCAGGCCCTATTTGAGAGAGAACTGCTCCCACCCCATAATCGGAGGCATCTGTGTGTACCAGAAATGGTTTAGAGAGACCGGTGATGACAAGACGGGGGCGGTGGTAATAACGCGTTTCAAGGCGGTGAACGCCTCCCACATGTCTTGGCTAGGGGTGTTGAAAAACTGAGGGCGAAAATCCTGTTTCAAAGTGTCTGTGAGGGGTGCTGCGAGCGCTGAAAAGGAGGGGATAAATCTACGATAATAACCGATGAGCCCTAGGAAGGCTCAATGAGCCCATGTCCTAGGACGTACCCAAGGTATTTGACTTTGTGGAAGCCTATGCGGGACTTCTTAGAGTTGATATGCAGTCCGGCGGCCTGGAGAGTTTCACAAATGGCCTTCAGGTGTAGTAAGTGAGTCTCCCAAGAGGGGCTGAATATGATGATGTCGTCCAGATATGCCGCACTGTAGGAATGGTGGTGTTTCAGGACCTTATTCATAAGGCGCTGGAATGTCGCTGGGGCTCCGTGTAACCCAAACGGCAAGACATTGAACTCATAGAGCCCATCTGGGGTGGTGAAGGAGGTCTTTTTCCTATCTTCTTCACGTAAGGGGACCTGCCAATACCCCTTGGTCAGGTCCAGCGTGCTTATGTATTTGGCTTCCCCTAGTTTCTCAAGGAGTTCATCCACTCTGGGTATCGGGTATGCGTCTAACGTTGACACAGCGTTGAGTGAGCGAAAGTCCATGCAAAAGCGTGTGCTGCCGTCCGGTTTGGGCACCATGACTATGGGTGACGACCAGTCACTCCTGGACGGACGGATAACCCCCAATCGCAGCATTTCTTCCACCTCTTTTTGAACGACCTGTCTTTTGGCGGCGGGTATTCGGTAAGGGCGTACCTTCACCGAGGTTCCTGGCTGTGTCTCTATCCGATGTTCAGCAAGCGAGGTCAGTCCGGGCCTGTCCGAGAAGATAGGGGCGAACGGGGTTAGTACTCCGCGTAACATCTCGGTCTCATGGGTCTTCAAGTCGTCGTTGATGACCAGTTGTTCTAGGGTGGAGGCGGTGGAGGTCCCAGTCGGTAAAACCAAGGTGACTTCCTTGGGGGGGGGGCCCCAAGCCATTTTTTTAAAATGTTGATATGATAGGTTTGTTGCTTCCTAGGGGACATCTGTAACAGGTAACTGGTCTTCCCTATGGTGTCCAGGATTTTATAGGGCCCTGTCCATTCCGACTGAAAGCGTTTTGTCGGCGAGGGCAACAATACCACGGCCCAGTCGCCAACCTCTAGCCTTCTCCATTTCTTTCCTTTATCGTAGTATGCTTTTTGTTTGGTTTGGTTTTTCTCGAGATTGGTGTGGGCGAGGTCTCTCAATTTTCCCAGGGAGTTTTTGAGAGACAGGCTGTAGTCTAATAAGGTTCTCTCGTCATTTTTTTCGCCCTCCCAGGCTTCCTTCGTCATCTCTAAGAGGGAACGGGGTTGTCGTCCGTAAAGCAGTTCGAATGCAGAACATCCGAGGCTACTTTGTCTCTGTCCGCGTATCACATATAAAGCCAGCGGGAGTAGTTGATCCCAGTCCCGCCCACTTATTGACAGCATTTTCTTGAGGGTGGCCTTTAGGGTCCCGTTGTATCGTTCCACGAGCCCATCGGTTTGTGGGTGGTATACCGAGGTTTTTATTTGTTGCACGTTCAGTGTCTTGCATACCTCCTGCATTAAGCGGGACATGAAGGGAGTCCCTTGATCCGTTAAGACCTCCTTCAGGAATCCGACTCTCGGAAACAATTCTACGACCTTCTCTGCTATCGCCCTTGAGGTCGGGCTTTTGAGGGGGAAGGCTTCTGGGAATCGGGTGGCGTAGTCCACAACGACAAGTGCGTAAAGATTGCCTTTCCGACTTTTGAGGTCCATCCCGACTCGTTCAAAGGGCGTACCGATGATGGGAAGGGGTTGGAGAGGTACGGCCGGGGGGCGATGAGTGTTCTTCCGTTGGCAGACTTCACAGGAGAGGCAGTGGTTTTTTATCTCTTGGTATACCCCTGGCCAATAAAAATACCTCAGGATGTTGTGGGTGGTTTTCTCACTCCCCATGTGGCCGGCCAATAAGTGGGTATGTGCGTAAAACAGTATCTGTTCCCGGAATGAGGTGGGGACCAATAGCTGTAAGGGATCGTCCGCCTTACCATGTCTGTAAAGGAGCCCCTCTTGTATCATGAAACGGGGATAACTCGGGGAGAAGCTGTCTTGCTCCGCATGTGCTCGTTCCCACGCATTAAACAAAGAGGGGTCGCTAGTCTGCGCGAACCTGAAGCTCCTGTCGGTGACCCAGGGATCAGGGGAGAGAAGGGTAGGGACGGCACTTGGGGAGTGGGCAGGGGGTCCCTTCAGCGAGGCCGTAAAGAGAGCGTGAAAATGGGGATTATCGGTGCCTATTATAATCTCCTCTGGTAACGTTTCAAGGACCCCCACCCGGACCTCGTGGACTTTTCCCACCTCTTTTTCTAGGGGTACCTGTGCTAAGGGGTAGGGTTTCACGTCCCCGTGAACACATTTAATGTGTACCCATGTTTGGGGAACTATCTGTGCAGCGCGTACAAAGACCCCACGTATCACCGACTGCTTACACCCTGAGTCTAATAGGGCTTTGGCGGCTCTCCCATTCACGGTTACCCTTACATGATAGGCTCCGCCTAGTTCGGCTGAGTATAGAACGGTCTTAGGCAGGTAGCCCACCTCCATGGGTTCTTCGGTTCTCTTTTTCTGGGGGCACAATCGAGCGATATGTCCCCAGGCCCCAATTCAAAACATTGTGGTCCCCTGACGGAAGACATGTCCATTTTGGGGAGGGGACGAGGTAATGTCAGTTCCGATGGGGTTCGGGGTTTCCGATCTGGTCGAAGAACGGGTCTTGTTCCTTTCTCGGCGTCGCCGGCGTAGGGTCTGGGTTGTGCTCGGGAGAAGGTCACAGCCATGTCGACCGCTTGGGCGGTGGTGAGGCGGGAATGTTGCCGCAACCATCGTTGCGTTGCATAAGGGAGAGCATCCAAATACTGCTCCAAATATATTTTGTCCATAATGTCTTCTTTGGTACTGCTAGCGGGAGTGAGCCATTTGTCTGCCGCGGCCTTCAGGCGAAAGAAAAGGGTTTTTGGATCCTCGCCGCTAGCCCCTCTTTCCTTGCGGAACCTTACTCGGTAGGCTTCCGAGTCCATCCCTAAATGGTCCAAGATAACTGTCTTAATTATGGCGTACGGAGTATCGCCGGAGGCATTCGCAACTTGGTACGCGGCCTGGGCCTCGCCCGTCAAGAGGGGGGCGAGGAGGAAGAAGGGCCATTTCTCCGAGGGCCAGCCACACGCGAGGGCGGCTCTCTCAAAGTTCAATAAGAAAGCGTCCGGATCATCTCCCGGTACGTACTTCTGCAGAGATATCCCCGAGGGGTTGGGGGATGGTCGTGCCTCCCGGGGCACTGGACTTCCCGAGCTGTCGACCATGAGCTTCTGTAGACCCTCTAACTGTGCCGCTACCGTGTTGGCAAAGGTTTCGCGATCGGCTTTGGCTGCGGTGAGCTGCTGTTCTACGACCCAGCCCAGCTGTTCCTGGCCTTTCACCAGATGATGTAGGATCTCTTCCATCTTCGGGGTACAGATGGTTACCTTGCTGCCCACATTCTCCACCACTTGTAGCGGGTCGCAAGGAGACACGGGCACAGGAGAGGTGTTTTCAGTGGATTTTATTGCTTTCACGGAACGTTTGTGCAGGCGGGTACTTCGATAGTAAGGTAGGGGAAGATCTGGACCGCGTGGCTCTGGGCTGGCACGACCTCTTCTCTCTCTCTCTCGAGGGGCGAGTCTTCTCCAGATTGCCGGTTCGTTGATGAGTTCTCCGGAGGCGTGGGCGGCCCAAGGAAGAAAGAAACAAGATAGGGGGGAATCAGGTTCCGGGAAGCACGTTCCGGTTATAGGGAAGGGGGGTGAGGGATCACGTAGTGCTCTCAATTAAACAACCCAGACTGTGAGTGAAAAAAAAAAGAAGTGCTCAGGGGTAGGGTGCGCACTGAGAGCCGTAGACGTTAGGGTCAAGGAGGTTTAAAACCCCTTCCTCCCACCCAGGCTTTGATTCGGCCCCGTACCTGTTGTAGCCACACTTCCCTTGAAGTGTGTCACGGGGATTCGCCGGTACGGTGGCCTCCTGGCTCAGCCCTCTGGACGTCCGCGCTGCTCCCGTCTCTTCCTCTGCTTTCTCCTTGTTCTTGGTCTCCTCCTCCTTCGTCGTTCTCCGGTTCGCCTCCGTATCCTCCAGTCACTCGTCCGCTTCCTCCGCTGTTCCGATCTCCTCCTCGTTCTCCAGTCGCTCGTCCTGCTCCGCTTCCTCTGCTCTCCCGATCGAATCGCTCTGCTCCACACTCCGCTCCTCCAGGTGTAACACACACCGGCTTGTTCTCCTGTCCTGCTACTTCTGGTTCCGGGGTGTCGACGTCACAAAGGGGGCCGGGTCCGGATTCTCTGAACTCCGCCCAATTAAAGAAGCAGTCGCTTCTTTGTGCCTCCTCCTCGGTGTTCCACCATTGCGTGTGAGACAGGTCCCCGTGAGGCTGTGGGGAAAGAGAAGACAGGGGTGACCGACTAAGGATTGGTCCGGGGTCCCCCCTGACTTCGTCACAGGGAGATTTATACAAAGATGCTCAATTCTCTTCATTTTCAGCTCTCCAAACTAAATATGGTCTACCACAGCATCATTTTTTCAAGTATCTTCAGATCCGGAGTTTTTTAGAATCAAAAGGTTTTCTCACTCACTCCTGTATGAATCCTAATAAGATATTAGAAACTACGAGGAAAGCAAAGAAAATAGGCCCAGTTTATCAAATGACTATTAATCAATTTGAAGACGATTTATCTTCTGTGGAGAATAAATGGCAAAGGAAGCTAGATTTAGTAAATATCGATATGGGAAGATCAATCGAGTTATCCATTAAGGTACTCTTTAACGGATCCCTTCAAAGCCAACATTATATGTCTATTTTCGATCTTTATTATTCTCCCGCTAAGATAGCTAAGTGGAAGGCTGGCGCTGAATCAAGATGTAACCGCTGTGATGAGGTGGATGCGGACTCCATTCATATGTTTTTTAAATGTGAGAAACTTTCTTGTTTTATTATCGATATTGAGTCTTTTATTAATAATAATTTAGGGATTGCTGTGAAATTTTCTCCTGAACTGGTAATTTTTGGTTTTCAAGCAGATCAGTCTGGGATAAGACATATGGCTGAAGAAGCATTTTTGTTTATCTGTATGTCCGTTTTCCGTTTCTGCATCACTTCTCGTTGGATTGATAATGAACCCCCAACCTTTCATCAATGGCAATGTAAGCTGCTCTCTATTTATCATTTAGAAATGGCTATGTATAGGCTTAAGGGGATAAGGAAAAAAAGGCAAGGATCAAAAATCTGGGATCCAGTTACTAAATGGATTTAAGACACTCCCTCTATTTGTGTATTTTCGCTGTCTGTTTCTCATTTATATCATTTCTGCTCCTTTTTACATTGCTCAATGTATGACTGTTTGTTGAAGTAAAGCAATAAATAAAAATTAAAAAAAAAAATAGATGAGTCCGTGGCAATCAATATTTCAGCTTTGCCACCTGTACCCAAAGTATCTTGTGCTTTATTGTGCGACCTTTTGAATCTCTGAATTCATTATGGCTCCAGTAATATAGGTATTCATTATAGGACTGGACACATTAATACGAATCACATACTAGAAGTGTGAGAATCTGGGATCCGTATCTCCTAGTGCCAGAATTAGAGCCTTTAGTTCTGCCAGTTGCGCTGTGCAATCACCAAGTAACTGCGTGTAGGTCTTCTGCCGATGGAATTCTCCATCATTCATACACCCTTTCAGAATTGCATACGCTGCTGAGTACTGGTGCTTAGTCCCTTCGGCAGGCTAGATAGAACCATCAGTATATATGATATAATCATAATGATCTAGAGGCATTATTTCATAAGGCAGAGGATATTCTTGTTCGTACTGCAGAAAAGCTTGTGTTTGTAGTGTAGAATCAAATCTGTAGTCTACATCTGTTGCGGTGAGTGAGTTAGCCCTTTGTCTCCATGGTTGGATGTAAAGCTTAAGCATTTGGAACGATTGCTTTGGTGACGGCCTCTAAGGTCAACACCGTGGACACGAAAACTATGCGTTTACCGTGAGCCAGGGCCCACTCTTTCACCACAGCAGTCTATACTGCTGTTAGGATTTTTTCAGTAGGTGCAAAACGCATTTCAGCGTTAGTGTATAAATGTGATTTATATGCAGTTGGTACAGTGTCACTTTCATTTCCCGTGATGACGCGGATCACCAGGTTTGTTGTGTTCACACTTGTGTGTAAATGTTTGAAAGCTATCATGTCAGCTTCTATGGAACGTAAAATATTTGTGTGTTCCTGTGTCCAATGTGTGCTTGAGAAGTATTGATGTATCAAGTCGTAGAATGGTTTAACCCATTCTGTGTAATCTTGAATGTATTTTTTGCAAAAATGTAGGAATCCCAATATGGATTGTAGTCTTTTCAATGTTGTTGGAGGTTAAAGCAGCACTAATTTCTCTAAGAAGTGTGCCTCAAGGCTTTTGCCTTTACTTGACAGCTTATATTCCAGAAAAAGGACATTGAGGTGGGCAATTTTTGATTTTTTAAGTTGAATTTGTAGCCCATATAAGCAAATCCCAAAATTATACGATCTACTCTTGTCAAGTTTTCCATGAGGTCATCATCCGTCAGATAAATGTCATCGGCATAGGGCAATGTCTGGTCATTTAAATTTTGTAGTAGCTCTGTTACTCTGGCTGAAAACAGCCCATGGCTATTCTTATACCCATTGGGTAGTCAACAGAATTGCCAAGGAAGAGCCTAGCCCTGAAATGCGGTCAGATGTCTGCTTCCAGGCGCTATATTCTGGGAGAAAAATCCATTTGAGGTATCAAGTGTTGTTTTGTATTTCTTCCACACAGTGCTGTTCATTAGTGCTGCACTTTGTGCATTCTGTATTGCAAGTGCGCTAGTAGCTGTGTTTAAGTGTCTGTAATCTAATACTAGACATTATGAATGGTCCGGTTTCGTTACTGGAAACAGAGAACTATTCATAGATGAGGTGCAACCTTCTTTTACACCTTGGTATTCAAGTTGTTCTAGGATTTCCCTTACTTGTTTTTTAGCTTCATGTTTAATTGGGTATTGTCATTGAGGTTGTGGGATCATCCTCAGTGGGATCTCATGATAAAGGGAACTGTCATCCTACCCTACATGGTTACGGTATAATACAGGTGCTAGTGCTAATGCTCACTCCTTGACTTTGAATGTTTCACTAATTTTGGAACGAGGTTGGAGAAAGAAGGTAAATTATTGTTTCTGTGTATGAGCAATCCATTACAAAATCAGTTGGCCAATCCTTTTCAGCCAAGAGAATGTTGTGACCTTAAGTTAAGTCCTCCCAAAAGAGATCATTTATGTATCTAGGTATGTCTCCCTCCAATTTGAGTTGTATTTCATATAAACGATGGTTGACGCTTACCCTAGTATCATGTGTTTCCACTGTGATATACTCACTTAGCGTTACTCCCGCCTGACAATCCTTTGGGTTGTGGCGAACTATCGTTACTTCTGCTGCGCTGTCTAGCATTGTTACTGCCCATTCCCTGCTCAGAAGTTGAGTCCCCAATATCCGGGGCATGCCTGACCTTAAGTCCAGCTACCTTCTTCGTTTTCAATTGAGGCTTGGAAGGTTTTGGTTTATTTTCCTGTTTGACTATGTAGTCAGATGAGCAGTGTAAGGCTTTCTTCATTTCACATGCTCCTCTGATCTGCATTCTGACCGTCCACATCTCTCTGAACATTTATCGGTTGACCCCTGGAATGAATGAGATGAACGGGTATCAGTATCCTGATTTCTGTCAGGCAGTCTAATATTATCACAGTTTTGAAGATTACATTGTTTTCCAATGCTTCCTATTAAGGAGACCCACCTGTGACTTTGTGTATTTATTTTTTTGTGTATTGTCCCACTTCTACCTTGTTGAAGAGTCGGGTACTTGCCTAGAGTTATCCTCAGAATTACTCTTCATTTGTGGTTTACCAGGTTTGGGTCCCAAATTATCTCTACCTAGATAGCACAGATACTTTACAATAAATATGGTATGTCACAATTAATATCTGGACCCCTGTTCGATTTGGATTATATTACCAAACATTTGCCTTGGTTATAGACCAGAGGAGACCTTACTTCCGCTTAAAGTTGCTTTTTTCCATTTTTCCTACTGTTCCAATAAAATATATGTGCTGCAATGATCAATTGACAGAAGCAAATTAAAGTTATTAGACGTACTAAGACAGTGAACAGAATGAAAAGTTCCACGATTGTGCTAAAACAATGTATATATGCAAGCATATAAGACAGTATAAAAATCTGGCGTACTCCTACTATGTGTCCCCTAACCTAAGTGTCTAGGGCGTGTGTTTGTGTTCTGCCAAGAATCCCCATACTGAATGATCCATTCCCCGTTACCTGAAGGGAAAGAATTTAGGCCCACATCGTGGTCACGAGCTGGACACCCCTCGCAGAGATATCCACAATCCGGTGGGCCAGAGCATCGGCATGTAGAGACCTTGCAAATGACAGCAAAGCACTCCTCTGCAAACACAAGAAACAGATGCTCATTTATAACAAAAGGCACCCTTGCCTTGGACCAAGATCTTGATCAGGTTGCCATTGTTTGTGTTATCGATAGCCATGTCGCCAAATGTTTGAAAAAACCCAGCACATTTGCATAACGCATATATAAACCTTGTACATGGCGCCAAGGTAGCATGATAGTGTTCTTGCGAAGTTGATTCTGTAAGCAAGTATAGTTTCCAAGAAACTAATCCAGACTGTCATTTGTGAGAGTAAAGGCAACTTTAGGAAGAAATCTGTGTACATGTAAAAATGGCAGTGTTCCCCTCTAGGCCCAACTGGGACACATGACAGGACACGTTTCAATTGGACTGGGGCGCTCAGCTGTTTTATGCATTCCTCTGTATCCTTTATTCCTCGGGTTCTGAGGAAGATTTGCCAAGACCGGGCCCAAGTCATATTAATAGCCACAGTTTGGCCACGAAGAGTGTGGTACATAGACATTTACTTGCTGTGCCCCCTGCTCCGTCTCCCTCACATGGCAGACCGCCTCTCGCATTCGCAGGGCAGGTTCTACACCCCACCTCTAGAGCCTGCACGTACATGCCTGGAGATTGAACTGGTAACGTGAGTTCTTTTTCTCTTCCTCCAGATGTGGTGGATATTATTTTATTGGTCAGAAAACAACCCAAGTTGGTTTATGCTGGCGAATGGACGAAATTGGTGAAGTGGTGTGAGAAAAAGATCATTGACCCTTTAAAAGCTCATTTGTCTATCATTTTATGTTTTGCACTTTCCCTGGCGCAGTAAGGTTGTGCAGCTGCAACAGTTAAGGGATATTTGTCTGCCCTTTTGGCATTTCTTTGTTTACCTGGCCAACCTTCTATTGTCAAGTCCTCTATAGTTTTAAAGTTTCTGATAGTACATACTAACAAGTTTACTCCCGCTCCATTTATTATGCCTCCGTGGGATCTTAATTTGGTGCTTCCCTCCCTTTATGGGTGCTCCGTTTTTGCCCTTACATAGTTGTCCTGTAATGTTGCTTACTTTCAAAACAATTTTTCTGGTTGCCATATCGTCGGCTAAACGTGTTAGTGAGTTGCAGTTATTAAGTGTGATACCTCAAGTCACAACTTTCTATGCCGATAAGTTGGTTCTAAGAACCAGGTCTGCTTTCCTGCCAAAGGTGCTTACCCCCTTCCACTTGGGCAAATTTATCCCCCTTCCTACTTCCTATCCTCCTCCACATCCATTTAAAGAGGAGGAGAGGCTTCATTGTTTGGACCCTAAAAGGGCTATGAGCTTTTATGTGGACAGAGTTTGTGATCTCCGGCTGAATGATCAGCTGTTTGTTTGCTGTGTGGGCAAGATGAAAGGAAAAGCAGTTCATAAGAGGACATTGTCCAGATGGATTATTCTGTGCATCAAGATCTGTTACGCATAGCACAAGTGGTTGTCTATAACAAAAAATCGAAGGTATTTACACTGGGCTGTAGGACTCGACAGGGATGTCCGCCGTCCTCCTTGATATTCGCGCTGACTCTGGAGCCCTTGGCAGCATGGATCCGTAGAGACCCCATAATTCGGGGCTTGAAATGGGCTGAAACCTGGGAGGACGGCATCTCCCTATATGGTGATGACATTCTGCTGTACCTTGCATCGCCCAAAACATCACTCCATGGAGTGCTTAACATATTTACAAACTTCGGCAAATATTTTGGATATACAATCAACCGGAATAAATCCTTGATGTATGTCCTCAGCGGAGGGACTCCTCCTTTACCCAGGGGCTGCCCTATTCAGGAAGCGAAAGAGGGATTCCAATATCTTGGAATATTTAATACAACAGACCCCAAAAACCAGTTATGATTGTAACCTACTCCCCCCACTGCAGAGAATGAAGCGAGATGTGACTAATTGGAAAACTCTCCCAATATCGTTATTGGGGAAAGCAGCATTGTTCAAAATAATGTCATTACCACGCTTCCTCTACGCGCTCCAGAATTTCCCAAATCCTGTTCCGGTGAAATATTTCAAGGAGGTGGAGTCTCCAGAGGGAACTGGGTTGAGATGGTCTACCTCGTATATCATTACCAAAATTAGTCATATGATGGGGGAATCGGGCTCCCCGACATCAAAAAATATTATTGGGCGGCCCACCTGGCTGCTATCAATCAGTGCACATACCGTCACTGGGATGACTCGGGCTAAAAGATAGACAAATGGCTACTGCCAGGCGGTAACTTCAGTATGGCCCTCTACCCCAAAACCCCTAAAATGTCCCCTGACGGGGCCAACCAGGCATTCGGTACAGGTGTGGCATGCAGCCAATAGAATATGGCTTGGGAACATGAAACTACGCAAGCTACTCCTCTGTGGGACTCGAAGCAACTGGGCACCCTGAAGAAAACGAAGGGGTTTGAAGGGTGGGACATGATTGAGATCAAAAAGGTAGGTGACCTATGGAAGAGGGGAGAGAATATATCATTCGCCACCCTGCAACAGGAGTATGAGTTGGCAAACACAAAATACTTTCGATACCTGCAAGTGAGACACGCATTAGTATCGCAGATACCCAAGGGAGAATCTCTCCCAGAGGCCTCACCGGAGGATAGGTTGCTCGATGGATACATGCAAACAAAGGCGGTATCCCTGACGTGTAAGAAGCTGATTAATAATGCCCCAGATCCCCTTAGAATGATGCAAGAGCACTAGGAAGAAGATGGTTTAGAGTTGGACAATGAGAAGTGGCAGGAAGTGTTGGCCTCCCCAAGGGAGGTCGCAATCTCTGCCCGATTACGACTGGTTCAAATCAAGATCCTCCATAGAATATATGTCATGGGATCTAAGCTAGTCAGGATGGGTAGGGCAGACGACTGGAGGTGCTGAAAACAATGTGGCCAGACAGGCACATTCATGCATATTTTGTGATAATGTGTGCACATTCAGAAATACTGGAAGGGAATTCACAACTGTTTTAGAGAGGTCCTCGGTCTGGATATGGGAATTGAGGCCAAAAGATGTCTGTTGAACGTTTGGGAAGCCACTGATTTGAATAGTAAAGACAAAATATGGGTGACACTGGGATTGATGGTAGCCAAAATGAATGTTGCTAGGATGGGGGGTGGGAGTGCAAGTGCGTCTCCCACAGTGGAGGCATGGAAGGGTGAAATGGATTGGTGTATGACAAAGGAAAAAAACGGTATATTTAGCAAGAGGTTGCCCTCAAAAATGGTCTCAAATATGGAGCAAATGGAATGAATACCACGGTAATATTTGTGTCCCACCAACTGTTCCCTCTCTCACAGATCCAGATACACCATAGATGTAACAAAAGAATTCTAAGTATCATAATGTACAGCAAAGTTATGTATGTATGTCTATGTGAAATCATGACTTATCCCATCTGATTGTTGTTCAATAAAAAGAGTTAAAAAAAAGAATCTGTTATACAATGGCTAACAAAGAACCACCTGAAGGTATTAGAGCTCATTGTACTAGAACTAAGTCTTCTACTTCTGCTTTAGCCAGAGGTGTTCCTGTGCTTGTAAGGTGGCAACGTTGGTCTCACTCCACACTTTTGTGAAGCACTATTGCTTAGACTCTGAAGTGAGGATGGACAGTCATTTTCCCCATTCGGTTTTTCAGTATTGTTTGGTGTAGGCAGACAGACACTTACCTCCGAGTGCGGGACTACTTGGAAATTCTATTGAAAAGGTGAGGAATCCATAGGCAGATGTATCCATTAGAAGAACAAATTACTTACCTTCGGTAATGCTTTTTCTGATGGATACAGTATTTACCTCTGGATTCCTGAATGACCAACCCGCCACCCCACTGCTTGTCTGCTTATACCAAAAGCAAAGCTGGTTGTATATTGTGTTTATTTATGATCATAGCTGCATATTTACATATATAGGTTTATATGTATATAAGTCTTTTGTATGAGTTCTATCATATGCTTTTGCATATGGACTGTTAGTTGCACCTGTTCTCCCCGAAGGCACGAAAAAAGAGTGGAAACTGACATCAGTGTACCAACAATGTCATCTTATGGCTCCAATGTTGTCAGACGAGCCGCAGGCGTAGCCATGGCATTATGACGTCGACGTAGTAGAGCTGGAAATTAAAGTTTCAGTGGAATGCTGGTACATTGGGGTTTATAAAAGGTGAGGAATCCACAGGTAGATACTGTAACTATTAGAAAAAAGAATTACCAAAGGTAAGTAACTTGATCTACAGGGCTCAAAAAGTCTCAAGACCTCGACCTCCATATCCCCTAAATTCAAAACTGGATAACTAAGATTAAGCTAAAGATGAAGCCATAGAAGACAGAATGCCTCCTGCTGTCCTCCAACAAAGGCCAATGACTTCACTGGGAGTGGGGAAAAGAGCTGAAAGAGATGGGCCTTACTCCAAGAACTGTATTACCACACTACAGTATTCTGTTGATATAGTAAATTATGTTATCTTCACTGTATTACCTTTGTAAAATGTTCTGTTATCCTGTGATCAGGGTCAAAAGGCACTAATTCACATACTAACTACAGCTCCAAGATTTGGCCTCATAATCAGTAGAGGACATGGACGCCTTGGGTTTCTCACTTCAACATCACTCTGCAGCCTTGAGGACTAAGCAATCATGGACTGGTGTGTGTGTGGGGGGGGGGTAGCAACTACTCAGTGCCCTCATGTCTGTTTGGGAGGGGAAAGCATTCTGAATTGGTGATGGGTATTGATTTCTGCAATGTCTTGCACTGCCTTGACTATGAAGGTCATATATTTAGTGATCAATATTCCTTGTACTGCTGCAAAGGATATATCAATACATATATTTATCTAAAAAGAAAATCCCACAAGTGCCCAGAAACAGTGCAGTTAGCCACTTACACTCTACAAAAAATATACTCTCATCAATTATGAACTGGTTGGTACTGCCTTTCCCAGTGTGGACGATGTTGCTTTAACTTTTAAAACAATACTATTTGCACGAGCTGACCTCTTGGATAGTAATTTAGAACCTGACATTAGTGCGACAAGCGTTTACTGTGCCAGTAAGTCAGACCTTGGCAAGTGTGCAAGCTTCTTTTTTTGTAAAAGTGCAATATGCAAATAAATTGTCCAAAAAAAAGGGGCGGCCCTGCATACCAGGCTGTTATGACAGATTGGGCAGTAAACAGTAGAAGCTTTGAGATGTACTTTATTTATATAAAGTAAGGAGCCCACATCCAACAGGTCCTCGTCCTCCGACTTCCAACAAACTTGCCTAGGCTGTGTGCTTCGGAAACTCACAGAGCAAGATACCAGAACATGGAACATGCAGTTAAACTGAAACAAGTCCACAGATTGATAAATATACATAAGCAAATAACTGAGGTAGACACAAACAAAGGACTAAGGGCCATATGTATTAAGCAAAATTGCGATTGCAAACGCCGAATTTCGGCATTTGCGATCGCAATTTTGCTAAGTGGTATGTATGAAGGCAAATCTGCGTGCCAAATAAGGAATCACAAAAATTGCCATTCCTTATTTTGCAATTGCATTTAAGGAATCGCAAATTTTGTGATTCCTTAAATGCAATGTAATAAGCACCAAAAAAGTGCAATTTGGCCTTATGGAATCGCAAATTACCACCAACTACAGGTTGGTGGTAATTTGTGATTTCTTTCAAAAATGCATATTTTGCATTTTTCAAAGTGGCATGTAGCGCACACACATGCCCTTAGGACATGTATGTGTGCCACATGTGCACCCATGCTCATTTCAGGGGTGCAATAGGGTGTCCTTTTGACACCCTGGCACACTTGAAATTGCATTCTCAATTTGCGATTCTCTAATTGAGAATTGCAAATTGAGAATGTCTTCTCATTCATTCCTATGGGCCTCTAGGCCCATAGGAATGAATGGAGAGGTATTCCTTAATTGCGAATTGCAATTTGCAATTCGCAATTAAGGAACATGTAGGATTCGCAAAATTATTTGCAAATCCTACATACATAGCATTTTGCGATTCTCAAATAGCGATTCTCTAAAAATCGCTATTTGAGAATCGCAAAACCAAAGTTTCATACATATAGCCCCAAATGTCATGCAATACATCATCTTTCCCCTTATGATAAAAAACGGAGTAAAATAACGTATTAACTGAACTATTAAACTACTAAGGAAGATAAAAATCCTTATATATTGTTGGCATGGAGAAATTGCGAGATGCTTTAACATTTTCTATTCCTATAACTTGGTTTGTCTGTTCAACTGAAGATCCTTAAACTGTCTGTACACCTGTCCAAACAGCATGTAATCCACTAGCAGCCAGATCAGGTAATGACAAGGAGGAATAATCGTCCTGTAAACATGAACTACAAACACTTCCAAAATCAGGTTCACAAGAGTTTGACAAGATTGAATCTGAAACATTAATCTCCCTGGCATTTAGGCTTTCTGGAAATCCAAAGGAAGGATGGATCAAATCTTAAACATATCCTCCTTTGCACTCCATAACCTTTCCAGCTTGTTCTGGCGACAGTTTGACCAAGCATCTGTTGCTCCACCATCCATTTTTATAAAGAACAGAACCATTTAAGACTTTGATGATTTGAACTGGTGAAGAAAAAACGGACTCACCATTCTTGACTTTTGTTGGTCTTTTAATCAACACCCAATCGCCAACTCCAAAATGTTGTTCTTTTACACAGATGTTTGTGGTCAAAATATGCACTTGAAAAGGTCCGTTAAGACAAAGTCTCTTGGCGACGTTTTCATTATCTTTACAAAAACAACAGTCAACCTTGGAAATTAAGTTCTTAACCCATCTCAGCACCCATTCTGGGCAAACCTTTAATCGAGATTCCCATGGCCAAAGTTGATTGTATTCCTTCCTTTAAAAACGTATTCATCCTATCAACTAATCTGTTGAAAGTTGGAGAATGTAGTGCCACCTTGAAATGTTTAATATGAATCAATAAAAGCTTTCATTAGTACAGATGTGAAGTGTGTAACTTTATCGGTTACTAACTCTTTGTGTGGACCTTAAATTTCAAAAATCCTTCAAAGGACTTTAATTACATTTAAGGCCCAGAAACAAATACATTCTCTAAGAACACTTTCACATGGCCAATCTTCAGGTTGTCATCCTGTTTTTACAACATGGCAACTACATGGCCGCACTCAACCTCATGGACACCTATTTCCCCATTCCAATCGATCCAGCACATTGCTGGCACCTTAGATATGTAGTCAGCGGACAACATTATCAATTTAAAGTGCTCCCCTTCGGAGTCACTACTGCACCCAGGGTTTTTACTAAATGCCTCGCAGTGGTGGCCGCGCAGGCAAGGCATACACGTCCTCCCTTATCTGGATGACTGGCTCATTATAAGTAACACTCATCAGAAATGCCACTAACACACTCAGATCACCATCATCCTTAGGCATAAACTAGGCTTTACTCTAAACACCTCAAAGTCAAACCACCAATCCCTTCAGATTCATCCTTATCAGGGGAGCAGTTCTCAATTCCGAGGTGAATAAGAATAACTTTATTGTACTGTTAATTAAAACTCACAATATTAAAACTTCCATCATTAAAAATCATTCAAACCTTGTTTTACACTTCTATTATTCGAGTAAGAAGAAAAAAGTATTTTACACTCTATAAAATCGATACAATCTCAACTGCATTGTCTGTATAGTCCTTTTCTAAGTTTATAAAGTGAATGTGCCTCTGTTTGCCGGAGCGTAATTATGACTTGGCAAGTGTCTTGGCGGACTGTTCCTTTGTTTGGTTAAAATGCTGTTGCTTGCTGTACTTCAGATGTACCGTATGGCTAGCTCGTAAGTCTTCTGGCCGCTATATTTATCAATTCTAAGGTGGGCATGGCCTACCCAAATACCACCAGGATACAGTCTTTTCACATACTCATCCCTCTCTTCCAACTAGGCCAACAGGTCACTGTCAGGACAGTCATGCGTCTCCTAGGCATGATGGGCTCCTGTATCACCATAGTACCCCATGCCAGATTACACATGCATCGTCAAACAAAAAGAGTCCATCTGCGCCGATTGGATTATCTTTCCACTCTCATATTAGAAAATAGAGAGTTTTCTTAAAATAACCCTCACCCACCAAGATTCCACTTGGCATGCTTCATCATCGGGATCATCCTGTCTCGCTGTGGAACGGGCGTGCTGCGACCAAGAGGAGACGTGGGAGCACTTTGCTGGTCAAATACATAGTAAAAGTCTATCTAGAGTTAAAAATACCTAGCTAAGTAGGAACTAACGTTTTATTCGGACCTCTTGCTGGTATAGTTAACAAGCATTTACAATGCAATAGTCTCGGCATTGTTAAAGTTAGAGCTATTGGCATTGCTCATGACATTATTTTTGTTTATGTTTTTTTTTAAACATTTAACGAAACGGCATTGTTATTTACAATGTCAGTAGCTTAATCACTCTCAAATGCGAGACCTATTGCATTTGCACCCACACACAGAGTCACACACACAAAGCCACCCACACACACAGAGCCAGCCCCCCCCCCCCACTACCTGCTCCACATCAGAGACGTTGACGACTTTTTTGGACTGTGCCACATACCCCAGGACACCAGTATCCAATGGGTAGACAATCTCCGAATCAGGCATTACCAGGCACTCATCCAGGGTGGCGTCTTTATGTATGTTGAAAAGACGGGTGGCGAGCTCGCCTGTGCCGTTGCGCATACTGTACATGAAGAGGCTCATGCGGTCAGCCTGGATTATGAAGCACATACGCTTCAGGATGTTGAAGCAGCAACGCTCCATCTGCACATTGTCCTGGAAGTCCCGTATGAGGTCAAAGACAATCTCACTTTCCTCCACGCTGGTCAGTGAATGGAATGTGTCGAAGTCTACATCGGCCTTGCGGTTGCTCAGAAGTTTGGCAATGACCTCAGGCCGTAATTTACGGTCGTAGTATTGCCTAGTAAAGGCCAGGTTGGTATCAAGGAACTTCTCCACCGCCTCTTCAGTCAAAGCGCTCATCCTGAAAGCGGCTAAGGTGAGCAGCTGCCGGAGAACGCTTCCTTCTGCTGCACCTTCTGTGTCTTCGTCCCCTCAATCCTCTGGGACCAAGCTCACATTTATGAAGGGAAAACAGCAAATCAAATGAAAAATCTCAAAGTCAGATTTGGAATCCTGGAAAGGGAGTTGCACCATCAGAGAGGTTGTTGATTCCATTCCATCCCTCGTCCCCCAGCTGCCAGCCTGACACAGAGCGGGGCGCGAACTGTGACTCTGACCCGACAAGTATTAGGCTATCGAGAGTGAAGGTGAAACAGGGATTATCCAGATCTTTTTAAATGATCACGTGGCTGCTCGCTAATCCTTAAACCAATTCGGCTGGGGAGCTGGCGAGGGCAGGCAAGGGAGCTGGCGAGGGTACGGTAGGGTGTAGGGGTGCCAAAAGTCAAAATATGGCATTGTTCTGTGCAGGGATAAGCTGAGTGTGGGGATTGACTGCAACTCCCGAGAATGCGGCAGAAAAGGACACTTTCTGAGGGGCATTACTCAGCAGTGCTTGCCACTACATAGAAAGTCGCTGCCGACACTGAAGACGGCTTTGGTCTCGTCCTTCGGACTGTAGATCTTCTTTTCCTTCACATGTCCGGTACTTCACAAGTAAGGTAGTCCAGTTCCGTGATCCCCGTTTGAGCCTCCGAGTATTTGCAGAGAGCACACAGCTCTTCATGCACACTGACAGTCTGAAGTCTCCGTGAGAGATGGGTGCTGTAGTTCAGTAATGAAGTGCGTGGCAGGCAGTGTTTTTCGGGGCCTGAAATTTGATATTTTCATTTCCAGTCACGGTTCATTCGTGTGGGGTTCTTTGTGGGCCCCAGAAAAAGTCCCTGTGGTATTGCAGGCGAACGGTCTGGATCGCACCTGGGCAGCGAGAGCCATGAACACCACCGCCTTTCTCCGAGGTCAAGCAGAAATGCCTCGGAGAAACGCAGCGGCATTTTCAGATTCAGGGGCGTGTTTTTCTTTCTCTCCTCTTGCCATTGGCTGGAATGTTTACATTCCAGAGGAGAGAAAGAAAGTAAAAAATACGCCCCCGAATCCGAAAAAGACGGGGCTTAAACGGACAGACGCCCCTCTCCTCCAATGGCTGGCCTCCGTTTAGGAAGCCAGCCAATGGAGATGAGGGGCGGGTTCAAGCCCCGTACTAAAAAACGTTAAATCTCGCGAGCGAGACTGCGCATGCGCAGCCTTCGCTAGCTGAGACCTAAAAAGGTAGAGTTGATAGGCATACGTTGATGTGTATGTGTCTCAAGGTCTACATGTTTCAAGCCTTTACCCCAAGGCTTTTCATCAGGATCACAAAATGATCCCTGTTACCACTCCTTATTCGCGAGAGACTCGAAATTTGGTCTTCTTAATAGATATCAAGACATAATAAATGTATAATACAATACCCATTTGGTAGAGTTTTTTCTTTTAGATCTGGAAAGATACAAAAGAAAGGTTATTCTGTCCAGAAACACTGCTAGTAATCTTATTTATAACCCAATAAACACATCACCATTAGTGGATAAATACGTGATATATTTTTCTCTTACAACATTGTACTCCCATTTAGCTCTGTCTTGCTGAGAGAGATTGTGTCTGTGATACCCATAATCAGGTCTGTGAAAGAAGACAGACAGGACAATACAGAACACTTAACATAAAACACACTCAGTCACATCCAATATCAATATGCCCGCCGGAATATGCTGTTGTACAGATAGGAGTTTTCTGTGGTTAATAATGAGTTTGGAAAACATCTCGCACCTTATGGCTTACAGTCGTTAGGTGCCGGACTTTGCATCTCACAGGTATCAATAATTAATAGCCATCCATACTTTCGCTGCCGACTCGTATAGAGTTAACTACAGGTACCACTGCTAGGTGAAAATTGTGAATTGTAGTGAAAATCTAAAACATACATGTTTATGCCATAATATAGTCTTACGAGTTCAACGGGGGAAGGGACTTTTGTAGTCAAACTCTATAAAAATGAGAGAGATACTGGTTTCAATAGTCAAACGTGGGTGTACCTCGATTGCACTCGAGGCAGTCTCGGCTGTGTTGTACTTACTTCATCAAAGCTACTCCCTTGCCATTTGAAAGTAGCCTGCCAACGGCTCTGACGATTTCGGCCGTGTGCGGGAAAACTGTCTGTTTTTGACAGGGAGCCGGGACGTAGCAAGGGCGTCCTCGTGTTGGAAAAAACTAGAGCGCTCATTTTCAAAATGGCCGCTTATGATGGGACTATTTCCTTGATCTTCGGACCACCCATTAATAATGTATTGGATGTGAAGACAGTGCTACGATGTTAAATATTTAAAAAGCTCTGGGGTATTTATGAAAAGAGAAGTAAAAATAATTTCCGGGTTAGAATGCATATAAATTTACGGAAAGCAGTTTCCCAAACTATGAAAAGGGCTAAAAACAATAACGGAGAAGGTCTGAGGGGCGTAGCTTGCCTAGCTGCAAGATGACCGCTCGGTGATCGTGCTCCGCCATCCACCGACACAATCCGGCATAATTTGCTGCTTCTATTGCTCTGATGGGAAGCGAAAAGCCTGCTGAGGAGATCCCTGCTGCCTGCTGAACCTGCCGAGGTGACCCAGTCCTGTCTAGCTTCTTGCATCGGCGCACGGCCTTGTAGCGTGGCCGGCGTGCACGCTGCGGGGTCCTAACAGAGTCAGCCGCGTCCGTAATCGGAGGGTGCGCTGTGGACCTTCAACGTTCCCTCGCTGATGTTGCGGCTTCGTGCTACGCTGCAGACACGATCGTGGGCTCCGTGGATCGGAAGGTGAGCTGCCCACTCCCGTGAGCTGCGGGCCAGGGAAGAGACTGGAGCTGGGCGGGCGCGCCTCTGCTGCTTACATTACGGCCCTGACGTTTGGCGGTGAAATGGACCCCTGCTGGTGTCTTCATAGATTTGGGACACTGAAACCCTTGGATGCTTGATCCGTGCTGGTTAACGGAGTTAGACCCTGGTGTCACTGGAGCTGGTTCTGCAGTTACTCCGCATTAGGCCCCTGTCTGCGGGTGGAGGCCTGGCTGTTCTGCGTGTGGGATTGCTTCCTGCTGGTACCATTGCTGCAGTTTGTCTGGGAGGCAGACATCTTTTATGGCGACATTTGCGGTGTGGCAGTGCTGATCACGACTCTGCCCCTCCCCCCGGTGCCCATAGACGTCCTAGTTTGTTGAGCTCCTGAACTGGTGCGCAGAGTTACATAGCTTTTGTCATACACCCACTGTGGAGATCGCACACTCCGCCAGCGCAACTATGGGCAAACCGGATAAGTCCCAACTGAAGCTCAGCTTCAGCAGCGTAAATCGAAGCGTCATGAAGACGCGGCGGATTCAGCGATGGCCGACTCAGACAACCCCACTGATGACCTTGTGAGTGACATTAAACAAATTATCGCATCCATGCAGCGTGGTCTGACAGCTATAGATGCCAAGATTGATAAGCTGGCCTACAGGATGGACAGAATGGCTGAAAGGGTTGACAAGCATGCAGAGCGCCTAGATATGGAGGAGCGCCGGATTACCGAAATGGAGGAAGCCCAAACTGACACCAGTAACGCCCAGTGACAAGTCGAGAAAGCACTGGTTGCTCTGCAAGACAGGGCAGAAGATTTGAAAGCGAGGTCGAGGCAGTGTAATCTCCATATCACGGGCCTACCTGAATCAACAGCTACGGGTCCCATGGAACTTTTCATTGAACAACTTCTTAAAACACTGCTTGGGGCTGAAACCTTCTCTGTTATGTTTGTGGTAGAGAGGGCGCATCGATCGCTGGGCCCGAGACCTCAACCTGGTGCTCCCCCACGGCCTTTATAGCTAAGCTCCTCAACTACCGGGACAGAGACGCAGCACTATGCAGGGCGAGAGAACTCGGCACGTTGCAATATGAGGGTTCCGCCCTCTCTCTGACTTTACTATAAAGGTGCAGGAAGCCCGGAGGCAGTTTGTCCCCATGAGGCACAAGCTGCGAAATCATCGCATCGAGTATGCTATGCTGTATTCAGCGCGGCTGAAAGTTCTCCTTGATCGCAAACCTAGAATTTTCTCTGATCTACAGTCCCTGCAGAAGGCTCTGAAGTCCTGGGAGGTAGCTCGCAAACGAAAGAGGGACCACGGTGATGATGCTGGTGGGGCTGCATCGCCGCATAATCTTGATGTAAATGACTGAGCTCAGAGTACTGAGATCAAACGGTTTCTCCCTTTGTACTCTGCAGTGCCATTTAATGTGCTGATGCTACCCTGATTTCCCTGGTTGCTGAGGGGTTTTTCTTCCCAGCGATGGAAGGTTTTTGATAGCTGTAGAACTGTTACCCTGAAGATATCCTTAGAGTAGAGGTATCTGTAGAAATGTAGATGGACTTGATCCCCCTGAGTAGTTTATCCTTGGTAAGTGAAGCTTTATTGTATGCTTAAAGGTCGCAAGGCGTAGGAGAGTGTAGTTTGAGAATGCTGGGTAACATCCGCCACAAAGCGTTACCCGCTGTTGTTGATGATGTTCTGGAGTCTGATTTTTGTGTTTCTTTTTTTTTGGGGGTGTCAATGTTGTGCTGTTTTTGGAACAGGGAGGGTTGCTTGTCGCCTCTGCACAGTTGGGTTATGCATGTCGTGGGAGGAGAGTGGTAATGTGGGGATTTATTTTGAGTGTATACAATATTTTCTTTTTGCAGGTCACATGTCGTCTTTTTTTTACTCCTTGAATTGGGGGGTGGTACGGTCACTTAATGGTGGGTACAATATAGATACTTTCCCACTCTACATACTGATTACACAACAATATGGTTCATGGGAAGCGTTTGACACTTTCGACGTGGAACGTAAGAGGTCTTAATGACCATAGAAAGGTGTGCAAAATTCTGGCTTATTTAAAGAGGAAAGAGGTGGACATAGCTTTATTGCAGGAGACGCACCTACATCAGAGCTGCAGTTTATTGACGGGGAGTCGTGTTATGGGGGTTTTCCATGCCGCTTGCTTCACCTCTCACTCCAGGGGCGTTATGACCTGGGTCAACCCCAGCGCGAGGCTCCAGATTGAATGTTGTGATGCAGACCCTTCTGGTAGATATGTTATCACCCGCTGTTACAACTCCTATACGGATATACTTGTAGTGAACTCCTATGGCCCGAATTATGATGATCCGCAGTTCTATCAATCCCTCTTCCGGGCTATTAAGGCACATTCCCCTTTATATGTGGTGTGGGGCGGGGATTATAACTGTGTTTTGGATCCAATTCTAGTCCGCTCTAAGGGACCAATGAGAACTCCATCGGCTGCAGCCAGAGCGATTGTTGATGTCTCTGTACAATTGCAAATGGTGGATATGTGGAAAGCTCGCTCAAATACTTGAGGAGGTTTCACACGCTATTCGGCGTCCCATGACATACACACACACGCATAGATTACTGGTTTATCTCGCAAGTCATGATGCCCACGGTACAGGATTGTGAAGTATTAGCACGAACGTTCTCTGACCACTCACCTATTTTTTTGATTCTTTCCATTCCTCCACGTGGGCCCCCTCCCTTCTTATGGCGGTTCCCTCCCTATTCGTTACTAGACGCAGTTTTTAAAGCAGAACTAAATGAGGTGATCTCAGAGTTTTTTACGATTAATGTTGGCACAGTAGACTCTTTTGCGTATGGGAATCATTTAAGGCCTATATTAGGGGCATAGCCATCAGTAAACATGCTGGAGTACTTCGTTTAATCCGAGATAGGCTGGCACTTTTGAAACCCGGATAGCTGCATTGGAGGACGATCTGACACAGGAGTCCTCTCCACAACTACTTGAACTCCTGAAATCCACGTTGGCCGATTTTAACACCGAGGCAGATAGCGAGGTAAAACACATGGGCATATATGCTACAGCTATAATATATGGAGAGGCGGATCGACCGGGTTCGGTTCTGGCAGCCATGGCAAAGCGCAGGCTAGAATCCAGTGGCATCCCAATTTTATCAGATACTGATGGCTCGACTTGGTCAGATCCGAAAGATATCACTAATCAGTTCCGAAATTACTATCAAGAGCTCTATAGCTCAAAGGTCTCCCCTAGTGATGAGGATATACTCCATTACTTAGAATATATCGAACTGCCCTGGTTACAAAACAGGCAATGGGAGTTTTTAATGCGTCCCATTGAGCACCTGGAGATAAGATCAGCGTTGAACTCTATGAGAGAGGGTAGCGCTCCTGGTCAGGATGGTCTTATGGTGGCATTTTATAAATCCTTTAGTGATCTGTTGATTCCCCATTTGGCCACCTTGTTCCAGGAGATTGGGGCTGATGAGATTATGCCACAGACCATGAGGGAGGCCCTGATTGTTACTTTATTGAAGCCAGATAAGGACCCCCAAAAGTGTTCCGCCTATCGCCCGCTATCTTTGTTGAATGTGGACACTAAGATTTTCGCCAAGATTCTAGCTAACTGTCTCTCCCCGTTATTGCCTCACTTAATTGGTCCTGAGCAGGCAGGATTTATTCAGGGCCGTACACTCGCATAACCTCCGGACGGTGTTTGGAATCCTTCAGCATACCCGCCCGGATGTCCCTGCTGCGGCAGTCTTCTTAGATGCCGAAAAGGTGTTTGATTCTATTGAGTGGCCATTTCTTTATACTGTACTGTGTTGTGTAGGGGTCGGTGATGTTTTTTTGCAGCTGGTTGGGGTGCTCTATAATTTGCCGGTAGCTTGAGTCCGGGTTGGAGACATGGTTTCTGACCCCATTTTTATTTCAAGGGGCACCAGGCAAGGATGCCCCCGCTATTATATGCTCTAGCGGCTGAACCCTAATTGAGAGCACTGAGGGAATATCATGGCCATAGGGGCCTCTGCTTCCCCAACTATAATTTAATAGTGTCAGCCTATGCGGACGACGCGCTCTTGTATATTAGAAACCCGGAAGTGCATCTCTCCCCTGTTGTTCGTGTGGTGCTGAGATATGGAGGGCTAAATGGGGTTGAAAATTAATTGGGATAAGTCTTTGATTTTCCCGTTGACACCTTGCACGACACCCACGCAGTTAGATTACCCTTTGTAGTGGACATTTGATCCGATCCGTTACCTGGGGATTCAAATCCATTTGGATTCTGAACTCGTGATCCGAGCAAATTACGTTAGAGCGATTGCAAAGTTGAGCGAGGATGTTGATTGTTGGATCCGTCTCCCGCTTTCACTGGTGGGGAGAGTCTCATTGATGAAGATGGTGGTATTGCCCCGCTTTCTCTTTCTGTACTTTAATATCCCCATAGTAGTTCCTCGACACCTGTTTAAGGAATTGTGATTGTTGATGACCAGATTAGCTTGGGCAGGTAAAGCATCGCGAGTTTCTATGGACACCCTAATGTTGCCGTGGTCTGCTGGTGGTCTGGGAGCTCCAGATTTCGATCTCTATTATTGGGTCGCACAGGCGTCACACGCGCATGCCTGGGCTCATGGTCCCCAAAACCTTCCACATCTTCATATAGAGAGAGTAGCTGCTGCTCCCGAGCCATTACCTTGCCTCTTATCCAAAGCCCCGGTCAGGCGTTGTGGGTTCCGGGACTCAGTGAATTCCGTGGCACATGCGTGGCACGTCCTTCTTGGTTTGTTCGCCAGAGCTCAATTGTACTCGCCTCGAATGAGAATTGAGTGGTTACTGGTACGTTTTTAGCTCATATAAAGGCATGCTCTGCTCGTTGCAAAGTCTCGGTATGTCTGAAATGGGTGATCTCTTTAAAAACGGCAGGATGGTTACTTGGGATGACGCAATTGCGAATAAGTAGCAGCCCTCTGCGCAGTTTCAGTTCTTTAGAACGAAGCATGCTCTTCGGGCGGTGTTGGGAGATGGGTTGACAGAATCTATGGAAACCCCTCCTCTATCCATCCTACTCCCCTACCAGTCCCCTATTAAGTTGGTATCTAACCTATATGCTTCGGCCTTACAGACCAAGATATCTCTATACTCTAGGTCCCGACTAGCCTGGCAGGCTGATATTGGGAAGCAACTCCCGGATGACATATGGTTTTATTGTTGCGAGGTCACTCGTAAGGTCTCACTAAACGGCAGGCATAGACTGGCGCATTTCAATTTTTGAATAGGGTTCACTATACACCAGAACGCCTACACAGATATGGGTTGCGTGAATCAGACTGCTGTGAACGTTGTGACAGGAGCTAGTTTTTACCATCTGGTAGGCAGTGCCCCCCTGTTGCTTATTTTTGGAGTCAAATCTTCCCAACTATGACTGACATTGTGGGCATTCCTATCACACCTGATCCATTATCAGCGCCGCTAGGTTACACGAAACCATTGCGCAAAAAAGTGCGTAAATTGATAGCCATGGGCTTACTTTTAGCTAAGCGCAGGCTCGCTGTGAGATGGATGCGAGGGCCTCTACCAACAGTGGCTGAATGGAAAAGCGATGTGGTGTATTGCAACACTCAGTCGGACGGTTATAATGAGCTGCTTCCACCAACCTCCCGCCGATTGTGTTTTTGGGGCCTCTTTGCTCAATATCAGGAGTCAAGCCGTAGTGAGACTGAAATACAGGACGACTAAAACTTGTGTTGCTTTATTGTTTAGTACCTATCTGCTGCACCGTTATTGTGACATGGTTGACATTCCACGATCCACGAATATGAGACACATTTGCTTGCCCAACTAGTTCATCTCTTCCTGGGAAGTGATACTTAAGTACTGTTGTAGCTTATACCACATTGTGCCGTGGCCCTCCTCATCCTTTTACAGTCTGACGCTGAAAAGCGTATAATGAATGTGACCTGCGCTTTTATTTCTGTATGTGATTGAAATTTGGATTTCTGTTAATTTTGTATTTTTTGCAAAATCTATAAATAAATAAAAAAATAACAGAGAAGGTCTCCTTGCTTTGAAAGAAATTAAACTACAGGAAGATAGACCGATCTGTATTACCACCTACAACATAGCATCCAACAAAGTAAGCAAAATAGTCAGCAGACATTGGCGCACTTTAAACAGTGGATCACAGAATTTTCCCTGGGCACACTCAGTCAGAGTTAATCAACGGTTTGGCAAAAAATGGGGGCAACCATGCAAAAAGAGGGCACTTTCTTACACACACACCCTTCCCTCCCCCCCCCCCCCCCCCAAATGAAAGGCTGAGACTAACCTTTCCCTAGAGCATCTTCATTGTCTTAAGTGGAAGAACCTAGAAAGTTCATCTCCATTGGCATGGGCAGTCCCAGGTCTATGTTCCACAGTAAAGTCCAATCCCTGTAGGGAGATGGACCACCTCAAAAGTTTAGGATATTCACCTTTCATTTGCATTAGCCATCTGAGAGGTCTGTGGTCAGTTTGAATTGTGAAGTGAGTACCAGACAAGTATGGTCTCAGCTTTGCAGGGACCAAACCACAGCAAAGGCCTCCCTCTCAATGGAACTCCAACGCTGCTCCCTGGGGAGTAACCTCCTGCCTATAAAAGCAACAAGTTTGTCTTGGCCTTCATAATTGCTCTGGGATAGGACCGCTGCTATCCCTAGCTCAGAGGCATTAGTCTGCACAGTGAACTGCTTGGTATAGTCTGGGTCATTGAGAATTGGTACTGAGCACATTCCCTTTTTCAGGGTGTCAAAAGCCTTTTGAGAGCTAACTGTCCAGTTTACCTTTTTGGGCATCATTTTGAAGTGGAGTCCCGTGAGGGGAGTCACAATGGACCCATATCCCCTCACAAACGTCCTGTAGTACCCAGTCAAACCAAGAAATGCCCTGACTTGTGTGTGGGTTGTTGGAGCTACCCATTCCAGGATGGCCTGGATCTTGGGCTGTAAGGGTTGCACTTGTCCTCCACCAACAAGCTGGAGCAAGTATACCACTGTTCCCTGCCCGATCTGGCATTTGGATGCCTTGATAGTCAGGCCTGCAGTTTTCAGGGCTGTTAAAACCTTCCTCATGTGGATCAGGTAATCCTATCAGGTGGAGCTAAAGATAGCAATATAATCTAGATGTGCTGCACTAAAGGCCAACCAATCCAGCATGGACTTGATTCACCAACCTTTGGAAGGTGGCAGGGACATTCTTTAAACCAAAAGGCCAAAAAAATAAACTGATAGTGCCCATTCTTTTGCTCCTGGTGCCATGCCGATCTGCCAGTACCCTGCAGTTAAGTCAAAGGTAATAAGAAATTTAGCTGCACCCAATTTGTCCATAAGTTCACCAGCTCTTGGGATAGGGTGAGCATCTGTCTTGGTGACAGAGTTGAGCCCTGTATAGTCCACACAGAACCTAATTTCTCTCTTTCCACCCTGTGGATGAGGTTTGGGGAATAGATCCACTGGACTGGCCCAGGGGCTCTCAGAAGGTTCAATAACCCCTAACTCTAGCATCTTGCTGACTTCAACTCTGATGTTGTCCTTAACTTGATCAGACTATCAGTAAATCTTATTTTTGACAGGTACACTGTCCCCAGTGTCCACATCATGGGTACACCAGTTTGTCTGACTAGGGGTTAAGGAAAAGAGCTTAGCATACTGTTGCAAGACTTGCTTGCAGTCATCCTGATGTTGGGCAGATGCAAGACTTGCTTGCAGTCAGCCTGATGTTGGGCAGAGAGGGTGTCTGAATAGACAACTCCATCTGCTTACCCATCTTTGGGTCTGTAAGAGAGGAGGTCAGGCAGAAGTTCACTGTCTCCTGATCCTCATCAATCACCATCAACATGGTGATGTCAGGCCTGTCATGTAAAAGCTTGAAGGGGTTCACCGAGTAGGTGACCTCACTTTTCTTCAGTAAGATGGGGTACGGGCCACTCCATTTGTCCTAGAGAGCCCTTGGTGCCACAGGCTCCAAAACCCACACCTTTTGCCCTGGTTGGAACTCCACATGTTCAGCTTTTTGGTCATACCAGTGCTTCTGGAGCTCCTGGCTGGCTTCAAGTTTTTTGGAAGCTTTTTCCATGTACTCTGGCATTCTGGATCTTAAGCCTAGTACATAGTCCAATTATCTTGTTTGGCTTCTTGGAGAGGCTTCTCCCAATCCTGTTTTACAAGACTGAGTGGTCCCCTAACAGGATGGCTAAACAGAAGTTCAAAGGGGAAAACCCGACTTGCTTCTGAGCCACCTCTCTGTTGGCGAAAAGCAAGCATGGTAAGAGGACATCCCATCTCCTTTTGAGCTTTTCAGTGAGCCCCATAATGATACCCTCCAATATCTTTTTAAACCTTTCAACAAAACCATTGTTTTGTGGTTGATAGGGTGTAGTAAACATGTACTGCACTCCACACTCTTTTCACATATGTTTTAGGTAAGCAGACATAAGGTTTGATCCTCTGTCCTAACCCACCTCCTTAGGAAAGCATACCCGGTGAAGACACTAATGAGGGTACTCCAGGAGCTGTAGTAGTCCTAACGAGAATTGCCTCAGGATACCTGGTGGCATGATCCACTACCACCAGATGAATTTGATTCCTGAGGCTGTGGGGGTTCAAGTAGACCCACTATGTCAAAGGGATCCCCAACCACTGGTAGTGGAATTAAGAGGGCCTTTGGGTGTCCACCTCTTTTGCCACTGGCTTGATAGGCGACACAGGAGCTGACAAACTCCTTGACTTTCTGGGACATCTGGGGCCAGTAAAAGTGACTAACTAGCCTTTCCCAAGTTTTTGTTTGGCCCAGATGCCCAGCTAGGGGGATGTCATGAGCCAAAGTGATTAAGAACTCTCTGTACTTCTGAGGCACTACCACTCTCCTAGTGGCTCCAGGGTTGGGGTCTCTGGCCTCAGTGTACAGTAGTCCCTCCTTCCAATAGGCTCTGTGGGTACAACTGTCATCTCCATTTTCCTGTGCAGCAGCTTGCTGCCACAGGCTCTCAAGAGTTGGATGGGTCCGCTGTCCAAGGCACAGCTCTTCCCTAATGGGTCCCCTTGGGTCTAAGAGCTCAACCTGGTAAGGGTCAAGTTCCATGGACTCAGTTCCCTCTAGGGCTTCCAAGTCCTGTCCCTGAGGAGAAGGGTCCTGAGTCTTTGGTTGTTCAGAAGCTGGTTTCCCAGTCTTCTTACATTTCCTCTTGGAAGGTTGGCCCATTCTTTCCGGCTCCAACACTTCTTTTTCACCCTGCTTTCGGCTCTGTGCTCTAGTCTCGACACACACAATCTCAGGGATGTCCAGCATTGCTACATGGGTTTTCAAATCTACCTCAGCCCGTGCTCCAGGTCCAAGCAGACAGGTAGCTGGAAGTTTTGGCTAGACCACTACCTGTTTCAGGTCAATAACCCACCCCTCTCCCCCGCACCAGTCCAATGTCACCATAGCCATGGCATGATTAGTGGTAACACTGTCAGTGTTGGTGACTGGTTAAGATTTCTCAATCAAGTATTGCTCTGGGGAAACCAGTGTGTCTCCCACTATAGTGACACTGGCACCTGTATCCCTCAGGGCCCCTATTCTAGTCCCATTGATCCAGGGGTATTGCAAATACTTCTTCAAGTTGGGTGGCCACACACCTAAAGTGGCAAACTCCACTTCACTCACAGTGACTAGAACTGCTTCACTGTGAACCCTGATTTGCTCTGGGCGCACACTGTTAATCTCATCTTTAGACTGACTACATCAGTAGTAACTGGAGGAGGACTAGAGGGCTTCTTGCTAGAGCAAGTAGCATCTCCAGTTAAGTGTCCCAAGTTCTTACAGTTGAAACACCGGGCCTTTTGGGGATCAAAGTTCTTCCCTTTGTATCTACCAGTGGTCTAGGAAGAGTTTCGGGACCACCCCGTGCAGGTTTTTGGGGCCCTTTTCAAGACTCTGTCTTTTTATCTTTGGGGTTCTCACCCCCTTTCCCCTGGGGAGGTTTTGTAACCCCTTTCTTTTGGTCACCCCAGTGGCTGTTTTTGTTTCCAAAGTCCTGACCCAGTGGTCTGCCTTCTTTCACAATTATTGGGTGGAAATTAGACCTAGGTCTACCAAATGTTGATGTAACTTTTCGTTAGTGCAATTACTCAAAATATGTTTCTTCATAACAAACAAATTGTAAAGTCCATTGAAATCATGCACATTCTTGCCAGTTAACCATCCATCTAGTGTTTTAACTGAGTAGTGAACAAAGTCAATCCAGGGCTGATTTTGGGTTTTGTGAGCCCCCTGAATCTATTTCTCAATTCCTCAGATGGGAGTCCAAAGCCCTCAATCAGATTATTCTTCATGAGGTCATAAGACCCAGCATCTGCCCCTGTAAGGGTCAGGAGTCTGTCCCTGAAGTTATCAGTGAACAGTTCCCAAAGGAGTGCCCCCCCCCCCACCCCACCCCCCCCATGTGACTTTACTTTTCTCATTTCACGAGCTCTCTCAAAAGCAGTGAACCATTTGGTGATGCAATCCCCGTCCTCATATTTGGTGACAATCCCTTTCGGGATTTTGGGATCATAAGATTGGTCTCTGTCCCTATTTGGTATATTGCTGCCACCATTGATGGGAGCTAAGCCCATTTCTGCTCTTTCTTTTTTTGCAGAGCCAGGTGTCTGTCCTCAAGATCCAATCTCTTTGTCAACCTTACTAAAAGACTGGTCTCCTCATTGAGGCTGTCCTCAATGTCCCCAGAAGCACCTGACCCACCTGTGTGGACTGTAGGTGCTGAGAGGTGTATTCTTGGAGTCCGGGCCACTTTCTCCCTAAGAAGTGTGGGGGGGGGGGGGGGGGAGGGGGGGTTGTGGAAGGTATTTTCGTCCTCTGCATCCTCTTCCCCATCTGGGAGGTCTTCACCATTCTCAGAGGGATGGTCCTTAGCATACCCTGCCAACAGCTCCTGGAGCTTTTGTTTGGAGGGATGGGACCCCCGTGTTAATATGTTTAGGTTTACATACAGACCTTAACTCCCTAAAATCTAAGTGAAGTTAAGGGATGAGGTCGAGCTCTTCAACCTGGTTCTCTATGTCATTGTTATCTTCACTAACAGCTGGGTTCTTGTTAAGAGACATTGTAAAAGAAAAACGTCTAACCACTCTTACCCCTAACTAAATTAAGTTTTTATTTTCTTTAAATTCTAAGGGACTTAACCAAGGCCCTAACAAGATTTTTAGTAATTTTGAAAAATTTGTCAGTTCAAAAATTCAGAATTTTTAAAGACAATTTAAGAGTTCTGTTGTGTGATCAGGTGTTGACCAAGTCAGTCCAACATATGCAAAGTTGTATATCCCACAGCTGATATACCAATGTAGGAAGCTGGCTCTGTAGTTACTATACCAAAGTAAGGTATAGTGTGCACAGAGTCCAGTGGAACTCCATAGGTAGGCAGAGGTAAAAGCAGATAGCACCTTACTCTCTATTTGTGGTAGTGTGGGCGAGCAGTAAGGCTTTATCAGTGGGTAGTGTTAAGCATTTGTTGTACACACCCAAGCAAGAAATTATGTCACACACTCAAAGACTGAACTCAGACCAATTTGTTATTATTTAGTTTTATTTCTAGACCCAAGCCACGCCTGGTTGCAGGTTAGTGAAATAATACTTTGCAAAATCTTATGCAGTGATTTACAGTTGAATGCAGGTTCAAATGCACTTGGTTGAATTACAGGTAAGATTAAACAAAACCATTTAAAATAGGGTCCAAGGGATATATATTTTAAAGACCCACACCTGATTTTATCCCCAGCACCAACTGAATGTATAACGCACGAAACACAGGGGGTCTAACAGCCAAATTTGAGAGGCTACACTGTCGATACTGAGTCAACAAGATCTCAAAATATCTTTATCGCACACACATAACGTATTAATAAAGATAAAGAAGGAAAAAAGGCTAACACTACATGCATAGAGGAGACCGGTACATCATCGATTATTCGTAAAATGGCTGATTAATCCACAACAGATTGTAAAGGGTTTCCATCAAATTAGACTCAATGATCAGTCCTATCATTTGGCCAAACCCATGTGCAAATGAGGCTGGTCCCCTGATCAGTGGGACACTCAGCTCCACACCTTATTGTTGTATCAGGATTTGGTCCACCAAATACACAAACCGTCCATGATGATTGATCTTTTGATGGTAAAGTAAGAAGAAATAGTGCAACAAACAAAAAAGTGATTTAAAATAGGATGGAATGTCCTCCTTCTAAATACTTTATTCTACGGACTGGACACTGTTGAATTACAGGTAAGTCAACAGTTCGAAATTACTTTTTAGTTACTTTACAGATTACTTTGCACATTGCTTTTTATATTACTTTTGCTAATTAGTGTGATATGCCTAGATATCACACTGAGACATTTTTTAGACAAAAGGTAAGTAGTTCACTTTTAGTGCATTTGCAGTTTTTCAATGTTTCATACAAAGCAAGTCCACACTTACAAGACTTTTCAAGGAAAAACAGTCAATGCAATCCTATGGAAGGAAATGAAGTTAACAGTGTGCAGGTAAAGTACTTATTTGTGGGAGTTGGTATTCAGGGGTTAAAACCAGGGTTCCCCCATGGTCGAGAATGCACTCTCAGAACACCCTCAGCGGCACTAGTACGGCCGGGTACAGAGTGCTGAGGCCCAATGTTATCTAATGAGTGTTAGGGGTCCTCCGGATTGTGGCTGCTCATGAGCAGGCCACAAGGTGGTGGAAGCAAAGCTCCTGGTGTTAGGCTCAGGGCAAAGGGGGATCAGAGTTAGCACCCAGAGTACACCCGCAGCGGCACAGGGGAGGCTGGGTGCAGGATGATGTTTTGGCATTCGATGACCTGTTGATTTCAATGGGGATTCTCCAGTTGCAACAAAGAAAGACTGCAGGCTCGGGGGTAAAGATCTTCTGGAGGTGACCACTGGTTAGAGAGGTAAGTTGGGATGCTTGGAGATGCTGGGACACTGTCAGTTGGGCCACCCATGGCCGCAAAGCGTCGGGTGAAGGGTTGCGGTCATGGTGATCCTCCAGAAAGGGGCTGCAGGCGTCGGTTGGAGATTTGAGGCAGGTCAGAGATCACCAGATCTCAGGTGAGGATCGCCGGGGGGACGTCATGGTGTTGGGCCACTCGGGCCGTGGTCGTCGGGTGCAGAGTGGTGCAGACTTGCAGATTTTGCCGGAGCCAGAGTCTGTGGATGAGCAAATCCAGTGCTCACGGCAGACAAAATCTTGGTTTTGGAAGGCAGGGCAGGTCCTTCGGATTCTTGAGGGCTGCTGGCTGCAGGACACACCGGGATTTTGCTGGAGCAGGTTCATGGTGCAGACAGGCTGGTAGAGCTGGGGCTGAGTCAGTGGCTGTCATCCTTTTCTTAGTTCAGCAGGGCTTCTTCGGTCCTACTCTTCTTCTTCTCGTCGGTTCTTGTGTGAGGAGGCAATGTTTGGAGTTGCCCTTAAATACTCGATTTAGGAGTGTTACAGGTAAGTAAAGGTCGGGACCAATGGCTCTCTTCCTTGGGGTGGGTATCCTATTGAAAGTACATTGATTTAACACGAGTGCGCTTCCTCTCTCTTCATCAATCTATCCACCTATTATGCCACCCTCCAGTGGGAGGGGGCATATGACTCTCTCTGGTTGGCTGGGTCCCTCCATCTGCAAGATGGCGGGGACTGAGAGTTGTGCTTTGCCTCACCTCCCCCACCCGTGAGGTGGGGTTGGCAAACGTGGGAACACTTCCCTTCCTCACTTAGTTTTCCTGCTGATTCTCCCGCCCAAAATGGGGGGTCAGAACCGGTGGGGGCCAGTTGCTGGAAGCAGCAAATGGCTGGGGTATCCCACAAAGGCGGCAAGCCTCTGAAGCTTGCCCTTCATGGACCTTGCCCATCCTGGGGGAGGAGGCTTGGCACCTCGTCCCAGGATGTGCATTGTTTCAGACCTCCGAGAGCAGTTGGCTCTCGACCCAGCGGTCCAGAATCATGTCTGGTGATGGCAGTTGGCGAGCAGCCACTCAGTCAGGACGCTAGAGTTAGGTCGTTTTTCAGGGGGCATCTCTAAGATGCCCTCTGAGTGCATTTTTCATTAAATTCCACACTGGCATCAGTGTGAGTTTAATGTGCTCAGAAGTTTGATACCAGACTGCCCAGTTTTCAGTAAAGCCATTATGGTGCTGTGGAGTTCGTAATGACAAACTCCCAGCACCACATGCTCTTAATGGCATTACTGCACTTACAATGTCTAAGAATTGGTTTAGACCCTGTAGGGGTACAGGGCTCATGCACCAGTACCCTCACCACAGGTATAGTGCACCCAGCTAGAGGGGTGGCTGACCTGTGCAAGGGCAGTGGGTTGTAGGCATGGCACAGAGGGATGCGTGCCATGTCGACTCTTCACTTTGTTCTACACCAAAACACGCAGCCTGCAATGGCAGTGTGTGTGCGCGTGTAAAGGTACAGGGCCTCTAAGGGTGGTACAATAAGTTCTGCAGCCCCTAGAGGCCTTCCTTGGCCACAGTGCCCTTGGTACTTATGGTACCATTTACAAGGGACTGACATATGGCCAAAGAGTGCCAATTGAGTTTTGTCTCAATGCAGTTTTAGGGAAAGAACATGGGCCCCGGGTACCTGGTTGGCAGGAACCCAGGACACACTCAGTCATATTACATCAACAGGTTGGAAAAAAGTGAAGGCAACTATGCAAAAAGAGTGCATTTTTTTAATCCCTGTCAAATAGTGAAATGGTGATCTTGGATCTGAACATTATCTCAGACAACTGCAAGTTGAAAACAACCACACACATAAAACCTACAGAAAAGAATTGCCTACTAGTTTTTGACAGCTTTCACCCAAGACACCTGTGGGAGAACCTTCCGTTTGGACAATTCCTCAGACTCTGAAGAAATTGTTCAGAAATCAACCACTACAGGAATCAAGCAGAGGGTTTGTTCTCAAAATTGCCAGAGCAAAACTTCCCTTCTAGCAACATTTTCCCGAGCTATGAAAAGGGCTAAAAACAATAACAGAGAAGGTCTCCTTGCTTTGAAAGAAACTAAACCACAGGAAGATAGACCGATCTGTATTACCACCTACAACATAGCATCCAACAAAGTAAGCAAAATAGTCAGCAGACACTGGCACATTTTAAACAGTGGATCACAGAATTTTTCCAAACCTATGTTCTCACATAAACATGGGAGGATCCTTAGAGACAAGATAGTCCACACGAGACCACGCAATAGGGAAAACTCTAGCATATCACAAAGATTCTTTTCCCCCCTTACAGGCCACCACCAATGCGGAGACTGCAGTGTCTGTCACCTAGCGGCCAAAACGAAACAATTGACTTTCAATAACAACACAACTTGGGAACAAAGACAATTCACCAACTATAACTTGAAAGGTGTTTTATATATGATCACTTTTCCGTGTCACCTCTACTATATTGGTATGACAAAACAATCGATCAAGACACAAATCTGCAACACCGCAGTAATTTGAGATGCAACCGTGCCACTACAAAAATATCTGTACACTTCATGGAGAAAAAAACATACAGTACAGGATTTCCACTGGACCATCATTGAACAAATTCGTACTGACTCCCAACTGTATGAAAAAGAACAATGTTGGGTTTTCAGATAGCAATCCCATATCAAGGGGCTGAACAATAATATACCATGGAGCCATTTCTCCTAAACCCCTCCACCTTTTTTATGATACTTTTATATAACCCTGTGCACAATCGTATTTTTCTGAGGGTCTCCAAATCTTGAGCCCAAAAAAAAACATCCACCTGTTTGTTCATTATGATATAATATTTTTTTCCCCTAAAACACAAATGGTGGAGGTATTCCCACCACCACCCCACTGTATCATCATCTATAGGATATGAGAATAATATTATCATTAATTTTTGATTAATAAATAAGGAATACAAAATAATGATTTTTTTCAGAAGTACCTTTCGAAACAACCCACACACCCCTGAATCTTCCCTAAGGTCAATTTATAAAATGTTCCTAAGGTCTTTTTCTTCTTGACCCCTGGTTTCAATCCATTATGAAAATGCTATAACAATATCCATAATGGGAGATTTTTACAGGAAACCGCTTTCCATAAATTGATATACTTTCTAACACAGAATTTGTTTCATGTTTACTTCTCTTTTCATTAATACCCCTGCGCTTTTGAAATACTTTACATTGTAGTACTGTCTTCACATCCAATACATGAATAATGTGTGGTTAGAAAATCAAGGAAGTAGTCCCATCACGAGCGGCCATTTTGAAATTGAGCGCTCTAGTTTTTTCCAATACGAGGATGCCCACGCTAGTCCCAGCTCCCTGTCAAAACAAGCATTGGAATAGCCAATAGGTCTCGCCTTTGGGACCTTATAAGTGTTTAGCCATGCAACAGTTGCATAACTAAATACTTATAAGGTCCCAAAAGCGACACCTATTGGCAAAAGTGAAAGTGATCGCGATCACGATCAAACATCAAAGCGGCCGCGTAGCCGCGAAAGTGAAAGTAATCGCGGTAAAGCGCGGCGCGCCCGCGCACATGAACTGTAGCTCTAGGCTGGCCTAGTAGCACTTTTTGGAGCCTTCTCAATAAGTCTCGGCAGACTAGCGCATGCGCTGGGTCAGGCGAGACCTAAACAGACAGTTTTCCCGCACATGGCCGAGATCGTCGGAGCCGCAGGCAGGCTACTTTCAAATGGCAAGGGAGTAGCTTTGATGATATAAGTACAGCACAGCCGAGACTTTCTCAAGTGCAGTCGAGGAACCCCCACGTTTGCCCATTGATACCAGTATCTCCCTAATTTTTACAGAGTTTGAGTACAAGCATCCCTTTCCCGGTTGAACAAGTTAGACCATATTATGGCATAAACATGTGTTTTAGATTTTCACTATTTTCACCTAACAGTGTTATCTGTAGTTAACTTTATATGAGTCTGCAGCAAAATTATGGATGGCTGTTAATTATTGATATCTGTGAAATGCAAAATCCAGCACCTATCAACAGTAAGTCATAGGATGCAAGATGTTTTCCTAACTCATTATTAACATCAGAAAACTCTAATCTATATATTGGATGTGACTGAGTGTGTTTTATGTTACGTGTTCTGTATTGTCCCATCTGTCTTCTTTCACAGACTTGATTATGGGTATCACAGACACAGTCTCTCTCAGCACAACAGAGCTAAATGAGAATACCAGTGTTGTAAGAGAAAAATATATCATGTTTTTTGATACTAGCAGAATAACCTTTCTCTTGTATCTTTCCAGATCTAAAAGAAAAAACACTACAGATTGGGTATTTTATTATACATTTATTATGCCTTGATATCTATTAAGAAGACCAAATTTCGAGTCGTTTGTGAATAAGGAGTGGTAACAGGGATCATTTTGTGGTCCTGATGAAAAGCCTTTGTGTAAAGGCTTGAAACATGTAGACCTTGAGACACATACACATAAAAATATACCTCTCAATTACCCTTTTTTAACCATACCATCAAGATTTCAACTCTAGATAAGACCCTCCCACTCTTATACCTACTATTTTTTCTAAGTATTTGACTAACAAAGTGCTCGCATGTCTCTGTTTGATCGCTGCACGCCTGTTCTGCAGCTGGACTAGAAGAACCCGATAATGAAGCATGCCACCAAGGGAAATCTTGGTGGGCGAGGGTTATTGTAAGGAAACTCTGTTTTCTATAATGAGTGGAAAGATAATCCAATGAGCGCAGATGGACTCTTTTTGTTTGATGAAGTTAATACAGGAGGCAGAGTCCTCTGTTCCTTGACTTCTGGCTCCTCTTTTTTTGATTTAGATTACACATGCATCCATTGCAAAAGTGCTTAGTGCATCAGTGGTCTCAATCGGAGGGTCATCGGGATGCTCTAGTGCTGGCAGGCTTTCAACCCAGGCCCGCGGTAACTGATTGACAAGTCA
Source organism: Triturus cristatus (assembly GCF_964204655.1). NCBI lineage: Eukaryota > Metazoa > Chordata > Amphibia > Caudata > Salamandridae > Triturus > Triturus cristatus. Next base: position 818,722,679 of record NC_140584.1, read on the forward strand.
CAGGTGGGGTGGCATGTACTTTGCAGAAAAAACACGTGAGTAGGAAACTCACCCCTCAGATAAATGCAGCAACACCACAATGGTCCTGGGAAACTGGCCCAGTAAAACTCACGTGCCCAGAGGGGTGCGCTCATTCCAATAACCATAAAGTTAAATGCCCCATGGAGTTAGGAACACACAGCCAATCAGGACACAGTACACGCAGCTATCACGTGCCCCTCAGGCTGGACATCTGGACACACTACTCACTGGTCGAGCCACTTGCATTTGTTATCAAAGACCCTTTATTTATGACCCCACAGACAAGGTCCACATTCCTTTACCAAATAATGACCGCCGGATGTACTTTGATTGTACCCAAAACTGTATATAAGCCAGATCGAATTGATTGTACTTTTAGTCAGTCCTCAGGACCTGTTTCTATGGGTTGTACTCCCATCCAAAGTGTTTAATTAATCAATTGTTCCAGTTTTGCCACTCTTCATTGTTTTTTCAAGGGGTGGGGGCGCACTCACAGGACCTAACCGTTCAAGGCCAGTGGACACCCAGTCACAAGGGTTTCCATATAAATTATCTGGAACTACTAGCTGTTCATCATGCATTGAAAGCCTTTCTTATTTATTTATTTATAAAGTTTTATATAGTGCGAACTTGATCCCGAAGGATATCAGAGCGCTTTACAATTTGAGACACAGGTAACAAATCAAAACATGAGTCTAATATGGGGACTCTAATAGGCATTGGATCTACTAGTACATACATAACGGCTCAAAATAAACCTGAGTGCATGGATAAGAATGGGCTATGCGATGGAGCCTAGAGAGATATGGGGAGTACGTACAATAATCATATACAGGAATAATAACCAGTACCCTAAACAATAATCAAAACAAAAGTCAAATGTGGACTCTAAAAGGCAATCAGTCAAATGTTGAACATCTAACCGATCATTTATACACCTGGGTGAACGAGGAATGTGCTAGACGATGGAGCATAATGACTTAAGGGGAGTAGATTCAATAATGATGTACAGGAATAATAAGTAAAACAAAAATAGTGATCATATACAAGAATAATAACCGATACTATAGTATGTCCGATGTGCTTAGAGCTAAAAATTGCCCCCCATGTTAAGGTAAGAACTTGTTCATGAGGAATTTTTTTGTTTCCAGTTTGAAAGCAGCCTTGGAAGAGACTCTCCGAATTTCCGGTGGAAGAGAATTCCAAATTTTAGGAACGGTGCCAGAGAAGGCTCGTTGGCATGTTCTCTTTTTGCGGAAGATCTGTGGTTTCAAGAGGAGGGAATTAGCACTCCTTGACAGTCTACCCCCCCTGGATAGTTCAAGTTTTTGTGCAAGGTAGATGGGGGTTTTGAAGTGCAGGGCTTTGTGTGATAGGCAGGCAATCTTCAGTTGAATTCTAGCTTCATAGGGTAGCCAGTTTAGCGATTTTAAAACCGGGGAGATGTGTGAATTTCGCTTGGTGCCCATGATCAATCTTGCCGCAGCGTTCAGAGAAGCCTTTAGGGGAGCCAAAGTGTATTTGGGGAGGCCACATAGTGTAGCACTGCCATAGTCAAGTTTGGGCAGAACAAGCACTTGAACCACTTGCTTGAAATCTGCTTGAGGTAGGAAAGGTTTGAGATTCCTGAGTGTTCTCAGAAGGTGGTTAGCTCCCTTGCACACATTGCCAATGTGAGTCTTCATATTCAGAAGCTTGTCCAGGGTAATTCCTAGAGATTTAGCTGAGTCGATAATGCGGGGGGAGCAGTTGAAGGCTGTAAGTTGGTTCAGCCATAGGTCGATGTTAGGAGTATGTTTCAGGGGAGAAATGAGGAGGAATTCTGTTTTGGAGGTGTTTAGCAGGAGGTGGTTAGCAGTTAACCAGTTTTCGGTAGTCAATAGGGTGGAGTTGAGAGAAGTGATGTCGTCCGGGGAGGAGATTTTCAGATAGAGTTGGGTGTCGTCTGCATACATATGGAAGCGAATGTCCAAGGTTTTTAGAACATTAGCTAAAGGTTCCAGGAACAAAATTGAAGAGAATGGCAGATAAGGAGGACCCTTGGGGAACCCCCATGCTGACTGGGGATGGCAGGGAGAGTGAGTGGTTCTCCTTAACTCTTTGGGACCTTTGCCTGAGAAGGGACGAGAACCAATGCAGCACCTGACCAGAGAGGCCCATCCTATGCTCCAGAATGAAAAGGAGATTGTCATGATTGACAGTGTCAAATGCGGAGGAGAGGTCAAGTAGGATTAGGAGGCAGGATTCATTTCGATCAAGCATTATTAGGATGGCATCCATCACGTGGGTGAGAGCCAATTCAGTGCTGTGCCCACTACGAAAGCCAGATTGGTGTTGGTCCAGGAGATGGAAATTTTCTCTGTGCGCACATAGTTGTGACTGGACGCATTTTTCAAGGAGTTTGGGTAGAGTGGGGATGCTGGAGATAGGACGGAAGTTGTTAAGGTCTGTACTGTCGGCTGTGTTTTTTTTAATATAGGTGTTATCTGAGCTTCTTTCAGGCATTCTGGGATTGTGCCTTGTAACAGAGACACATTGACGATCTTTGTCCAGAAGATGGAGATTTCATCCTTAATTACTTTGAAGATGGTAGGTGGTAAAGGGTCACTGAAGTGATTAGATGGGTTGATACTCCGAAGGACCTTTTTAATATCATTTTCATTGAGGGGGGGTAAAGCTACATGGTGCAGTCATGACTAGTCCGGTCAGTGGGGGTGCAGGTTCATTAGGTAGCAATAGAGCCATCCTGGTTTGCAGATCAATGTTAATAAGTCTTGTTTTCTCAGTGAAAAAGGCAGCCAGATCATCACATGAGGGGGGTCTGACTTCTGAGGCTGATCGGTTAGGGGCTACAACCGATTGTTATTTAACCAATTCAAACAATTTCTTGGGTCGATTCGACGCTTGGTTGAGTTGGGATCTGAAATACTCGGCCTTAGCTGACCTGATTTGTTTGTTATACGCACTTCTTGCTGCTCTAAGGTTTTTTAGATGGAGAGGATCTCCAGGAACGTTCTATCGCCCTTAGATTGCGACGTTCCGAGTTTAGGTTGCCATTGAACCAAGATTAGGAAATAGAAGAGTTATAGAAGTCTGTGAGAGCATGGACTTCAAGTATATCCAATTGGGGAGAGAGGGCCTGTTTACAGCGGGTTGCTAGGTCAGCTGTATTGATATCTCTGAGGTCCCTTTTCCAAATCTTTGGTTTGTTTTTTTGATCCTTACTCTGATGAACCTCAGAGTTGATATGGAAGGAAATGATGTGATGGTCCGACCAATCACATGGAATGATGGAATCCAATAAGATGGTATGAACTTTGGAGATGATGAGGTCTAAATTTTCCTCTTTAATGTGAGTGGGCTGGTCACAATGTTGAATCAATTTGTGGTCATGCAAGAAGGAATTGAGGCATGAGACTGCATGATCGTTAGTGTTAGACCAGTGAAGATTAAAGTCCCCAAGGTAGATGTGGGACTTGACTGAGTCCACACTGGCAGAGATGATTTCCATTAATTGTTCAATGAAGGGGAGATTGTCGCCTGGGGGGGTGATAGAATATGTGTAGTTTGCAAACCAGATGATTGTTACTAGAGATGTTGAGACAAAGGTATTTGCAAGTTATTGGCAGAGATGAATCTGAAAGGGAGACCACAAGCGTACTCCGATGTATACATGCTAGGCCTCCACCCCGTTTCTTAACTCTGTCAAGACAAATTATTTCACATTGACCCACTAGCTGTCACAGTACAAGAAACTGTCTGCTACCTGCTTTATCTGCAAACTTATGGTTTACCTTCACATCCATAAGATTACATCTAGCGGCTGTAGTTTCTTACCTTCCAAAAAGCAACACATTTCCCTCTTCAGAATTCTAGTCTTTAAGCTTCCTGGAAGGTCTTAGAGTTATTCCTCCTCGAAGCCACCAAATCCGACATGGAATCTTAACATTGTCTTAACAATTCTAATGAGCCCTCCATTTGAGTCCCTCCACTCCTGCCCATCCAGTTTCTTTCTTGGAAGGTATCATTTTTGGGCACTATTGCTTCACTTAGACGTGTCAGTGAGCTCCAGGCTCTACCTTTAGAAGAACCTTTCCTCCAAATACACAAAGATTGGGCTGTACTTTGCACCAACCTCAAGTTTCTCCCAACGGTGGTACCACAGTACCACCTCAATCAATCCATTGACAAGGTCACATATGAAAATTTGTTTCACCAAGATAGCAGGGTTGCCGCAGCACCAGCGACACAAACGACAGTATAGGACTAGACATATGTACAATAGTTCTGAGAGTAGGCTAGATTCAGTCCGTGATCTCCAGGCCGGATAGTCGGGCCTGCGGAGGCTCACATATGTCGCCTCTGTAGGTGTTCCAAAGCGACCACACCTCCCCCCACTTTCTGGGGCACCCCCGTGCCGTGTATACGGTCTTCTCCTGCAACATGCACCAGTCCATGTCTTTTTGCCAGTCCACCAATTTCGGCAGCATCGATGCACCCCACAGACGGGCTATGTTCCTTTTCGCCACCATTTGCCCAAGCGTGACCCAAAGCCTCCCCTGTGTAGATAAGTCCGTGGGTTCCCATATGTTCCATATACATCGCTTAGCCTCTGTGCGAAGGTCAACCTCCCACACTTCCCGCATGCAGGACACAACTCGCCTCCAGTACCTTTGCACCCCCGGGCATTCCCACAAGATATGGAAAAATGAGCCAGTCGCCCCACACCCCCGCCGGCAGAGCCCCTCTTCTCCCCCCCCCCCCATCGCCTGAATTCTTGTGCAAGAAACGTATACTCTGTGCAATATTTTAAGCTGCACGAGCCGGAGTCTAGCCGATATCGCTACCTCCCTTGGGGACGCCAGAGCGGTAACCCACTCCTCGTCGTCAATCTCAAGTCCATCAGCCACCCACTTCTCTTTCAGGGAATCGAGTGGATCGGGGGGGGTTATTTATCAGTTTTTTGTACGTGAGCGAGATGGCATGCTCCGGCATGTGTCCGTCAAGCAGCCGATCCTCGAGCGGGGAGGCCTGCGGGGGTCGAGTCCCCGGTGGAATGTTCGCTTGGAGGGAGTGTCTAATCTGCAGGTATCTGAAATACTCTGTAGGCACCAAGTCGTACGTTTCCTGTAAGTAGGCAAAAGATCTGACCCCCTCGGACCCCCACAGGTCCTTCACCTGGGAGATCCCGATAAGGTCCCAGCTACGGAACCCCTTTGTGTGTCCCAGGCTTCCCAGTCTCTCCGACGCCCACAGGGGGTTGGCCATGGTCAAAGTGTTAGACCAGCCCAGCTGGCGGTGTACAGCGTGCCATATTTGCACCGAGTGCTTCGTCGGTCCGGTGAGCTGAAACTTGCCGGGTTTAGAGTAAAGCGCGACCTCGTAATTCCCCCCCCCGGGAGCAACCACCTGTCCATCCCGTAACCTGGGTCGTTCCCATCACTATACGTCCCCTGATTGATCGCCGAAAGGTGAGCGGCCCAATAGTACTTGCGGATATCCGGGAGGGCTATCCCCCCGTCGTACCATCCCAACGTAAGTTTCCACAGCGCTATTCTAGGCGCACCCGACCAAAGGAGGGCTCGCTGCGCCGCTTTATGCCACAAAGTAGGAATTGGGCACCAAGTCTGGGTAGTTTTGGAGGGCGTATAAAAATCTAGGGAGCGCCATCATTTTAAAGAGGGCCGCCCGGCCCATCAGTGACAATGGCAGTCGCTGCCACGAAGTTGAGTCACGTTGGAGCCGTCGCAGTGGCGGCAGTAAATTCTTTTCATACCGGAGAGTCTCATCCAGAGTTACAAACACTCCAAAGTATCTGAAGCCGTCCTCCGCCACGGTAAGCGGGCAGCTGCTGGGGAGCCTGGGAGGGCTGCCATGGAGGACATAGAGGACGGATTTGTTCCAGTTGATGCAGAACCCCGAGTTCCGCCCAAAACTTGTAAATATATCCATCGCCGCCACTATAGATCTCCGCGGGTGGGATAAGTAAAGGAGGATATCATCGGCGTATAGCGAGATTTTGTCCTCCCAGCCGTCCGTCCATCGTATCCCTGTGAGGTAGATGTCCCTCGATCCACGCCGCCAGCGGCTCAAGGGAGAGCGCAAATAGGAGAGGTGAGAGCGAGCACCCCTGTCTGGTGCCCCTCTCCAGGGCGAAAACTTCAGAAACCTTGCTGTTGACTACCACCTGGGCCAGGGGCTCCGAGTACAGGAGGCGAACCCATGCCGCAAAGCGGGGGCCGAAGCCCATTTTGCAGAGTACCGCCATCATGTAGGGCCATTCGAGGGTGTCGAAAGCCATGGTAGCGTCAAGCGACACCACCACCGCATCTTCTTGGATCGTGTGGCACCTACCCAATACACCATTCAGGCGACGGATATTTAGTGCCGTATTGCGATGTGGCAAGAAGCCGGACTGATCCGGGTGTACCAGCGTGGGAAGGACGGAGTGAAGCCTATTGGCGAGAGTTTTTGCTAGTATTTTCGGCTCTGCGTTGAGCAGGGAGATCGGTCTATATGATGAGCAGGCCTCTCTCGGCTTCCCTTCTTTCGGTATTGGCACTATAGTAGCCAGGCGCTGCTCGCGCGGCAAGCTCCCCGTCGCTGCGCTTTCCTCAAACATATGGAGGAGGTGCACGCTAAGAACGTCGGGCTTCAGCTTGTAGAGCTCAATCGGCAGACCATTAGGTCCAAGTGCTTTACCCGGGCGAAGGTCCGCGATCGCACGTTGCAGCTCATTCGCGGCAAGAGGGGCCTCCAGGGCTTCACGGTCGGCCTCCGACAGGCAGGGCATGCGAATATCTGCGAGCAAGGCATCAGAGTCCTCCTCCGGACGGTCCGACCCCTTACTTTCTACCTGCCGAAAGTGCCCCGCAAATTCCGCCGCAATCTCTCGGGGCTCCGTTATCACGTCTCCCGACGCCTTAATAATCTCCGGCACCACGATAGTGGCCCTCTGTTTTTTCTCGAGCCAAGCAATAAGTTTGCCCGCCTTGTCGCCCTGGTCATATATCCTGCCTACCTTGTGTTGAATGGCATTCTGAGCAGCGTGCGTGACCAGCTCCCTATATTCCGCGGTTTTAAGGCGCAACCGGTGCCGCACCCCCGGTTCAGCGTCCGCGCACGCCGCCTCTTCAAGTGCCCGAAGGTCCGTTTCAACCGAGGTGATCTGCGCCACCCGTTCCTTACGGCTGCCGGAGATGGCCGAAAGGGCCTCTCCCCGCAGCACCGTTTTAAAGGCCTCCCACAGGGTGACCGCGGAGGTAGTCAACCCGACGTTGAGCTCGAAGTACTGCTCGATAGAGCCGGCCAGCTTTTTCCGCATGTCGCGCGCCAGGAGGGAGGCCTCCCATATGGTCATGTCAGGCTGTGAGGAAGTCAAAATATAGTCTAAGTGGGAGAGAGAGCGATGAGGGCCAGAGTGGAATGTAAAGTGCCTACTCGTGGGGTGCAACAGCCGCCAGCTGTCCGTGAGCCCGAAGGCGTCGAGGAAGTCCGCCAACCACCTTTGCCCCTGAGGCGTTTCCCTGGGGGGTTGTCTGTCAAGGGTTCCGGAGATCACTGCATTAAAGTCACCCCCGATGATCAACGTCCCGTCAGGGAGGGAGAGCAGGAGCCTACACAGGTCCACATATGCTTGAGTCTGAAGGCCGGGGGGGATATAGGCAGAAAGGAGATTCAACCGACGGCCAGCCCATCTCCCCGACAGGCCCGCAAAGCGGCCCAGTGGGTCTGTTTCCGTGTGATCAATGTGGAGTGGCAGGGAACGGCGAAGCAAGATCCCCACTCCCCGAGAGCCAGAGGTGAAGCCAGAGTGTACCGCTAGAGTGTATCCCCATCTGTTGAGGGCCTGACATGTGTTTCCCATTAAGTGCGTTTCCTGCAGTAATACTACATCCGGGAGGTGGCGTTTGATAAACTGTAGGACAATGGTACGTTTGAGCCCATCTCCCAGCCCATTAACATTCCAGCTTAGAACTCTAAGGCTATCTTCCCAGCTACTAGCCATACTCATTACTGTAGGAGCCCGCCTGTCTTCGAGTACCGGTGCCGCCCGCCAACCCTTCCATACTATCAGTGTGTGACCATATCAACCTTCTAACCACCCCCCCCTCCCACCCACCCCACCAATAGCTCAGAACAATATACATAGCAATAGGGACTACCCATCGTGGATCCGTCCCGGTCTGGCTTTCCAGCCCATCAGTAACCGCTGTAACATCCCTCCAAACAGACCCCCCCACCCCGCTCCCTGCTCCGCAGGTTTTAAACTACCCACTGCCCCAATTAGCAGAGCGCCTGTCGCCCGACCCACCCCGGAGAGAGTAACTCTGTTAGGGAGAACGTAGGCCGGCCCCAACTCCAGCCGCCATAACTGTGTTGCCCCAGACTGATGGTCCCCTAAGTGCGTGATTCAATCAGGGGTCAATCTCAAGACCATTAAGGGAGGGAGCGGCCATGCCTGCAGCACATCCCAGCCACGTCAACCAGGACCCCGGTGCATGCCATATACATTACTGTTCGGTGTGTCCTGACCCCTTGTTCGGAAGTCTCATCGTGCCGTTGTGTCCGGAAGCGAGTCCCAGCGGGAGCTGTTCGATCTGGACCTCCACGACCCTTGACTCTGTTCGGCTCTCTCTGCTCCTCCGTCCACTGAACCAGGGGATGCTGCTCCCCCCTGCGGCGTGTGGGCACGATCGTGCCCCCTTCGCACCTCCGTCACCGTAGCATCAAGCCAATCCTGGACCGCCGCCGGCGAGGTGAAGAAATGAGATTTGCCTTCCGCGATGATTTTCAGTTTGGCGGGGAAGAACATCATATATTTTATGCCCCGGTCCCTGAGTGCCGCCTTAACACCCAGGAACGAGCGGCGCTCCTGCTGACATACATTAGATTTTAAATGAACCCTCATGTATTATGTTGACCGAACTAGAACTTTTAGGTCCTCGTCCTGCAACTTCCAACTGCAACTGCCCTGGCTTTGTGCATTAGAACTCAGGGCAATTTACCAAAACATGGAACATACAGCTAAACATAAACAAGTAAACAGTCAAGGGTGTGGCATGGCCAGCCAAGATGGTAGACGTGATCCTGTAGCGCTCTGCTTGCTAGCCCGGCCTTAGCCATCCATCCGGGCCATGCAGCCACCCATTCGGGCGTTCCAGCACCAGCGGTCCACTTAAAATTAGCCCTACTCATGCCTGCCACCTGAGGAGCTACCACGAGTGCTGCAGTGTCACCTGGTGAGACTGATGGCTGCTCACAACATGATGACACCAGTACAGGAGGCCGGGGTGAGGCGTGGGCAACCCAGGTGCTGAGGGGGTCCTGCTGGAGGCTGCCCCCTTGCAACTTCACTGTTTGTGGTGACTTTGACCAGTGACTGCCCTTGTGACTCGTGCCCGGGAGGCTGGTCGGTGACCTTACCTCCTCCAGGCCGACAAACCGAGGTGAGGTGAACCCCCGAGGTGAAGTGCGGCCCGCTGAGGCTGGAGGGTGTCGACAGTGCTGACCTGGGACCCGCCTGGCTAGAGGGCCCGACTGTACCTAGACGGGTAAGCCGGAGACAGCCAGAGCCAGGGAGCTGTCTCGGCCCGGAGTTGCTGTGCGGGGTGTCGGACCAGTAGCACAGGTATGGCGCTGGGAGAGAAAAGACGACAACGTGACTACCCACAGACCTGGTGGGGGCTCCCCAAGGTGAGAGGCGGCACAAGCAGGTTGTGCGGATCACTTAGGTGAGGTGATTTCCACCCGCGGTGCCCGACCCTCTCCGACAGCTGCCTGGCCTGCTCTGAAGCAGAGGGGCCCTGTTGGAAATTGCCACGCTTTTTGCCTCTCGGTCTGAAGCTTCATTCCGGGCTCGGTGAATCAGCGGGGATATGGAGGGAGACCATCACCTGCTGCATAATCACGTTAGGAGGCACTTCCACAATTAAGGCGAGTGCCTCCCCTCCCTGGGATGGGGCAGCGAAGAGTAGCCATCACAAGCTCAAGATCCCCACAGTTGCAGGCACAGCAGAGGGAGGACTACCACGATAGTGGGAGGCGTGACATGGCGTGGGTGAGCGGTGCGAGCTAACCACACGGACTGAGCAATCCCCTTCCTCACACTGCCTGATCCACCATGCGGGCTGTTGGGCCTATCTAGAACTGAGCATCCCTGCTGCACTCGGCAACGTCGCCTCCCCCCATCCCCCCCCCGCTGCAAACTTACCTGAACCTGCTGACCGACAGAGGAGCCAAGGGGAGGGCCCTTGCCAGTCACCCACCTGCCCTGAGTGGCATATCGGTGCTGCAACCTAGGCATGCAACCCCCCGAAACTGCGCTGCAGTTTTGGGGGGGTTGCATGCCCCCCGAGCATGTAACCCCCTGCCCTAGGGTCATACCGGTGATGCCCTAGGTCATACCGGTGACGGACATCCATTTGAGGGCCCTTCCCCCACCTCCACGCAGAAGGACCCATTGGAAAAACTACAGCATTCTGCCACCCGGGGGGAAACTCCAGGGCCCCCTTCCCTTGGCTCCACATGATCCTGCAAACCGTCCCTCCCCTCGCCGAGATCACTGGTAACCCGTGACTAACTGAGACTTCCTGCTGAGGGCGACCCCCTGTTTAATTTGTTCATCCTTGGTCCCTGGTCTTTTTGGAGCCTTTAAAGTGGATCTGGTTGACGCTGGGGAGATGGGAAGGTTGCGTTAGGCCTCTGGGACCCGCCCGTCAGCCCAACTGGCCTTTGAACTGAAGCCTCTGACACTCTGCAAGAAGAAGGCAGCCCATCCCTCACCATGTTGGAGAAGCAGTCCTGGCGACCATTGAGCACTCCTGCATCACGATGGAGGACCACTTCGGGTCCCTTGTGACTGACCTCTCGCTCCTCCGAGATGACCAATGCAAACTGACCGACAGGGAGAAGGCCCTTGCAGCCCCTCAGCCGCTCGCTAAGGAGAACCGCTCTGACCTTGAAGACCTACTTGTCCGGGTTGCACAGGTGGAGGACAGTGTGAAGGTTCTAGAGGGTCACTCCAGAAGAAGTAACATTCATCTCCTGGGTTGGCTGATGGGTATTAAGGAATCGGACCCCCTTACCTACCTGGACTCCTAGATTTGCTAGTTCACCCCTGCCACTGAACTTACCGCCTACTACTCCCTGGAGCGAGTGCATCGAGTCCCAGCGCAGCGTCCGCCCCTGGGTTCCCCTCGTCGCCTGATGCTGGTGAAGTTACTACACTTCGGGGACAGAGACGCGATACTCCGAGCAGCCAGAACGTCAGGCCACTACGAGTGGAGGAGAAAGTCATTACGATATTCTGAGATTACATTCGGGCCGTCCAACACTCCTCCTTCTTGTAGGTCAAGCGCTGCTTCCGACAACAGAGAAAACTGAGGCAATATTCCCTGCTGGTCCCCACCCACCTCAAGATAATTTTCGACTGGACCACGCAGTTTTTCACTGACCCCAGGTAAGCATGGGACTGGTCGGAGCAACATGGGTGAAAGCCGGTGGCTGGCCCCGCTGAACGCTCGGAGGGCCTGCGAGACCAACGAAGCAGAGACTGGAGATAGAGCAAAAGGCAGGGAGGGCGGCGGAGCACCCTCTCCCGGACTTCGTCCACCAGCTCCCCCGACCTGAAACAGATCATAGCAGACTGCTGGAAGGCCACCCAAGCAGCAGCAAATCTGAGTTCCAACCCTGCGATCACGGACAACAACAGGGGCCCATACATGTTCTCCTCGGAGGAAGACTTTCTTCACTGTGATGACTCCAATGCTGATTCACAAACACTACTGGCGGTCACTCGTCAGACAGCAGACACTCTCATTTAAACTCTCTTCCAGTAATCTTTTTCTAATGCTGGTGCCAGCTGCCCTACTGCTGTTCAACGATCTACACATGGCCTACAACAATATATTGGACTTTGATGGGCTCTCAATTGCTTTACTATGACAGAAGTTGCCACCTACCTTTTTGCTCCCCCACGATACTATAGAGAACATGCAAATTGCTGTTTGCGATGGGCTCTCGGTATTGGGATTCTATCCCTACTCAGTTACAGAAGCTTTCTCCCACTCTTTCCTCCTGTATTTCCCCACTACACAAGGGGGTGGACACTGCATGGCACCCGATTTATGGACGGAACGGCTGCACTTCAGATATCTCCCACCGCAGACACTCACCACTCCAGTTAACTCACGGCCCAACCTCTGATATTTGAAATCTTACCTTCAACATTCGGGCCATGCACACTGCTACAAAGCGCTATGCAGGTAACTCCTACATCAAGCAGCAGAAGTTGCAGTTACTTTTTCTTCAGGAGACACACTTGACAGTGAAGGAGTTTGACCACCTGCGTGGGTGATTTTGGGGCTGCATATTCTGCACCACGTCATACTCGGTGTGGGTCTGTCCTGGAGTCCCCTTTCAGGAAATTAATAGAGAGATAGATAAGGAAGGGTGCTACGCCCTCTTGGAGGGTAGATTGGATGGCTGACCTATCCACCTGGGTAGTATTTACACTCTGATCACTGAGCAAAGTGCTTTTAGGGACACAGTTTTAGCCACCCTTGTGCACTATACGACACTACTGTGGGTCCTGGGAGAGGACTCTAACTATGTCCTTGACTCTAATCTTGATTGTTCCATCCCCCGCTACCCTGGTCTCCTCCACATGTGCAGGCAGAGTGCTTTCGAGCCTGGACGCTGCACTGGTCCCTAGCAGGCATGTGCTGCACACATTATCCTACCTCCCGGCTCTTCTCCTTCCACTCCACCCCACATGACCTGTTCGTACGCCCGGACCATTTTCTCTGCTCTCAGTCGCTGGTCCCCCTGCTCTAGCAAGTGGATTATCTGGGCAGGATAGTTTCTAACCACAATGCGCTCATAGTGGATCTCCTGTGGGCGCCCCCTCTGCCCACAATGCCGGCTTGGAGGCTACCACAAGACTGCTTCGAGGATCAGGTGTTCCAGAGGGAACAAGAAGACTGCATCAAACAATACTTTGCAGAGAATCATGACACGGCATCTACCACAATGCTGGAATTGGATGCCTTTAAAGTGGTAGTTCGGGGGGCATGCATGCGCCAGATTGCCGGGGTCCATAGGACCCTTTAGAGGGTCTTCGGGTGTGTCGAGGTCACACAGGCAGACCCAGGCTTCACCTTACAGCTAGCGGATGCTAGGCTAGCTCATGCGGCCCTACTGGAAAGTCTGCCTCGCTACACTTTCTCCACCCATGCGACTAGGGTGCATGGAAGGGGGATCTGCCTGGTCTGCTACTGGCGTGGCTCACTCTCGAAAACAAGGAATCTTGCCCCATTACCAAAATTATATCGCAACAGGGTGAGGTACTCCGTTCACAAGAAGGCATCCTGCAGGCCTTCTGTGACTATTACTTGGCGTTATATAGTGCACCATCAGACTCTGGTGCGGCTTGCCCCACAGCCTTCTGTCTCGTGTTATGCTCCCCTGAGTTCCCTCCTACAAGAAGTCGGATTTGGATGCAGCCATTACATCTGTGGACATGACCTAGCTTGCAGTAAAACTCCTGGCCCATGAGCTGCCTTTGGAGTACTATCACACGTTCCCGGCCCTCCTGTCACCCAAACTGGCTGCCATGTATGGAGCGGCATTGGAGGGGGGTACTCCCTCACTCCTTGCGAAAGTCCCTCCTAGTTTCCATCCTGAAGCCAGCTAGAGACCCCACACAACTTGCCTCGTACAGGCCCATTGCCATACTTGGAGCCGACAACAAGATTCTGGGCAAGGCGCTTGCTACCCGATACGCCTAAATCCTTCCAAGACGTATTCACTCAGATCATAGCGCCTCCTCTTTCATATACAAGACCAGGTGCATGGAAAATTCCCCTGGACAGCATGCCTTATACTAGATTTGGAGAAGGCTTTTGATACACTATCCTGGTGCTATCTATTTGCTGTACTGGCCCACCTGAGAATAGGGCCCAGGCTCCTAGCATACGCAAAGTTATTTTACTCCAGTCTTATCTCCCGTGTACGCTGGGGTCGCCTCATCTCAGCCCCATTCTTGGTCCATCAAGGGAGCGGCAGGGTTGTCCACTATCCCCCTTATTGTTCGTGCTTGCCATGAAGCTGCTCGTCATACGTCTCCGTAGGGAAGGCCAGGATTGGAGCGTCCCACTAGCAGATAGGACTCACGCAACATCTCTATATGCCAACGACCTGCTCTTCTATGTGCAAGATATTGCAACCGATCTAACGCTAATTTGGGACACCCTGACAGAGTTTGCCTCCTTGGCAGGGTTATGGGTCAATTGGGAGAAATCCATCATATACACGCTTCACCCGCAGCAGGTTCCGCAAGAGGTATTTATAGGGACCGCATGTCTTCGGTGGGAGAGCCAGGCCCCACGTTACCTGGGAATCAGTGTATGTTACTCTGCTAACGACGTGTACGAGGGGAGTTTCCGCAGGGTGCTGGCAAGCATGCAAACCCAAATGCATTTTTAGGGCACCATGGCTTTGGCCCCCATGGGCAGGATAACCCTGGTGAAAATGGAGGTGCTTCCACGTCTCCTAAATCACTTTGCAAACCTCCCAGTGGTCTGCCTGTTACTTTTTTAAGGAGCTGGATTCCCTCCTCATCTCCCTGTCTGGCCGTCGTCTAGTGGCTCTATCCAAATTGCAACTGCTGGCTGATCAGGGAGGCCTCAGAGCACCATCGTTTTAGGCGTACTACTTGGTGGTGCAGCTGCAGTGGTTGTCTCAGTGGACAGCTGGCTGTTACCTTGACGAAGCATCTGCGGAGAGGGGCCCCTTGCTCATTCCTGCTCTCAGGCACCCACTCCAACCAGGCTCCTGCCCCTACTTGGCCACTTCAGGTGGCTGTGGCGTGGACATACATGTCCAGGATCCACAAACATGTTCTGAGTACTCAGAGAGTCCATCATCAATGTTGAAGTGTGTAAAGTTCAATTTCTCTTCATTCCTTTGTCCAACTCATGGTCTTCAGTTATAAACACAAGGTACGTGTAGTCATGAACAGGACAGCCAACACATGTTTCGTCTTACGGCATATCCGCCATTGACTACTTCAGGGCTGTAATATCAAAGCAATACATATATTATACCCCGGACACACCACCAGCTCCCTGAAAGTGTCAAAGTGTCCTAACCTCTGCATCTGCATACTCCCAGACCTTGGGCTAAGAATCAAAGCATGCAAGCCAACTTGTGAGTGTAGTGTCATCTGTGATTATTTGTGTAAAATGTTATTAGTGTTATTCTTGAGTAACTCAACATGTCACAAAGTATAACGAATAAAGACGCAGTACAGCTTAGATGCAATTGTTTTAGTTCATAAGTGCCCAATGGCCTTTGTTAGCCATGACAACACCCGAGTGTAAAAGAAAAGGAGAGAAGAGGAGTAGGAAAGGCAGAGGGAAATACTATAGCATGTCACAGTAAAAAAGGTAATAGGTAGGAGTTACCTGAATATATGGTAATAATCTCCAAAATGTTATTACATGACGAGGTTCAAGACGTTCCAGTACGCCATTCACAATATAGGTTACCAATTATAACTTTTATCAAATTTTATTAAATTAATCTGAAAGTTATGTAAAACTATAATTCTCTAGTTCTAAAAAAACACAGTCAAGTCACCATACCTGTGGCAGTAACGTCCATATATGTCGTAGAATGCAAACACCACAATATCTCACCCTACATGTGCTCCTGCTCAGATTTGGACTCCGTCTCAAAAATATACGTAGCCATAAAAATCCCAGCATGAGGTAATAAAAGATCTTTAGTGCAAATTCACTTGTGCCAAACCGATCAACCTCCAAGTGCAGATTTATCAGTCCAAACAATCCCTTTGGTACACATAGTGACATGAGAATTAGAAATATTAACCTGTAGTCTTCTATCATACACTCCATAGGATATAGTAGTATGTTAAGGCCAGATGTACCAGATCCAATTCATGATTAGTATCCTATATTAAAACATACAAACAAGCGTAATGCGCAAATATCGGTGTAGAGCATCATGACTTTATATTCTAAATCCAATAAACCGCCCCATATTTAAATACAATGTGAATGATTAGTACGATATTGTTAAGTCCCATACACGCAATCTTTAATCTAAGTCTCCAGACTCCCACCCCTCTCCCACGCGTAAGGAGTCTGTCAAGAGTGACACTTATCATATGGTGTTATAAATCCCTCAAAATCACTCCATAGTATATGCCTCGCAAACGCAGACCCTTGTATCGTATCTCTATGTGACCGCAAGATTATACAAATCTATAGTCAATTCCTGTAGTCCCGTCTAGCTAACATCATATCAGCAAAAAAATTGTCGGCCAGTACTCCAAATAAACAGCAACGATGTGGACCATGGGCGCCATCTTGATTATCCCTTAAGTAACAACGAGATCCGATCTCGTGACCATCCATCACCGTGGCTGCCATCTTGAAGTGTAGATTTAGCCAGTCGTACATAATAGATCTGTCATTATTCCCACAAATTGTTGCAAGATATGGATCTAGTAGAAAAGGATATTTTAGTTCTGAATCTACCTGAACCAACCCAAAGAACTATGCTATACTGGAGGCGGTAATGTGCAAGAATCCGGATGTTATAAAACAATCCAAGAAAATTAAACAGAGATGAACTAGACTATAACAATGGACGAGTATTTACCTTTGCGAAACAGTTTGATAATTTCATTAAAAAGGATGAACGACCTAACAGTGGTCAAAGTTCGTCACAGGGCAATTGAATGTCTACTTCATCTAGTAATTTGTTGAGTAGTGAGAGTGAGGATTTGGGTGAGGGGACCTCCAGCATTAACAAAGCGAGTACTTTTTTAAGAGAGATCAACTGAATAAGAATGGGGAATCGAGAAATGAATGCCAGAGTAAGGGCAAGAGAAACACTAAGACCAGAAGGGGGTCCAGAGGAAAGGGGACAACAAGAAGAAGGAAGGGGCATGCAGACCAGGTCATGGAAGAAAACCTAGGTGTTAGTTCCTTGACTGATAGTAGTTCATATATCGATATAATCAACTTGTCTAATGTTGTCTTAACCCCAGATATATACACTGTACTTGAATATGGCTTGACATGTTGCCCTGTCAGAGGATGTAACCCGATTCAAGTAAAAATTGATCTGTATAAATTTGTTCGATTGCTGAAACTTAAGAAGTTCTTTACCATGCATCCACAAAAAAATATGAGTGATACACCAGCCAATGTATTCAGCAACCTCACCATACAAGATGTACATTACACCACCATACTATTATCCCTGACAGAACATGAAGAACATCCTCTTACTATGAGTAAATCATTGGTGAATTTAGAACTGAGTACTGATTTGAGTATGGGAAGTGGCCTCAAGTCCAAATCTAAGTGGACCCCCCATTTAACACCAGGTAACAGTATTGACCTATTCTTTAAAGAGGTTAACTTTGAATTGGATACTTGGACTGATAACGTACCACGGAAAAAGGGATTTCTTTTTCATGATAATTTAACCAAAGATGAAAGACTGCCTTTAGACATACAACGTAAAAACAAAAGTCTTACAATACGGATGGCAGACAAGGGTGGTAATATTCTCTTATAAAGCAGACAATGACAGTGAAGTATATTCCCAACTGGGAAATGTAACTAACTACAAACGCCTGGACAATAACCGCAAACCAGAGATTGGCAGACTGATTAACTGGAAACTTAAGAGTTGGCGTGGTGCAGGGTTACTGAGAGGTGATGAGTATTTTTATCTGGTAATTGACCGTCCACGCTACCCTTGCCTTTATACCTTACCTACGGTTCATAAGTATTCACAATTATCTCCGGGGAGACCCATAGTGGCAGGCATAGGTGGACCAACTGAGAGACTCTCACAGTATGTTGATGTCTTTTTACAGACATATGTGAATAATCTCCCATCCAATATTTAGGATTCCAGGCACATACACAATCTACTAAATGAGGTTAAATGGGAGGATGGTATGGTTATGGTAACCATGGACGTGGGCGTGGTTTCATTATATACCAACATTTCTCATGGCTTAGGTATTAAAGCCCTCTGACATTTTCTTAATACTAGACCTATTGAATACTTGGAACGTACAGAGATGTTGTTGGATCTGATGACTTATTCTAGACAATAACGTTTTCTTGTTTAATGCTTCCTGGTATAAACAGTTACACTGAGCAGCCATGGGTTCAAGATTCGCTCTCTTCATGGGATGGTTTGAGGCAGAGTAGATATTGAGTGTGAGTGGAGCAAAATGGATTAACAACATACATTACTGGGGAGGCATATTGACAACTGTTTTATGATTTGGACTGGTGATCTTGAGCGCTTTAATTAATTCTGCTATTATTTAAATGGTAATGACTGGAATATGTCCTTTACTGTGGCCCATAGTCAGGAAAGTATGGTATTTTTGGATTTGGAATTGTTCATCCAAAGGACTAGAACCTTTAGCCGGAGCATAGAAAGAAGACCTCATGTAACTCACTATTACATGAGTCTAGCCCTCACCCGAAATCACAAATTAATTCTATCGCATATTAGAAAATGCTGAGGGCTCGTAGAAACTAGTGAAGATATTGACTTAAAAATAGCCCTTTCAGATATAGTGCATCGATTTTTGGACAGAGGCGACAATGGAACTGTGGAGGACACGCAAAGAGAAGGGCCAACCGATTGTCCTGGGCACCATTGTTAAAAACAAAACAAAAGAACTTGAGGGGAAAGAGAAAGAAGATCTGCCTTATCACTAACTATTTCCCTGATTCTTGCTACACTGTAATGCTATGAACATTATGTTTTTTTTATTTTGTTAATTCAATTTGAAAAACACAATTAAAAAATTAAAAATAAACTATTACTCCAGTAAACTGTACAGTATACTTGGGAAACATTGGCATTTTCTTACTGGAGATAAGGACGTATCGCCATATGTAATACTTACACTTAGCATTACATTTAAGAGAGACGCAATTTTGTCCAACCTGGTTAGTCCCAGCTATCCACGAACACCACCACTACAAAATTGGCTTACAGAACGTAATAAAGGTTTCAATAAATGTGGATACTGTAGTGTATGTAGGTGGGCACTAAATAAGACCTTGTCCTTTAATTACAATGGCACTGGTAAACGTAAGATTTAGATGCACATAGACTGCAGTACTAAGTATGTGGTATATGTGATTATGCGTCACTGTCACAAAATCTTTGTGGGCAGCACGATTAGACAGCAACGAGAACGTCTTATCTGAACATTTTCATGCGTTGAAACAGAAAGACATGAAATAATCTAGTCTCACATACTCTTGATTGTATGACACCCTGCCATTCACACAATTTCAGGTTTCATGGTATTAACTACATTGGAATGGATCTTAGGGGGGGGGGGGGATAGGGAACTGAAATTGAGATGTTGTGAGGCAACCTGGATTATGAAATTTAAAGTGGTAGAACTAGGATTGAATGTAGACAATGAACTGCAGTACTTTCTGGGTGATTAGACTAATGTTTTTCTGAGTCTTCACCTGATAGTAAAACAAATAATTGGTACATGTATGGATTGTCGTAGGTATAAAATATATTTTCATTTACTTCCATCCTACTTGGCCAGGTTGGTCCAGAATGGGTCAAGATGGGGAGTTTTAATACTGTTAAGAGAAACTTACTTGCCATTGCGTAGGAAGTACTTTAAGGATCTGGTTATCGTGATATGTAACATACGTATATATGCATGTATCCAGAAGGTGTATTTTCTTGTGATATTATGTGTACCCAAAACTATGTAAAACTGAATAGCGGTCCTTGAGATCTGACGAGCTAGATACTCTTCTATTACATACACATAGCAAGATCACCACACTATCCTCCAAGAACACAGAGATGTGTGACTGTTCGTTTTACTTCACCTCTTTGGGAACACTTTTTCCCTCTAGGGCATCTACTGTGTCCTATACTCTTCTTCTCACTTTTCTTACTCTTTTAATATACTGGATTTGAAGGTTAACATGAATGATTTGAGTTGTACACTATTATATCACTGTAGTGTTTATATAGTTAGTGTATACATACCGTTAAGAGTAAGACCGTCCGTGGATACACAATCTTTCTAATTTAGACTTATTCTGATTCATCTGGGTGATTTTTGTAAATTCCTTGACACTGGTATGTTGTTATTACCGGCATGTAGGTTATTTATATTTCCTATTTATCACATATTTAATATTTGCCATATATAATTGAGTAACTATATATTAGACGAAGCCTATACCTAGTGATGGCCACTGTAGTTGGTGGTTTAGTCACAGGAATTGTGTTCATGTGGTAGTATAGAGAAAACTAAGATGGCACGCACAATATATGGGTATCCATAGCTGACTTTGATTTACGGCAGGATTTTTAATAGCCCTGTAATAGAGCACGTATGACGGATTCATAGATACTAGATACTTAGAGACATGCCGTTTTGTATAAATCTAATTTTTTGCAACGATTACGTTGCAGGAATAATGACAGATCTATTATGTACGACGGGCTAAATCTTACAAAAACAAAGCAAACCCAACGACGGACCAAGGTCAAGCACTTGTATTCCTACTGTTTTTTCTTATTACAAAGGTACACTATGTTTGTGTACGTGGTGCAACAACTTCCAGCACCCGTCGTTGTTAGGTGCGGGACAAGACCAAAAGTTTATACATAATGGAAGGTGCACTCAAATAACCAGGTCCGCTGCTGGTTATCATGCCGCTGGTTGCTTTACGAATACGGAGATTACTTGGTACAACTATGAATTTATGACCTACCTGACCTATGTCTACACGTGACTGTTATAATAAGATCTTGCCTTCGTTTTTATACCTGTGGATGTGCTACTACACACCTACTGTACGGTTCGACGCTGTGATCTGGGTTTTCCCTTACTCTATGAATTTGGAATAGAAATACATAAGTTACCTACTCTGTGCCCTGAAGAAGTTCCTGTGTGTTAGGAACGAAACGCGTTGGCTGCCTTGTTTGCTTAATAAATACGAAGATCAAGAGAAGATCTTTTTGGAATACATATCAATTTGGACCTGGTTATTTGAGTGCACCTTCCATTATGTATAAACTGACGGGCTAAATCTTCCCTTCAAGATGGCCGCCACCACTGATGGATGGTCACGAGATCGGATTGTGTTGGTACTTAAGGGATAATCAAGATGGTGCCCATGGTCTACGCCATTGCTGTTTGTTTGGAGTACTCTCCTACAAGTTTATTGCTTATTAAGTAAGTGAGACGGGACTATAGATTTGTATAATCTTGCGAGCACATAGAGATACGATATAAGGGTCTCTGTTTGCGAGGCATGTACTATGGTGTGAGTGGTTTTGAGGGATTTGGAACACCATATTAGTGTCACTCTGGCAGACTCCTTACTCGTGGAATGCGAGTAGGAGTGTGGAGACTTAGATTTGTAATTGAGATTATGGGATTTAACAATATGGCATTACACATTGATTTCGATTATGGGATGTAACAATATGGTACTGCTCATTCACATTTTATTTAACCAGGGGCGAATTATCAGGTTTGAAATATAAAGTTATGATAGTGTACGCCGATATTTTCACATTACGCTTGTTTGTATTGTTTACGATAGGATACTAATCGTGAATTGGAGCTGATACATATGGCCTTAACGTACTACGACATCCTGTGCAGTGTATGATAGGAGTTGCAGGTTAGTATATTCTTATTCTCATACCACTATGTGTAACTATGTGATTATTTGGACTGATAAATCTGCACTTGGAGGTTGATCGATTTGTCACAAGTGAATATGCATTAAAGGTCTTTTATTACCTTGCGCTGGGGTTTTTATGGCTATGTATGTTTTTGAGACTGGGTCCAGATCCGAGCAGGAGCACATGTGGGGTGATATATTGTGATGTTTGCATTCTACGACATATATGGACGTTACTGTCATAGGTATGGTGACTTGACTGTATTTCTTTAGGACTAGTTTTACATAACTTTTCATATCATTTTTTCATATAATTTGATACAGGTTATAATTGGTAACCTATATTGTGACTGGCCTACTGGAACGTCTTGAACCTCGTCATGAAATAACTTTTTGCAAGTTTACCATATATTCATGTAACTCCTACCTATAATCTTTTTTACTGTGACATGCTATAGTTTTTTCCTTTGCCTTTCCTACTCCTCTTCTCTCCTTTTCTTTTACACTCGGGTGTTTTCATTGCTAATATGGGCCATTGGACACTTATGAACTAAAACAATTGCATCTAAGCTGCACTGAATCTTAATTCCTTATACTTTGTGACATGTTGCGTTACTCAAGAATAACACTGATATAATTTTAGACAAATAATCACAGATGACACTACACACACAAGGTGGCTTGCATGCTTTGATTCTTTGCCCAAGGTCTGGGAGTATGTAGATGAACACGCTTTGACACTTTGACGCTTTCATGTGGCTGGCGGTGTGTCCGGGGTATAATATAGGGGTAGTCTACATTAAGAACATGTCTTGCTTTGATATTACAGCCATGAGGAAGTCAATGGCAAATATGCCGCAAAACAAAACACATGTTGGCTGTCCTGTTCATGACTACATGTCTCTTGTGTTTATAACTGAAGACCACGAGTTGGACAAAGGAATAAAGAGAAATTAAACGTTACACACTTCAAAATTGATGATTGACTTTCTGAGTGCTCAGGGCATTTCTGTTGTTCATTAATACGTCTACCTCTATCACAGGGGTTATATTTTAAGGTTTTCCGGTAGCTGACCTTGGTTCTAGAGCACCACTGGATTACACAAGTAATTTACTACGGTTCCTTGACTACTGGTTGAGCACTTTCTAATAGCCTGGCTTCCTTTCTTTGCTTCTGGACATGTCCAGGATCCACCACCTCTCTTGGACAGTTCCTCTCTACTCCCCCGACCTGAACTTGGTCTGCCTGCCCCGCGGGTGAGATTATTACACTACAAAAGACCTACAGGTCTGGACTGCGCACTCCCTCATTGTGGTGGGAGACCTCTTCGCGGAGCTGGACTCTGCCTTTTGTCCACCTAGCTGAGGAGACAGGCTTCCTGCCTAGATAGTTACTACTTCATCCACGGCTTCTCCACACATGCGGGAACATGTAGGACCTTTCTGGAGGGGATCCTGAGATGCACCCAGCCTATAAGCCATTCTGACCCTGGGGCCAGGACGCCACCTCACCAACTTGCTGTACAAGCCATACAAGGCCTAACAGATACCTCCCTCCTTCCCTTTCACCACAAATTGGAGGAAGAATTTGGGCGGGCCCTCCATGAGAAGGAGTGACAACGTGCAATTGAGTTCCTGAAGAAGGTCTCCCACAATGCAGGTTTAAAAAAGTATATATATATATTTTTCTTGCTCGGTTAACAATCACCGCACCACCTGAACAAAGGGCGCGTCGTCCGTCCGGATCATCCGGGCTCGATCCGTATGAAATGCTCCAAATTGCCAATACTTGAAAGTAAAGGATGACGACGCCGTGTCTTGCAAAATACAAAATGTAATGCTCAGCTGTTGGACGCGTTTCGCCTGTCCCGCAGGCTTGTTCACCAACCGTTTACAATAAAGTTTGCCACCATTTTAAGACACTTACAGCGTGTCACGTGCACAAGAACTACAAATGCAGTGTATTCAACAACAGACTAGTAGTTTTTTCACATATATGTCAATTCGAATTTTAACAATCTCTTAGCTTGATTATTTAAGAATCATTATTGATCCGAAAATTAAAAATAAAACTGGTAGTTGAAGATATGAATTTAATGTTGGACATGTACTCTCTACAAGAAGAGACAGTATCCGACAATGCTACCTTGAATTCAGAGACTAATATTAGTCAAGCAACTCTAGTAGCAGAACAAGAAGGCCTCAATATCACTTGTAATGACCCTACACTTTTCAGACCTGTATCCAAATTTACACCGATGACAGGAAAAGACACAGTGGACATTTTTAGTGATCTTGTAGTAAATGATTTAAAACATCTGTGTACTGATATGTTTTCTAAACATAAAAGAGTTACGCAACAGCAAAGAGACTATGCTGCATTAGTGAAAAAATTGTCAATGAATGCAGACTGTATCGTGTGCAATGCTGATAAGGGCGGAAACGTGGTGTTGTGGAGTAAGCAAAAATACCTGCTAGAAGCGTATAAGCAACTTAGCGTTCGCGCTAATTATGTGAAAGTTTCTGACACAATCATGTATAAAAGTTACGAATGTTACAACTTGAAACTAAATGAGTGGCATTCTAAGGGTCTCTTAAAGAAAGAAGAACTAGCCTTCCTTAAAATCGATAAGCCAGTCACTCCTGTAATGTACCTGATACCCAAGGTGCACAAGGACCAAGCTAATCCACCTGGCCGGCCAATAATCTCTGCTATTAACAGTGCCTTTGCCAATACATCAAAATTTGTGGATTCTTTCCTTTGCCCCTTGACGAAGTGTCTCCCATCCTATATCCAGGATACGGGAGATTTCCTTAAAAAGGTTTACGATCTACCCTGGGAAAGTGATTTTCTTTTGGCTACCATAGATGTTATGACACTCTATACCAGCATCAGACATGAAGACGGTCTGAAAGCTGTCAGACATTTTTTGGGTAATAGACCAGTAAAATTTTGGGCACATACTCAAATGTTGATTGAGATGACATCAATCTGCCTTAAAAACAATTACTTCCTGTTCAATGACGAGCTATACCACCAAATATGCGGTACGGCTATGGGCACCTGCTTCGCCCCCAGCTTTGCTAATTTGCATATGGGCTGGTGGGAGGAGCAGGTGATCCAAAGAATGTACCCAGAAGAATGGCAAAATAACGTTATGCATTGGAGTCGTTTTATAGACGACTTGTTTGTCATTTGGAAAGGCAGTGAAGAATCATTGGTGACATTTATTGACAGAATACAAAACAATGATCTAAATCTCAAATTCACCAGTACCATCAGTAAAACCAACGTGAATTTTCTAAATCTGTCTATTTTTATCAAAAATGATAAACTGGAAACTACCCTATACCGGAAGCCTACGGCTGGCAATACTTTGCTACACGCCAAAAGCTTCCATCCTCAAAATCTGATTAAAAGTATCCCGTACGGAGAAGCCCTAAGAACTATGCGCAACTGCAGTAATCAAGAGAGTTGTGATAAAGAACTATCTGTACTGCGGTCGCGTTTTCTGGCCAGAGGATACTCTGAGGAGTGCATAAGGTCGGCCATAATGAAAGCAAAAAGAAGGACAAGGGAAGACATTCTTTTTAACAAAAGTAACACAAAGAAAAAACTGGAGAATGTCAATAAAAATAAAAATGAGTGCAGGATGATAACAACTTACAATGTCCAACATAAGAAAATAAGAAGCATCCTGACCAAACACTGGCATTTGATCTATAGTGAACCAACACTAAGTAAATTAGTAACGAAACAACCACTAATAACATTTAGAAAAGCGAAGAGTTTCAAACAAATGCTAGTAAGCAATGTTTTGAAAACTCCGCCTACTAAGACAGCTGCCACCATGTGGCTCACTAAAAAAGAAGGTTTTGTGAAATGTACGAAATGTAAAGCCTGTATTCATGGCACGAACACTTCCAGGTATACATCAGGCTTTGCCAATAAGATATTTAAAATCAAAGGACATTACACATGTAAGACAGATTTTGCTGTCTATGTACTTCAGTGCCCTTGTGGCCTGAGATACGTGGGCAGCACAATCTTGCCTGTGCACAAACGTGTTTTGCAGCATTTGAGAGCGATTAAAAATGGTGACAAATCGTACCCTGTGGCGCGACATTTTGAACGCTTTCATAACAAAAGTATAGCAGGCTTGACATACTTTGTAATCGATGCGGTCAAAAGCAGCAAAAGAGGGGGTAACAAAGAAAAACAATTGAGAAGACTAGAATCTTCTTATATAATCAAATTAAATTGCAAGACCCCGACAGGACTTAATATTGAGGAAGACCTGTATACCCATCTAGGTTGAATGTACAAGTGCAGCCGACTTCCTTTCCGTTTTTTAACCACTTCCTACATTAGCACTTTTTTAAGTTGTTTTATTATTATTTTTATTTTGGGAGCACTGTTATAAAATGTAACATTTGCAGATATATTCAATAATTTGGCGATTTTGGCCCACTTGGGCAATACACCAGTCTTGATTAATATCAAACATCATTGTAGATAATGTGACCAAAGAACACGGCATTGTTTTGCAGTGAAAATGCAATTAGCATTTGACAGGTACATTACCGATTATTACGAGGTTTATAATGAATGATAGCGCGTAATTTGTCTTCCTGCATCAACTTGCTCGTTGCCCCTTTTGGTACTTAGTTTTATTTTTAATTTTCGGATCAATAATGATTCTTAAATAATCAAGCTAAGAGATTGTTAAAATTCGAATTGACATATATGTGAAAAAACTATTAGTCTGTTGTTGAATACACTGCATTTGTAGTTCTTGTGCACGTGACACGCTGTAAGTGTCTTAAAATGGTGGCAAACTTTATTGTAAACGGTTGGTGAACAAGCCTGCGGGACAGGCGAAACGCGTCCAACAGCTGAGCATATATATATATAGATATATACATTACTTCATACTACATAGGGCATACCTCACGGCCGAGCAGCTACACCAACACTTCCCAAGCACACAAGTAGAATGCCCCCACTGCCGCACTGTAGATGCCATACTCATGCACATGCTGTGATTATGCCTAGCCCTTCATTATTACCAGCGCGCTGTGCAGGACACACTCTGGGATGTCACTGGGCTCCTAGACCTAGCCTCCTAGTAGGCCTGCTCCCTGGGCATTCTTAAGGGAAGAAAGCACCACAGAGTACAGTCACAATTCACCACCCTTGCACTACTGCTGGCAAAGTACATCATCACCCTACACTGGCCCTCACATGTACCCCCGCCGATGGAGGCCTGGAAGGGGGCCCTATGTAAATGGGGTGCAACAGAGGAGGACGCGCTTCGTAATGAGGAGGTTCGACTGCTTTGCCACAGGTCAATATCCCCACAATGGGCTATCTTCTTCTGCGTTTTCGACAGCTAGGCAAGGGTGAAGACACGCCCCCCAGATCACCGGCTCCTCACAGAGAGCTAAATCGGTACCCTTCCCGCCACCTGCACAGACCCTCGCCTGCTGAGACAACTACACAATGCACCCCAGAGCCTTCCCCCAATGCGTGCAAAGCACCTTCCCCCATTCGTACGCTACTCAGGCCTGGCGTGCCGCCTTTTAGTCCAATACATGTTGCCAACATATTTGCTCATAGCCATGCCTCCCCCTGCCAACACTTCCTGCCCCTATTGCTGTTTACAACCCCTGAGTACCCCTGATCACATCCAAGGCTAGGTCTAAATAGTTTCAAGTTTATTTTATTTGTTTTGGTACTCTACTGAGGACCACAAATTTTATACGATAAAATTCAGTTACATATACTTTTAGAATTTCATATTAATACAAAGCTAAAAAAGGTCTAAATACCGTATGCCTGGTCATTCACTCACATGATGCCCCAAAACACTCATTCGGTGAGGCCGCCAGCAGGCAACGTGAACTTGCAGAACCTTTGTCACCTGCATCTATGTTATGCATCATAATTGAACTTGTGCTTCTGATGTGGTTGAAATGTTCAGAATAACTAATAGAGATTTCTAGCTGCAGATATTTTATCTTTAAAGTCCCCAGGCGTCAGGCTGCATCCGGAACCCTGGCCACTTCGTACTTCTGGCAGTGGGGGCGACAGCTGCGACTGGATCCAACCGGCCACCATTACTCCAGCCATATGGGCAGTGGACACACGGACTCTTTGCAACGGGAGGGGAGTTGGATCCCATTGTTCTTCTACTTAGGTCACCATTCCTTGCATGGTTAAGATTTGACGCAGCGCTACACGTTTGAGCAGCAGGTGTTGCTCTCCGCGAGGTAACTGTACTTTCTCCCCCCCTCCCCAACCGGTGTGGGCCTCCTCTGGAATTGTGGCAACCTTAGGTCTGGGCCTGGTGGGCGGAAACCGACAGGCCGTTGTGGGCTCAGTCTCACAAGCAGGCGGCGGTGAGTAGCTAGTATGGCCCGGTCCCCTTCGCTGATACACCACACCCACCGGCTACATCATGACGAGCGGCCGCAGCGGACGTGGCTCGCTTCAAGCTAAACTAGAAAAATACGCGTGGCAGAAAGGCCAGGATGAAACGCAGTCTAACCCCAAACCTAGCGGGGATCAACCTGACCCCATGTTGCAGGATATTTTAATGGCTATAACGACGGTGCGCACCTCCCTGGAAGGCCGTATTGATACCGTCACCTCAGAGGTTTCGTTGATAAGAGCGGATATGAGGAAAATGGCTGAACGCATTAACGAAGTTGAAATCACAACCAAAGACCTGTCAGCAGATACCGACCTTCTCAAGCACCAGGTGGCTGATCTTCAAACCACTCAGGAAGCAATGGCGCTGCAACTCGACGACTATGAAGGCCACATGCGGCGCAATATTATCCACATTTTGGGGGTGCCAGAATGGCCCGAAGGGCAAGCAGCTGACCTCTTTGTCGAGTAGTTAATCCTTAAGCACCTCCAGCCGAAGGGACTATTCCAATATTTTTCTATTGAACGAGCACACCAAGTGCCGGGGGGAAGATCCAGGCCTGGCACACCGCCCCGGCCTCTTTTGCCAAGAGTCTTTAACTTTCTCGACACGGATGTCATTCTTCAGACGGCAAAAGCAGCCCCGCCGCTGGCTATAGCCAATTACAAAGTCACTTTCTTTACAGACTTAACTCTGCGGGTCCAGAAACAACGTCATAGCTTCCTGGACGTGAAGCGTGCGATGCGGGACCAGAACATTAAATACACCATGCTGTTCCCCGCTAAGCTGCGGGTGGAATCTGAAGGGAAAGTATGGTTCTTTACTAGGCCAGAGAACGCATGGGACTGGCTTGATGGCTGGTGAACGGTCAACATACGCCATCGTAAACACGCTGGCGAAATGAGCAACAATGGCAGGTCAAGCCCGCAGCCTGGGTCCCCGCAGGGCAGTGAATCAGCGACGCAGGGTTCAATAGGATAGAGATTGGAAGCTCGATAGTGAGTGAGACTGGTCTTTGGTCAACATGACTTGCTGGGCTGAGCTTCGGCAGGCACAAGTAGTCAAGTCGTCAACCTAACTTGTATTAAAACTCTAGTAAAATGTAGGTTTTGTAATATCCAGCTCTGCAATTGTACTTGCTTCCGGTGGGGGTGACATTGTTGTTTTTGTTCTCTGATGAGTATCATTTGATATGTCTTACTTACATGCTATGGGTTCAAATGTTAGGGGGTACAGGTATCCATACGAATGAGCGGCCCAGGCAGTGGGGTTGGATCACGTTCCTAACACTGTTGAGGGTGGGCGAAACGCACTCTGCAAGTTTGGGGTGGCAGGAGGTTCTGTGCCCGTCATGCAGGGAGGCAGGATGGGGGGTGGGAGTAGGTTGTTGGCGGGGTTTTGTTTAAATTGTTTTGAAGGTTTTTATTTTGTGAAGGAGATGATATATTTCACAGCGTATATACAGGAGCACACTGGGCATGCAGATCTGATACGTTGCATCCCACTGTACGTGAGAGCGACATGGACAGGTGATGCCTTACACCACTTACATGCAACATGACTGACCGCAACGTGACTAGACATCTCCGTATCCTTACGGGGAACATCAACGGGCTGGGCGACAAATTAAAGCGCGGGGTGGTACATCACCATCTTAAGACACAGGCCCCAGATATAGCCCTGCTCCAGGAGACACATCTCCATGGCAATAGCTGTAAAGCACTGAACAGTGGGGCTACAGGTTGGTAACACATGCCGAGTTTACATCTAGCTCCAGAGGGGCGGGCATTTTAATCCGCAAACAGCGCCCATTTATGCTATGCAACACTTGGACCGATGACCTGGGCAGGTACGCTGCCGTGGCGGGTACGTGGGAAGGGAAGCCCCCTAATATTATTTCAGTATATGTTCCTCCAGCTCTTAAGACGTCCACATTGTCAGATCTTGGCAACTTATTACTAGATCTTCCAGTCGGCACACTGGTTCTGGGAGGTGATTTTAATCTAGCATTGGATGGCCGCGTGGACCTGCGGCCGCCTCGGCCGGACATACATGACACATCCCCCCTGATGGATTTCTTTAAGGCATTTGGCCTCTTGGACCTCTGGCACATTTTTAACCCCCTATCTCAAAGCTTTACCTTTCACTCCAGGACCCATGGGAGCCAGTCCCGAATTGACCATCTGCTCACACACATAGACGATCTCCCCTACTTTAGTGATGCTACATCCCTGGCTCGTGGCATCTCTGATCACTCCCCGGTTCTGACTCAGTTGACTGTGCCCCGAGAACATTGCCGCTTCACCTTATCTTTCAATCCATGGAGTCTGAAGATCCCACAGGTTAGAAGTGCTCTCTCTGATGGGGTTGGTCATTACTTCACTGAAAACACACACTCAGTTCAATCCAGTAGTAGCACTGTGGGGGGCTTTTGGGGCAGTAATTAAGGGTCAGGCACTCTCATTGATGGCGGGATATAGGACGGAATGGACAGCCAGACTGGTAACTCTAGAACAAGAGATAAGAGACCTGGAGGACGAGGTGGCGATAAATGACAATGAGCAACTCGCCCACACACTAGGTATGAAACGCTTAGACTACCGTCAGTTGGCAGGGGAGGTAGCCAAGGCTAAACACAAGGCAACTAAGCATAGAATATATGAATTAGGCGACTCCACTGGTAAGATGCTGACATGACTGGAGAGACGTGAGATGGCTCAGAGATGGGTGCCCCTCATAGAGATGGAAGCAGGGGACTTAGTGTCAGACCCGCAGCAGATCGCCGAGGCCTTCGCCTCCCACTTTGCCTCCATATACTCCTCTACTACCCACGCCACTCTGCAGGACTCACGAGACCTACTAGCCACTATTCCTGTAGTGGTCCTTACACCTGAAGATCGGGACTCTTTAGAGGGGGATCTAACCGAGGAGGAGCTTGCAACTGCCATTAATGGCATTAAGTCTGGCAAGGCGATCGGCCCCAATAGAATTTTTTAGTCTTGTGTCATCCAAGATAATGCCTGCTTTACACGCTATGTATGTCGATAGCTACCAGTCGGGCTTCTTACCCAAGGAATTGATGCGCGCCTCTATTGTTGTCATACATAAACCGGGCAAGTCGGTCACGAGATGTGAGTCTTACCGTCCATCTCGTTGTTGACAGCCAAGATTAAAATCCTGGCCAAGGTGTTGGCCGACCGACTCCTTCCAGTTCTAGGCAAACTTGTCCACCCTTAGCAGTCAGGCTTTATGCCTGGCCGTAACACTGCCCTCAACTTGCGACGACTACATGGCATGCTGGGGAGAACCAACACCATCTTGGAGGACGCAGCACTATTATCTCCTGATGCAAAAATGGCATTCGATACTACTGAATGGCCTTATTTATTTGCACTCCTTGAGTGGTTGGAGTTCGGCCCTCATTTCACTCGGTGGGTTCGGTTGTTGTATACAGATCCCACAGCACAGGTGGTCGTCAACCAGCATACCTCCCGTAGTTTTGGCCTAGGAAGAGGCACTCGACAAGGTTGCCCCCTATCGCCCCTCATTTCGCCCTACTGCTGGAGCCGTTGGCGACATGGATTAGCGGCGAGCCCATGATCAGGGGCTTGAAGTGGACAGATCAGAATGAGGACAGAATCTCCTTCTATGCAGACTATGTCTTGCTGTATGTGGTAGCTCCCAGGGCCTCGATTCATCGAATCCTACACATTTTTGTGATCTTTAGTGCCCATTCCGGCTACACCATTAATTGGACAAAGTCAGTCTTGTTCATGCTATGGGGTCCGGCACCACGGATGCCCAAAGATACTACCATTACTGTGGCCGCTGAGGGTTTTCACTATCTTGGTATTTATATCACACCCAACCCGACCCATTTCTACGAGGCTAACCTCTTGCCCCCTCTGGTCAGATTTCGGAAAGACGTAATCCACTGGCGGACATTACCCCTCACTCTGCTAGGCAGAGCGGCGCTGTTCAAGATGCTAGCTCTCCCTCGTTTCTTGTATGTATTGTACAACACACCTCACAGAGTTCCCGATGCCTACTTTGTCTGTGTGGAGAGCGAGGTTAGGAATCTCCTATGGGATGGGAAGTGCCCACGCATAGCAACACGCAAGTTCACCAGAGGATGGTACGATGGGGGGATTGCGTTGCCTGACCTGAGACAGTATTACTGGGCCTCCCAACTTGCAGTGGTAAACCAATGGGTTTTTGCCCCTCCGCTAGAACCGGCATTCCGTACGGATAGATGGGTATTGTCCAAGGGAGGTTACCAGCGCGCACTCTATTCGAATCCCAAGAGATTACACCTCACAGGCCCCACCGCCCATTCTGTGACAACCTGGCATACTGTAACCAAGAAAATGGGCTGGCACAACAAAATCACGCTGTTCACTCCTATGTGGGAATCCGAACGGCTTGGCACACTGAGTAGGTGCTCGGGGTAAGACAAATGGGACCTTATTGGACTTTCCTCGGTGAGGGACCTATGGAAATGCAACACTATGTTCTCGTTCGCAGATCTCCAATATATCAGAATATCAACTGGCTGAGTCTGAGACTTACCGTTACCTTCAGATCCGATATGCAATCACCTCTGTGGTTCCTAATGGGGAGACTTTGCCTGAGGCCTCCCCACTGGAGGACAGACTTTTGACTGACTCCCCGACAAGTAAGGCGATCTCGCTCACTTACCGCAAACATTTGAACAATCAACCTGATCCATTAATTCAACTTCGCCAACAGTGGGAAACGGACCTTGGTTACTTAGAGGACGATGACTGGCAGGAAGCCCTCTCCTCCCCCGGTTTGTTGCGATCCCCATGCGTCTCCGGCTGGTCCAGCTCACGATTTTATATAGATCCTACCTAGCCGCACACACACTGGTTAAGATGGGCAATCAACCTGACTCTAGTTGCCTTAGGGGTGTGCTTCTGAAGGTACCTTCTTTCATAAAATCTGGGAGTGCTCGCAGTTACAGTCTTACTGGGGGGGAAATAGTCTCTGAGTTGGTGTGGGTGAGTGGGAAAGCTATCACAATCTCCCCACAGCTTTGTTTATTGAATGTATGGGAAGCTACAGACCTGACTGGTGGGGGACTGGTGTCCTACAGAAATACTCGAAATGGGCCAATGATACGGACAATGCCCTGATCGCGGAAAAGGATGTTTTTAAGAATCGAGGGTGTCCTGCGAAGTGGGATCATAAATGGGCAAAGTGGAATATATCCAGAGCCGAAATTTGTATCTTTGTATTTGAATTACGCAAAAATGTTAATGACATTGATGCTCTTCCTGTCTAGTATTATAATGTTCTGCGATGTAATGGGTAAATATGTACAGCTGCCCTGTCTTTGCAATATTACTGCCGAGTGGCTTTATGACCACTTATTGTACCATCACAATTGTTTAATAAAAAAATAAAAAAGGCCATGCACCACATATTTGAGCGGGCTGACCCTTCCGTCCGGATGAGCCCTCTGGCACTGCTGGGTTGGAAGGAACCCCATCGGATTCGATGCCATTGGCTCCTGCTACGGCACCGGTGGGGCCTCATGGATCCAATTCAGGATGACTCCGGTCTTGGCATTGTGACCTTCTCCGGTGTCAGACCCAAAGTCGATGACATTGCGGCTGCCAGCACCCTCCGGCGGCTCCAGCCCCATCCCTGATGACACGAAACCGGAGCGGCATCGCTCGACGCCGATTCCAGCGTCACTAGAACCTAGGGGTTAAATGTTGTCGCCTGAACATTTGGATGATATTTTAGACCCAGGAGAGGATTGGGAGGGGTCTGTGGACCCTTTAAAACACCAAGAAGTGTCTGCAGAGCAGATGGACAGGTATGAGGAACTTGGGGAGGCCAGTGGACTAGAGACTTCCCCAGATACTAGCATGCTCTCTCCACCAACTGAGACTACAGAGGACGGGGCATCTTATGCCATGGTGGTGAAGAGTGCAGCCGAGATCCTTGGACTGGAGATGCCCTCTGTGCAGTTCAGGACTGATCTCCTGACCGAAGTGCTTTTGCCTGGGGCTTCCACCTCTGAACCCCTTTTGCCCGTCAATGAGGCACTCCCTGATGTCGTTCTAGAAACATATAGTCCAAGCCGAGCACAAGGGCTCCTGTGAATAGGACAATTGCACGCCGCCATCGCCCAGCTCCGGTCGATCAAAGTTCCTCAGCCAACACCTCACCCCTGAAAGCTTGGGGATGCAGGCTTCTTCCTCCCAGGGCGCGTTCCCTTCCGCCCCTTTGGGTAGGGAATCAAAGAGGCTGTAATCACTTGTGAAGAAGAAGTTTTCTTCCTCCAGCCTGGCATTGCGGTCGGTGAATACAGCATGCTTATTGGGACGTTTCTCCCATGTCCCTTTGGGAGACAGTTGTGCCAGTCCTGCCACAAGTCCCGGAGGACGCCCAAGCTGTGTTCTCAGGCGGTTAAGGATGGGAGAGATTCAGCAAAATTCAGTATACCGTGTGGCCTTGACATGACTAATTCGCTGGGCAGAGTGGTTTCGTCGACGGTGGCCTTCCGGCACCATGCCTGGCTTAGAACATCTGGCTCCTCGGGCGATGTCTAGGCAAACCTAATGGACATGCCATTTGATAGATCCCGTCTTTTTGGGGACAAGGCAGGCTTTCCCTAGAGCGGTTCAAGGACTCTCAAGGTATAGCCAGATCCTTGGGCCTCTCTTTTACACCTTGTGGCCAGGCTCGCTTTCGCCCCTTTCGGGGCAACGGAAGGGGGTCCAGCTGTGTCAGCCCTATCCCAGCCACTGTCCTGCGCAGATTTCCCCAATTTTTTTTTTTTGTAAACTTTTATTGAACTGCAGGTTCAAAGGTACAGTAGTTAGTTACACCATAAATACACTTTGATATGCAAGAGACATTCAACATTGTGTACAGGGCTGTGGCACAACAAAATATACGTACAATCACAGTATGTCATGAGAATTCCCAAACACATACCCATTTCCCTCTCCACTTCCTGCAGGCCTGAAAATGCATCATTATACAGTAAGTTACAAGGGATGTCACAGCTTTCAAAAAGGTTCCTAAATGAGGGGCAACTGCCAGGGGTAAGGGCTGCAGTAGCAGCAATATACAGCCACATATCTTGTGGGAGCTTTTACTGTTATTTGTCGATTGCTCCCCCTCTCGTCACAGAATCTCTTGGTTCTTGCTCGCTGGTAACTGGATGTGTCAGCAAATAGGACTGAAGTGGGCCCCATATGTCCCTTGGGCGTGAAGTATTCGGAACCAAATCGTCATATAAGGATGTCTGATCTTGCCAAAGAATCATATCACAAATCCAGTCCATAAATTTAGGTGCTCTCCCACGACACCATCAACAGGCGATCT
The DNA here is from genome assembly GCF_964204655.1 of Triturus cristatus. Taxonomy (NCBI): domain Eukaryota; kingdom Metazoa; phylum Chordata; class Amphibia; order Caudata; family Salamandridae; genus Triturus; species Triturus cristatus. The sequence goes on from NC_140584.1 coordinate 818,758,254, forward strand.
GTCGTTTTCGCAACATAAGTCCAAAGGACACAAACATGCGGTGCTTGGCCGGGATCTGCTCAGTATACCCCAGCAACACAACCAGGGGTGACCTCGGGATGTGTATGGAAACCATCTGGCCCAGTGCAGTGAGTACTGTGTTCCGGTATTCGTTCACGCCTGGGCAATCCCAAACGAGATGAAGGACATCAGCGGCCTCTGCTCTACATCTGTCACACCTACTCGTGTCCCGGGGCCCAAATTTATATAACTTTAATGGAATATAGTAGCTACGCTGAAGGAACTTGTAGTGAGTGATGCGTAAGCGAGCATTCGAGGATATGTGTTCTGTTTGTTTGCAGCAAAACTCCCATTGCATGTCTATGAGCGGTTGCTCCAATTCGGCCGACCACCAGTCCCTGGCAGCACATGTAGAGTATCTAGCATCCACGTACATAATGTGATATAGTGCGGATACTAGATGTGAGGCAGTGGGTGTGCGAAGTACGTGGTGCAGCGGTGCCAGCACCGCAGGCTTTGCTGGAAACCCCGAGGTGCACTCCCTAATCCTGTGCCGTAAATGAGTATATTAAAAATGTTTCAATTGCAGTGGGTGGAATGTCCGGGAAGAGTTGGTGTATAGAGCGAAATTTACCGTTTAGGTATAGATCGCCCCAGAGTCGAATATTACGCAACCTAGCCATTTTTTTTAAAAATGCCTTCTTGCAGTAAGGGCATCTGTGGGTGGTACACTAGTGGCAGCAATGGGGAGTATAGAAAGGGTGTCTGTGATCGAGCAGCAATATGCTGCCAGGCCTTAAGCGTGCACTCCACAGCGGTGGGCTGTGGTTCCCGGGGCTTAAGTGTTGCTAGCATACGCCATCTAGTTGAATAGGATCCGCGAGCAAGTGTTCGGTAGCCACACGGGGCGTATACCGAGGCGGGTTGAACCAAAATTGGGCAAAGTGTGCCTGAGCACATAGATAGTAGAGTTTGAAATTTGGAATGTTGAAACCTCCCTTCGCGTATGGTCTCGTGAGTGTATCCCATTTTATCCGGGGTTGCTTGCCTCCCCAAACCAGCCTGATCAGTTCCGCACAGAGACTAGTGAAGAAATGTCTCCCCGGGTCGTACGGTATGTTTAAAAACAAATATAAGAATTTAGGTAGAATTACCATTTTTATTAGGGAAACGCGACCCGCCATGGTCAGTGGAAGCGAGTTCCAACGAGTCACGCAGCCAGCGATGTGGTTCATTGCCCGCCCATAGTTCAACCTCATTAGCTCCTCTCGGTCCGCCGTGAGAGTGATCCCTAGATATCGCACTCCATCAGTGCACCATGCTATTGGATAATCCATACCGAAGGGTGTGGCAGCTGCAGTGAGCGGGAATATTTGGGATTTTGCCCAGTTAATATGGAGACCTGAGATGCCCCCAAATCTGACAAATTCCCGGAGAAGTGGATTCAGGTTTTGGCGCGGTTCCTTGACATAGAGTGTGACATCGTCTGCATATAGGGATATGAGTATGGGCCGCAGTAGACAGCGGAGCCCTTTCTCATGATGATGTTGCGGAATTTTTAACGGCTAGAGGCTCCATCACCAGGGCGACGGTGGGCACCCCTGGCGCGTACCCCTCGACAGAGCTATCTGGGACGAGACGTGCCCATTTATTTGAATCTTAGCTATCAGTGCCATGTACAATAGCCTAATGTAGGCCAGGAAACCATTGGGGATCCCCATGCACTGAAGTATAGTGAAGCGGTATTCCCATTCAACCGAATCGAAGGCCTTCGTGGCATCTAGGAATACCGCCACAAGCGCCAGCTTGGGGTCCACAGTTTGAAGTATAGAGAATAATGTCCGTAAATTATGAGAGGTAGCCCTGCCAGGGATGGAGCCAGCCTGGTCTGGGAAAACCAGTTTCTCCATAAGTAGCTTGAGCCAGTTAGCAATTAACTTGGCAAGTATCCTAGCATCTGTGTTTATCATCGACAAGGGCCGGTACGATTCGCAGCGATCTGCAGGTAGGTGCTGGGTTTCCTGGGCTTCAAGGAAGACCTCCTTTAACACCGGAAGAGTTGGTCAATGTACCGTTTGTAATAATCTATGGGGAGGCCGTCTGGCCCGGGGGCTTTCCCCGATGGCATCTGCATGATGGCTTCGCAGAGCTCATCATCTTCAAATGTTGCCTCTAAGAATTCCCGCTGCCTGTCTCCCAACCATCCCAGCGCTTTGTCTTCGAGATAAGCTGTTAAGTCTGGAGGTGCGGTGTGGCGCATGCTATACAGATCTTTGTAAAAATCAGTGAAGGCCTGTATGATATCTCGACTGTCCCTATGTCGCACCCCATCATCCCCCACCACTTCTAGGATAAAGTTAGAGAACCGGGGCGGCCTTACTTCAGATGCTAATGCTTTACCAGGTCGTTCCCCATTGCCGTATCTGCGGGCCGTGAAATATTTGCCCTTAAATTTGGACACTCGGTCTGTGGTCTCATTGTAATCCGACAGTTTTTCCCTCAGTAGCGCCTTTTGGGCGCCTGATGTGCCGTTCCACATGTTATGTTCCAGTGTCTTAATGTCGGTCTCAAGAACACGCAGAGTGCGACGAAGATCTTGTAGCACCCCAAAACTCTTGGACATGCAGATGCCGCGCATGGTGACTTTAAAAGCCTCCCATACCGGTCCCACATATTGAACAGATCCTTTGTTTCTATCACAGAAGTCGGCTATCTCCTCACCTATCTCTGCCTGAAAGACCGCGTCCAGCAGCACCTCCGGCACCAGTCTCCAGCTTCTTGGAGTCGTGATTAGGTTAGGCGGGTCAATCGTCAGGCACACAGGTGCATGGTCAGAGTACGTCCGGGCCATGTGCTCAACCGAGTGTTTCCAGGTGCTGACCCCCCTAGAGCACACCCAGTAATCCAAACGCAACCAAGTTGAGTGTCCCACCGTGTAAAAGGTGCCCTCTCTGGTGGATGGGTGGGCATATCGCCAGGCGTCAATAAGCCCTTGGTCAAGGAATAATTGTGAAAGGACATCCTGTGTGTTGGTACAATGCTGTGGGAGAGGGTTGGATCTGTCTAGGGAGGGGCATAGGGAAACATTGAAGTCTCCACCCCATATGACGTGAGTAGATCCCACTTTAATTATCTGCCCTCAGAGAGCTGTGAAGAAATTTGGGGCATCCGTGTTTGGCCCATAGCAGCAAGCAAAGGTGACCGATTGGGTGCCCAGTGTACCCCAGAGTAGACAGCTACGTCCGGAGGGGTCACTATATGTACCTCCAGTTATGAAAGGTGTGTTCCGTTTTATCAGTATGAGTATGCCCCGTGAGTATGTAGAGTAAGAAGAGAACACCCTGACGGAGGCCCATTTACTTCCAAAGCACGAATCACGTCGTGGGTCAATGCGTGTTTCCTGAAGCATCGCTATCTGTATATTGTGCCTATCTAAATACGCTAATATATGGCGGCGTTTGCGGGGATCCCCAAGGCCCCATACATTCCACGTGATAAGTTTAATACGTAGAGATTCAGTGTTTGACGACATTGTTGATATCATTTTTTAGACATATGACAAGGTAGTAAAGTGTTGGTTGTGACACTGTGTACAAAAATGCCTATACGGTCCACAGCTGTTGAGTATGGTAAAAATAGAAAAACTCTGTCTCTTGATCGTGACTGCATGCATTACAATCGCCATTCGAAATCATCCCTCCCACCTACCCCCCTGCAGTCTAACGTGGAAACAAAAACCCAATTCCCCTGCCTCCCACAACAGCACCCCAAACGTGCCGGGATACAAGTACCCACCCTCCATTCCAACCGTCAAACTACTAACTGTGCGCTACAATAGTTAGCTGCTATAACGCAGAGAGATACAAGTCAAATTAGTAAGGGGGATCTCCCATAAGGGGGGGGGGGGGTGCCAGAAAGCTACAACAGCCCCTCTCATATACCAACTCTCCTGCAGTGCAGTTCCCACCTACCCGTGAAACAAGGGGGGGGGAGAGAGCGGAAATGGAGGGGTGCTTGGCATAAGTTATTACACACCTGCCATCTATTGAAGTTTAGGAACATAAGGAGAAGGAGTGAAGAAAAAAAAAAAAACAACAGTGGAGACCGCCCCTGCCCCGCAATCGTACAGCACAAAATTGGCATGCAAAGCCCATCAGGGCACTTAGCTGCTCGTGTCCGTCACGCCGGTAAGGCCTTTCAACAGGATAAGGGAGGCGGATACAGCGTTCGCCCAGTGCGGGGCAGGGCAGCCTCGTCATAACTTCTGCATCAGTACAACCAATGTCCTACCCATGATGAGAGCAGGTGTCCTTCCCCTGACCCCCTGAAGGGGGGAACAGTTCGCAATCAGGTCAATCCGATGTCAGAGAAGTGGATCGGGACAGACGCTCCTGCCGTGGTGATCTCCTCTGCGTAGATTTTAAGAACTCTTTCACCTGTTGCGGGTTATTGCAGATAATTTGTTTGCCGTTGTGCGTGATCTGGAGCCGTGCGGGATACATGAGGGCGTACTCAATCTGGGCTTTCCGTAGTTTGAGCTTGACTGGCATAAACTTCCGTCTCGCTTCTTGCACAGCCAGCGTAAAATCAGGGTAGATGGTATACTCAGTTCCTTCAAAGTGCAAGTTCTTTTGTTCCCTAGCTTTCCTGAGGGCCACATCCCGATCTCGATAGTTTAACAGCCGGGCTATTATGGGCCGTGGGGGTCTCCCGGTGGGGGCCGGGGGCCCAGTGAGCAGTGAGCCCTCTCCACCACCATGTGCGCCGTAAAGGACTCCACACCAAAAGTGGTGGTCAGGAGGCGCTCTATGTATTCCTCCATGCGTCCGGTGTTGGTACTTTCTGGTATTCCAATAATTTGAATATTGTTACGGCAGCTTCTAGTTTCTAAGTCTTCGTTCTTGGCCGCTATGACTTTTAAAATTTTGTCCATATGTAGCATCTGTGTCTGCAGTTGGGATGTGGCGTCTTCATTGTCCGACATCCTCCGTTCCACCTCCTTTAGTTGCCCATCATGCTTGTCGACTGTCTGCACTAAAAAATCCAGTCTGTTATTCATGGTGTCCGTTTTCCCGGATAAGTCACTATGGCTGTGTTTCATAGCCAGCAGAAGCGTTTTGACGTCATCTTCCGGGGTGGGCGACGAGGTGTGGGGCTGTTCAGTGTTGGTATGTACGGAGTCCGCCGAGGTGGATCTAGTAGAGGCCTTCTTGCTCTCAAAGGTGAGGCGGGGCTGACGGCCGTCTGGTTTCCCCATCGTGAATGAAGGGGATGGCTGTTTTATTTGGGTTTTGACTCACTGTCCCGTGTCAGTAATAGCAGGAGTCCTTTTCGCCTAATCAAGGATGTGCTTCGATGTGTCCAGCGCACGCTCTGTGGCTTCTCTCTGCTGCTTTTTAGCCCAGTTGGGCAGGGTCGCGGCAGGAATGAAGATGCCCAATCTGACCCGTGCGTTGACGTATGCAGTGTGCAGTCGTTGAACCCTGGGAGGCACTAGCGATTGAGACACCGGGATCTCTCAAATGGGTCACCCAAAGTAACTTCAGCCGGGAACAGTCCAGGCAATATCCCTCTTGAGGCCGCAAAACTGGAACAAATATCTTCCCCGCTGAGACCACTATGATTCTGGGCCCATGCCCACGGATACACCGTGTGCAGGCTACGACTCAGCCACACCAGGCCCCAAGTAGACGGCAAAGGGGAGAAGCGGTGGTCGTGGCAGGATTCAGAAAGGCCCCTCTGTCGCTCCTCAGTAGCACTATATCCCCATGGGGGGTCCAGTTCAGTGGCAGCAGTTACCGGCCGCGATGCAGCATGAAAGAGGGGCAGGCCGGATCCGAAATTATGTCAGCAAAATCTGGGGATACGTGAAGCCGCCCACTCTTCCTCTTAAGCACACCATGCAGGCCCACAGCACGACCGCAATGGCGGCAATCTGACCAAGGCACCCGGCAACGCTGAGGAAAAAGGGCAGATGGACAAGCGAGTCTCCGACGGCGGAGAAGGGCCACACGAGCACCTGCAGCTCCGTGGGCGGCAGAGAGACGCCGCCGTATTTCGCACCTCCCTCCTTTGACCTGTCTCCTCACCTGCCCGGGGCTGCACTTGAGTTAATGGATCGCAGCAGCTTCAGTGTGCCGCAGGACCGTCCTCCGCTGTCCGCGATGTGGCCTGAACGGAGCCTGGGCGGCGAACAGTTAATGTAGTGCCCGTCGCCACGTGGGATCTCCGGGGCTCATCTTGCTTATCGAGCCGCCCTCCAGAACCAGCGCAACGGCGCCGCAGTCCCCAACGGCCAAGCTTCCAGTCGAGCTGCGTTCCCGTGCAACGGAGACTCATGTAACTCGCACCGTTTCTTCTGCAGCACGCAAGAGCAAGGGAAAGCCTTCTTGCAGGTCAAACAGGTATGGCAATGCAGGATAAATGCCGGATGATGTTGCCAAGCCTCCAAAGCCTCACGGGCGTGCGGCCATCTTGGATGTGCGCCACCTAGCGGCCCCCAGATTTCCCAAATTGTGCAGGGATGTGGACGCGGTTTATTTCATCCTAGGAATGGAAGCCAGAAGTCATCCGCCACCCTGCCCTCGGCTGCTGCAGTGTCCAAGCACTCCTAGTCTGGCTCTGCAAGACCACTTCACTCCAGTTGGGGGAGAAACTATCATCCTCTCCCCCACTGGAGGTCCCGCCCATTGGAAAAATGGGTCTTGCAGATCATGCAGGAGGGCTATTCTCTGCCTTTCCTTTCTTTTTCTTCTCCAATTATGCCAAATCAAGAACGGCTGGCGGAGGATCATTTAAAATTGCTCCAAGAGGAAGTTAAATCTCTTGTGGCCAAGGGAGCTATAGAGAGGGTGCTGGGTTCAGCAGTAAGCAGCGGCTGTTATTCCCGCTAGATTCTGTTTCCAAAGAAGAACAAAGGGTTGTGGCCCATTTTAGATCTTCGGGCCGTCCATCTCTTCCTCAAGAAGGAGAAGTTCAAGATGCTTACTTTAGCTCAGGTCTTGCCTTCCCTAGACCAAGATGACTGGATGGTAGCATTGGACCTGAAGGATGCATATTTTCACATCCCCATCCTGCCGGGCCACAGGCGTTACCTGCGGTTCAAGGTAGCCACAAGCAATTTCAGTTTACTGTGCTTCCCTTAGGCCTTACCAGTGCCCCTCAGGTGTTCCCCAAGGTGATGATGGTGGTTGCAGCTCATCTGCTCAGGTTGGGGGTGTCAGTCTTTCCCCTGCCTCGACGACTGGCTGTTGAAGGCATCCTCGCCTTCGGCTGTCATCTCCTACCTTCAGTCTACAGCAAACCTCCTGCATTCGCTGGGGTTCTCTATAAACGTGACGAAGTCACACCTGACTACTTCTCAAAAGCTCCCTTTCATCAGAGCTGTTCTGTACACAGTGCAGTTTCGGGCCTATTGTAGTGTAGTTCCTATATCCCTGGTAGGCTCTGTGCATTGGAATAACATACACTATAGATTTGACATAGGACTACGGTCAGTATGTCTCTATCGAGTATATTAAACTTAATTACTTGTGTGTGCCAGCTAATTCAGAGGTCACTAGAAACTTCTCGAATATACAAGAAGGGATTAGTATTAGGAAATACTGCTTCGAATTGAGTAATTTTTTGAGCTAACCAGAATGGAATTTGTTCGCGTTTTGCGGGTAATTTTCCCATGGCTGAGTGTAAAGTCTGTGGAGTAATTTTTAACGTATTCCCCTGATGAGGGGCTGGATTTTGAATTGTTAATGGTTGTTGGACTGTGAAAGTCCGCATGACATATTGAACAAATTGTCTATATATCTTGATTAACTCCTTGAGTTGAGCAAGTAAATCTACGTTTAACATAGTTTCAATGTCAGGATGAGGTGTCTAGCCGGCTAAAATCGGCCACGTTGCTCCTGGTCTACCTAGTGGACCGAGCCTGGTAATGTGATTGTAATGTTTTAGGGCGCCTTTAAACCAGAGCTCATGCTCCTGGTATGTGAGTGGAATTTCAATATCCTCGAAAGGAATATATTCCTCAGGTGGTTCATCTTCTTTGTAGAAGTGAAACACATGTATTACTGGATTTGATTCTGGGAATACTATCCATGAATAGAATACCTCTGTCTGGTGAGATTCATGTGCCTCTATCACGAAAACTGCTCTACCACCTCTTGGTGTCAGACCTTGTTTTATAAGTTTTAGAGTGATGGCTCTCCTTAAATTTGGTGGGATGTGTATAACACCCACCTCGTCTTCATTAAGACCTGTAAGGCCAGCCGCAGCTTGACCGTTGTTTACGATAGGTTTGTCGTTCTCCGACATTGTTTAATGAAAGTTGCAGAGCAAGTTTCAAGGAAACAAAGATAAGGTGCACAATATTTCGGAACACTGTATCCTTCAACATTGAACAAAACCAAACAGCTAATAAATAGGACTTTCGTCCTACTCAGCTATGGTGGATATTATCCCTACCCACTCCAGACGTCTTATGGAGTTTTATGAGTAGAGGGTCACTGAGAAAAGCACAACTGAGTCACTTCAGTATCTTGCGTTAAATTAGTGCCTTACTAAACCGTTGGGCGCCAAGTAGTGTAGTTCCTATATCCCTGATAGGCTCTCCGCATTGGAATAACATACACTATAGATTTGACATAGAACTAAGGTAAGTATGTCTCTATCGAGTATATTAAACTTAATTACTTGTGTGTGTGTGCCAGCTAACTCAGAAGTCACTAGAAACTTCTCGAATATACAACAAGGGATTAGTCTCTTACAACCGCATAAACATGACAACTTTGTTTCCTTTTAGAAACGGAACAGTCTCAGAATCGTGGAAACAATAGATAACAGTTTCACTCAGTCAATCGTGCATGCTTCGTTTCTACAGAGAGACGGGTGTTTCAATAAAAGGGTTTATTGAACAGTTTGCAAAATACAATATGTACGAGGTTAGCAGTAAGATAAAATAATACTGCAATAGCATGGTTTGTAGCTATGACATATATTAATCAAAATACATACATAAATAACATAAGCTAAAATGTGATACTCATCTGATGCTTCTAAATTGTTCTACCCCAGTGTACCTCACCTAAGCGCAGTACGAGGTTTGAAGTAGGTGCCATTTCTAAAGTATAGCTAGCTATATTTTAGTTTAGCCAAGAGTTGCCAAACGTTTCTCTAAGTTCTAGTCCGCTCCATACCTTAGAATGAGAGAGGTTGGAATCTCTTTTCTGGACTCGATAGTCTAACCCCCCACAGGGGAAGTTAGAGAGCACTGGAGCTGGATTCTCTGCGAGGAGGATGGCAGCGTCAGGTCAGTGCATCAGGCTGGAACTCGATCTCCTTCTGAACTTGCCGTGGCGAACCGCGTAGTCCGGGTTGGATCAAATCCTCCGGGAACTGCAATTTACCAGGGCAAGTGCTGGTATATTTATACCTTGAAGGTGTCTAGGAATGCCAGTATTGACGTAAAAGTCGGGCAGAGGAACGTCATGAATGAACCCCTAAGGAATAGATGTTCATGCATACTTAATGAGTTCTTGGAGAAATCAGTATTCAAGCTGAGGGAAATTCCTAAAGGTTTAAGGGTCTGGTTTTCCAAGAATTCGTTGTGACGTGGATGGACGGATGTAGGTGGCCATGCCTGTATTTGGTTTGTGCGGACAATGTCTAAATAAGGGCCGGATTTCTATGTCCAAATAAGGACAATGTGAATTGTACCTATATAAGAGCATAAATTGGGAAACCTATATACGGAATCTAAATCTGCACACAACACCCACTCCAGTTTCGTATGAACGACGTGACTAAATCCTAAACGTTCTAAACATATCTTAAAACAGAGTATCGCATGGGTTTGCTAAAATAAGCTAAAAACATATCTAAAACATATGTCCTAAAAATACATTACAAAACCATTCCTATGCATAAAGTGTTGTACATATTAAAGGCAATGTTCCATTCTAAGCATAGGATCACATTGGAATGCTAAATGAATGAACCAAAATATATACATGTGATGAAATGGCTCGTAAATACAGAAGAAAAAAGGGGCCGAAACCATTTCATATCAGGTTACACAAGTCAAATTGTTATTCATGACAAGGTGGCATACTGTCCCTGGAAGTGTTATCAAAGAATTCTGTTCTCTATGAATAGTTCTACTATAAGCAGATTACTGTGACAAAAAATGAAAAATAACAATTTTAGGACGGGAAGAAAATAAATATATAATCATAGAAAAAGTTCCAAAGTCAGTATCACGTTTGAAAAAGAATGAAGGCCAAATTCAGAGTCTCTCCGGAACACTGTGTGCTTGAATCAAAAGTCAGTGTGTGGGGATGGAGAAAACATAACATTTTCTAATCCTGTAGACAACAAGTCGTCTACCGTTGTGGGTGAGAGTTGGAATACCTCGTGTAGAAGATCAACAGCACATAGATGCGAACTATCGCCTTCAGCATGGGAAGCATCAGCAATGTCCGGATTGGATGTTACCTGCGCGCCTGGTGTTTCCTCTCGTACCTCAGCAGTAGCATGTTGCGTCTGTGAGATCTCAATGAATGCCGCCATCAGGATTGGTAGCCGCTGGGGACAACACATAGCATGGGTCGTTATCGGGTCCAGAAGAGTATCGATATCCGTAGGCATGATTGATGGGAGTGTCAGACAAATGTCCAGCACGCATTCTTTACCGCATAGCAGGCAGCGTAGAACAGGTAAGATGCAATCTTGCCAGATTGGTCTGAATGACAGAAACCAAGTGGTGTTTAATTCTCGTAGACGAGGTAAACCCAGAATTTGGATGATGCGCTCACGACACTTCATCTCCAATAGAGTTCTTTCCATGGTGAACTGGGTTTCGCTGGTGATTTGGCTTGCTATATCGTAGCAGTAGGAGCAAAAATAGTATCCCTGCAACGAGTGCTAAAAGGAGCGGCAGTCCGCCAAACACAGAGTGCACGAAGTTTGGAAACATTCCGAGGACTGCTTGAAAAGGTGCTAACAGTCCTGCACACACGTTCTTAAATACATGTACAATAACGCTCGTATCAGACATGTTGAAGATACAACCTAACATTTCTGAGAAACGCACAGGGCAGTTTGTATACAAAAGGGTATGTATCTCTGCAGAAGTCCTTGCGACTTGAAGATCATAGGTTTCTTTGGCAGAGGTCAAAGGCACAGTTTTTTGTAAAAAAATGGCTTTCATTCTGCTTAGAGTATCAACTCGTATAGAAGAGATATTCAGTGAAGGCCATAAAGGCGACTCCCTGACTATGTCTATTTGGGGAAACAAGACCTGCATTACAGCAAGTGACCCTGGATGTAACCGTTACTAGGTATGGGATACCTGGCAGCATGCCACAGCAGCTGTGATCATTCAACATAATGTAACTCCCATTTGAAAGTTGACCAAAGATTGGATTAATCACTGCTGCCGGTGAACCGTGCAGGTGGCAGGATAAGTTTGTAGTGGAACCGTCACAGGCCCCGTGTAAATTAATACCCTGACAAAGGAGAGAACCGCTTAGTGCGTGTTCACAGATTTCACCGCTAAGAAACACTTCACGTCCCCCACTCCAACATCTGTGTGTGTAAGGTAAATCCCATGATGTCTTGCTATATTCTTTACCCAACCTTTCATATTTGCCTGCTGGTATATTTTTTAGGCAATACTGAAAATGGAAAGTCGTAACAGGCAGAGTAATCTTACCATGTATGATCCACTCAGTAGCTGGTTTTTCTGCCACTGTGAATGGTAATTTCTCCAGTTTTTCAATGCTCAGCACCGTATAGTCTGCTCCCCTTTGTGCCAGTTTGATCTGTCTATCAGTGAGATTGAATTCTGCAAACAGTGACGTAGTATTGAGTAAACGCCAAGGCACATAGCCAGAACGCAGGTTTTGAAGCTTCCAGCCTAATAGCATGATAGAACGTAGCTGTGACTGACCATGTTGCAACATGACCAAGTCTTGTTCCATGATGTCTATGACAAAGGATACAATGCTGTCCAAAGAATATATCCTGGACGACAGAGTCGTTAACCCATTGTCTACTACAGAGAGAGATTTCTCTAAATTAATACGATCAATTTCTCGTATTTGTTCTGCAGTCTCTGCTTGGGTGACCTTCCATGCTTCATTATAAGCAGCGTAGATACCGGGATATATGAAACGTTTTAGACGCGGTTTTCTAGGTCCTAGCAAGAATTTCCTACGGTCTGCGCCTTCTTGAAGTAAAGTTAAGTGTTGTTTTACATCCTCTAGAGTAGCCTTCTGTAGCCAATCAAGGCAAAGTTTCCCTACACTGTAAGTTGTTACTACCCCCGGATGCTGTCTTTGGACATAACGTGGGTCTGGCCTATGAAAGGTAAAACCTTGTGTTTTGTTCAGGAATCTATCTTGACAGTTGTTTGTGTCTAAGGGCCAGAGCAACCATTTTTTCCATTCAGGATCTGATCTGTTATTATTCAAAATAGTATGTACGTCGACCTCCCCCTGTGTAGTGCTTTCACTTGTAGGTGCAGGTATAGACGGAGTGTTCATGTCTTTTATCTTGGCTAATCCAAGGCATGATGTTTGTTGGACGGTGTCGTTCAAAAATATAATTTGCTCAGGGATGATACAGGCTCTAAACAAAGCTTCTATTCCCTGTACTTGCCAATCTTTAGTACCCCAGACAGTTTTCATCTCAATGTTGTCTTTCCAAAAGTCATAACCCTGTCTAGACAGTTGGACAATAAAGGCTGTAGAATAAATCTGTTTGGTATTCGTTAACATATTTTTCATTCCTGTCTTGTTGACATTCTTAAAGTAAAGTGTCTCTGCATTCGAGATATTAAACCCTGAAAAATATGGACATTTCATTGCAAATGTTTTCGAGCTACTCTTTGGTGGCGTAGGACAATGTACCCATTGGTTATACATAAATACATTTCTAGGTGTTGCAGATTTATGCAAGAAATGATGACCATAGTGGTTATAACAATACAGTTGTTCATAGTCTGATGAGCCTTGTAAATATTCATTATTAGTGAATGCAGTTGACATCTCTAGATCAGACATCATATTAATAACAGTCTTGAAGTCCCAATCATCAGAAAAGGTACTGAGGTAATAAAGTCACTTAATGAAATTTTAAATAAATGTGGAATCTTCAAAAGCTCCGACGGGCCAAAAATGTCATATTCGGTTTTGTCCCAAACTATACCATCAGGTATAGGAATCGCTGTGATGTTCACTGCTGACAAGTCTCTTGCTTCACGGTGGGATGATTTGTGTGGCTGTAGAAGTAAGTTCACTCTTTTACTTGCTGTGTCCATTTGAATATCTCTTTCATAAATCAGCATACCCAGAGTTATTACCAGTGCTAACCAAAGTAGAAAGAAGGATATTCCCAAAACAATCCATACTTCAATCCATGGTGAAACCAGATAAGTTTTTTCCAGTGGATGAAAAAAGTCTGTTGCTTGTTCTTTGAAAGTTCTTTGTACTGGCATCGTTTCAGGCTCGCTGGGATTCTCAGAAAACGTATCAAAGTTCATGAAATAGCCAGAAGCAGTTCTGTCAATGGTTGGAATTGCATCCGTATTTGATGAAATTGCTGGAACCAGTTGATCACTTGTTACTTCGTTGTAAACAGGTGTATCTGAACAAACTGTTATTTGGGTCTCAAAAGGTACAAGGTCCATAGCATTGTCACTTAGTCCTCAATTTCTTACTTTTGAATCTTCAAAGGTGATGAGTCTCTCAGTTTGAACCGCTTGGATTGTAGCTAGAGGAGTGCGTCTGCTACATTGGTGGAGTCCACTTGGCCTACTGTTCAGTTTCGGCCACACAGTGTGGTTTGATCTGGTCGATAGACACAAATCTTTTCTACTTTTTACCAGCAAGGGGCAGCAAAAGTACTGTTCTTGATCCGTGGATTGCTAGGACAGGTACTGGTTGTCTGTATGAAGGCCCAAATTCCTTCTTATCCGCGATCTTTTCTCTGACTAGATCCCCAAGCTTTGGGATCCAGACAGGCCTTGCTGGGATGGCCGGATTTTTCTCAGTGGTGGTTGGCTTCAGGACCACGTTGCTTTGTTGCGTTCTTAGTTCATTTAAGTCTTGTAAAACAGCCAAACGATCTTTGATATCAAATTGTTTGTTTTCCACCACTGTGCCTTTCATATCTAAGTCCGGAACCAACATTCTAGTCCCAAACAGGACCTCATATGGAGTGACACCCCCTAGAGAACTTCTTGGCAAGTTGTTTATTGCGCGCTGGACCCCATATAAATGTTTGAGCCACCCATCACCCGAACCTAATACCCTAGCTGTTATAGACTGCTTTATGTCCCGGTTTATTCTTTCCACAACAGAATTTCCCTCAGGATGGAATGGAGAAGAATACCGCAATGCTACGCCCAGTCTGGCCATGGCTTCTTTGTAAGCCCTAGAGCTAAACGCAGGAGCCTGGTCAGAATGTAGTGTGCCTATTGCGTATGTGCCGATAAAGACTCGCAAATCTTTTATAACAGTTCGAGCATCAGCCGAGCGCTGAGGCCACATCCATAGGAACCTAGAGCACGAATCCACTGCGACCATGATATATTTATAGTTCCCATCCCTTTGTAAGGGACCGCAGTGGTCCAGGTAAACACAAGCTAATGGTTTATCTGAAATTAACAGGGGTGTCTGCGCAGGACGTTTCACAGTAGAGACTTTCATCTTTTGGCATATCTCAAAGTCCAAAACATAATTTCTAGTCTGTTTCCTAATGCCGGGCCACCAGTACCTTTGTTTTAATAAAGCCACTGTGGCTGAAACACCTGCAAGGGCAGAGGCGAGCCCTTCATGTGCTGCTAGGATTTGCCCTAGTCAATGTTCCATGTTTGGAATTACTCTATCTCCCACTCCAGGGATTTGAGCAAATGGAACGCCATTCGCATCAATTATATATGAGTATTTGAGTGGAAACTTTTTAGGTAATGCCGCACCGCTGCCTTTGCTTGATGCATTGATAGCCAGCATTATTTTGCTGTCTATTTTCGTTTTTGAATGAGTGATTGCAGCGACGGAAGCCGTTTGCACAGCCCCTTTCGCGTCTTCATCAGCCAATGAATTCCCTTCAACGTGAACGCCATCACGTTGGTGACTCAGCGTGTGTATCACGTGAGTGTTTTGTAGTCCGTTTCGCAACCGAACTACTTGTTCCCAAAGCAATTTGTGCTTGATTGTGCCACCTTTTGCATCTTTGAAACCATTTTGAATCCAATTCTGTAAATATTCATTGTAAGATTGAACACAGTAAAAAGAATCGCACACTATCAGTGTGGGGAATTCGCGATCTGTATTTTCAAGTGCCATCTTAAATGCTTGTAGTTCAGCTCGCTGAGCTGTACAATCTCCTAGTGATTGGGTTTTTGTGATCATTGGTCTGAATTTGCCATCTCGCATGCAACATTTAACGATAGCACACGCCCCACTGTAAGCTTGTTTACTCCCCGTAGCGGGCTGTGCAGATCCGTCAGTATAAATTATAAATTTGCACTGGTCAAGAGGGAGAATTTCAGTAGGCATAGAACATTCGTGTTCATATTGCCGGAATGCTTGTGTTTTTAAATATGGATCAAAAACGTATTCAACATCAGTTGCAGCAAGAGAATTAACCCATTGTATCCATCTTGGATGTAAAGCTTTTGCATCCTCATAGGATTTTTCAATTATTCTGGCTAGTTCTCGAGGTTGTTCTGTTACATCAAATTCCCTTAGTTTCTGGCGGATCGCCACTGATGCTGCTTCTCCTTTAATATTAGATTATATTATTGCTGACACCTGGTTGAAATTTTTAAGTAACTTCATACCTAAATTCAGAGCAGGCTCTGCCCCGTATTCGTTTTGAATCTGTTTCAGGACATCAGGTATTACCGCCATTGACGGAACACCATGTGTTTTTGTGTAGATAGCAGCAAAGACTGTGCCCCAAGAGGTGCAGTCTTCCAGATGTGGTGTGGTCCCCATTGGTAAACAAATTGTTAAAATTCTGTGTTTTTCAAAATGGGTAGTATTAGGAAATACTGCTTCGAATTGAGTAATTTTTTGAGCTAACCAGAATGGAATTTGTTCGCGTTTTGCGGGTAATTTACCCATGACTGAGTATAAAGTCTGTGGAGTAATTTTTAACGTATTCCCCTGATGAGGGGCTGGATTTTGAATTGTTAATGGTTGTTGGACTGTGAAAGTCCGCATGACATATTGAACCAATTGTCTATATATCTTGATTAACTCCTTGAGTTGAGCAAGTAAATCTACGTTTAACATAGTTTCAATGTCAGGATGAGGTGTATAGCCGGCTAAAATCGGCCACGTTGCTCCTGGTCTACCTAGTGGACCGAGCCTGGTAATGTGATTGTAATATTTTAGGGCGCCTTTAAACCATAGCTCATGCTCCTGGTATGTGAGTGAAATTTCAATATCCTCGAAAGGAATATATTCCTCAGGTGGTTCATCTTCTTTGTAGAAGTGAAACACATATATTACTGGATTTGATTCTGGGAATACTGTCCATGAATAGAATACCTCTGTCTGGTGAGATTCATGTGCCTCTATCACGAAAACTGCTCTACCACCTCTTGGTGTCAGACCTTGTTTTATAAGTTTTAGAGTGATGGCTCTCCTTAAATTTGGTGGGATGTGTATAACACCCACCTCGTCTTCATTAAGACCTGTAAGGCCAGCCGCAGCTTGACCGTTGTTTACGATAGGATCGTCGTTTTCCGACATTGTTTAATGAAAGTTGCAGAGCAAGTTTCAAGGAAATAAAGATAAGGTGCACAATATTTCGGAACACTGTATCCTTCAACGTTGAACAAAACCAAACAGCTAATAAATAGGACTTTCGTCCTACTCAGCTATGGTGGATATTATCCCTACCCACTCCAGACGTCTTATGGAGTTTTATGAGTAGAGGGTCACTGAGAAAAGCACGACTAAGTCACTTCAGTATCTTGCGTTAAATTAGTGCCTTACTAAACCGTTGGGCGCCATGTAGTGTAGTTCCTATATCCCTGATAGGCTCTCCGCATTGGAATAACATACACTATAGATTTGACATAGGACTAAGGTCAGTATGTCTCTATCGAGTATATGAAACTTAATTACTTGTGTGTGCCAGCTAACTCAGAAGTCACTAGAAACTTCTTGAATATACAGCAAGGGATTAGTCTCTGACAACCGCATAAACATGACAACTTTGTTTCCTTTTAGAATCGGAACAGTCTCAGAATCATGGAAACAATAGATGACAGTTTCACTCAGTCAATTGTGCATGCTTCGTTTCTACAGAGTTGCACAGAAATAGAGAGACGGGCGTTTCAATAAAAGGGTTTATTGAACAGTCTTATTTCTCACGCAAGAGATATGAATTGCTACAATCGTAAGACAGACTGTAAAGTACAATATGTACGACGTTAGCAGTAAGATAAAATAATACTGCAATAGCATGGTTTGTAGCTATGACATATATTAATCAAAATACATACATAAATAACATAAGCTAAAATGTGATACTCATCTGATGCTTCTAAATTGTTCTACCCCAGTGTACCTAACCTAAGTGCAGTACGAGGTTTGAAGTAGGTGCCATTTCTAAAGTATAGCTAGCTATATTTTAGTTTAGCCAAGAGTTGCCACACGTTTCTCTAAGTTCTAGTCAGCTCCATACCTTAGAATGAGAGAGGTTGGAATCTCTTTTCTGGACTCGATAGTCTAACCCCCCGCAGGGGAAGTCAGAAAGCACTGGAGCTGGATTCTCTGCGAGGAGGATGGCAGCGTCAGGTCAGTGCATCAGGCTGGAATTCGATCTCCTTCCGAACTTGCCGTGGCGAACCGCGTAGTCTGGGTTGGATTGAATCCTCCGGGAACTGCAATTTGCCAGGGCAAGTGCTGGTATATTTATACCTTGAAGGTGTCTAGGAATGCCAGTATTGACGTAAAAGTCGGGCAGAGGAACATCATGAATGAACCCCTAAGGAATAGATGTTCATACATACTTAATGAGTTCTTGGAGAAATCAATATTCAAGCTGAGGGAAATTCCTAAAGTCTTAAGGGTCTGGTTTTCCAAGAATTCGTTGTGACGTGGCTGGACGGATGTAGGTGGCCATGCCTGTATTTGGTTTGTACGGACAGTGTCTAAATAAGGGCCGGATTTCTATATCCAAATAAGGGCAATGTGAATTGTACCTATATAAGGGCATAAATCGGGAAACCTATATACGGAATCTAAATGTGCACACAACACTATCCTCCCGAGCAATGAGTCCAGGATATATTCAGGTTATGATTCCAATGTTTCAGCCTCTGTCCTGGATTTCAGTGAGACAGACTCTGAGGCTGTTCAGCCTCACTGCCTCCTGCATCCTGATGGTAAAGCATGCCAGTTGGTGTTAGTGAGCTCTGCAGTGGGACCTGAAGTTCCAGTGGGCGCAGCTTCAGGGAAAGGTAACCAACAAGGTCCAGACCTTGGAAGTAACTGCAAGACATCTGCAGTGGTAGTTGGTGAACCATTATTGGTTGAATGGCAGACCCCTCTCCCTTCCCCAACCAGATCTTAGTCTTGACAGATGCGTCACTTCTAGGATGGGGCAGAGATCAGGGGACACTGGTCTCTGGCTGAGTCGGGGATCTACATCAATTTGTTGGAGCTTCGAGTGATTCAGTTGGCATTGAAGGCATTTCTTCCCTCTGTCTAGGGGAAATTAGTACATGTGTTCACGGACAACACCACCGCCATGTGGTACTGCAAGAAGCAGGGTGGGGTGGGGCCGTGGACCCTTTGTCGAGAGGACATGACTGGATCAGCAGGGCATAAACCTGGTGGTTCAACACCTGGCAGGTTCTCTGAATGCCAGGGTAGACGAACTCAGCCATCGATGCCTAGCGGATCATGAATAGCATCTCCAGTCGGAGGTGGTGCAAGGTCTCTTTCAGCACTGGGGAGATCCTTGGTTCGATCTGTTTGAGAACTCACAGTGTCAGCAATACTGCGCGCTGGAGTTACCAAGGTGACTATAGCTCGGCGACGCCTTTTGTCACGAATGGAGCTCCGGCCTGCTATACGCCTTCCATGACGAAAGGCGTCGCTGAGCAATAGCCGCCGTGGAAACTCCAGCGCGCTGTATTGCTGACACCAATCCTGCCATGGGTTCTGAAGAAGATCAGGAACACCGGGCTTAAGTCATTCTTGTGGCCTCGGAGCGGGCAAGTACAGTCTGTTATCCAGAGCTTCTGAAAATGAACATTGATCCTCTGATCAGGCTGCACCTTCAGGAGGATCTTATGTCACAGCAGCAGGGAAGGGTTCTCCACCCGAACCTGTCAACTCTTCGCCTCCATGCGTGAAGATTGAGCCGCAGCAGTTGATGGCTTTTGACCTTCCTCCCGAAGTATGCAATGTTATTTTGACGGCTAGGCGGCCCTCCACTAAGACGCTATACTCCTGCCATTGGCAGAAGTTTGTATTAAACTATACAGAAAGGTCTATTGACCCTCTTTCTGCTTCTCTTTCTACTGTTCTTCTATTCATTCTTACCCTAGCCCAGCAGGGCTCTGCTTGAAGTATTCTTAAGGGTTCTCTTTCTCCTCTCTGTTTTTTTGAGGCTGCCAGACCAACCCTCTCTCTTTAGGTCCCCAATTGTAAATGAGTTTTTGAAGGGGGTGGCTCATTTGTTTCCTCCCGTGCCCTTTGTTATGCCGCAGTGAGGCCTTAATTTGGTCTTCACTTTTCCTATGTTTGCTCCTTTCGAGACTCTGCACAGTTGTCCCCTCTGGCTGTTTACCATCAAGACAGACTTTCTAGTGGCGATAGCATCTGCCCAGAGGGTGAATGAGTTGCAGGTGCTATCTTGTACACCTCCCTACTTGATTACTTTTCCAGATAAAGTGGTGCTTCGCACCCGTGCTTCATTCTTGCCGAAGGTAGTGATAGATTCCATCTGGGTCAGTCCATCACGCTGCCCACCTTCTAGCTCCCCCGCATCCCTCTAAGGAAGAGGAGCGTCTCCACTGCCTGGACCCAAAAAGAGCGTTATCGTTCTACCTTGACCTCACAAAAGAGTTCTGATTGGACAATGTAGCTCTTTGTGGGGTACGTGGGAGCTAAGAGGGTCAGGCAGTGCAGAAAAGGACCATTTCTCGCTGGGTCATTCTCTGCATTAAGATCTGCTTTGCCCTGGCTAAGAAGCAGCCCCTGAGAGATTAAGGGCCCATCGACCAGAGGAAAGTCTGCAACTACGGCCTTGGCTTGGGGTGTCGCAGTCCTGGACATCGGTCAGGCAGCAACGTGAGCATCTTTGCACACGTTTGCCAAGCATTACTGCCTGGACAGTCAGGTCTGCAGGGACGGGCATTTTGCTTGTTCAGTCCTGCAGGACTTCCTAGTGTGAGGAAATGGAACGCATCCCACTACCGGGAGAATATTACTTGGGTATCTAATTCAAAGGTAAGGAATATGCAGCTTGAAGTCTCTATCAGATCAACAAGTTACTTACCTTCAATAACGCATTATCTGGTAGAGACAATATCTAGCTGTAGATTCCTTATAGGCCCACCGAGGCCTCCCCGCTTTGAAGACAAATTTTAGTTAGAGCTAGTGTTACTCCCTTTTTCAGGGCCCTAGTTTTGCACATGTTTACGTCAGTAACTTTGTGGCTTTGTTACTTTGTGGAAAAAATGAAAAGTACTGACATCCGTGCGCCTGGGTGGCACATATATAGGTGACTACAACGTAATAACAGACACTAATGATGCTGAACAGCATCACGCTGAGCCGAATGGAGCCACCCGACTACGCGCACAATGGGTATTGCTGGAGCAAAGGTTTCCGGATTCAGTGTGACGCCTGGGGAATTCAAAGGTAAGGAATCTGCAGCTAGATATTGTCTCTACCAGATAATGTGTTACCGAAGGTAAGTAATTTGTTCGTTAAAAGCAAAAAAAAAAGGATTTATATATAAAAATAATTGTTTTAAAACAAGTCCACAGTCAGGTAAGTATACATAAGCTAATAACTGAGGTAGAAACAATTAGAGGACTGTATATCATACAGTCATCCAATACATAGGCACCATGGCCTTAGCACTGAAATATACTCCTTTCCAAGTGGCTGCCCACATGTGATCAGGAAAAAATACAGTCATGCATCGTGCATTTCAGCCAATGGAAGAAGCGGACTGACCCAGTGTCCAGTGCTGCAGTGGACAGAAGCAAAATGCGAATTAGACTTGAACAGACCAATAGTTGAAGAGGGCAGACTGAAAGACCCTACATCCAAGTACATGAGTTGGGTGGGGCATTTAAAAATGCCTGTAGACAAGACCTAAACAGGGGTGCAAGCTTTTTTGGAACCCTTTTTCGATCAAAGCCTACCAGACAGCACAGCTCTCTGGTTTTCTAACGACATCTTGGGGAGATTCAGAAAGCTTCCCTGGGAATGCATTGCACCCATTGGCTTTTTGGTTTGTTGCTTTATTTGCTGGCTCTATTTGTTTCAGACTGTCCAGCTCAAGTTCACCCCTTGCCTTGCCCAAACCCTATTTACTGTATTCATCCACCAGTCCTCTATTTATGTAAACAGGCCACCTTTAAATCTTGTTGTTATCTTCAATCAATCAATTAAGCTTTATTCGACAGTTGAGTCATAAAAGCACAAACAAACATCACACACATAAATTACCTAAAAATATTTAAGACAAGCATATTTCAACCATCAATAAGCTAAAATCTATTTAAAACCATATACAGATATTCACAGAGTAAAATAACACGTATATATAAAACCTATGTATGTGTTTCCATCATAAAAGTGAATATTTCATTAAATTTACACTAGTACGATCAATTTCTACAAATTGCCATCGTGTCTCACTGCTTTAGATCGTAGGCCCTAAGCCCACCCTAGAAATTTGGCCACTGCTATACAGATAAGAGGAGCAGGGTCAGTGCTCAAAATGCGAAGAGCTATTCGATAGTTCCTAATGCCCAACGATTTACATACAGGTTTTATCCAAGTTTTACGGGGTTGTATGTACATTGGGCAAAAAAATAGCAAATGTTCTACAGATTCGCATTCCTCAGTGCAGTTATAGCATTTATTGCTTTTGTTTTTGTTTTGGGTGTTTTGCCAATTAGCGGTAAATTCTGCAACCGGTAGGGCACCCACCCGTAACTGGAAGTATAGCTTGCGGTCAAAGGGCCTCTCTATTATATCCCAGTAGCTTTCGAGTAATGGGCTGTTTTTAAGATCAAGAAAGCGGCCTGTTAAATGGGAGGAGAGGCCTTGCGTAGTTTCTATCATATAAACCCATTCCCAATAGATAGCTTTCAGTTTGTTCTTAGGAGGGAAGGTAGCATTTTCTGGATCGTTCCATAGTTCAGACAGACCTATGCTGCTCAGGAGGGATTTGATGCTGCACAACCAAGGAATATTATGTGATGAGTTAGATTTAATTATATCCATGAAGCCGCACTTATAATGCTCAAGTTCATCTGTGCACCAAAGGCGACGCCAATATAGCAGTGGGCGAAGCTTGACAAGGTGTGCCAGTGGTTTTTTCCCTAAGTCTAACAATAGAGGGCGCAGTGGTGTACTAGCAGGTAGGCTTGTGATTTTACGCAAGAATGCATTTTCAAGCACTGCCAGTTTGTTCAAGTTGCTAAAGCCCCAGAGTTCAGACCCATATAAACATGAACTCAGTACCATTGCACCGTATGCTTCCAAAGCTGGGGAAATTGGTTTTGTATATGATCTATTAAATCTAGTTAAAAGGGCACCCGATTTTTGTTTGTGTGTTAGTATCACTCGGTCCATTTGGGAGTCCCAACGCATATCCTTCTGTAGTGTGATACCAAGATATGTGAAGGAGGTTACCTCCTCCAGGGGTAAATCATTCATAAATATTTTCCCCCCAAATGATTTATGTGCGTTGAAGGACATGAATTTGGTCTTTTCGGTGTTTACTAACAAACCCCTCTGTTTGCAGAACTCTTCAAAGCGTCCAAGTGCCTTCTGCAGGCCACTTGGGGTCTTGGAGATAATCAGCGTGTCATCCGCAAACATGAGGATGGGAACTCGTGAACCGGCCAAAACAGGTGCATCGGTGGGGGTCCGTGAGAGAAAGTCGACCACACCGTTGACAAAGAGCGAGAACAGGGTAGGTGCCAAAACGCACCCCTGTCTCACACCCCTGTCAACCGGGAAGTCTTCCGTCACCTCTCCCACTTCCCCCCAGCGGACCCGTGCCACGTTATCCTCATGCAGGCGGATGACTACAGAAAGGAGTTCAGGTGCAAAACCCATCTCCCTCATAACAGCCCAGAGTTTGGTTCGTGGAACCAAATCAAATGCTGCTTTTAGGTCCACAAAAACGGCGTATAATGCACCCTTGGCTAAGATCACTATCTTCCAATATATGATGACAAAACGGAAGATTTGATCAATTGTGCTTGTCCGCTTGCGAAAACCCGCCTGTGCAGGACTTAAAATGTCCTGTTCTTCGACCCATAATAGGATCTTGTGTAAAAATAGGCGGGCCACTATCTTCTGGATTGAGTCTATAAGGCTAATTGGCCTATAATTAGCCGCAATAGACTTGTCCCCCTTTTTAAATACAGGGACTATTTCAGCTCCCTTCCAAGAGGCGGGGATGTCGGCACCCTGAGCAATTGCATTAGCAAGGTGCAGAATGTATCTGCACCATATATAAATGTAAAATGTAAATGTACAGATATTTATATAGCGCAAATCACCAACCGGTCTCTAAGCGCTTGCTTAGGGAACCCGTCCTGGTATTCCCCTGTGAGATAACCCAGCAGGGCATCCACAAGGTGAAAGCCAGGCATCCCGCCGCGAGGGGCCATTGTGGAGATTAAGCAAGCTATTGCCCAGAGTCGCAGAGTGTGAACCCATGAATTAAGTATGCACTGGAGCGAGAATTATCGAGTCCATGGACAATTTATGGACTCAAGACCCAGCCGAGCCGGGAATTGAACCCTGGTCCCGGGCTGACCTCTGCTTCCAGGTCTGCCTACTCTAACCAGTGAGCCACACTTCTCCACCATAGGTACCTGTCACTGATGAACACGTCAGCAGGAATTCCATCCATCCCGGGGGCTTTACCCTTAATGGCTTTGTCTAAGGCCTGTTCCACGTCGCTTAAAAGAAATATTTCTTCTGTATAGTACACATGGCAATGGGTATCACCACAGAGAACTTCTTCTATATGAGCTGCATACTGTGGTTTAAAGTAACCAATCCAGGAGTTCTTGTCCACATTATTCTGGGGCCTTTCAGGGAGACCCCCCCTGTCCCACTTATAGATATCCCAGAATTGCTTACTGTTCCTAGATCTACAAGCTTCTAGAAGATCTTTCCACTTTCCATTATCCCACATTCTTTTCGCTTTGTATATTGTTCTCCTGTATTTCATCCTTGCCAATTTTACTGAAGAAGCATCTTTCGCCCTGAGTGCTCTACCAAGTTTGGCTCGTGCTTCCTTGCAATCAGCATTGTACCAACCCACAGTATTATGATGTTTGGGATGTCTTTTGGAAATGGGTTTGATGAAGTATTTCTTCAAACCCTCAAAGAGTTTGTTATGTGCTACTACGACAGACTGATGGGGACACATGTCTTCTGACAGAGTTTCGGGGGATTGTAAAACATTAGTTACTTCTTTCTTTATTGCAACCAATGAATTTGGATCTTCTATAATCCTATCCCATTTTAGATGACGCAGATTGTTGGCCAAGAATTGATTCTGCACAGGATTAATCTGCCGTGCTGAAGGTCCACCTTTAGGAGGTTGGTCAAACAGCACTGCAAGTGGTTGATGGTCACTCTCAATACGGTCAATAACAATCATATCAATAAGATTTGCCCAAAACTTTACATGAATAAGAAAGTAGTCTATACGGCTCTCCCTGCGGCCGCTGACAAAGGTATTCTTAGCACATGTATCCGATTTACTTCTGCCATTGGCGGCCCTCAGGTGGTTTCCTAGGCACAAACCTTTTAGCTGGATTGCAGCCTCTGTCCATTTTTTTATGGGAGCAATTTCTAAGGACGGGATACCCCATCTAGAGTCTTCCTCTTCGGTAAGTTGTAATATATCATGGCCAAGAGGCTCAAAAGAGGTGTTAAAATCGCCTGCTACTAGGGGCAGCGTGTTGGATGGCAGGAGGTCTAGAATATCCTCAAGTTCTTGTACAACAGGAGATTTTTTCCCCCCGGAAGTACCACGTGCATATACGTTGAAGAGTTCCACTTTATGACCAGACTGAAGGGTCAATCTTATTGAAATTATATCATTGCTAGACTTAAGGCCTACTTTTATGTAGTTCCCCATATCCTGCTTTACCCATATAGTTAGGCCACCAGAGGGGCGGCCTCTTTTGCTTTTTTTGGCTGGGACGTAAAAATTAAGATAACCATTGCAGTATATAGGGTCAATTGCCCAAGTCTCTTGAAAGAGGCAGATGTCATATCCCGTCGTGAAGGCCATCCAATCTGGGCTTTCGATTTTGGAACCCAGGCCTGCAATGTTCCACGACAAAATTGACAAAATACTCTTTCCTTTCCTTCCCCCCTTATTGGGTGCAGTATTCTCTAGTGGGGTATTTTGGCTGCCTCTCTCAGGGTAGTCTAAGCTATCTTCCAAGCATGTACCCATATTGGGCAGACCACTTAGACTGCTTGTGGGGTGTATTAGGCGTCCCATTTTTCCCCCTGGTGCTTTCCCATGTACTGCCCCTATCTGGTTCGCGTACGGTAGTAATGCGGCAGTCTGTGAATTAATTTCGCTACCAGGGCGGCAATCACTGATATTAACAATCGAGTTAATGAATTTACGGCTATGGGCATTCGTAGGGGAGTCTTGGTCTGTGTTATGTGGTACTTTCCTAGCCAGGGGCTGACGTCAATCGCAGTCCTCTAAACCAGAGGGCTTATCGAGCCCATCCTGTACATTTAGATGGCAGTGGGTCCTAACTTCATTAGCTGGATCTAATAAACCGGGAGCATACAGGATAGGTTGTGGATGGCCGTAATAAAAGAAAGACAGAGGTAATGAGAGGATAGGCGAATTAGAATTAGATCTCTGCCAATTACAAATATGTTCAACTGCATTCTTATCTCTAAAATTTATTACGACACAATCTCCCTTTATTGATTTATTCATGGGACCTACCCAGTCCACTCTTCTGGCAAAAAGTATCTCAGTTGAGACATTCAAAGGTAAGGGGCGATTTTGATTTAGCCAGTAGATGCACTTATTTTTCAATTCCCCATAGTTTTCTCGCTTATCACCACTTAAAGGCTTAACCCCTGCCAGAATCACCACATAAGGGGTAGATTCTGGGGGAAGATGTAATCTAGGGAATTTTCTAACTGTCTTATTAGGAAGGTCCCTCCTCATTGCTTTCTCTACAAGTACTTTTTGTAATATTGGCCCCCTTGTATCCGTCGTGTTACAAGTTATATCCTTTGTTGCTCCTCGTGCTATGTGACCTAATGTTAATGAGTTGGAAATAGTTGGAGTAGAGGTGGGTATAGGGATAGTACTCACTGTAGGAGAACTTCTAGTTGGCAATTTATCAAGTGCGATCGTGGGCTCTAGACCACTACTTGCATTTTTATACTTTGACAATACAGAAGCATAAGAAAGCTCTAAACAAGTCAATCTATTCTCTATAGCATCTAGTCTATCATATATTGGGAGACACGTTTTATAGAAAATCGATTCTAATTTTCCCAAAAAATCACAGTCGTGAACTTGCAGCAAAGGTGGAGATGGGGCTCGAGGGGGGTGCACTAATGCAACATCTTGAAAAGCGGGGATGGATTTCCCAATGGGAGCTTGGCTCTCCGTACAGCTCTCATCTGGGATAGTTCGTCTGGTCTTTGCTTTTTGTCCGCCGTTTAGTGGGTCGCCGCATTTCCTTTTGGGTCTCTGGGTCTTGCTGGTTCCCCTATTAGTCGGCGTTATAGTTTTATCTTTTAAGTTCTTGGCGGATCGAGTTCTGATGCAAGCAGGGACACTATCCCTTATATGGCTGTTAACTTGGCTTTCTCTTGGTCTTGAGTTCAAGTCTAGTCCTTCTGAATGGGGTTGGCAACGAGGATGCTCTTCATCAGAGACAACGTTATTTATAATCTCGCAAGACGCCGAGGAAGCCTCGTGGCCAGGTCTCGCTCTTACAACTGGTCCCGGAGATTTCGCGTTAGATATACGGCCCAGGGAAGAGCGCTTTTCTATCACAGAACCCAGGGATAGTCTTTTCTCAGTTTGGACTATTTCTTTGTCGAGGATCGAGGATACTCTCACCAAAAATTGGTCAAGCGTTCCCACGATGGATTTTGTGCCCGCCATTATCGTACACAGTGCTATTACAAACCAGCACACTTTTTAGTAATCACGATCAGACCAATACAGCATGTATTCGCACATGAAGTTTGTAAAGGCACTGACCTTATTGTGTGTTGACAGGGGGGTGTCCCATCCCAGCCTCATCCGGCCTCGAACGGGCTCAAACGGGCCCGCCCTTGGCCCGGGCTTAGCCCGGCGTCGCCCGCGCGCGTCCCGCGTCGCGGGGGAAGTCCGTGAATATATGCGCCTCCAGGCGCGGTGATGGCGTTGGCGGGCTTCCGCCGCGGGGGAGCTTGGGGACTGTAGTTGTTGTCCCCCCTGGGCACTGCGGCCGCACGAAGGATTGACCGTTGCGGCGGCGGCAGGGAGGAGTCGCGTTCCCCTGGTTCTGCTCTGGAGCTGGGCTGGTCAGGTAGTGGCTCCCAAGATACGCTGCATCAAGCTGGCACGAACACCCGCTCTGCCGGGGAAGTCCGTGAATATATGCGCCTCCAGGCGCGGTGATGGCGTTGGCGGGCTTCCGCCGCGGGGGAGCTTGGGGACTGTAGTTGTTGTCCCCCCTGCGCACTGCGGCCGCACGAAGGATTGACCGTTGCGGCAGGGAGGAGTCGCGTTCCCCTGGTTCTGCTCTGGAGCTGAGCTGGTCAGGTAGTGGCTCCCAAGATACGCTGCATCAAGCTGGCACGAACACCCGCTCTGCCGGTGAAGTCCGTGAATATATGCGCCTCCAGGCGCGTTGATGGCGTTGGCGGGCTTCCGCCGCGGGGGAGCTTGGGGACTGTAGTTGTTGTCCCCCCTGCGCACTGCGGCCGCACGAAGGATTGACCGTTGCGGCGGCGGCAGGGAGGAGTCGCGTTCCCCTGGTTCTGCTCTGGAGCTGGGCTGGTCAGGTAGTGGCTCCCAAGATACGCTGCATCAAGCTGGCACGAACACCAATTGCTGTGCA
The DNA here is from genome assembly GCF_964204655.1 of Triturus cristatus. Classification (NCBI taxonomy): domain Eukaryota; kingdom Metazoa; phylum Chordata; class Amphibia; order Caudata; family Salamandridae; genus Triturus; species Triturus cristatus. Next base: position 818,786,599 of record NC_140584.1, read on the forward strand.
TACAAAGGCAGAGGTAAAATGTCAAGCTCTCTCTTCCAGGGAACTTGGTGTTTACTTTTCTTTCTCTGACTTCAAAGTGACAGAATTTATGTAACCCTGGGCAAAGTATGCGGAGTGGCACTCCGCGGAATTCCACGGAGTTAAAATAAAAACTCTGTGGAACTCCGCTCTGCCCCAGTCCCACAAAATGTTTTTAAAAAAGGGTAATAAAAACACTTACCTTCTCTCTGGCGCCTGCGGGCCACCATCCTCCTCGCCGTGGTGTCTCCTCCTTGCGGGTGTCCTCCTCCTCGCGTTGCCAGTCGCAACCCCGTATGTTTTATATCTTGCGTGGACTGTGCATGCACAGTTCACGTGAAACCCTTTTTTTGGGGCTGTGGCACAGGGGCTGAGTGGCGTACTCTGCTCCGCTAGGGAGTCGGAGTATGCTCCTACTTTGCGTTCCCAGCAGAGCGCCGAGTTGGTAAAACTCCGCAAACTCCACTGGCGGAGCGGATTACACCGCCCGGGCTTAGATTTATGTGACAATCATCCTGGCTCTGTGGAGTGCTAGAGGAAGACATATGAAGTTATTTTTTTTCTAGACACAACTAAATTTAAATGCCTGTAAATGAGCGTATATTTAAAAATTAGAAAAGTCCAACAAAACTAATTTTTGGGTAATTCTGAATCAATATTTTAAAATGATCAAAACAAATCAATACACTAGGGGATGACTTTTCCACCCATTATTGTTTGTGCGCTGTATACTTGTATCAGTGAAACTGTATGTCTGTGCAAATGTAATGGTAATTTCAATTAAAGATGTATTGTCTGTAATCGAATTGTGCTACCACACCATGCATATTCCACTCTATGCCACTCTACTCTGTACCACGCCACTGCACTCTGCGTCACTACACTCTACTCCGCTCTGCATTACTCCATTCTAGTTTGCTTCACCTTATGTCTCTCTACTCTGCACCACTCTACACTATACCAATACACTCTACGCCACTCTACACCACTCCAATCTAGGCCAATCCACTCTGGTTTGCACAACGTCACTCTCCAACACTTCACTCCGCTACTGCACCTATGCCAATACACTCTATGCCCCTGAACTCTATGACAATCCACTGTATGCCCCTCTAATCTACTCTGCACAACTGCACTCTGTGCCACTTCACTCTGGCCCACTTTACGCCAATACATTTTATGCCACTCTATGCCACTGCACTCTCCCCTGCATCACTCCACTCCACGCCACCTCACTCTACCCTACACCATTCCACTCTACGCCACTTCACTCTACTGTGAAACATTCTAAATCCGTGCCAGTGCATGCTAAGCCACTCCACTCTATGCCCTTCCCCACCACTCCATGCCACTGCACTCTACGCTAATGCACTCTACGTCACTCCACTCTACTTCACTCCACTATACACTGTACCACTGTAGTCTGTTTCACTGCTCTCTGTGCCACTCTACCCTCTGCCCCTCTACACCACTGCACTCTACAACACTCTACTCTGCAACACTGCACTCTCTGCTGCTCAACTCTATGCCACTCTACTCTGCAGTACTGCACTCTACGCCACTGCACTCTGCAACACTCCACTCTATACCACTTCACTCTATGCCACTATACTCTACACCACTCTATGCCACTGCACTCTACGCCCTCTATTCTGTACCACTCTGTGCCACTCAACTCTGCACCACTCTACATCACTGCACTCTGTCACTCTACTCTACACCACTTTATTTGTACGCCACTGTACTCTTTGCCATTCTACTCTGCACTACCCCACTCTGCACTACTGCAGTCTACGCCACTGCACTCTACTATGCACCACTCTAATCTACACCACTACACTTTACTCTTGCAGCAACCAATATTCACAGTTGTGTGAACAGTATTCTATACAAGTTACCTTTGTGTGGGGGATGTCACTGCCGACAGTCTCGCCACTGCATAACCATAAAGTTAAATAACGCCATGGACCCGTAACGAATAGACCACCACATATGACGTATCGGCGTGCAAGCAACATCATCCAACATGAACAAAGGACTTCTGAAGAATCGTGTACTGTTATTCAGAGACAGCGGCGGCCATCTTAAGAGATGAATGGAACAACCAATATTTGTGGTTGCATGCAGTGCGTTTTATACAAATTATCTTCACGTGGGGGATGTCACTACCGAACATTTCCCAGAAACTTAACTATATTGTTCAAAAAACATAGTGCACTCATTCAGATTTGACCAACTTTTATGCCGTGTCGGCGTGCAAACAACTTGAGCATACATGAACGAGGGACTCCTGTTGAGTCAATTGCTATTGTTAAGAAACAGCGGCGGCATCTTAAAGTTGTGAAAAGAATGAAACTCTACATTAGTAACTGTGTATTAGAAAGCCACCCCGTTCAAACTGGGAATCTCTAGGTTCTAAAGTATGATAGAACAAGACTTGAGTATTCTACAGTCTTTCATGTTGGTCTGAGTCTTCAGTCATGTTGTTTGATCACGTCAAGTCTACAATTCATACATGATTCTTCAGAATAACAAACAATATAAATGAACCACATGAACATGTTAAACAAAACATATACATATTCACCGTGTAGTGTGAGCCATGAAACAAAATTTGTGCATAATCAAAGCATATACATAACCATGAATGCTTTCCCAACTACACTGCCTTTTAATTTTTACTTGTATATTAACTATGATCTATCTGACACGTGTGTGTTTATTATACAGGTCTTAATCTCAGTCACCACCTATGAGGATCTAATTACAGAAAGCAACTCATGTCAAGTTTATCATTCACCCCAACAGGGTCATAGTTTTCAATCTCTTGATCCAATAAATCTCACTTTGTAACAATGTTTTGCTCGGGTCTGCCCCAGCTTTGAATCATACTGTTTCCAAAACTAAAAAACGCAAATGTGCATTGTTATAGCGATGTTCGATCCAGTGCGATACCAGGTTCGAATTTTTATTCTCAGTCCGAATGGTACTTTTGTGCTCTGTTATCCTTGTTTTAACTTTCCTTTCTGTTTTTCCTATATAATAGGCCACAAGGTCATTTGATGCAATAGATAGCGTTGTGTTACAGCGTGCTTAATGATGAAGTATCACAGGTTCACCTGTTCTGGGATGAGCAATGTTGTTGCTGACTATCGCACACAATTTTTACATTTACGCATGCCCACTGCTGTTCCCTGATCATGTTTAGTACCTGTTTTCAGCAATTCCTTGATATTTGCAGACCTGGTGTATGCAAAAAGGGGCCGGTGGATAAAGATGTTCTTAAAATCAGGTTAATTCGGTAAAAATTCCCACCTTTGTAAGATAATCATCTTAATGTTCCTAGATTTGGTAGAGAATTTTGAAACAAACACCAACTGACCCTTGTCCGATTTCAATTTCTTCGTCAATAGCTCTTGTCTGTTTTTTTGACGGATTCGTTCTGCTTTTTCTACTATCGGTAGAGGGTACCCACGCTGTAAATATTTTGTTTGATTTGTGGCATCGCAAATTCACATGTGTCCGGTTCAGAAGATCTTCATTTTGCTCTCATCATTTGTGAATATGGTTACATTTTCTCGTAATTGCGGTGGATGAAAACTATGGAAATGCAAGGCATTATTTCTGTCCGTGGGTTGGTTGTGCATGCTGGTGATCAGTTCCTGTCCATTTTTCTCAATCCATACGTCCAAGAATGCTATGTTAGTCTTACAGATATTTGTATGAATTTAATTTTCATTTCTGGTATTAAGGTCCATGATTTTTTTTCCTCACATCATTATTTTATTGTTGACAGCCATTACAATATGAGGGCCTTGCAGGGCACCCAAGGTACATTAACAGGGTGACATATATGAACGGCAACATTTTCAGCAATATTAGAGGATTGATTACACATAAGATACATTGCGAAGGAAGACAAGAACAAAAAAGAAGAAACAAGAAACAACTGTGCCACATTGCCTCCATTTAACAAGAAAAATAATCCTGAATATAGGGAAAGTTTTTGCCACCCATAGTCACATCGAATAAAAGCACTATGCAAATGCCAGTCTACTAGTGTCATATCTACGGTTCTTCAGCGTCAGATGGGGGGAAGAGGCTCCAGATACAGTCCCCTGTAATCAGCCCATCTTTTCAAAATGTTGTAGTGTTTACGGGGGCATACCCTTGCTTCGAAGACCAGGAGTTCCAGGCCCATACAAATGTCTCGACCCCTCTTCCATACCCCAAGAGACGGTGGGGATTCATCTTTCCAGACCCGGGCAATATCTTGTTTTACCAGTGGGAGACCCAAAAATAAGAGGTGGCGCTTATACCTATTTCCACCTATGTCCTCCCTAACATGCAGCATGGCCAATCTCAGTGAGGATGTAATGTCTCACCCCAAAACCTCAGATAGACATGCGAACACCTCCCTCCAGAACCTTGACAGTGTTGGGCAGGACCAGACAGTGTGCAGGAAGGTACCCTCCATAGATTTACAGCATAAGAAGTTCCATGATATTTTTCATCAAAATATCTTCGGTGTCTTTCCATATCAGGAACAGATCGTCTATGTATCTACAGTAGAAGACCAGATGTTCATTCCATTCCTTCCTGACCAAAATGTTTTCCTGCTCGAACTTAGCCATGAAAATATTGGCATATACAGAAGCACCCCCAAATCCCATGGACGTGCCGCTGATTTGTAAATAAAAATAATTTTGCCATTTGAAATAAATATGCCTGAGTCAAAATTGCAGTATCTCCAACAAAAATACCTTATTGGCTTTTAGATGGCCTTGACCCAGTAACGCCCATTTGATTGCCGACATGCCTTCCTCAAGAGGAATCGATGTGTACAGAGAAGTCACATAAATGGTGCACAACAGCCAACTATCATTGTAGCTAATGGCCAAATAATTGAGTCATACCAGAAAGTCAGTTGTGTCTTGCACGTACGATATCCATGTTTGGACAATTGGTTGTAAGAAATGATCCAAATATTTGCCCAAAGGCTCGAATAATGGTCCACATCTGGACACGATTGGTCTGAATGGGTGGGTCACGCTGGTTTTTATGTACTTTGGTAGCATGTACAACGATGGACGTCTGGGAAATTATGTTAACAAAAACTATTTAGTTTTATCACTGATCCAATGCTTGTCTCTGGCTTTATTCAAGATCAATTTCTACGTGTTTTTTAATTTCCATGGTGGGGTCTTGGTTTAAGTTTAAAAGGGTAGATTCATCACTGACGTGTGCGTTCACCTTCTGCATGCATTTGAGATGTAAATGTTGCATTAGTCATCACTGTAATGTGGTTGTTGAAATGTAAATGCATTTTTCATGGTGATGTTATAACCAGAAAAAATAACATAAATACCTAGAGCATAAAATCTCTGATCCGTTTTGTTTCTGTAGTGTACTGAATAAATTCAAATATTGAATTGTAATAACAACTACGGCAGTGCATAAAGGCGATTTCAGGTCAAATTGCTCCTGAATTTGTTTACAGTTGCCAAGGTACTTGGCACCAACGTTTAGCCGTGCAACAAATAGAATCACTCATGCACGTTAATCGCATTTTTACAGCACGGTTTTAGTCGTGCGCAGAATCACGCTGCGCATCATTTGCATCAAGGTTTCTATGCGCGTGCTCTTAACACTGGGCCCTGACTTACCCATTTACGAGGAAACCATTGGACGTTCCCAGGATTCGAACCCCTATCCTAAAGGCCACTGTGCCTCTGGGGTTCGCATTCCCAGTTTCGCAGAAATGGTACTGACGCAGTGCGCGCGCGTGGCTTGCAGTGGCCTTTTCCAGTGAGAAGGGGTTAAGCAGATTGTGTGACTCGGCCCGGGAGGGTAAGTGGCTTGTAGAGCGGGTCTTTGCGGATTAGCAGGCCGAGGATGTATACTGCTTAGGCAGGTTCCGAGGTCACTTTGGCTCCTGACATCCACATAACCGCCATGGTGTACCCGGAGCCCCTGGACCTGGTAGGAGCGGCAGCAGACCCAGGTAAGGGGTCCACGTGGGGTGCAATTACCGATTTCAATTGAATAGCACTTAGGTAGTGGCGAATATTAGACTCATTTGGTCTCTATAACCCAGTTAAGGTCACTAATGAATCCTAATAGCATTTCGTAACAGATGGGCAGCGCGCAGGACTTATTGTGTGGGCTGAGGCTGCGCTAACCTTCCAAAGCTGAACCCCTAGTAATGTAAACCATGGACAGCCCATCAGCTCCCTGTCAAAGCAGTCCTTACAAGTGTCGCCACGGTGAAACAAACCTATGGGGGATTTAATAGCAAAAAAATAAAAATAAAAAGGCGGGCCTGCAACCTCCGTCTCCCAGTTGGATCCGGAGCAGCGGCCGTCATTTCCTTCTGACCACTTCATATAGACAAGGCAGAAAATAACTTACATACCCGTCAGAAGGGACAGAAAATCACGTGCTCAGCAAAGTGATCAGGGCCATGCCAAATGTTGGGCATGGGGTATGGAGGACCAGAGGGGACATGTTTCCCCAGGCTCAACGCTTTTCAGGGCCCCTCCGTCGTGCTGCAATATGCATTTGTAGATTTTAATGACGAAGCACTTAACTGCGAAAGCTATTATGTGGCGACATATGCTGAAGCTGTCGTTTTTTTTATTTGACGTAGGTGCTCGTGACATTTGGGGTTTACAGAAACGTTTGACGTACCTGAAAGCACCCCACGTAAAAACCTCACATATTAAATCTGAAGATATGTTAATGTGTAACTATGTCATTAAGATGATGAAATTGTCAGCTGTCCCTGTGGCGTTGTTTGTTGCATGTGTTTTATTCAGAAGTGTACTGAGCTGTCTCGTCCTGCTATTTCCATCCATTGGCATTTTTAATTCATAGCACATTCAGTCAAAGGGTCTGAGTAACCATCGGACCCGCCCTCTTGCACATTTGTATTCTAAATGCTGTCTGCTGCAAATATATAATTACACGAGGGGCTTCCGGAAAAGGGTCCGCAGATCTCCTCTGACTGAAACTAGTTACTCAGCTCAAATATAAAGTCGCTTACAAGACAAAAGGCCGCCCCCACAAGCAGGGAAACGATGGTATCTACAAAGGTAATTACGTCATTTACAAACGAGGGCAGATGAAGCAGGCCGAGAGTGGTGGCGTTTAAGGGAATTACGTTGTTACAAGGCAAAATGCCAGCACCAGAAGAAGGGGGCAACGACGTCAAGAAAGGTAATGACGTAATTTAAAAGACAATCAGACCAGTATCAATATCAGGGCGACAATCGTAGTTTCAAAGGTAATTACGCCATTTACAAGGCAAAAAGCCAGCTCCGGAAGGAAGCATGGGACAACCGTATCAAGAAAGGCAATGACGTCATTTGTAAGGCAAAGGCCAGCACCAGAAGCAAGGTACACCATGATCAAGAAAGGTAATGACGTCATTTAAACGTCATGGCCAGGATCAATAGAAGGGTGGCAATATTGCGCTGAAAGGTAATGACGTCATGTACAAGGCAAAAGACCAGTAAGCATGGGACAGCAGTATCAAGAAATGTAATGACGTAATTTTCAAGGCGAAAGGTCAGTTGCAGGAGCATGGGACAGTACTGTAAAGAAAAGTAACGTCGAGAAGCGTGGTTGTACCACGGGGAAGAATGTATGTTATGTTCTAATGGTGCTTGTAATACACGCTCTCCCAGCAGACTCGCCTCCGGCCATAGGCCTATGAGGAAGACCGTAAGAGCATGCTGCATTAGGCCCTGGTGGAATTTCAATTATGCCAGAGTAATCAGAGTAATTTTGGTAATTCTGCCTTGCTCTGTGAATTACTGAAAATATGAATTTACAGTGACAACGTGATTACTCCTGCTCTCATAGTTGAGTGATTTTAGGGAAACAAATCCTACTGCAAGAGCACATTTAGTGAGCACGAGCCACTGCTCGCTATTCATTTTTTGTTGCATTTAGTACCATTTCTTAGCACAAAATGCATGCTCACGTCCATACTGGACGCACGGGTGCAATTTACGCTAAGAAAACAATGCAAATTCACGAAGTAATATGGGGGAAAATCCTACCCTAAGAGCACATATAGTGCTGTTCGTGTTCTCATGCATTTACGACAATTTCTTAGCATAAAAATGCATTCTCGCACCCATTTTCGACACAAGGGGTAATTGTTGTGCTAAGTCATAGCGCTAAATGCACAATTACTCCTCTTGCATAATTATGCATAATCTTTTGGAATTTTTAGGTAATTCCATGTGATTACACTATGCTGAATTACTCAAGTTATGACCGCCCCTTGGCTGTAAAAATAGCACTGGTACTTTGCATTTATGTATATGTAAATATGTTCTTGGTATGTGTGCAGGTAGGTATATGTAAGTAGTTACTTTCATAGTGCCTAATTTAGTAGGAAAGCAATGGAATGCTGAAGGAGCAGTGAACAAATCATGGAATTAAAGTTTAACCCTTAGTACAGTGTTTCCCAAACTATGGGTCAGGCTCCCGAAAGTCAGAGCAATAATTAAAGAGGCTTTGAAATTCTGTGTTGAACTTGTCACACTTGGTGATTCAAAAGGTCATTTGTCAGCCTGCTTTATTCTTTTAACATGAGGATTTGTGTTTACTTTTCTTTCTCTGACTGCAAAATGAGAAGAGTTTTTAAAGTGAATTATGTGACAATGTAGGATGTTGTATTTTGCAAAACACAACAAAATATAAATTCCTGTAAATGAAGTGTTTGCATCCAGCAATTGGGAAAACAAAAATTAAACACTTTTTTTGTAATTCTGAAGTGTGCTAGAGGCAGAGATTTTAATATGATCAAAACAAATCAAGGCCCTTACTTGGTGATGCACAAACAATAAATATTCACAGAAACCCGATTTCAACACATTATCATTTGTGTGCTATATAGTTTTATCAGTAAAACTGTATTTCTCTGCAAATTTAGTGGCCATTTCAATGGAAAAGTGCTGTCTGTAAATGAGCAAGTGCTACCACACTATGCTTTAGTTACATTCAAAAATCGCCTCACCTCATAGCAACTAATGGTAGGGGGGGTCGCAGAAAATTTGTTGTTCTAAAAAGTGGATCGTGGTTCTAAAAAGGTTGGGAACCACTAACTTAATATGTTCTTAAGTTTTGATAAAAAATTGAGCCAGCCTTATTCTCAATTTGTTGTCCATTAATCAGGGCAAAGTCAGTGTTTAAAGAGACAGTGTGTGAAATTTCAATGAAACTATAAGAGGCAGCCTGCTTCTGTCTGCTGCACTTTAAAAAGCAGACATAACCGTATACACTTAATGTTGATTTCTTGGCTAAATTATTTTCTTCAGATCTCAGTCTGTTTCCCAAAGCAGCGTGGGCATGAATGGTTGGCCCAGAGGGAGAAGGCAGGTCCGTTGGCAAGGTGGAGATCATGGAGCCTGCTACCCAGCGCTCCCTGGACAACGGTAGGTACCAGCTGGCGCACACTTGATGAGTGGTGGCATCTCTGATAGAGCCATTGCTGAGATTAAGAGACCCTACAGTATAAGTCAAACACCCCTTTTTCAAACCATGAAATTGTGGTTGTTCAATGTGTTATTGTACAGCAGTCAATAAAGCCAATAGGGCTCCAGTAGAGCTCTGCAGTTAATGTGAGGAATGATATTAGTGAATTATAGTTTTAAGCTAGCATTGACAAAGCCAGTGGGGCTGGCTTGCATTTGGAGTCCTGACTAAAACATAAAAAAGCACTGCTAAATGCAAAAGCTAAGCAACAAAAAAATGCTTTTGTGTAAAATGTATATGTGAAATAAATACTTAAATCTGTAATGATTCAGTGTCCTCTTGAGATGTAAATATTTATCTACTTGATGTATTATATAGCGTAAGCAGGTGCATTGGGTAGCAGAGCATTTCACATAGCAAGTTGATATAACATGAGGCTAGAGAGAAACAGTATGCAGAACTTTTCAATGAGGCATGCAAAATATCATGTAACTTCTTGGGGACAGGGGTTGTTCTCAGGAAGAGAAAATCTATCTAGTTCAGTTAGGAAGATTCAGCGTGGTGGGGGATATAGGGCAGACGTATGTACAATGTATTGGATCCTTCACTCAGAAGTGAAAGTGCTTACTAATCATAATGTAAGTCTATCACTGGATTTACCATCAACCATCTGCACAGGTAGTGGCAACATTGATTTCCCTCCTACAGCACCCTGAGCTCCTCTCCCCTCCCAGGATCTACTTAATGGCGCTGATGGCTCACCAAATGCAAGCTTGTCTGTGCCTGGACCCCGGCACCACTCAACAAGGAAGGAGCATTAACATGCACCTCCTTCAAATTCTCATGCCTTTCCCACACCCTACACCCACCACTTTTGCACCAAGAGCACCCCACTCGCTCACACTCACACAAACCTGCCAGCTGCTCGTACTCACACAGCGTAAACAACACCCACACAACATGACGCACTTGCATGCATGTTCCTCGCTTACCAAACATGCCACTGAAATTTGGAACCTACTGCGCAACCACACTCCGGACATGTTCTTCCTTACAGAAACAAGGCTAAAACCAACCTCTGCATCAGACATCACTACAGCCATCCCCGCTGACTACAAGATCTCCAGGCAAGACCATCAGTACAAAGCCAGAGGTGGAGTCACCATCATATTCAAAGATACCACCAGCTACACCACCTACAAGTAGTACATCCTCACAAGATACATGGAATAGCTCACTTTCAAGATATGCATCACAGCCAATTTCTCCCTGGCGGCAACCCTCATATACAGACCACCAGGACGCCGCACCAGTTTTGCCAGCGACATCATGGACTTCGTCAAACCCCTCATCATCAATGCCAGCACCTTCATCCTCCTCGGAGATCTTAGCTTTCACCTAGAAGACTGCACCAACCCAAACTCTAGGGGCATTTTAGAAAATTTTAGAAACCTTGGCCTCACCCAGCAAGTTAACCAAACCGACTTACACTGCTGGACACATGCTGGACCCGTTTTTCTTCTCAATCAGCAACATAACAATCGACAAGCCTGCCACCAAGACCTAAACAGACCATTCCCTCATCAGTTTCAGCACACCCATCTGGTACCACCACAGACCTACCACTACCAGAACTGCTCACCATAGCTGAAAAAGCATTTCAAAAGAGGAGTGGGCTTCTGCTTTCACCGGGCATTGACCCAAGCACACCAGCAACTTGCTAAAAGCCATTAAGAACTTCAACCGATGGAACACTGCATGCACCAACAGCCTTGCTCCCCTGAAGTGCAACCCAATGGCAAGGGCCTGACCAGTTGATACACAGAGGAACTCAGGCTGACACAATGCCATTGCAGTAACTGGAGCACAAATGGAGAACAAGACAAGATACCACATATACATACATCTTCAAATTTGCCTAAGATGCTACCACTATCAGATACAGAACACCAAGCATACAGCTCTTGCAGATCACATCAGTGCTCGCACTAACAGCAGCAAGGAAAGCTCCCGCATAATCAAAGGTCTCCGGACACCTCCTGAAACATCACCACCTCACAAGACCTATGCAACAAGTACTCGGAATTCTTCTGTATCAAAATCACTTCCATATACAGCAACTTCGACCCTCAACCAGGTCCCATCACCATCGCAACCCAACTTCTCATCTGGGCCAAGGAATAAACTCCTGTCCTTTTGGCCTAGCATCAACACTGTTGAAATAGCTGCTACCATGAAGACCATCCTCACGAGGGCCCCCCCATTTGATACTTACCCCACCATGCCTTCACGAAAGAACTCTTACCAATCAGCAATGCACTGGCACCCATCAGCCATATTCCTGGAAACTATCAGTTGTCCTCTCCTTGTTCAAGAAACCATCCGCTGACCCAGTTACATTTCCCAGCTACAGACCCATCTTCATCTTACCATACCCAACATAGGGACTTAGAGAAACTAATCAACCGACACCTAACTGACCACCTCCTCAACCATCAGCTCTTCAGCACCATGCAGTCCGGTTTCAGGTCAAATCACAGTGCAGAAACAGCTCTCTTTACCATCACAGATGATGTCAGTGTGATCCTTGACAGAGGAGACACAGTAGTCCTCGTTTTCTTGCACTTCTCTACACCATTTGACATGGTCTCGCACCCCATTCTCATCAGGCACTTGCACGAGATTGGCATCCAAGGGCCTGCTCTCCGGTGGATCGGCTGCTTCTTATCAGATAGGACACAAGTTGTCAGCCCGGCACCGTTCTCCGCCCGGCACCGTTCTCCTCAGAAGCCTGCGTAGTGCCTCAAGATTTATCGATGAGCAGTACCTTCTTCAGTGCATACATGATCCCTCTGGCCAACGTCATCCGCACACACAATTTCAACATCCTCTCCTATGCCATGCAACTCATACTCTCCCTCTTGGAGAAGACCCTGAACACAAGAAACAAGTTTACCACTTGCATGATTGAAGTCGCTAACTGAATGAAAGCCAGCTGTCTCAAGATCAATGCTGACAAGACAGAAGTAGTGATCTTCGGCAAGATCACCTCACTATGGGACTCCAACTGGTGGCTGGCCAAACTCAGACACACACCCAGCACCCATGCAAGGAACCTTGGAATAGTTATTAACAGCAAACTGTACATGACCACACAAGTCAGCACCGTCACTGCATGCTTCTTCAAGATGTCTTTTTAAAAAAAACAGGACTTAGAGTTCTTTATTAAAGGAGATGTAGTAATAGTTCGTTTTTAACGAAGGCAAATGTAGTTCCAAAGTTGGGGATCACTCTCAGAGAAACATTAAGTAAGGGTGCAAGATTTTTTTAAAGATGTCAGGAGAGTCAGCGCTTTGGAGTAACCTGGATCTGCCTGAGATAATGAGTTTCTGGGACATATAGTTTGCTAAGCTTGCATGTATGGCCTTGTGAACAATATAGGCTAGCTTGAAAAAGCACATGACCTCAATGGGGAGCCATTTTAGAGTTATTAGGTAAGCAGTGAAATGATCCATTCTTCTTGTGCCTTATACAATACCCACTTCAGCATTGAAAACAGCCCTCAGAAGGGGCCATATGAGCTTTGGAAATGACTCTTAGAAGGTTGTTTTCTTAGTCCAGTTTTGAGACGACCAATGATTGCACTGCTATTTTGAAATTTTTATTAAGGATTACTGGCTTGATTTTCCAGAGAATGCTTATTTGGTTTTGGGCACTCTGATAAAGCGTGGAAGTGCGCATGCAGGTTTCGGTTCTTATCCAGGATAAAGCCTAACTATCTTGATGGTTCTAAGATGATTGGTTTGTAGCCAAGTAGATTTCCAATGACCAACCAGGTTTGTACAAGTGTGTTGCATTGTTGTGGGACTATTAGTAGGAAGTGTGCAACACACTAACCCTGGGAAGTTCCAGGGGGCGAACTAGAGGCACAGGGTATTCAGGGTGAGTTGGCCTCCAACCTTAACATGTATACACAAAAGAAGCTACCCTGAATGAAAAATTAACAGGGGTTTAAAAGGTACTCGGTAGAGTACCGGGCATCTCACAAAAAGTGAAGGACTGCCCTCACACACCACCAGGTGTCATGCTTTGTCATTGGCAGTCCTCGCTCTCTAGACACTCTGTTTGGTAGAGAGCGGGCCTACACTCATGCTTTTCAACCTGTACGTAACACCCCTGGCCAGGAAAATCAGGTCCTACGGCTTTGATGTAGTGTCATATGCTGAGGACACTCCGCTATTAATTATTGTTGGCCCTGACCCTACTGTCACAAAGATCCGTTTTAAAAACTGCATGACCCATATTGACAACTGGATGTGTACCAATTACTTACTACTTAATGGATATAAGACAGAGGTCATTCTTTTTGGTAAGGCGGATGAATACTGGTCCAGCGACTTGTGATCTCAGAATCTAGGCAAATGTCCATTTCCCAAACCTGTGGTGCGGAACCTCGGATTGATGATTGACAATCAGTTGTCAATGAAAAGCCATATAAATCATGCAGTTGGCATCTGTTATGGCATTTTGTGTAAACTACGCAAAAGTTTTCAACGGAATCCCATCGAATCCAGGAAATTGCTGGTCCAGGGACTTATCATAAGTCATATTGACTATGGTAATGCCCTGTTGACTTCCATAAACGAGGAGCTCTACTCCACGCTTCAGGTTTTGCAGAACACCGCTGCTAGACTAGTATTAAACCTTCCATCAACAGCCCCATCAGTGCCCAGTTTGAGGACTCTTTACTGGCTTCCTGTTAAGAAGCGATGCCGCTTCAGAATCCTCTGTCTCGCTCACAAGAGCATGTATGGAACCGGGCCAAGCTATTTTGCTAAGAAACTTAGCTGGTATCAGCCAAGTAGGACGCTCAGATCAAGTACTAAATGTCTCCTCACACCTCGAAGAATCCGCACCACAAGGAACGGCGGCCGATCCTTCTCCTTTCTCGCACCAGCTTTCTGGAACAAACTTCCGCCTCATCTTCTTTCCACTTCTGACCACAAGCTTTTCCGTAAGGAACTAAAAACCTGGTTATTTGACCATCTATAATGCCTCCATCTTCGATCGTCAGTCCTTACGGAGTCTTCGCTAGCGGCATGGGACCCTATGGTGATATGTGCGCTTAATGAGTTCCTCTGACTTGACCTCGAGACAGGGAAGCACTTCTAAATCTAAATGGGGGCCAGTGAAAGTGAGTGATAATTTAAAAACCAATGTAAATGCCAAAATGCATTTATTTCAACAGGCAACTACTTGGTATTAAAATGAAAAATGGGGAATGGGGTCATCAGTACCCCATCACCATAGTGGTTAAAGTCATCAACATGTTTCTGCCCAAATGGCCCAAGGGGTCCGCGGCATTCATCAGGACGGGAAAAAGAATGTAGGCTCCTATCGTATCAAAGTTGGCTCAAAATTACCACTGGATAGGCTGACCTGTGTCAGACTCTACCTGAAAGAGTTTCCTTAAACCTGTAATGTAAAAAAGTGAGATTACCATCAGAAATGTATCAGACCCGTAAGCCCGGGAAACCAGAGGAGGAATTCACTTCATACCGACCAATAACCCTGTTAAATACCGAAGTTAAAATACTTGCCAAAGTACTCCCCAACAGGCTGATACCTATATTAACAAAACTAGTCCACCCAGACCAGTCTGGGTTCATGCCTGGCCGTAATACGGCTATGAATCTGCGCCGTTTGAATGGTGTGCTCGCCAGGAAACACACCATCAATGAAAATGCGGCCATTCTTTTGTTGGACGCATGCATGGCTTTTGATACGGTTGAATGGCCATATATGTTGGTGGTCCTTGAGCGTATGGGAGTGGAGACAACCTATCTCGAATGGATTAAGCTCTTATATGCGCAGCCACTTGCTCAAGTGGTTGTCAATGGGCATGTATCCACCGCATTCACTCTGCGACGAGGAACGCAACAGGGCTGCCCACTGTCTCCCCTCATATTCGCTCTAGTGCTGGAACCCCTTGCATGCTGGATACGCTGGGATCCATTGATACGGGGACTTAAATGGGCCAATGAATGGGAATATCGCTCTACGCGGACGACATTTTATTGTACGTCGCCTCCCCGAGTGCCTCAGTCAATAGGATTCTTAAGATTTACTCAAACCAAGGCAAGTACTCAGGGTACACAATAAACTAGTCCAAATCAGTTGTTTATTTCCTTCATGGGCCAGCACCGAATCTCCCAGCTAATTGTGAGGCCACTATTGTGAGAGATGGGTTTCCATACTTGGGCATATATGCAACGGCTGACCCATCGCTTTTCTATGAAAGGAATCTACTGGGCCCCTTGACGCGGCTGCGGAGTGATGTCCGCCATTAGCGATTGCTGCCTGTGTCACTGCTGGGTCGAGCTGTAGTATTTAAAATGATGGCTCTTCCGTGGTTCCAGAGACTTATTTTAAATCAATCGATGGGGAGGCTAGGCATCTACTTTGGGAAGGGAAACCGCTGCGTATTGCACGACCCAAATTAGTCAGAAGGGTGGTATGATGGTGGCATTGCCCTGCCAGATATCCGTAGTTATTACTGGGCTGCACACCTGTCAATTATTAATAAATGGGTGTATGGAGAGCAACAGGACCTGGTATGTCAGATGGACAGATGGCTGATGGTTTGGGGATGGTACAGAGAGGCACCCTACACAAAACTGCGTAGCCAACAGCTTACTGGTCCTACCGCCCTCCTGGTTGCCATATGGCACACTACCACCACAATATGTGGTTGGGGTAATAAATTAACACAAATGACTCCCCTCTGGCATGCTGAAATACTGGGCAATTTAAGTAATTACAGTGGATTCAACAAATGGGATATCATTGGTATATCGCAAGTCGGAGACTTAGTTAAAAAGGGTAAAATAGGGACATTGCGGACTTACAAAAAGAATATAAATTGTCCATAAGAGAAACATTCCGCTTCTCACAAATCCGACATGCCTTACTGGAGGCAACCGGAGAAACAGGCGCGATCCCGGAAGCCAACCCACTTGAGGATAGACTGTTAGCAGATCCCATGGATAGCAAAGCTATCTCACTCACCAATCAGAAAATAATTAACAATTTACCAGACCCGATGCACCCACTATATACGCGATGGCAGTACGATGTGGGGGATTTGGAGGAATAGGATTGGCGCGATGAGCTGTCCTCCCCGTGCGAGGTGGCTATACCATCAAGACTGTGGCTGGTCCAATTGAAAATTCTGCACAGCACATATGTTATATGCACTGCATTGGTTAAAATGGGCTGGAGTAGCTCCACAGACTGTAGGCAAAGATGCGGGGAGACAGGTACGTTCTATCATATTCTCTCGGAATGTCCCTTCATTCAATCATTTTGGGGGGCGGTCAATAGGGTGGGAAGAGAAGTGTGTTGGACGGCTCTAGAATTATCCCCCAAGATATGTCTGCTCAATATATGGGATGCTACAGACCTCAATCGCATGAACCAAACATGGGCGACCACTGAGCTTCATGTTAGCAAAGCGTAACATCGCTTGTAGATGAGGGGTTCCCGAGCCACCAACTATACGGATGACGGGATGTCCATTGGTGCATGTTGGCTGAACCTGCAGTCTACACAAATAGAGGATTCCCTAAAAAGTGGCCCAAGGTGTGGGGGAAATGTAATACATACCGTGGCAATATTTGTACTTCAAAAAATGTTCAAACAAAAGTTTGAAAAAAGGCGCACTATCCACCTGCCCTATGAGGTGCAACTGGTAGATCTATAAAAGTAAACAAGTGTATTTGGTACATCACTATACTAAACAAAAGTAAACGAAAAGCACCTATGGTGCCTATTTTAATTCAAGTTGTAAACAGCATCGTAAGTGAAGAATAAAGTGAGCTGAACCATAGGTATGTTTTGAAACAATTTGACAATTGAAATTGAAAAAAAGACAGTAATAATGATGACTTAGAGACAAAACAGTAGTGTGTGAATCTTCATAAATTTCTGAGATTCTTCTTTATTTTCTTAACGTATTCAAAAAGAACGTCAGGTGTCCCAATGCATTTCGGTGTGACACACACCTTCTTCAGGGGAATACTGTAACAATATATACATATAAGTATATAAGTCAATTCGAAATGAAAACAATACAAGTATCAAAACCAACTTATATATATGTCCGACTGTAACATTATTTGGCATTTTATAACCCTTGGTATCCAGTGCTAACCAGCCATTGTTCAGCATGCAACTGCCATGAAACCCGTTTTTTTAAAAAGAAGCGAGAAAAGGATGTAAGGAGTGAAAAAAGTAAAAAAAGAGAAGAGGATTTTTAAATAAAGTTTATTGAAGATTGACAACCAAAAAAGTAAAGATAAAAGTAAGAATAAGGAATACCAGAATGACACCAGTGGGTGTTGAATCGTGATACCTATTACGAAACGGCTAACTGTCTCAAAAAGTGCCCGTCCAAGTGAAAAGTGAATTCTGGTGCATTAGGTGCTCGAGTAAACCGAAGGAACCACCGTGACCAAACCATAATAGCCTACGGAAGACTCACCTCCCAGCGTTCAAGTGAAAAACGACACACGAGAAAGGGTCCAGATCATCACTCACACGACCTGTGTTGCAGAAATTGGAAAGGGCGTTCTGGTGTTACCAAAAAATTAGACTCATAAATTAAACGGAAGGGGAACAGTGTGCCCAACTTAAAGTGCAGCTTACTTCGCCTCATCCATAATGCGTATGCATCCAACTTCAAAAGACTTAAGCGCAGTGATGAACCGTGTCCGGAAACGTCTAGGATTGAAAAAATGGTGCAAAAATGGTGCCGTTAGCTAAATGCATACCACGACCAAGATTCAAAGCGATTAAGGTTATCTATGGAAGACCAGTAAGTTGTCACCACTACACATACCTTTTAGTACAACGTGCTGTGCGATCTAGAAAGGATCCTATCTTCGAATGGCAAAGATTCGATGTGGCTAGAAGCTTACGGGTGCATATTTAAAAAACGTAAAGATCATGTGACCAAAAGGAAACTTGTGAACATCGAAAGAGGACTATTTCGGGCGCCATGTCGGAACGGGTGCCTGATCATAACCACGGTCCCAGTGAAAGATAAAAGTAGACAATGAAGAGTAAAGGGGACA
The DNA here is from genome assembly GCF_964204655.1 of Triturus cristatus. Lineage (NCBI taxonomy): Eukaryota > Metazoa > Chordata > Amphibia > Caudata > Salamandridae > Triturus > Triturus cristatus. The sequence continues at coordinate 818,805,240 of NC_140584.1, forward strand.
TGAAAGAAAAAACCGTTTCAAAGGTATCTGGAAAGTAGATGGCAAGAATGCCATGTAAGAAAAGTTTACTGAAATGAGCACACCAAATGCATAGGTGAAATCACATTAACAAGCATGAAACAAATATGAAACAAATATGAAACAAAATGCAATCTTCAATACTTAACAGTGAAACGGCTGTGAAATGTTGTTGTCATGCAACCATACTTAATCACAGAAAATGTATCAGTTCTATTTTGTCATTCAAACCCCCAGGGCTCATGGTCTGTAAAAAACGTATCCAGAATGTTTCTCTTTGAGCCAAGTGCCTATTGGGGTCAGCATGTGAGAGATCGGATATCTGCTCAAGAACAGTGAATCGAAGTTGGGGTATGGTATGCTTGTGTGTATTCCAATGTAATGCTAAACAAGATTTCTGATTAAAAGTGCGAATAGCACTTTTGTGTTCAGTTACCCGTATTTTTACTTTTCGGGTTGTTCTCCCCACATAAACTTGGCCACAGGGACATTTGATAGCATATACTACCATAGCTGTGTTGCAATCTGAAGAATGTTTTAGCTTAATGGATTTGCCCGTGTGTGGATGTGTAAAGGTGTCACCCACCATGACATTCCCACAGTGACCGCAATTGTAACATTTACGCATCCCTGAGTGTTTGAGCATGTGTGAATTGGGAGTTCTTTTGGCCAAAATCTCTCTGATGTTCTGAGATCTAGAAAAGGCGAAAATGGGTTTGGCATGAAAGACATTCGTGAAATCATTTTCTTGCTCTATAATCTCCCATCTCCTGAGGATACTCCGTTTAATCGCCATAGCTGATGTGGAAAATTTTAGAACACAAACTTCACGTTTAGACTCAGGTTTTTCAGTTTTTTTCAATAATTGCATTCTGTCCATACTGTACGCCTTAAGCTTCGCCGAGTCCAGAACGGGTGCTGGATAACCTCTGTCTAAGTATTGTTGATACATAATATCGGTGTCAATTTTCCCTTGGTCATCATCAGAACTGATTCTGCGCACCCGGATAAACTGAGATAAAGGTAAATGGTTTTTCAGGGATTGTGAGTGAAAACTCCGAAAATGTAATGCGTTATTCCTATCGGTTGGTTTCTTGAAGATCCTGGTTGTTAATGTAGAATTGCGTTTTTCAATCTGAATATCCAAATAGTTGATGGTGGTGTCATTGATGGAATGTGTGAATTTGATGTGGGGATGACAGTCGTTCAAGCTTGAAATTGCATTCTCCAAAGCTTCTTTCGTACCCCGCCATAAAACCAAAATATCATCAATGTATCTGAGATACAATAGTAGATGTTCTGTCCATGAACTGTTGTTCAAAACATGCTCGTCCTCGAATTTGGCCATGAAGATGTTGGCATACGTGGGTGCCCCAGTAAAACCCATTGACGTGCCAGTCTTTTGCAGATAGAACTGTTGCTTCCAAGAAAAATAGCTGTGGTATAAGCTGAATTGAAGTAACTCAAGCAGAAAAATATTCAAGGTTTCTGCATAGTCATGTCGAAGCAACATCCATTCAACCGCCTCAATTCCTTCCCCATGGGGGATTGAGGTGTAGAGGGCTGTGACATCTATGGTAGCCAGGAGCACATCTTCTGTGTTGGGTAGCATGACTTTTTGAAGTTTATTGAGGCAATCCGTGGTGTCTTGTACATATGTCACCCATTTCTGAACCAACGGTTGTAAAAAGTGGTCGATAAATTTACCTAATGGTTCATGTAGCGACCCGCATCCTGCCACAATGGGGCGAAAGGGGGGGTCTGTCGGGTTCTTATGCATCTTGGGAAGCATGTATATGTGTGGCCTTTTAGGGTAGTTGTTACTTAAGAATCTGAAAGTATTGTCGTTGATCCAATTCAAATCTTTGGCTTTTGTCAGTATCGACGACAAAGTTTTCTGAAAGATGTCAGTAGGATCTGTGTCTAGAACCAAGTACGTGTCAGTATCCGAAACATGCTGATCCACTTTGGCCTCATAAAAAGTAGTGTCCATGATTACTAGGGCGCCACCCTTGTCAGCCGGTTGGAAAGTTAGGCTTCTGTTGGAGGCTAAGTTTCTGAGTGTTGCCCATTCTTTTTGACTTAAGTTGCTCTTGATCGTTGTAGCTTGATGAGAATGTAAAAGGTCTTTTTTCACAAGAGTTTCAAATAGATCAATGGCCTTGTGACTGGTCGGTGCCATAAATGTACTTTTGGGCCTGAATTTTTTTGATGCGATGTCCTCTGCTAGGATGCTGGATGAATCCTGTGCGATGTTATGAAAGAACCACCGTAGTCTAAGTTTTCGGGTGAATTTAAAAAGTGCAATTTCTGTTTCCAGTGCATGAGTGCGATAAGTTGGCACGAAAGACATACCCTTGTTAAGTAAGGTTTTTTCGATGGGTTTCAAATGAACACTAGAGATATTCATGATTAATTCCTCCGAGGATTCCGTCGGCCTCCGTTTGTTGTTGTCTTTTTTGGTGGTGCCTTTTCCCCTCCTGATTCGCCTGTAGCGCCTCCCGTTGTTAAGGTACCCTCTGGGGGATGGTTGGACGTCCGACCCAGGTCTAAAAAAGGTGTTTGTTTGCTCATACCACTAGTAGAAGGAGTGCTCTCAGTAGTAGTAGTAACCAAAGGAGTGCGAGTGGGAAGTGTGTCTTGCTCAGTCGCAATACTTTCTTCAGAGGTCGAGGCCTCAGGTTTACAGATTGCAACACAGCTATGGTAGTATATGCTATCAAATGTCCCTGTGGCCAAGTTTATGTGGGGAGAACAACCCGAAAAGTAAAAATACGGGTAACTGAACACAAAAGTGCTATTCGCACTTTTAATCAGAAATCTTGTTTAGCATTACATTGGAATACACACAAGCATACCATACCCCAACTTCGATTCACTGTTCTTGAGCAGATATCCGATCTCTCACATGCTGACCCCAATAGGCACTTGGCTCAAAGAGAAACATTCTGGATACGTTTTTTACAGACCATGAGCCCTGGGGGTTTGAATGACAAAATAGAACTGATACATTTTCTGTGATTAAGTATGGTTGCATGACAACAACATTTCACAGCCGTTTCACTGTTAAGTATTGAAGATTGCATTTTGTTTCATATTTGTTTCATATTTGTTTCATGCTTGTTAATGTGATTTCACCTATGCATTTGGTGTGCTCATTTCAGTAAACTTTTCTTACATGGCATTCTTGCCATCTACTTTCCAGATACCTTTGAAACGGTTTTTTCTTTCATGTCCCCTTTACTCTTCATTGTCTACTTTTATCTTTCACTGGGACCGTGGTTATGATCAGGCACCCGTTCCGACATGGCACCCGAAATAGTCCTCTTTCGATGTTCACAAGTTTCCTTTTGGTCACATGATCTTTACGTTTTTTAAATATGCACCCGTAAGCTTCTAGCCACATCGAATCTTTGCCATTCGAAGATAGGATCCTTTCTAGATCGCACAGCACGTTGTACTAAAAGGTATGTGTAGTGGTGACAACTTACTGGTCTTCCATAGATAACCTTAATCGCTTTGAATCTTGGTCGTGGTATGCATTTAGCTAACGGCACCATTTTTGCACCATTTTTTCAATCCTAGACGTTTCCGGACACGGTTCATCACTGCGCTTAAGTCTTTTGAAGTTGGATGCATACGCATTATGGATGAGGCGAAGTAAGCTGCACTTTAAGTTGGGCACACTGTTCCCCTTCCGTTTAATTTATGAGTCTAATTTTTTGGTAACACCAGAACGCCCTTTTCAATTTCTGCAACACAGGTCGTGTGAGTGATGATCTGGACCCTTTCTCGTGTGTCGTTTTTCACTTGAACGCTGGGAGGTGAGTCTTCCGTAGGCTATTATGGTTTGGTCACGGTGGTTCCTTCGGTTTACTCGAGCACCTAATGCACCAGAATTCACTTTTCACTTGGACGGGCACTTTTTGAGACAGTTAGCCGTTTCGTAATAGGTATCACGATTCAACACCCACTGGTGTCATTCTGGTATTCCTTATTCTTACTTTTATCTTTACTTTTTTGGTTGTCAATCTTCAATAAACTTTATTTAAAAATCCTCTTCTCTTTTTTTACTTTTTTCACTCCTTACATCCTTTTCTCGCTTCTTTTAAAAAAAACGGGTTTCATGGCAGTTGCATGCTGAACAATGGCTGGTTAGCACTGGATACCAAGGGTTATAAAATGCCAAATAATGTTACAGTCGGACATATATATAAGTTGGTTTTGATACTTGTATTGTTTTCATTTCGAATTGACTTATATACTTATATGTATATATTGTTACAGTATTCCCCTGAAGAAGGTGTGTGTCACACCGAAATGCATTGGGACACCTGACGTTCTTTTTGAATACGTTAAGAAAATAAAGAAGAATCTCAGAAATTTATGAAGATTCACACACTACTGTTTTGTCTCTAAGTCATCATTATTACTGTCTTTTTTTCAATTTCAATTGTCAAATTGTTTCAAAACATACCTATGGTTCAGCTCACTTTATTCTTCACTTACGATGCTGTTTACAACTTGAATTAAAATAGGCACCATAGGTGCTTTTCGTTTACTTTTGTTTAGTATAGTGATGTACCAAATACACTTGTTTACTTTTATAGATCTACCAGTTGCACCTCATAGGGCAGGTGGATAGTGCGCCTTTTTTCAAACTTTTGTTTGAACATTTTTTGTCATTCTCTAGGGCCTGTGTAGGGGTTGCACTGGCTACAAAAAGGCAGCACCTTTGATTAACTTATGACTACTGTCAGTACTTTTTGATTAATCTGTATTTAAAACATAGGTGTGCAGTTTGTCTAATCTGTTACTATTGTCATTCACTTATCAGCCTCACTTTTGACAACTAGCACCCAACATGGATTTCGATGACATTTCCCATTTAACCACTAACCAAGCAGAAACAAAAGGTTATTCTGCTGAAGAAGCAGCAAACATATATTCCCTTATAGATGAGACACGGGCCTTTCAAGCCCCATCCGGATCGACCAGCCAATTACTCAAACAACTACACTACACATTAAGGCGGGAAATCAATCAAAGACTGCATGCAACCACACTTATACAGTATCACAAGGCCAAGCGGATCCCAAGAGGGTTACGCATAGCACTAAGACCCATGTTATTCAAATTTAATAAACCGTTTATGAATAAATGGTTTGCAATTTTGAATAAATGCTCCTTAGATCTGATTTTATTGATAGTTGAGGAACTATCAGCCATTCTAAAAGAACTAGAAGTAGAGATTAAGGACCTGAAAGATGACCTATCACAGAGACTAACGTCTGAGGAATTACAACAAACCTTAAAAGACATGAATGATAAATTGGATGAACACGCAAAAGAAGTGCATGACCGCAAATTGCGGAAATTTCGAAGGGACACTATTGATTATAAGCTCGATGAGGTGTACACCTGGGCAGAGGTGTACGCCCAAAGAAGAACTTTCCGTAAACCTGAGGCCTCGACCTCTGAAGAAAGTATTGCGACTGAGCAAGACACACTTCCCACTCGCACTCCTTTGGTTACTACTACTACTGAGAGCACTCCTTCTACTAGTGGTATGAGCAAACAAACACCTTTTTTAGACCTGGGTCGGACGTCCAACCATCCCCCAGAGGGTACCTTAACAACGGGAGGCGCTACAGGCGAATCAGGAGGGGAAAAGGCACCACCAAAAAAGACAACAACAAACGGAGGCCGACGGAATCCTCGGAGGAATTAATCATGAATATCTCTAGTGTTCATTTGAAACCCATCGAAAAAACCTTACTTAACAAGGGTATGTCTTTCGTGCCAACTTATCGCACTCATGCACTGGAAACAGAAATTGCACTTTTTAAATTCACCCGAAAACTTAGACTACGGTGGTTCTTTCATAACATCGCACAGGATTCATCCAGCATCCTAGCAGAGGACATCGCATCAAAAAAATTCAGGCCCAAAAGTACATTTATGGCACCGACCAGTCACAAGGCCATTGATCTATTTGAAACTCTTGTGAAAAAAGACCTTTTACATTCTCATCAAGCTACAACGATCAAGAGCAACTTAAGTCAAAAAGAATGGGCAACACTCAGAAACTTAGCCTCCAACAGAAGCCTAACTTTCCAACCGGCTGACAAGGGTGGCGCCCTAGTAATCATGGACACTACTTTTTATGAGGCCAAAGTGGATCAGCATGTTTCGGATACTGACACGTACTTGGTTCTAGACACAGATCCTACTGACATCTTTCAGAAAACTTTGTCGTCGATACTGACAAAAGCCAAAGATTTGAATTGGATCAACGACAATACTTTCAGATTCTTAAGTAACAACTACCCTAAAAGGCCACACATATACATGCTTCCCAAGATGCATAAGAACCCGACAGACCCCCCCTTTCGCCCCATTGTGGCAGGATGCGGGTCGCTACATGAACCATTAGGTAAATTTATCGACCACTTTTTACAACCGTTGGTTCAGAAATGGGTGACATATGTACAAGACACCACGGATTGCCTCAATAAACTTCAAAAAGTCATGCTACCCAACACAGAAGATGTGCTCCTGGCTACCATAGATGTCACAGCCCTCTACACCTCAATCCCCCATGGGGAAGGAATTGAGGCGGTTGAATGGATGTTGCTTCGACATGACTATGCAGAAACCTTGAATATTTTTCTGCTTGAGTTACTTCAATTCAGCTTATACCACAGCTATTTTTCTTGGAAGCAACAGTTCTATCTGCAAAAGACTGGCACGTCAATGGGTTTTACTGGGGCACCACCGTATGCCAACATCTTCATGGCCAAATTCGAGGACGAGCATGTTTTGAACAACAGTTCATGGACAGAACATCTACTATTGTATCTCAGATACATTGATGATATTTTGGTTTTATGGCGGGGTACGAAAGAAGCTTTGGAGAATGCAATTTCAAGCTTGAACGACTGTCATCCCCACATCAAATTCACACATTCCATCAATGACACCACCATCAACTATTTGGATATTCAGATTGAAAAACGCAATTCTACATTAACAACCAGGATCTTCAAGAAACCAACCGATAGGAATAACGCATTACATTTTCGGAGTTTTCACTCACAATCCCTGAAAAACCATTTACCTTTATCTCAGTTTATCCGGGTGCGCAGAATCAGTTCTGATGATGACCAAGGGAAAATTGACACCGATATTATGTATCAACAATACTTAGACAGAGGTTATCCAGCACCCGTTCTGGACTCGGCGAAGCTTAAGGCGTACAGTATGGACAGAATGCAATTATTGAAAAAAACTGAAAAACCTGAGTCTAAACGTGAAGTTTGTGTTCTAAAATTTTCCACATCAGCTATGGCGATTAAACGGAGTATCCTCAGGAGATGGGAGATTATAGAGCAAGAAAATGATTTCACGAATGTCTTTCATGCCAAACCCATTTTCGCCTTTTCTAGATCTCAGAACATCAGAGAGATTTTGGCCAAAAGAACTCCCAATTCACACATGCTCAAACACTCAGGGATGCGTAAATGTTACAATTGCGGTCACTGTGGGAATGTCATGGTGGGTGACACCTTTACACATCCACACACGGGCAAATCCATTAAGCTAAAACATTCTTCAGATTGCAACACAGCTATGGTAGTATATGCTATCAAATGTCCCTGTGGCCAAGTTTATGTGGGGAGAACAACCCGAAAAGTAAAAATACGGGTAACTGAACACAAAAGTGCTATTCGCACTTTTAATCAGAAATCTTGTTTAGCATTACATTGGAATACACACAAGCATACCATACCCCAACTTCGATTCACTGTTCTTGAGCAGATATCCGATCTCTCACATGCTGACCCCAATAGGCACTTGGCTCAAAGAGAAACATTCTGGATACGTTTTTTACAGACCATGAGCCCTGGGGGTTTGAATGACAAAATAGAACTGATACATTTTCTGTGATTAAGTATGGTTGCATGACAACAACATTTCACAGCCGTTTCACTGTTAAGTATTGAAGATTGCATTTTGTTTCATATTTGTTTCATATTTGTTTCATGCTTGTTAATGTGATTTCACCTATGCATTTGGTGTGCTCATTTCAGTAAACTTTTCTTACATGGCATTCTTGCCATCTACTTTCCAGATACCTTTGAAACGGTTTTTTCTTTCATGTCCCCTTTACTCTTCATTGTCTACTTTTATCTTTCACTGGGACCGTGGTTATGATCAGGCACCCGTTCCGACATGGCGCCCGAAATAGTCCTCTTTCGATGTTCACAAGTTTCCTTTTGGTCACATGATCTTTACGTTTTTTAAATATGCACCCGTAAGCTTCTAGCCACATCGAATCTTTGCCATTCGAAGATAGGATCCTTTCTAGATCGCACAGCACGTTGTACTAAAAGGTATGTGTAGTGGTGACAACTTACTGGTCTTCCATAGATAACCTTAATCGCTTTGAATCTTGGTCGTGGTATGCATTTAGCTAACGGCACCATTTTTGCACCATTTTTTCAATCCTAGACGTTTCCGGACACGGTTCATCACTGCGCTTAAGTCTTTTGAAGTTGGATGCATACGCATTATGGATGAGGCGAAGTAAGCTGCACTTTAAGTTGGGCACACTGTTCCCCTTCCGTTTAATTTATGAGTCTAATTTTTTGGTAACACCAGAACGCCCTTTTCAATTTCTGCAACACAGGTCGTGTGAGTGATGATCTGGACCCTTTCTCGTGTGTCGTTTTTCACTTGAACGCTGGGAGGTGAGTCTTCCGTAGGCTATTATGGTTTGGTCACGGTGGTTCCTTCGGTTTACTCGAGCACCTAATGCACCAGAATTCACTTTTCACTTGGACGGGCACTTTTTGAGACAGTTAGCCGTTTCGTAATAGGTATCACGATTCAACACCCACTGGTGTCATTCTGGTATTCCTTATTCTTACTTTTATCTTTACTTTTTTGGTTGTCAATCTTCAATAAACTTTATTTAAAAATCCTCTTCTCTTTTTTTACTTTTTTCACTCCTTACATCCTTTTCTCGCTTCTTTTTAAAAAAACGGGTTTCATGGCAGTTGCATGCTGAACAATGGCTGGTTAGCAGTGGATACCAAGGGTTATAAAATGCCAAATAATGTTACAGTCGGACATATATATAAGTTGGTTTTGATACTTGTATTGTTTTCATTTCGAATTGACTTATATACTTATATGTATATATTGTTACAGTATACCCCTGAAGAAGGTGTGTGTCACACCGAAATGGATTGGGACACCTGACGTTCTTTTTGAATACGTTAAGAAAATAAAGAAGAATCTCAGAAATTTATGAAGATTCACACACTACTGTTTTGTCTCTAAGTCATCATTATTACTGTCTTTTTTTCAATTTCAATTGTCAAATTGTTTCAAAACATACCTATGGTTCAGCTCACTTTATTCTTCACTTACGATGCTGTTTACAACCTGAATTAAAATAGGCACCATAGGTGCTTTTCGTTTACTTTTGTTTAGTATAGTGATGTACCAAATACACTTGTTTACTTTTATAGATCTACCAGTTGCACCTCATAGGGCAGGTGGATAGTGCGCCTTTTTTCAAACTTTTGTTTGAACATTTTTTGTCATTCTCTAGGGCCTGTGTAGGGGTTGCACTGGCTACAAAAAGGCAGCACCTTTGATTAACTTATGACTACTGTCAGTACTTTTTGATTAATCTGTATTTAAAACATAGGTGTGCAGTTTGTCTAATCTGTTACTATTGTCAATATTTGTACTTCCCCATCGATGTTAGATCATAGGCCGACAAGATAAGCTGAAACAGAATCCGGAATGTGGGCGAGAAGGGTGGCTGGTATAAGAAAGGTTTTGTACTGAATTGTACCATTTGTTAAAAAATCTACTGTGACGAGTAAACTGCTTGTAATATGTCATTAAATAAATGCTAATAAGTTTATTAAAAAAATGGAAAAAAAAGAAATGTATCCGACCTTCACTGAAAGATATACGGTCAGAGCACAATGAACATTGCCACACATGCATCAATATACATATAGTGGCTATTTCGTGTGAGACACGTGTCACTACAAACGTGAGACACACAGATTGTTTAAGTACAAAAGTGTGAGATCAGCTCACAACCTTACCCTTATGGAGGTTCCTGAATACCCCATGGGAGGAGGGTGAAAGAGAGACCTCTGTAGTCAAACTTTGAAAGAAAAATTCAAATTGATTGGGCGTTCAGTATTTCCTGTTGAAATGGTAAAATTGCACACAAGCACACGTTCGCACCACCACTCGTACTCTTGCTACATCAAAGTGCGTCTCTCGCCATGTGCCTAGTTGTGTTCGCTCCTCTCCCACGATGTGGAAAGAAGGTGTGCGGGATCGTAGCCTTAAATAGGTCCCTTGTTTACGGTCAGGTGCCTGGTCCTCGCGTCATGAGTGCCTTTGAATTGATTGCTGTCATTGCAGCCAGTATTTTTGACATGTATGCAAGCTCCGGTGTCCCTGCTGAGACAGCCTGGGCCTCGCGTCTGCTGTGTGCTCTTATCAGCACTAACCTGCTGCACGCATGCAATCCCAGGTGTCCCAGCAGGAACTGGCTGGGCTTCGTGTCGAGGGCACAGCGCATCAAGGGCACGGCCCGTGATGCTGAGTGCAGGGCATAACATGTGATGTGGCATGGGGGAATGACATGCGTAAAAAAGCTGGAATGATATCCAGATTTTAGAAATAAAACGATGTTGCTCGCATTGGGGAACCAAGTTTAGAGACAAAGGGAAAAAAAGAAAAAATGCATATACTGATTTACTCCGGTGGATTTGTATTCCCTAAAGAAGCGCCCCTTCTGGCTAATATTTTGCTTGGTGCATACCATACTGTTAAATGTTTTTGAAAGTACATTTCTATTTTCAAACGTTAAAAAGCCAGAAAAGTGCCCTGTGTGGGTGTTACTATGGTCACAGAGGGCCCCACCTACTTTCAGGGTATGCCCCTCCCGGTAACAGTGTGGTAGGAGGATGTTGGATTCCCGGGCTTGGCTAGAAAATCAAATTAAATACGTGGGATACAGGGATGTTACCTGTTCCTTTGATAGGAAATATTCCCATTGGATCCTGCCCTGAATTTACAAGTAACAGGTAAAGGGTAAGCCCAATATACCCTTGAGGGCTTAGGCGAATAGATTGATACAATGAGGTTGCCTATCAATTTATGAACTTTCTTGTGCCAGGCAATTGGGCGGGGGAAGTCCTTGCTCGTTCTTTTTTTCAAATTCAAATGCGGACAAATCTGCCGAGGTCAGGCGTTCCTGACCTCGGCAGATTTGTTCGCATTTTGAACGATAACCAGAAATAACAAAGCTCTTGAGAAAAAAAGAAAAAAAGAACGAGCAAGGACTTCCCCCGCCCAATTGCCTGGCACAAGAAAGTTCATAAATTGATAGGCTACAATATCAGCTAAATTGCCCAGACAACAACAACACAAACAAAAAAACACGTTACGTGGGATCACTTGAACTCACAAAGGGTCTAAATATGCAATAATTAACTGTCCTGAAGATGGTCTGACGGACTTCTGCCATCCAAGACCGAAACGTCGACTCCATCATCTAATTCCACAACATTAGATAAATGCAGCTGATTTTGTCTCATCAATGAGATTATTCTCTGTTAAAATTATTTGGAAATAGATGTTTTTTTAATGAAATGTGGATCTGATTTAACCCGCCTTTCATGTTCTATTGCTTGTAACCAATGGTTCTTTTGTACTCCTTTCTTACCCTGATTTATATAAAAAGATTTGTGTTTCATTCACAAAAAAGAATTCCCGTGTGTGCACGTTTTATTGAAAAATTGCTTTTGGATAACATTTATTGTTGGTGTTTAATTAGTTTAAAATACACCCTTGAAATGAATTGCTAAGAAATAGAACTGAGTTATCACAAACAAAATCCCTTGTCGGCAACCTCATTGTATCAATCTGAATTTACAAGGGCCATGTTTCCCAAGCAGTCACATCCCTCCTTGTGTAGTAAAATAGTGATAAGTGCGATGCAGGGAGGAAGTTTGTCCCCTTATAAAGGTAAATTCCTCTAGACTTAGATATTAAGTCATTAAGGGCCATGTTTCCTGAGTAGGCACTTTCTTCCTAGCAGAATTGTGTGTTTCAGAGAGCTTGTGTTCATAATTACTCTATTTCCCAATGTGTAGCAATGGGATGTCATCATTCAATCCGGTTTCCCATGTTCGGAGGCGATACGCCCATTGTTGTTCCCTGGTGTGTAGTTTTCTCTAGATGTACGGACTTGTCCTTTTGATTACCTCAAGTACTACCCATTTCAGATCCACATCCCTATGGTTTTTCTCCAGGTAGTGTCGTGTCAACTTGGTGTTTGTCTTCTTGCACCTGATGGTAATCCTGTGTTAGTTAATACCTATCTTAATCTTTCTGGTTGTCATTCCTACATACATCAGGTTGCACGGGCACAAGATTAGGTAGATGACATTTCCGCTGTTACAATTGCTGTAATTCTTCAGCACCCATGGTCTGTCTGTCTTGATGTCCACCTCCTTAGTTGTACTCGTGAGGTTGCACGCTACACAGTTGCCACATGGGTAATGACCAACTGGTCATTGGTTACCCCATAGTGTGGTCTGGGTCTGTGGGGACGGTGTCTTAATGTGGACTAGTTTGTCTCGCAAGCTCGTGTTTTGCTTAAAAGCAAACAGTGATTGGGGCCAGTGTTTAGTTGTTCCATTAAGGGTATGCCAGTGCTTCCGTACGTTGTTCTGGACTTTGTTTGATATCAGAGTGTACGTAGTGATGCTCACTAGTCTCTCATTGTCCTTTTTCTCATTCACAAGCAGTGCCACTCAGTTGTTATTTCTTGCTCTTTTCCTTTCCTTGATTAATTTCCTCGAGTAGTGGCGTGTTACCAGTTTCTTTTACAGTGTCTCAGCTTGTTCGTCAAATGTTTCAATGGAAGAGCAGTTTCCACCAATTCTAAGAAACTGACCCATCGGAAGGTTTTGCCGGTTAGAAGCTTTCAAAAAGGAGGAGGCTGTTCCTATCTGTTGTTTTATTGTGGACCTTAGTTGTGATGCCTTCCTGGTTCAATGTTATTACGAAATCCAGGAAGATGGCCTCTTATTTCCTGATTGAGTGCATGAACTTCAGGTGTTCGTCTCTAGTATTGACCCACCAACAAATCCCTCAGCTTGTTCTCTGTTGCCATGCCACACTATGATGATGTCATCAATGTACCATCGCCAAAGCTTCAGTTGTGTCCTGTAAGGGTTATCCTGGTGGAAGATGTGGTCTGCTTCAAATTGGTGTACGTACAGGCTCTCCATACTAGGAGCAAACGTGCTCCCTATCGAAGTACCTCTAATTTGATGGTATATCGTGTCCCCATATTAAAAAAAGTTCTCCGTCAGAGCCAGTACCGCACACTCTAGGATGAATTGTCTTGGAGTCATGTAATCCCACTCCATCTCAAGTAGGATATGTTCGACCACACTCAAGGAACATCTTTGGGGTATACTAGTATACAAAGCCTCGATATCCATTGTGATGAGTCAGTCTTCTATAGTGCCAGTCTCCATATCTCTGAGTAGACAAAGGACGTCTTTTGTGTCTCTCAGGTAGGAGGTAGATGTTTGTACAATTGGTCTCAGGAACCAATCACAAAACTGAAGGTCCAGTTCAGTGGTGTGGGTCTGAACCTCTGCTGTCTTCTCCCAGTAGTCTGTGGTTGAGGTTTGTCATAGTGTTCGTCTGTGACATATGGGTAAGTAGTTTCATGGCTGAATTTCTGGGTATCCTTTTTTAGTTTGGTAAGTTTGGATTGTGTTAGATACTCCTTATATTGGGAGTGGTCATTGTTAATTTCCCCTAGTTTCTTCTTGAAGACGGAAATGTGCACTGTTGTCTTCAATCTTCTCTCACTCTGCTGTATTTCTATGAGTAATAGGTCAGCTCATTTCCTAGCTGTGTTAATTATTCGTACCAGCCAATCCTTAGTGCATTTCCATGCAATGTATGACCAGTTTTTGCGGAACTCTTTATTGTTCAAGAAAAGTCTAGGTTCATTTGTAACTATTAAACCTCGAGGGCCATATTCTTCCGGAGGTATTCAGTCATGAATGCACCATGTAGGGCTGTACGAATTTGTTCTTTTTTGTTTGCGGAAAGGGTCTCCTATTCATCCAAATTCTTTACTGTCTGAGCAACCACCGTGTCTGCCGGTAAAGAGGGCGCTTTTAGTATTTCTTTCTTTCTTAAATCTTTATTTCGACCCAAAGAGTCATAAAAGAATACAATACAATCAAGCAAAAAAACAAAACAAAATTTTCCAAGACAAGAAACATCTACATTTAAAAATGGATATATCATTTACAGAAGTTTTGCAGCCAGTAGGGACTCATATAATACAATTTAGAATTCTAATTTATTAAAAAAGTTCTTCTAATGGTCCATGCAGCTGCTAAATACTTGCTGACAGCAAATACAGTAGGGGGGGATAAATCAGATTTCAGCAAACGGTAGGCATCTAAATGGTGCCTGAAACCCCAATTTCTGCAGATGGGAATAATCCACTTTTTCCTGGAATTCGCATAAAAAGGACAAAAAAACATTAGATGGGTGTCATTCTCGAACTCATTATTACAGGCAGGACAGTTTTTTGAAGTAGGTGGGTGCCATTTGCTAGTAAGGGCTCTAATTGGAAGTGCATTATATCTCCATTGCAGAAATAGTTTTCTGAGGCCAATGGGGTTAATATCGTCCAAAACTGTCTCCAGTTTATAAGAGTCCTTCATTATTAAGAAGGTATTAGTCATTGGCCCCAGTATATCACTTGCTAGAGAAGCGGTCAAGTTGCGATCGTGATATAGTGCGACCAACTCTTTGCGGGATTCAGTGCGACAAGCCTCGTGCGGATTTGTCCACAGGGCAGATAGACCCAACCCTGTTAATTCATCTTTTACATACTTGAACCATGGAATATTGGATAAAGCTTGATGAAGGTAAAGTTCCGTAAGTTCAGTGCGATAGCTCAAGAGTTCAGGGGTTATCCAAAGTCGCCTCCAGAAAGTTAAGGGCTTCACACCTAATTCCTCCTTTATTGATCTCATTCCCAGGTCAAGCCTAAGGGGGAGAAGTGGTGTGCTCGCTGGCAAAGCAGCCAGGTTCCGCAGGAACTTATTTTCAGTTACAACAATTTCTGGGGCACATTTGTGGCCCCAAAGTTCTCCGCCTTATATTAGAGCACCACGGGCCTGCATTTTGTAAATTTCGAGTGGCGGGCCAATGGGGTGAGTCATGGATTGATTCCATAGATTCAAGATACCCCCCACCTTTTGCGTTAACTTTAGATTTGACTTTGTCTGGTGATGGGACCATGTCATCTTTTCGTTCAGAGTCAAACCCAAGTATTCGAACGTGTGGACCCTCTCTAAAATTATGCCATTAATAGTCGGGTTAGGGCGGGAGGACCTGGGGGGATTAAAGATCATAAATTTTGTCTTGGCCGTGTTGATCTCTAACCCCCGATCGACACAGAAAGAGGCGAAGCCATCTAAAACTCGTTGAAGCCCCATAGGAGTCTTAGCTAAGAGCAAAGTATCATCAGCAAACATAATAGCTGAGATACCTATACCCGCAAGTCGCGGGGCGTCTCTGTTTGGCACATTGTTCAAATGGGAAATGAGGCCATTTACATAGAGGCAAAACAGGGTGGGTGCCAGGACGCATCCCTGCCTTACCCCTCTTTCAACAGGGAAACTAGATGATAAACCACCATCACTTCCACATCTGACCCTTGCAAAATTATTGGTATGAAGACGCACCAAAATCTGCAAAAGAGGACCTGGGAGGCCTAAATCTTGCAAAACAGACCAGAGTTTCATGCGCGGAACCAAATCAAAAGCCGCGAGTAAATCAACAAAGACAGTATAAAGAGAACCCCCCTCCACCTTAACTGTCTTCCAGAAAAGCATACATAATCTAAAAATCTGGTCGGTTGTTGAAACGCACTTTCTAAAACCAGCCTGATAGTGGCTCAGAATATCAGAGTCCTCCATCCAGTCCGCAATGCGGTCTAGGATCAGCCTCGAAAATAATTTCTGAGCAACGTCAATCAGGCTGATAGGCCTATAATTGCCAGGTAGCAAGGGGGACCCCTTTTTAAAAATAGGCACAACTTCTGCACCCAACCAAGTCATACCCCCAAGGACTGCATTAAATAATAAAGTGAGGTATGGTGCCCAGACTCTGGGTTCATGTTTATACCAGTCACCAGGGACCCCGTCCAAGCCAGGTGCTTTACCCGCAGGGAGCATAGATATAGCGAGCTGAATCTCGCTCAAGGTAAAATTAACCTGTTCGTGGTCAGCAGGGACAGGCATTAAACCCTCAGATGGGAGAGAAACCGCCCTGTAGAGTGTGCTAAAATGTCTTTCCCAAATTTCGGAAGCAATATTTGGTTTCGTTGCTACGGCAGGATCATCTGTGCCGGTAGACACAATCAGCCAGAATCTCCGTGAGTCTCTAGAATTGAGGGCAGCTGTTAAGCTATTCCAATTTTCGGAAGCCCACTCCAGTTTAGCATGGTAAATTAGAGACCTGTAGATCTTCCTCTTTTGATAAATGGCCTCCCTGCAGGCTTTCTTTTTTATGGCATCCAGCAAGTCGGTCTTGGCTGATCTACAAGCCCTATTATACCATTGAGGCCATCTGGTAGACCTTTTCGTACGGGAAACGGGTGGGTTAAATACACCAGATAATGTTGAGAATAATTCTTTGTTAAGCTCAGCCAGTTTTCCGCTATAATCAGAAAGGGAATACTGCTCTATAATTTTTACTACATCATTCAATGCTAAGCCAACCGTCACATAGAGTTTAGATAGTTCTCTTTGGTTATCAACCAGTTTGACCCATTTAATTCTGCGCTTATTATTAGTCAGGGTAGTTCTATTTGGTGCCTCCAAATTGGTTGATAGCAATGAGTTAGCAAAACACACGCCCGATAGAGAAAGATCCAATATCAGAGGATTATGGTCACTCTCCCCCCTGGTGACCACCTGGAAATCAGATATTCTATTCCACTCCCTGCACTGGACAAATATATAGTCAAGTCTAGCCTCCCTGCCTAGTTTATTAAACGTGGGCCTTGAGGGATTATCTGAAATTGTCCGTCCATTGCAGGCCCTGATCGAATGGGGCATCGTCATGGAGGTGATTTGGACAGCTAGGGGAGCCCAAGACCTAACCATGGGCCCGACAACCTGTGGGATGTTCCAAATTTCATCCTCCTCTTGATTTATTTGATCCACCAACCCCTGGAGTGGTTCAAAGTGAGAATTGAAGTCACCAGCTATAAGACACATTGTTCCCTCAGGTATCATGGTTAGGACGTTAGATAAGACGTCAATCACTCGGGATTCCGCACATGGGTTAACTGGCCTAGCATATACGTTAATCACCGCTAGCTTGGTGCCTAAGCCCCAATCCAATAGCAGGCAAAGAACGTCGTCAGACCCAGTTTCTAAAATCACAGCACTACAGCCCAAATGAGTAGCAACCCAAATTGTTAGACCTCCTGAGGGACGGCCTCTGCCTCCCCACACAGCCGGAATTGTGAAAGATGCAAAGCCCACTCGATGATATTCCTGCCTAGCCCATGTCTCTTGAAAGCAGCATATATGGTGGAGGTCTATAAACGAACCCCATAAAGGGCAATGGAGCTTACTAGCTAGACCTGCTATATTCCACGAAAGAACTTTGTGTAAAGATGGACAATTTGTAGGAACAGCAGGATTTATGCATATAGGAGGTTCATACAAATCCAACACAGGAATGGTGGGGGGGACAACAGGGAGAGGAACACAAAGGGACTGGTGTTTGGGAGGAGACAGCACCTCCATAGAGGAATTAGAATTGGAATTGGAAACCCCCCGACTCAGTCAGTCGACCTCTTCCAGACAAGCATACCTATTATTACACAAATAATCACCAGATAAAGGCACATCATAACGATTGTGCCTCTGTCTTCCTCTAAATGAATTTGGTCCAACCCTAGTCCAATTTCCATCCATCTCTGCCCGAGGGAAGATATCTTTTGGAGGATAGAAGAAGGACAATGGTAGAGTTTTAATGAGGGAAGCACTAGTATTACCAGGCCACATGCAGATGTATGATGCAGTTAGAGGGTTGCTCAAATTTACCAAAATGCAATCACCCTTAATATTCTTTGTAGTGCTTCCCAGCCAGGGCACCCTCCTAACCATTAGGACCTCAGACCTAATATTAGGAGGAAGAGGCCTGTGCATATTGAGCCAACTGGTCACTTTATTTTTAAGAGAGGCATAGGTTTCTGACTCGGGATTAGTAAGCTCTGGGACACCAGTTAGAATTATAACATAGGGCGAAACTTCAGGGGGAAGATTGATTACCTTTTACCTATTTTCATAGACCGTATCTGAACAAATGCGGTGATCTAAATCCACTGAACATCGCCCTACTTCTAATTGATTTGAGTTTGAGTTTGGTGCACCAACAGGATTCCTGGTTGGAGGCAGTAATTGGGTTTGAGGAGGTAGAGAGCGGGAAGATGGAGGAATAGAAGACATAGGCAGGGACGGATTAGGTATAGATGATAATGATCCAAATGGAAGAGGGACCATTGTGGGAAGGGAGTTAGTCGTAACTACAGATGTAAAGAGGGGAGGAATTAGAGAATCATTCGTGCTTGTCCCAAGAGCATTGTGTGTTTTACCTCTGCTCCCAATAGAATTGCCAGGAGCAATTACGACCCTTTCTATTTCTTGGAGCCTTAAATCTATTGCATCAAACCTTGCCAACAATGGACTAAAAAAACCCTTGAGAACGTTATTTAGAGTAGCAATAAGACGGGCATTCCCCCCATCGGGCCCATCGTCTCTATTCAAAGCAAATGGGAGGGGCTCGGATTGGGAGGGCGCTGGCACTAGTGGTGAATTAGATTGACCCCTAGTATCTGAAATTGTCCTAGTGAGGATAGTGGTAGGTGTATTTGAAGTGTTAGTGTGGGGGCAATCCAATCTAGTTTTTTTCCCTCGTTTAAAATTTACCTCGCGTTTCCTTTTGGGAGCCGCAACCTGGTGAGGCGGATGCACTTTGGTCAAACAGGGGTCGGTTGCTATTTCATGCGTGGGTTGCGGTATACACTCTAAAATGGGTTGTGGTATGTCTATACGAGAGGAAGAACTTAACCTAAGGTCTTGAAGGACAGTTTCAATTGTTTGATCAATGCTCTCCATAAGAGCTATATGTGAGTCGTAAGGGTTAGAAGGCGACCTTGCAGATGCTAATAAACCTAACGAGGACCTCCTAGTGGAAGTAATCCTGTTAGATAGACGCCTTTCTAACATATTCAATTCACTTTGTATAACAGAATTAGCCCTAATAATGAAATTGTCCAAAGTACCTGATACAATAGGTTGTACTCTTGTAAGTTTGCTTCGGGTAGACATTATGTCAATAGTCTAGCAGGACACCAGAAGGAACTTCTGACGGGAAAGGAACAGGGCCCGGTCCGGTCTTGTCCGTGCTTGAACGGGCTTAAACGGGCCCGCCCTTTGCCCGGGCTTCGCCCCGGTCTGCGCCCCGGTCTGCGCCCCGCTCGCGTCCCGCTCACGCGATAGGAGGCGTGGCGTTTATAGGGGAAGGAGAAGGGGCCGGGAAGAGGCAACAGGTGCGATGCGCGAAAGCGTTGCAGGGCACCCTGGGCCTCGCAGTCCCGGCGAGGATATCAGCTTTCAGGGATAGGTAGCGCTATATCAAATCACCCAAGAGCTCCTCCAGAGATTAAAAATCACCATAAAACAAGGTCCAGAGTCCACGCCTGCGAGCGGCTCCCGCGAAGCGGGGGCCTCGAGGCGTTAAGAAGAGCAAGTTGATGGAAGGAGGGGCCGGGAAGAGGCAACAGGTGCGATGCGCGAAAGCGTTGCAGGGCACCCTGGGCCTCGCAGTCCCGGCGAGGATATCAGCCTTCAGGGATAAGTAGCGCTATATCAAATCACCCAAGAGCTCCTCCAGAGATTAAAAATCACCATAAAACAAGGTCCAGAGTCCACGCCTGCGAGCGGCTCCCGCGAAGCGGGGGCCGCGAGGCGTTAAGAAGAGCAAGTTGATGGAAGGAGGGGCCGGGAAGAGGCAACAGGTGCGATGCGCGAAAGCGTTGCAGGGCACCCTGGGCCTCGCAGTCCCGGCGAGGATATCAGCCTTCAGGGATAGGTAGCGCTATATCAAATCACCCAAGAGCTCCTCCAGAGATTAAAAATCACCATAAAACAAGGTCCAGAGTCCACGCCTGCGAGCGGCACCCGCTTAGTATTTCTGCTATCATTGCTTCGTCAAATATGAGTTTGTTGTTTATCTCCATGTTAGCAACGAGGTCAGTGAGAAAGTCTCACCGTATTTTGGCGGACTTTTTAGCTGGGTGGGTAATTAACACCTTATATTAAAGGTATCCTTGTAGTTGGCTAGTGATGCCAGTCTTTCTCTGGTCCACAATAAAATAACGGATAGGAACAGCCTCCTCCTTTTTGAAAGCTTCCACCCGAAATCTCTCCGGCAAAACCTTCCGGTGGGTCAGTTTCTTACAATCCATAGAAACTGTTCTTCCATTGAAACATTTGACGAACAAGCTGAGACTACCAGAAAGATTAAGATACATATTAATGAACACAGGACTACCATCTGGTGCAAGAAGACAAACACCAAGTTGGCACAACACTACCTGGAGAAAAACCATAGGGATGTGGATCTGAAATGGGTATTGCTTGAGGTAATCAAAAGGACAAGTCCAGGCATCCAGAGGAAACTACACATCCGGGAACAGCAATGGGTGTATCGCCTCCGAACGTGGGAAACTGGATTGAATGATGACATCCCATGGCTACACATTGGGAAATAGAATAATTATGAACACGAGCTCTCTGAAACACACAACTCTACTAGGAAGAAAGTGCCAACTCAGGAAACATAGCCCTTAATGACTTATTATCTAAGTCTAGGGGAACTTACCTTTATAAGGGGACAAACTCCCTCCCTGCATCCCACATATCACTATTTTACTTCACAAGGAGGGATGTGACTGCTTGGGAAACATAGCCCTTGTAAATTCAAAGCAGGAGCCAATGGGAATATTTCCTATCAAAGGAACAGATAACCTCCCTGTATCCCACGTATTTAATTGGATTTTCTAGCCAACCCCGAGAATCCAACATCCTCCTTCCACACTGTTACCGGGAGGAGCGTACTCTGAAATTAGGTGGGGCCCTATGTGACCATAGTAACCTCCACAGAGGGCACTTTTCAGGTTTTTTTAATGCATGCAAATAGAAATGTACTTTCGAAAACATTAAACAGCGAAATATTAGCCAGAAGGGGTGCTCCTATAGGGAATACAAATCTACCTGAGTAAATTACATCAGTATATATATTTTTTCTTTTTTTTCCCTTTATCTCTAAACTTGGTTTCCCAATGTGAGCAACATCATTTTAATTCTAAAATCTGGTTCTCATTCCTGCTTTTTTACTCATGTCATTCCCCCGTGCCACATCACTTGTGACGCCCTGCACTCAGCGTCACGGGCTGCGCCCTCGACATGCTGTGCCGAGACAGGAAGCCCAGGCAGTCCCCTCTGGGACACCCGGGCTTGCACGCGTGCAGCGGGACAGCGCTGATAAGAGCGCACAGCCGATGCGAGACCCAGGCAGTCTCAGCTGGGACACCCGAGCTCGCATACGTGTCAAAAATACTGGCTGCAATTACGGCAATCAATTCAAAGGCACCTGACCGTAAACATGCAGGCTATTTTCTGTACACTGGAAAACCACATAACAAGCTATGGACCCACATGCTACTAATTAAGCAATCAAGGGACCAATTTAATGCTAGGATCTCGCAAACCCTCTTTCCACATCGGGAAAGAGGAGCGCGAACACAGCTAGGTGCACGGCGAGAGACGCACCTTGATGTATCAAGAAAATGCCACAACGATGAGGGTCCCACACTTGTGCGCACAGGGAGTAACTATATTATTTCAAATTCTCTCAAAATGATTTAAACTGTCGGTGCTCACTTTAAAATGGTCATCGTTAAACCATTCCCAAATTGAGATAAATTCACACTTGCAAGGAGCACTCAAATTAAACACAAAATTTCCAAACAAATATCTTTGATTAACCCATAAACATCATTTATTCTCAGTTCTCATATTTTTTCAACATGAAGAATATCAAATTGATTCCATGCCAATGTCCTCTTAATTTTATGCCTCCATTGGTCCTTTATCCTTCTTCCATATCAATGTCAACAGTTGGTCCTTTATCCTTGTCCAATATCAAAGTCTATTTTTTATTATTGCTCAAATATTTCCTTTTGATCCATCAATCGTTTTTTCCATCCATTTATGATCCAATCATCTTATCAAGGATAATACTTCCATTCCTTATTTCAAATACTCTCAACAGCCGACACGTTTCGTCCCCTCCTGGGACATCATCAGGGCTGTGAAATAAACAAGAATATTCAATCAAAATCTGGTCCCTCCTATATACATATTCGCACCCTCATATCCTTATAGATCATTTCCTACCTATTTAACAAGCTCCATGATTTATCAGGATGTTTTTTTTTTTTTTGTTGAAACCGTTTATTGCAATCTCAAATATATACAGGTATGGGCCTACAACCTTCCGGCCGGCCGCTAAAGTGACAGAAGCAAATGACATACATACAACAAGGCACCTGACTTTGCAGAGACGATAAAGCAGGAGGTATCAACAACGTGGGCCACATGACTCTGAGCCCACAATACGGTTTCGTTTTATACAACACAACAACATAAAACCACACCCGCAAGGCAACCCACGATCGAAAATGACGACACGTGCTCCTCCAGTGGGGGACCCCAACCATCCAAAGAAATCCAGAGAGGGGAAGGGAAACAGATCCGGGACTGGGAGAACAATGTGCCCGGGGCTGAGGGAGGGGGTCAACTAGGGGGATGGAGCTGGTGAAGTGGGAGGCAACAACGGCGGCTCGCAAATACCCCCACGGTAGGCGTTCCAGGGGCCCCATATCTTCACCCATGCCCCAGGCTTACCCCGCGCCACATACACCACCTTTTCTCGGAACATGCACCAATCCATGTGTTCTTTCCAGGCCGACACCGCCGGGGGCCTCTGGGATCCCCACAGTTGAGCAATGTCACGTTTAGCTATCATATATCCCAGAGTCACCCATCGCGTCTGCGGAACCGAGTAATCGGTCGGTTCCCACACATTCAGCAAGCATCTCCTCGCTTCAGGCAACAGCGCGACATGCGTAACCGCTCGCAGGACCTCATGCACACCACGCCAGAATCGCTCCACCCTCGGACATTCCCACAGAATGTGCAAAAAAGTCGCCAAAGCACCACACCCACGCTTACACAATCCATCCTCGGCATAGCCCATACGCAGAAGCCTTGGCCCCGTCATATACACCCGGTGGAGTATCTTAAGCTGGACGAAGCGAAGGCGAGCCGGGATGGCCACCTCCTTCGGAGAGGCCACCGCGGAAGTCCAGTCCTCGTCGTCCAACTCCAGCCCATCGGCAACCCAAGCCTCGCGGAGGCCAGTCAGTAAGCCCGAGCGGTCATTTATCAATTTCTTGTAAATGAGGGAGATCGTGCTGTCCGGAACGTGGCCATCTAGCACTCTATCCTCCAGGGGGGAGGACTCCGGGATGGAGGCCACGTCTGGGAAGACGGAACCCAGTGCGTGACGGACCTGCAGGTAGCGAAAGTATTCACTGCCCTGCAGCTGAAACTCCGCCTGCAGCGTCTCGAATGTTTTGAATCCTCCCCTCGTCCAGAGATCTCCCACTGTACTGATGCCTATCATGTCCCACCTCTCGAAGCCCTTCGAGGTCCACAAAGAGCCCAGCCTCTCCGACGCATACAACGGTGACGCTCGGGTCAAACGGTCCTTCCATCCCATAGCTGCATTAGCCGCGTGCCATACTCGCACCATGACACGCGTGGGTCCCGTCAAGCGGGAATCGGGCACGCTAGTGTAGAGCGCTCGATTGTAGTCGCCACCGGGCAGGAGCATTTTGTCCATTTCAAATGCCGGGTTTAGGGCGGGCCCATAGAAACCGTGATTAATTGCAGCTAACTGGGAGGCCCAGTAATACCGCTTAATATCCGGGAGGGCAATCCCTCCGTCGTACCACGGGAGCGTCAATTTTGCCAGAGCTATACGCGGCCTCCCGTCCCAAAACAGACGGCGCTGTAAGCTTTCCACCTCACGGAAGTAGCGCGCCGGGACCAAGTCCATAGTGTTCTGGAGAGCGTACAGAAAGCGCGGCAATGACATCATCTTGAACAATGCCGCCCGGCCGAGCGGCGAAAGCGGCAAGCGCCGCCAGCGCGCGACGTCCTCCTTCAAGCGCTGGAGGGGGGGAAGCAAATTTCGCTCGTAGCGGGCCACCGGGTCCAGCGTAATATAGACCCCCAGGTATCGAAATCCCTGCGAGGCAATCTGGATCGGACAGCCCCGAGGGAGGACAGGAGCCTCCCCGGAAAGCACATAGACACAGGATTTAGCCCAGTTGATGACAAGGCCTGAGTTACGGCCAAAGGAGCGCAAAACATCGACCAGGACAATCAGTGACTTGCGCGGGGAGGCTAAGTACAAAAGGATATCGTCAGCGTAGAGGGACACGCGGTCCTCATACTCGGGGGTCCAACGGAGACCACGGATAGAAGGGTGCCACCGCAGCCACTCCGCCAGGGGTTCCAAGGCCAGTGCAAAAAGGAGCGGCGACAGGGGACAACCCTGTCGCGTGCCCCGTCCCAGCACGAATGGGGCCGAGACTCGACCATTCACCACCACCTGTGCCAATGGGTCCGAGTACAACAATTTAACCCAACTGATGAATCCCGGGCCAAATCCAAATTTCGCCAGCATCGCCCAGATGTAGGGCCATTCGAGCGTGTCGAACGCCATGGTGGCGTCCAAGGACGCCAAGATGGCCGGCTCCCGCACGAACGGAACACGCGCGAGCACCCCGTGCAAGCGCCGCAGATTAAGGGCCGTATTGCGATGGGGAATAAAGCCGGACTGGTCTTGGTGGACCAAATCGCCCACCACGCCGACCAGCCGGTTGGCGAGCACCTTGGCGAGGATTTTAGGCTCCGCGTTCAAGAGCGAGATAGGCCGGTAGGATGTGACCCGGTCTCGCGGTCTCCCCTCCTTGTGGATAACCACGATGGTAGCCAGACGCTGGTCCGGCGGGAGGGAGCCCCGCGAGTGGGCCGCAAGGAACATTGCGCGGAGGTGGGGTGCCAGTACATCCGGTCGCAGTTTATACAACTCGATAGGAATGCCGTTCGGGCCCATGGCCTTGCCAGAAGCGACCGAGCGGATGGCGAGGGCAATTTCGTCCGAGGTGGGGGCGGCATCCATCAACTCCCTGTCCTCCATTGAGAGGGAGGGCAGCGCGATGTCACGCAGCAGGGCATGGGAATCCTCCTCCGGGCAGGGAGAAACCGGGGAATATACCTCGCGGAAATAATCTGCAAAGCAAGAGACAATGCCTTCCGGCTCAGTAACACGTACACCATCCATTCTCTCAATCAGCGGGACCACACGACTAGCTCTCTCCTTCTTATCCAACCACGCAATCAACTTGCCAGCCTTATCACCCACATCATACAATCGCCCCTGTTGCTCTCTGCTGAGGCCCCTGGCCGCCTCCGTGACGAGGGACCTATAGGCCGCCTGCTTAAGGTGTAGAACGTGCAGCGCAGCGTCAGTCACCCCACTCCCCAGATCACCCTCCAGTTCAGTAATTTCGGCCTCCACCCGGGTCACCTCCTCCTGTGCGCGCCTCCGGGCATGGGAAATAAAGGAGAGGGCCTCCCCTCTAAGCACTGTCTTGAAAGCCTCCCACAGGGAGATGGCCGACGGGACAGACCCCACATTCTCCTCAAAATACCGTTGCAAGGATTTAATCAAGTCCGCACGAATAGTGGGGTCGCGCAGGTACCAGGCATTGATTGGAGCTACCCTGCCCTCCCCCCTCGGGAAGACACCAAAGTGCAACAGGAGTGGGGAATGATCTGAAATACCCCGCGCCAGATGGCGCACCTCCCCCACTCTCCCGGCATAGGCCGCAGGGACAAGGACATGATCAAGCCGCGAAAGGCTACCATGGGCCCCCGAATGGAAGGTGTATTGCAGCTGAGTGGGATGCTTTAGACGCCAACAGTCCACCAATCCCAGTGTGTCCAAAAGGCCAGACAGCCACGCTTGTGCCCGGGGGAGGTCCCTAGGGGGATAGCGATCCATAGTCCCAGAGGCCACCGCATTGAAGTCCCCCCCAACCACCAGAAGCCCCCCCGGAAGGTCAAGCAGGAGGCGTCCCAGGTCCGCAAAGGTGGTGGACTGTAACCCCGGTGGGACGTACACTGAGACAAAGACGACTACTTTGCCCTCCATTCTCCCCACCAAGACAGTGTAGCGTCCCCTCTCATCATGGCGCACCTCGTCTATTTCTAGCGGGAGCGAGGTCTTGACCATAATGCCCACCCCTCGTGAGCCTGATGTAAAGCCCGAGTGGGCCACCAAACGATAGCCACGCCGATTCATGGCACAAAAGGAGTTACCAATGAGGTGCGTCTCCTGCAAAAAGACCACATCAGGCGAAATCCGTTTCAGATATTGCAGGACCACACCCCGCTTAATCCTATCACCCAGTCCGTTAACGTTCCAGGACAACAAAGTCAGGTCCCTACCCCCCATCACATACAGAAGCCATCATTTGTCCCCCCGAGAGCATCTCAAAAACACCAATACAATGAAGGGTTTGCCTTGCGGTAGAAACGAACCACACCCCACCCCAACCCACCCATCCCAACAGAACTCCCCCCACCCTGCACCCCTGCATGAGCCCAAACAGCCCCCCCAAAGTGCAGTGTGCCTGTCGCCCCATAGAAAGAAAACTAACTAGTCCCCCAGAGGAGGAGGGAGATCCCCCAAGAGACCCCACACGACCTCCACAGGAGGGGAACTTACCCTAACAGTCAATGGTGACAATAACACAGTCCAGAGCAAGGCCTACCATTAGTCCCTCAGTCCTGATCCGGCGGGCCCTCCCCACCAACCGCTCCCCCCCACCCCCCCGGCCCCGATCTCCGGGCAAAGTGTCCAGCCAGTCCCCGGCCGCTTAGGGACGATCAAAAAAGTGCGTGCGGCCATCCACCTCCACCCTCAGCTTAGGCGGAAAAAGCATCGCATATTTGAGATTCAGGTCCCGTAGGCGACGTTTGACACCGAGAAAGCTCAGTCTCTGCTTTTGGACCGCCGGAGTAAAGTCAGGATAGAAATTTATATCCATATTATCAAGTCTGACCGGCCCTTGTAGCCTGGAAGTCTGCAGGATAGCGTCCCTGTCCCGAAAATTGAAAATCCGGGCGATGAGAGGCCTCGGAGGGGCTCCGGCCTTAGGCCTACCCCCGGGGACCCTGTGGGCACGTTCCACTGCAAAGAATTTACTCAGCCCCCGAGGCTGGAGATGGGTGAGGACCAAGTCCTCCACAAACAGATCCGCTGCCTCTGCCTCGCGTCCTTCCGGCACCCCGATAATGCGGACGTTGTTTCTCCGGGCCCGACCCTCGGAATCCTCCAGTCGACGATGCATCAGGGCGCTCGCCTGGCCAAGCCTGCGCACCTCCTGTTGGAGGGCCGCCACGTCAGATGTGAGGCCCGAGGTAGAGTGGGCCAAAGAATCGACCCGGTCATTTGTTTTTGACAGATCGGCTCTCACGAGGCCCACGTCCACGAGGACCGAGTCGATCTTCTGCGCCAGAGTGTCAAAGCGCTGGTCCACCGAGGCCTTCATCTCGGCGATGGCGCCCATGACGTCTCGGAGGGTCAGGTCCGTGGGCAGAGCAGGAGCATCAGTCGGGCCCGTAGGGGACCTACGCAGCGCCTCTGGAGACCCCTTCTGGAGGGTGTAGCGATCCATGTTGTTGGATTGATGGGCCGCGCCACGACGGGTCGACTTCACCTTAGCCCGGTCGCCATCTTGTTTTGTGGCCATGGTCGCGGTCCCCAAATCGAGCCAATCTCCTCAAAAAGGGGGTAGACAATCCCGTTCAAGGGCTCTGGGGGGGGGGCGACCACCGCTCCGCAGGACGGACCGCAGCCGGCGGGCCGGCAGGGCACCCCAACGAGGCCACACCACCGCACACCGCTTCGCGACCCTACCTCGCCTGGCAGCAAGGAGGGCGCAAAAGCGAAAGTGAAAGTGCGGGGTGTGCGAGTCGCCCAGCCTTGCCCGCCGCTGTTATTTACTTTGTCGCCGGATCGCCCCACAACTCCAGTACGGGGGGCCGGTGTGGAGAAGGCCGCAAACCTTAATCGGTGCTCCCGCCGGTGTCCGAAGTCCGAATTGAAAACGGAAAACGGGCGTCACCTCAGTTCGGGTTCACAAACACAGTCCCCTCATCTAGGACAGGATTCGGTCAGGATTTATGCAGGAGGTCGCGGAGGTCCTCGGGAGCCTCGCACCTACGCGGCCATCTTGGGTGCGTGCTAGGCTCCTCCCATTTATCAGGATGTTAAA
Organism: Triturus cristatus; assembly: GCF_964204655.1. NCBI lineage: Eukaryota > Metazoa > Chordata > Amphibia > Caudata > Salamandridae > Triturus > Triturus cristatus. Next base: position 818,833,912 of record NC_140584.1, read on the forward strand.
ACAGATCATCCTTATTTTTAACAAACATCGTCTCAATCTTCAGCATGACGCAGTTCAAAATTTAAAAAATCCCCATTGTTAATATTCATTTCATTCTTGAATTGCACGTCCCCATTTCATTAAATACAAGCAATTTAATTGCCAAAACCTCTTTTATTTGGTCTATTATATCACTGCTCTCTCCTTTGCCTCAATTCCTTAATCCCTCCAATAGATCTAAAACAAAACCATTTTATCTTACTTCTGTTATCTCAACCAAGTACTCAAACAACTGTCGTTGAATCATCTTAACACTCTCTAATATCTGTCTCCTCATGGCCTTCCATACGCAAATTCTACCTCCATATTTGACCCATGACTATTATTCAATGCCCCCAACCCGAACACAAATCAAACTTTTCTCACCTTTATTCAATAATATTGGTGAGCACATCCAGGGCGCATTATTTCATATGCAGTCTGTGAAGTTCAACTAAAGCAAATAATTTCTGCATAAAAGACAAAGGAGAAAACTCATTCTAAACCAGTTCAATAAATGCCCTCATTTTTCAAAAGCCTTCTATCTAAAGTCTCTGACCAAGTACCTGTAAGTATTCAAGCGTCTTCACTGCCTGAAACATCTCTCACCGCGGTCTGTCTGAAACTCTCGCTTCACATATTCACCCGCCCCGCTCTTCTGGTTATAAAAGGCAGGGCAGCCAATCACTATGCATCATTTCTATTTAGTTACCAAGTTCCCTCTCTGGTCCGCTATTTGACCAGCCAATCACTATGCACCGTTTCTAAACCGTTGATTAATCACCAAGTTCCCTCTCTGGTCCGCTCTTTAACCCGGTACGTCGACCTCATTACTGGTCGTTTCAAGTCCGATATTCCACCTAATACTGACACGATTCCTGTTATGTTCATGATCCTAATTATGTATAAATTCCTTTCATTTTAGGTCCGCTATTCCACCTAATACGTAGGTTTCTTTGCCGATTCAAAAACCTGCTCTTCGTATTCATGCTGTCATCCAATCCGCTTTGTTCTCCTATTCGTGATGGCCAATCACAGTGCGCCATTTCAAGCCGCGGTCTATTTCACAACATCATCCACCCCGCTCTTCTAACCATGACAGGCAGGGTAACCAATCACTGAGCTACATTGCTAAACCGTACATCAACTGCCCAGTATCTTCTCTAATCTGTGTTCTTACCTGTGAGCAGCCGCCCTGCTCTTCCGTTGAATTCCTATACTATCGATGATGCCACCCATTATATCAATTCCTATTCCTCACAGGTCCGCTATTACAATTCATGCATGTGTTTCGTTACCAAAGAATAGCGGGCCTCATCCAATCCGATTTTTGCCTTTGATCCCTTGTACCAATCACAGCGCGTCCATTCCAATCCAACCATATTGCTACCCATGCCAGGCTCCCTCTCTGGTCCGTATTATTACCGGAGAGCGGTAGTTCTACTCTTCCGCTATACTCCTATTCAATAGGTGAAATCACCTATTATATCAGTTGCTTGTTCACATATCCGCTATTACATCCATACTATATTCCAATCCACTTTGTGCCTTTGAATCTTTGCTGACTGTTACCAATCACAGCGTACCCCTTCAAATAAACCAATATTACTATAAAGTTCCTATAGGGATTGTTGTCTCACCTCATTAATCTGTTACAATCATCTTAAATTCATTATTCCACTCCTTATCCTCTCTCAGAATATTCTGACTTTTCCATCAGTCTGTCCCCTTGTATTCAACATCAGCTTCTAACCAGTCTACTCTCTCCCCCTCCACGTCTTCCCTTCTGAAATATACATCCTGCGCAACGGTGGCAATAGAAAAATAAAATCAAGTTGTTCGCAAATTAAAAAGGACCCATAATATAGCCTTTTTAAATCCTAATATTTAATTACTTCTCATTTTCCTCTTCGGAGCGCCATATCCAATGGATTCCTAACGATCTGCTTATCCGTTGTTTCAACAATTTTTTCCCTGATTAGTCATTCATAGAATTCCTATCACAAATTCATGCTTGTTCCATCCTATATAGGCAACCCCTGCTTCATCTTAAATGTCACTAGTCCAAATAGAAGCACAGAGTACTGGTCAGATTATCTAGATTTAACCTCAATCCTCACTTCCCAATCATCATCAATCACTGAAGTGTCTAAACCCTTTGCTTCAGTAAACATCGTAATTAATTTAAAATCCTTAAGCCAAGAAATAATGAAGTTCAGTATCACTATTTAAGCCCATTGTCACTGCTCTGCATTTACTGATCCATTTTGCTTCTTCCTGTCTAATTCGCAATTCCCAGTCCCCACCTCTATTATTGGGAGAAATCCTCTGTATACCATGAAATCTAAAACCCTGTTGAGAATTATGACATTCTTTGATATGCACGTACAGAGGGGTATAATGTCACGATTAAGGATTGCACGCCTATGTTCCTGTAGTCTAAGTTTCAAAGTTCTTTTCGTACTGCCAATATAAATCTTTTTACAAGAACATATAATTGCATATACTACTCCTGTGCTATTACAGTTGATGAATTCTCTTATAGCATATCGTTTTTTCGTATTATACATAAATTCTTTAATTTTGTTGATACCCAATTCACAAATATTACAAGTTCCACACACATAAAAGCCTCTTGGTTGCTTAGGTAGCCAATTCAGCCCCTCCATTCTTCTGATGGTACATAGTTCCTTGTGATCATATTTTTTATAGTTGCACATTTCCTCTAGATTACTCCTGGTGTATCACCTATTGAGTTTATTAATCCTGGTACACCTGTCAATAAGCCCCAGTTTTTCTTAAGGGCTTTGTATATTCCAGTTTTCTCAATACAATGCGTGGTCACAAATGCTACTCTTTCTTTAAATTGTCTTCTCTTCTTTTGAACAAGAGTAGTCTTCCTCTGTACCCCCATTACTCTTTTCTTAGCCTCTAACAAATCGGTCATTTTATAGCCTCTATTCGATAATCTGCTATGCAGACCATCCAACTCTTTCATGAAATCCTGTTCAGTACTGCAATTTCTTCTTAGTCTAATCATCTCCCCATAAGGGATCCCTTTCATCACTGATTTCGGATGAAAGCTGTCTGCACACAACATAGAGTTAGTAGCCGTTGTTTTTCTATATAACTTACTCTTAATCAGATCATTTTCCGTAAAAAGATCCACATCCAAAAATGCTAACCTCTTTGAGCTATGATTCATTGTAAACTTTACATTGAATTCATTCTGATTTAGGAAATCAAAATATTCACAGAGTTCGACCATACTCCCCTTCCATATCAATAAAATGTCATCTATGAATCGGACCCAAAATAAAATGCAATCCGTCCATCTAGCTGCCCCTTGGCCCCAGGCATGCTCCTTCTCAAAAAACCCCATAAAAAGGTTGGCATAAGAAGGAGCAAACCTGGATGCCATCGCTGTACCTTTAATTTGTTGAAACCATTGGTCCTCAAACAGAAAAAAATTATTCTTCAAAATCAAAGTACTCATTTGAACCAACATCTCCGAATGTGCACGTAGGCTTGCACTACAGCTACTCAAAAAGTGATTTAAAGCTTGTTCACCTTTGTCATTTTCAATACAAGTATAAAGCCCAATTACATCTAAAGTCACAAGTGTCATTCCTTCTTCCCACTTAAAATCCTGTAATTTATTTAAGACATCCATCGTGTCCCTAATATAAGATTGTAAGTTTACCACCAAAGGTTTTAATAAACAGTCTACAAATTCAGACAAGTGTTCCGTCACACTTCCAATACTGGACACTATTGGTCTCCCCGGTGGATCTGTTTTCGATTTGTGAATTCTATGTAGAGTATAAATAAAAGGGAAGGTGGGATTCGACACGTTCAAATATTTATATTCAGCGTCATCAATTAAACCTTCCTCTTTCCAAGAAAATAATCATCCTGAGATTAACCTAATCACTTGCCCCATCGGGTTCCCTCTTATCCTCACATAACAATTGGGGTCATTTAACTGTTTATATATTTCCTGAACATAATCTGATTTCTTCATTATGACAATATTCCCTCCTTTATCTGCTTCTCGAATGATTATCTTATTGTCTTTCTTCAAACCCTCCAACGCTATTCTCTCCTCACTCGTGATGTTATCCTTCATCCATCTCCCTTGAATCCCTCCGTCTTCCATTCTATGGAATTCCTCTAAGGTCTTTTTCACAAAAATATCAATTGCTGTAAATTGAGCCCCTTGTGGTATAAATTTAGATTTAACACTTAAACCACTAGTACAACCATAGTCCGTAGGTACATCCAACATTGCTGCAATATCATCCATTTCAAATCTCTCTCCTTCTGTTAATGACATTAATAAATGCACATTATGCAATTCTGCAATCGTCATATCTGAACCTTTAATCACAGGAGGTGCATTCAAAGGTTTTTCTACCATAGAAAAAAAACTTTTCAATTTTAATTTTCTAGAGAATTTGAACAAATCTTTCTCTAAGTCCGTGTAATTACATTCATTATTTGGACAAAAAGATAATCCTTTTTTCAAAACCGAGAGTTCATGCACATTTGGACAATTCCGGGCCTGCGCCTACTCCGATGGAGGCTTAAAATCAAACATCATGGTCCATGCTGGCTCGTTCTGGGCCTGTACTGGCATCCACTTCCACTTCATCGGCACCAGCCAACAATCTGATCCCAACCTCTGACTCCAAACCGACATCAGCCCAATAGAGTCCTATGTCGCATTCTGATATCATGAAAGCACAACTGGTGGTTATGCAGCCAGATTCCAACTCAGCACTTCTGCCCCAGTACAGAAAAAACAAGGGGCATCCTGGGAACCTGGGTAATGAACTAATAATTATGCACAATAATTCCCTTGGATTTCAGTTGTAAAAGCAACTCAAATTAGAAAGGAGAAAATGTGAGGTAAAGAACTTATCCTACAATACACCCTTAGGCACATTTATAAACTTATAATAAATTTGTAATGTGCGATACATTAATTTTTTTTCTCAAATACACATTGGAAAAAAGTGAAGGTGCACCGTGTGATGGCACAGTGATAGTGAATAGTGACATAAATGTAAAAGTGCATAGCTGATTAGTGTAAAAAACAGAAAGTTTGCTGAAAATGCAGTTCAGTCTAGTAGACTGTCTACAATGTTCAGTATGAGTATCCTATATAGTATATTAAATATAATATAATCAGGCTTCTACTTTGGGAGGACATCCTGTCTCAGCAACAGTGCATGGTCCTGCATCTGTGTCTCCACAACTTACGCCTCGTTGTGTGAAAATTGAGTGGCGGCAGCTAAATGCGTTTGACTTGCTCACTGAGGTGGTCAATGTCATCTTTGTGGCCAGATGCCCTCCCTCGAAGCCTATCTATGCTGGGTGCTGGGACAAGTTTGTTAATTGGTGTGGTACCTGAAATACAGACCACTTACAAGCTAAACAAGCTAAAATGAAAGGTTAACTGTCAGCCCTTTCAATATTTTTGTGTTTGTTCGACCTACCATCTTGGTTTAACTCACCGCTTCTGATGCGGTCTATAAAAGGTTTGACTCACATGTTTTCTCCTTAATTGTTTGTTATTCCACAGTGAGAAATTAACTTATTCTCAATGTTTCTCATATGCTTGTCCTTTGACCTGATGCTCAGCTACACCATGAGGCTATTGAAACATAAAACTGTCTTCTTCATTGCCATCATGCCAAGTGAGTGAACTTTGGCACTGTCAATGCATTCGCCCCACCAACATCTTCTTTCAGTACTAATTGGTACAGAGGACCCAGGCGTCTTTCCTCTGTAAGGTTGTGACTCCTTTCCACTTTGGCCAATGAGTCAGTTTAACAGCATTTTTCACACCAGCTGACCCCTAAAAAGAGGATGAACAACACCATTACATAGCTGCTTGGAGGACACTGAGCATTTACATTGACTACGCAAAGGACCATCCTGTGGATAATCGACTCTTTATGTGTTATTCTGATGTAAAAAAAACACAGGGCAGTGCAAAAGATGGCCTCTGCATCAAAATTTGCAGGCCAGCTCATCTTAAAGGGGCTAAGACCAATACATTGCCTGTGACATTAGGGGTGCTTGTTCAAAAATCTGCCTGGCTACAACATGGGCATGGATGCATACATTCATGAAACACCACATCCATGACTTTCAGGTCCATCAGGAAGGTCAGTTTGACCTCTCAGTTCTGAGTCCACTTCCAGATCCACTACCTATGAGAAGTACAGCCATGGCATCTATCCTAAAAGTGAGGTATTATCCAATTGAAGAACAAGTTACTCACCTATGCTAATGCTCTTTCTGATGGATGCTATATCTAACCACAGATTTCTCACTCATCTCCATGTTCTGTGGTGTAGACTCCTTTACATTTAAAAAGGTCCCAAGTTAGAGAAACAGCACATTGTCTCAATAATCAATCTGATGGCATGGAAGGAGAAACATACAAGAAACTGACATCAGCACGCAGGGGTGATGCTTATATGTGTTCCGCTCTGTCTCTTTCGGGGGGTATGGAGTCACATTGGAGCATAAAACACCACTGATAGAGCATGGAAACATTTCTGAAGAATTCTTCGGTACCTGTCTTGTCCCTGGTGATATTGTAAATGTGAAGAATCTGCATTTAGTTAGAGCGTTGAGAAGGGAGTGTTACCTGCATGATGTGCAGTTGTGTCCCCCGTCCTGCGAGGCCAACTACGAGTATGGTATCTCAGTTTTTGTATTTTGGCCCAATCCTTTTTTTTAACTAGTGTGTGTGTGAGCAAGAAAACCTAATCCTGCCCTTTGGTAATAGCCAGGTTCTGGACTGGAACTCGCCCTGGAGAGATGCACAGGCGTGCTCTCCATAGTGGCAGAGGACTAATGTCCCTGTCACAGGTTCATGCTTATAGCACAGTGATGGCAGCAAACCGTGTTTTTGGAAGTTCTAGTGTGGCTAGACCTTTAACCTGTGTCACAGAAGTGGAGGCCTGCTAGCCCAGCCATATAAAGTTGTACTGGAACAGATCAGCCCAGAAACTTGAACTAAAATCCCAGGCTCATAGGTGTATGTATGTTGTATGTGGTCTGCATGTTACACACAAAAAGGAGTGTCTTAGAGAACTAGAGGTACACAGGCCATGTTAGAACCCATGTGTCTGTTCATGTGAAAAGATGGAGCTGCAATTCTATTCCCAGACATTGGAAGTGTTTTGCCGGCATTCTTGAAACTGAATGGAGGGAACCTAGTGACTGAGATGGGGAAAAAGGAGACTGGCATCTCTTTAGAAATTCGATTAGGTCCATTTGATACAAAGGGCTGCTTATTAGTCTTTCTGAAACTGCTGTTTGGTGGATTGTAGAGGTGAAGGGTGGGACTGCAGTTTCGGTTGTCAGAGTATTAATCGTCCTTTAGAAAGGTTCATCCTTTTGTCTCTCTACCTGACTACTGTCAGGTGTATCTGTTAAGTTTCAGGTGTAGAATGCTCACATCTCGTTATGCCTCTGTTGTGGGTACTTCAACCTGGAGAGGATCCTACTGTGAGGAGCATAACTCACCACAAAGGCTAAGTCTGGAAGACGGGTTTAGAAGGACTCATGAAAGGAGAACTGACCCAAATTGGCCCTGAGAGTTCAGACAGAGAGTACACATCCCCTGTCTGCCATGCCTGTCAAAAGTGAGAGCTGTTGGCCACTTGTTCCAAGTTTTCTTTGACCACGGGGTGGTGCTCCACAGAACACCCAGATGACTACTATGCAACCAGAGCTGATATCCTTGTGACAGCCTGCTCCATAAGGGCGAGAGGGCCCCACCTGTAGTCTGATCTGGAGGAAGACCTGTTTTTCTGTCCTAGGATGCAAGAAGAATCGTGCCTGGCAGAAGGGAAGAGAGAGCCATTGATACAGGCGGAGCGGACTACTGGTGTGGAGAAAAATAGCTGAACCCAGTGTTGTGGGTCTGTCTAACAGAGACATTTGACTGGCATGCTTCTGGCCTGGAGTTGGTCACTATCGCCAAAGTGTGCCAGTGTAGATTTCCCTTCAACCATGCTCTCGCTACTGTGGCACTTACCCAAGTAGTCTGTGCTGCTGAAAAAGAAACCTATGAAGTCATGGTACTTACTTGAAGTGTGACTGATCAGGCTGATATTGTGGCTAACCCTGGCCCTTGGAAATCATGTGCAATGTTGACTATGTCGCTGGCAGTAAATCTGCTATTTTCAGGTACTTGTCAACATGTGGCAAGTAACTGTGTGGCTGACTGCTGTAAAATATATGAACTGATTTGATTACTATATTTGTAGAGTGCTCGAATGCCCAGAGGCGTCTGGGCGCTGCTTCTGTCCAGGATAAACTAAGAGCCTTAATTACTGAAAAGCCAGGTTTTAAGGGATTTCTTAAATAAAAAGAGATTCGGGCTTTCTTTCGGCTGCAGCGGGAGCGAGTGCCACAGCTTGGCAGCTCCCATAATAAAGCTTTTGCATCCCCTGGAGGCTCGTTTGAACTTGGGAATGGTCACATATTTGGCCATGGAGGATCTGAGCTTTCTTGGGGGCGTGGGGGGAGGGAACCCAGATAAATTTGTTCCTCAAATATTTAGGGGCAGAATTGTGTAAGGCCTTAAAGGCAACGCCTGAGATGCTGATTAGTATTTGGGAATTCCTATTAGAAGACGTGCTGAGACATTCTGAAGTATTTGCAATTTATGAAGAAATCTTTATTGAGCATTCTGGAAGAGAGCGTTACAATAGTCACATTTGGATATGGCAAGTGCAGTTACCTCGTTTTCTGAAGGTCCGAAGGAATGAAGCTACACACCTTCCTGATAATTTTCAAGGTAAAGAAGACTGAGGAGGTTTCAGCATTGACCTGATTTCAATCTGTTTTTGAAAATGATCCCCAGATTCATAACTTTCTTTATAGGATTGGGCAGTGCGCCTAACTCTTGTGGCCACCCACTACGTGTCCAAATAGAGGTGTAGTTACCCAGGAGAAGGACTTCCATTTTCCTGGAGTTCAGTTTAAGACAATTGGTTTTCATCCAATTGTCTAACTGACTCATGGTATCTGACTCATGCAGTTGTTTAATCTAGTCGCTGTCTCGTCTGGATTGCCGGAAACTGATACCGATATCTGTGTATCGTCTGTGTACGAGACAACTGAAAATCAAAGGGATTTGATGAGTCTGGCCAAGTAGGGTAACATACAGATTGAAAAGTATGGGGTTCAAGGAGGAGCCGTGGGGGGACTCTACATGGCAGGTGGAACACATCAGAAGTGAATTCACTCATGGGTGCAAATTGTCCCCTCTCTGATAAAAAAAGATTTAAGAAGATTAAGAGCGAAACCTCTGATGCCAAGATTAAAAAGCTGGTGAATCAATAAGTTGGGATTGACTGTATTGAATGCCACTTAGAGATGCAAAAGGATTAGGGTGGCCCTGCCCCTCTATCCAGTGTGGATCTTAGATCTTCGTCAGCGACAGTCAGAGCGGATTCAGTGCTATGAGCAACTCTAAATCTAAATTGGGTGGTTTCAAGAAGCTTATTGGCATCAATGAGAGAAGCAAGTTCCAGATTCTGTGCTTTTTCTTAAGTTTTGGCTAATAAAGGTTACAGAGATATAGGCCTATAACTGCTGTGCTCCTGCTGATTGAGGTTTGATTTTTTTTTTACACCTGCACTGAGACGCATAACAGAACAAGCTTAAAGTGAAAGGGGCAGAAAGGGTGGCAAACCTCACCAGCAAGTAATAGCCTGGCACCCATACCTTTGTGATAGTGTGTAGCATTGAGTTTTACTGTGTAATGAAGTACTTTTCTTTAAAAAAAAAAGATAAGCAGAGGGCAGGACACTCTCATTGAAGCACTGTTGGGTGTATGTAGATCACTGAGCCCGTTGTACCCCCACACTAACCTCCCTGTGACTGCTTGCCATTGCTACCACTGAAAGTCAAGTGCTGAAGGAGTTATAGTAGGCCTAGAGTCATAGAAGGACAGACCCCAGGACACTGGAAGCAAAAGACCCTATAGCTATGGCTAGATAGGCCCGATAGTCCCTGCTTGTCCCATCGTCCCCCAGAACAGGGTCTGACATAGAGTAGCCACCAGAAAAGGCATTACTGAAGGTAGGTAACTTGTTCTTCTAGGACTTCAGCCATAAATCAGAAGCTTGATATTAAGTGATACTACTTAAGATCTTCTGGATCTGCATCAGGTTTATTGGAAAGGGGGAAACCAGGCCTGTTTTAAGACATTAAGGACTATCCTTGTGACAGTGAGGAGTTTATCTCAGTTATCAGGCCAAGTGTGATGGAAAGGCTTAAGTCTTTCAAAATATGTTCGGGGATAGAGTCAGCGAAGTGAGTTGAAGGTTTAAGGTTAGCGATTATGGTTACCCTGTCTTGAGTTATTTCCTTGAAGGAAGATCATGACTCTGAGGTTTTGCAAGGTAAGGATTTATGGGAGTAGTCTATAGTTTCTGTGGTGAATGAAACCTCAATTGATTTTATTTTGTTCTCAAACTATTTTGAGACTTTCTGGTACTTATCTTTGATAATTGGAAAGTTTGGAACTTTTTGTGGGTTGGATAGTTTTTGACATTTTTGAACAGCCTTTTTAAGCAGATTTAACTAGGTTGTGTTCAGGTATGAAGGAGTCTTTTGCCTCTAAGATTTGTTTTCATTCTATTTATTGATTTTTGTTTTTAATAATATACCATACTTACAAATTGTTTAATGGATACATAGTTCACTAATGCATGAATTACACAGCAACTCACATACACAACACAATTAATGTGAACCAGGAATAATTCTGAACAAGTAGTGATCAAGGTCTTGGTTAAGAGACATGTTATGCTAGGAGTCACATATCAGGTACACAAATTACTGAACGATCAGCCCTGTTCTTTTCAATATTTATTTACGTCCTCTATTCCCCATTATTAAATCTTATGGAATTAACCTGGTCAACTATGCAGATGATATCCAACTGGTGTTTTCCCTGGAGGGGAAACAAGCGATATCGATGGATACCTTCCAGGAGTGTATGCACCAAACTGCTGGTTGGCTCAGGAAAAATTCCCTACAGTTTAATGGGGGGAAAACAGAGGTGGTGTATTGTCCTACTACCAGAATGTCCCGACATCTACCGGTGGAGTTCAAGCTCACCCCTGAGGACGTACCTTTGACTCCTGTTAAAACGGTGCGTAATTTGGGGGTCATGGTGGATAACAACCTCCAAATGGAATCTTAGGCCAATAAAACTGCTAGTGTCTGTTTCTCTCTACTATGTATGCTAAGGAAGATTCTTCTGTTACTACCAAAAGACACTCGATCGCTTGTAGTAAGGAGTATAATCTTGAGCAGACTGGACTACTGCAATTCCCTGTATTTGGGAGCACCACAATATATTTTGCAGGGTTTGCATAGAGTCCAGTCTATGGCAGCTAAGCTGGTACTAAATAGACAGCGTAGGTCCTCCACGACATTGGCCTTGAGAGACCTGCACTGGCTGCCTGATAAGGAGAGAATTTGTTTGTCTGTATTGTACACAAAGCAGTACATGACCTGGGTCCAATCCCCCTGCAGGAGATGTTCATCTGGTATAATCCCAGGAGGCAGCTTCGCTCCTCAAGCGCAAATCCCAGGATGCTTGTTTCCGGTCCAGGGAAGACATGGCTTGACAGTCCGGGCTGGACAGTTCCCATGAGGCACGGGGTCAGACTGATTTGCATATGGCCATGTCTGAACTGGGGTGGTGGAGTGAGCTAAAGAATGATGATGGATTAAACCCAGATCAGTTGACTGGGGGTGAGTGTTAGATTTGCTCAAACGCTCCCTCCATCATCCCCTTTGGTATCGCTTTGTTCGCCCTAAGTTGGCAGGGTATGTCCAGATGTGGATCCCTTGCTCACTTTGCCACTGGATTCAAGATAGCCTGGCTGATGAGGGTTATGAACCCGAAACCGGTCCCAAGATGCTTGTTTCCGGTCCAGGGAAGACATGGCTTGGCAGTTCAGGCTGGACTGTTCACATGAGGCACAGGGTCAGACTGATTTGCATATGGCCATGTCTGAACTGGGGTGGTGGAGTGAGCTAAAGAATGATGATGGATTAAACCCAGATCAGTTGATTGGGGGTGAGTGTTTGATTTGCTCAAACGCTCCGTCCATCATCCCCTTTGGTATTACTTGATAATTAGACATTATATCAGTATGCCCAGGTAAGGCTCTTTCAAATACCGTATGTACAAAAGGGGTAGGAATGAGGTCAAATACTTGCGTTTGCCTTTTTTCCGTATGTGGGTCAGCCTTATTCTATGTGGTCAGTTTTATTAAAGTTCCAAAAGATTTTGTCCCATGAATGGGATAGTTGTTCAGTACAGATGTGTCTTTTTAGGTCTCGCGCCTGCTTTGTAGTGCGCAGCACTGCTAGCGCAGTTAGAGACCTCTTGAGGGGGGTTTGAAAATGTACCTAGGAATTGCACACGCTCTTGCGTGTGCTTTTCGTTTGTTTCACGCTATTGGCTTTTGCATGCGTCTTTTTATCAACGACAGCATGCAATTGGCCAAAGCCGGGCGAATTGCTCCGCCCCTGGCCTATTAGTATCTATTATGCGCACCGGCCGTCATGTGGTTTCAATTATCGTGCCCAGACACGGGCGCGATAATTGAAACCACATGGCTCGCTGTGGCGTGCGGCGCTCACCACTTGCGGGCTTCTTCTTTTTGGATCCATTTCCCAGTGGGCTGCTCGTTCACTCCCCCTGTTCATACCGGGACAGAGGCTCGCACTCATATGAGTGGGAGCGCGGCCTCCACCCCTGCACTGCTGTCCAAATCAGAAACACAGACTGACGCTCCTCGGGGCATGGGGGGCCGATGCCAGCACTGCCCGCCGCTGCCTATGGGCGAGGAGCCCGACACGAGAATACCCCGCACTGCTGGGCATCTCACTAGCAGTAAGTAATGCCCATAGGGATCGGAGGGCAGGCAGAAATGCTCTTCACTGCTGTGCATCACACTCAGTAACACACACCGCGAGATCGAGATGTGGTAGCCACACTCCAGAATCTGTCCATTGCCGCCCACCCAGTAACACCAACAGACCTCTGAGAGTGGCAGCTAGTCTATTGGTGCGCCTCTCACTATCAGCTAACATTCTTAGGGGTAGGAACCTGGGCACACTGCTGCTATACACCCCCACTAAACATATCACAGACCCGCCTAGGGGTCAGAATCCAGCCTAGGACTCGTCCTGTGCTGACCATTCAAGGAGCATTGGCCCGACCCAGTCAGTAACAGACACCCCTAGGCTCCCAGCCGCTACCCGCGGGGTGAGGCCTTCCTGCGCTTTGTGATCGAGCGCCAGGTATGGCACTTCACCCTTGTGCGCGCTCACGCTGCCCTGCGTCGGCCCAGGCCACAGGGAGCCCTGCGTCCGCCACTTACCTCGTGTACTCCGGCGGATAGACAATCGATGGCCTCTGCTGTTTGCCTGCACACAACAGTACACCAGCGGCAGTGTTGGCCATGTTTTGTCAGACGGATTCTTACCACAGGTCAAGTGTCAAAGACGCTTGCTTTCTGATGCATCTGGAGCTGTGCGAAAGCAAGGTCATGGCAGTGCTTTTGTACAGAAGGCATATACTGGTCGCTGTTGGCGCATACGGCTGCAGGCACGCCAGTATGCACCTTATGTCCGAGATATTGATGTGAACAACTTCTCCGTAACTCCATGACACTGACATATGGAGAAAACCGATCTCCACTGCCCTAAGTTTTGGTCGATTTAAACTATTGATGTAGGAAGCATCAGTCCCCCATCCTTCAAAATGTTAAGAACTAGCCTTGTCTCTAGTTTTTGGTAGGCACGGGAGAAGGAGATTAAGATGTGCTGCCCTTCTGTGCTTCCTCCCCACTTCCCTCCATGATCTGCTCACCCATGTGTACTACCCCCAATTCCCTCCATGATGTGATCACCCATGTGTACTCCCCCCACTTCCCCCCAGGATGTGCTCACCCATGTGTACTCCTCCCACTTCCCTCCCAGATGTGCTCAACCTGTGTGTTTCCTCCCACTTCCGTCTGTGATGTGCTCACCCATGTGTACTCCTCCGACTTCCCTCCCTGATGTGCTCACCCTGTGTGCTTCCTCCCACTTCCCTCCGTGATGTGCTCACCCATGTGTACTCTTCCCACTTCCCTACCTGATGTGCTCACCCTGTGTGCTTCCTCCCCACTTCCCTCTGTGATCTGCTCACCCATGTGTACTCCCCCCCACTTCCCTCCGTAATGTGCTCACCCATGTGTGCTTCCTCCCCACTTCACTCCGTGATGTGCTCTCCCTGTGTGCTTCCTCCCCACTTCCCTCCGTGATGTGCTCACCCATGTGTACTCCTCCCCACTTCCCTCTGTGATGTGCTCACCCTGTGTGCTTCCTCCCCACTTCTCTCCGTGATGTGCTCACCCTTGTGTGCTTCCTCCCACTTCCCTCCGTGATGTGCTCACCCATGTGTGCTTCCTCCCCACTTCTCTCCATGTGTGCTTCCTCCCCACTTCCCTCCGTCATGTGCTCACCCTGTGTGCTTCCTCCCCACTTCCCTCCATGATGTGCTCACCCATGTGTACTCCTCCCCTCTTCCCTCCGTGATGTGATCACCCTGTGTGCTTCCTCCCCACTTCTCTCCGTGATGTGCTCACCCTTGTGTGCTTCCTCCCACTTCCCTCCGTGATGTGCTCACCCATGTGTGCTTCCTCCCCACTTCTCTCCGTGATGTGCTCACCCTTGTGTGCTTCCTCCTCACTTCTCTCCATGTGTGCTTCATCCCCACTTCCCTCCGTCATGTGCTCACCCTGTGTGCTTCCTCCCCACTTCCCTCTGTGATGTGCTCACCCATGTGTGCTTCCTCCCACTTTCCTCCGTCATGTGCTCACCCATGTGTGCTTCCTCCCCACTTCCCTCCGTGATGTGCTCACCCTGTGTGCTTCCTCCCCACTTCCCTCCGTGATGTGCTCACCCATGTGTGCTTCCTCCTACTTCCCTCCGTCATGTGCTCACCCTGTGTGCTTCCTCCCCACTTCCCTCCATGATGTGATCACCCATGTGTACTCCCCCCACTTCCCCCCAGGATGTGCTCACCCATGTGTATTCCTCCCACTTCCCTCCCAGATGTGCTCACCCTGTGTGTTTCCTCCCACTTCCCTCCCAGATGTGCTCACCATGTGTGTTTCCTCCCACTTCCGTCTGTGATGTGCTCACCCATGTGTACTCCTCCGACTTCCCTCCCTGATGTGCTCACCCTGTGTGCTTCCTCCCACTTCCCTCCGTGATGTGCTCACCCATGTGTACTCTTCCCACTTCCCTACCTGATGTGCTCACCCTGTGTGCTTCCTCCCCACTTCCCTCTGTGATCTGCTCACCCATGTGTACTCCCCCCCACTTCCCTCCGTAATGTGCTCACCCATGTGTGCTTCCTCCCCACTTCACTCCGTGATGTGCTCTCCCTGTGTGCTTCCTCCCCACTTCCCTCCGTGATGTGCTCACCCATGTGTACTCCTCCCCACTTCCCTCTGTGATGTGCTCACCCTGTGTGCTTCCTCCCCACTTCTCTACGTGATGTGCTCACCCTTGTGTGCTTCCTCCCACTTCCCTCCGTGATGTGCTCACCCATGTGTGCTTCCTCCCCACTTCTCTCCATGTGTGCTTCCTCCCCACTTCCCTCCGTCATGTGCTCACCCTGTGTGCTTCCTCCCCACTTCCCTCCGTGATGTGCTCACCCATGTGTACTCCTCCCCTCTTCCCTCCGTGATGTGATCACCCTGTGTGCTTCCTCCCCACTTCTCTCCGTGATGTGCTCACCCTTGTGTGCTTCCTCCCACTTCCCTCCGTGATGTGCTCACCCATGTGTGCTTCCTCCCCACTTCTCTCCGTGATGTGCTCACCCTTGTGTGCTTCCTCCTCACTTCTCTCCATGTGTGCTTCATCCCCACTTCCCTCCGTCATGTGCTCACCCTGTGTGCTTCCTCCCCACTTCCCTCTGTGATGTGCTCACCCATGTGTGCTTCCTCCCACTTTCCTCCGTCATGTGCTCACCCATGTGTGCTTCCTCCCCACTTCCCTCCGTGATGTGCTCACCCTGTGTGCTTCCTCCCCACTTCCCTCCGTGATGTGCTCACCCATGTGTGCTTCCTCCTACTTCCCTCCGTCATGTGCTCACCCTGTGTGCTTCCTCCCCACTTCACTCCGTGATGTGCTCACCCTGTCTGCTTCCTCCCCACTTCCCTCCGTGAAGTGCTCACCCATATGTCCTCCCCACTTCCCTCCGTGATGTGCTCACCCATGTGTACTCCTCCCCACTTCCCTCCATGATGTGCTCACCCTTGTATGCTTCCTCCCCACTTCCCCCCATGATGTGCTCACCCATGTGTACTCCTCCCCACTTCCCTCCGTGATGTGCTCACCCTTGTGTACTCCTCCCCACTTCACTCCGTAATGTGCTCACCCACGTGTACTCCTCCCCACTTCCCTCCGTGATGTACTCACCCATGTGTACTCCTCCCCACTTCCCTCCATGATGTGCTCACCCTTTTGTGCTTCCTCCCCACTTCCCTCCGTGATGTGCTCACACATGTGTACTCCTCCCCACTTCCCTCCGTGATGTGCTCACCCATGTGTGCTTCCTACCCACTTCCCTCCGTGATGTGCTCACCCTGTGTGCTTCCCCCCACTTTCCTCTGTCATGTGCTCACCCATGTGTGCTTCCTCCCCACATCCCTCCGTCATGTGCTCACCCTGTGTGCTTCCTCCCCACTTCCCTTCGTGATGTGCTCACCCTTGTTTGCTTCCTCCCCACTGTCCCTCCTCGCCCTTCGTCCTGCACCTCCAAGTCCAACCCCCCTCTCTAGCATCTCCTCTCCTGTACCAGGGCACAGTTTTACACCTCACATCCTCTCCTCTCTTCCCATTAGCTTAATTTCCCACTAAATTGGATTTGCTTCAAGTAAATAAAAGGCATTGTCATTTACAATGCCAATTCCTTAAACTCTAGTAAATGCGAGACCTATTGCATTGCAAATGCTTGTTTTCTGTATGTAAAGCAAGGCTTTAATATATGACCCATTGGCTGACATCACTGTGCCATTTACGAATCAGGGTAGTGGACATGACTCTCCAGAGCATGGCAGTGTACCTATTGTCTAGAATCAGAGCCATATCTATGAATATATTCCCAGCTCTTTTAGTTTTCAATCTTGGGTACAGACCCATGAAGCACGCCTCAGGAAAATTCAATTTTTTTCTATCTAAGGCTTCAACTGCCCAGCAACACCTCTTCAAACACCTTGATCTCTGGACAGGCCCAAACAATGCAGTAAACATCTGTTACAGTGGGCACATCTAGGACAGTTAATATCTTCCTTCTTCGTATTAAATTAAGTCTCTTGGGGGGTCATACAAATCATATGTAAATGGTTAAACTGACTATATTAAAGCCGTATGTTTCTGGAGACCTTCTGTATATCTGTTAGGGCCTTCTCCCACTCCTTATTATGACCTGGTCAGACTGTGTTCCCATTTTTCTTTAGTCTGTATAAGACAATGTTTTGACATTTCCAGCAGAGACCTATGGACATTTTTGCCTCTTAAGATGTACTTCTTGTATTCTTTCAGTTTGATGCAGAGGGTTTCTAAGTTCAGTATGGTAAGATTACTATGTGATTTGTGTTTTGCCTTTCTGAGGGTTCTCAGTTATTTGTGAAATTCGCTGGTAAACCTTTTTTTAAACTTATAGCTCTTGTGTCTTTTTAGTTTGTGGGTGGGGTCAAGTTCATCAGCTACCTCAGCCAAGGTTGTGTTAAAAGGAGTTGTGTATGAGTTGGGGTCAAGCTCTTAGTTTCATGGACATCGAATTTCTAACTTAGACCTGCTATTATTTGTAAAGTGTCTGACCTAGACGTTAATTTTTTTTGATTGACTCTTCGATGATGTGTTGACTCTAAGATGTAGTTCTGGTACACAGAATATAGAAAGGGATTTGGTAATGGTCTGACCAATCAATTTGAAGGAGGTAATCAGATACCACTTGGTCTGTTTTTGCGATTCAAAGGTCCAGTATGGAGCCTTGGTCTTGGGTTGGGGTACAGCAGGATTGATCCAGGTTGTTGTCAAGCAGACATAGTGCCATGTGAGATTTAGCTGGATTGCGTGAGTCTTTCCAAAGAAGATTACGATCTCCTAGGAAGATGATATTTGTAGTGGAATGTAGTGCTATTAATTTTATTAGTTGTTCATTTTTTTCTGGTGGCTGATATAAGATGTGGAAGGTTGTGGGAAGCACAGCCAGCGTTCTCATATCAACTGGCTGAAATTTACACTTTATGGAGGATCTGTTTATGATAGCTACGCTACCTCCAGTTTTTTTTTATTTGGTCCAAGTGCAATATTTCATAGTTCCTAGTGATGCGAAGGTCTAGACCAGGTTAGGATGAGCTGGTTAGCCACATTTCTATCAGGAATAATAGTTTTTTTTTTTTAGACTGTCACATCCACAATCTTGAGGCTATGTTTGGCATTGCATCTACAGTTGTGGAGTAACCATTTGAGGGAAATTATTTCCGTCTTGGTAACTGGGGATAAGAGGATTGGCAATTGGATGAGGTTGTTTGGGTTTACCGAATTATTTGGTCTTGGTGCATATGGCCTACTACGTGAGATGGTCATGATCTCAGAGCAGGCGTCGGATGTTTTGGGGGAGTCTGTGGTAGAGTAGGAAACTATCAATTTCATGATTTCATTATGATTATTTTCTTACTTAGAGAATATAGTCTTGAATATTGTGAGTGCGAGTTTGAGAGGGATTTCAGTTCAAAGTTAAATAAATCAAGGTTTTTTCCTAGAGGACTAGTGACATTTTGACTCTACTTGTTCTGAGAGAACTTGGACTAAATGTGGAGTGTTAGGCCGTGAATCTTAGTGTTTGGCTGGCCTGCTACACCAATGTCGGGGAATGTGCATGGTCAGTGGGAAGCAGTGAAGTCCTCGGATTGTATGGGGTGAAGGTAGTTGGTGGCAGAGTAGGTCTTGCTCTGGGAACAATTCTCTTAAGGGTGGGCGGAATTTACATAGTCACGTCACGCAAATTCCCGCGAAATTGTAAAAAATCTCTGCGAGCACGTGTAAATTTTGCGCACACGCGGAATTGCTTATCCCGCCCGTTCGCGATGTGTTTTTGCGTGCTCGCAGGGAAATATAAGCTAACTTGGCTATGCGGTCGCTAATGGGCGTGGCCATCTTGTTTTTCACTTGTCCCAATCGCTTGTGATGCTTATTTCCTGTTCCGGGTCGTGTATTGTGTGCTCCCGCCCGTTAGCCATGAGTATTTCCTGTTCGTTAATGCGTAGTACGTGTTCGCAATGCTTTTTGCGTGCTCGGGGGGGAAATGTCGCGCGAACTTGCCTATGCGGTCGCAATGGGTGCAGCCATCTTGTTTTTCACTCTATTGCTATGGTTCTGGGCCTGCTTTTCTATCCTCCCTCTATCTTTGCAATCCTTTGTTTCTGTACACTTTTTTAAAATCTTTTTTATTTATTATCTATCTCTCTATTTTCCTGAATCTATATTTTGAGTTTTTTTACTTTTTTGTGACTTTTTCTACTACCTTTTCACTCTTTTTCTATAACTTGTTTTATTCATTTCTTTTACTTACTTTTCTAATTCCTCCATTTTCTTTTCCACCCCCCCCCCACCGAGTCCACAAGGAGTGCAGGCATGGGCCTTATTTGGTGAGGGGGAGGTGGCCACACTTGTTTTTTAGTGCAGCGCCACATCCCCTTAACCCTAGCAGCAGGTGGCAGGCCTGGGTCCGGGAGCGTCCCCAGCGGTGGGGAAAGGTGCGCCGGGCAGTGTTTCGCTGTTCTGGTGTCTAGCGCACCAATAACTAGCTGACGTACCGGTGGTCCGATATTCTGGACCGGGAGCAGGACCTGCTGGACCTGCTAGAAGTGGAGGTCCTAGGGCTTGGTGAGTAGCTATTTAATATTACTACTTTGTGTTCTTCTGCTCTGTGTTATGTATTGCAAATATATATTTTTTCCGGACAGCAAGAATGCTGCTGCTTATATAGCAGGTAAATTACGTTTAAAAATCTTCTGTGATTGTTATGACCCAGGTGCTCGGCGCTACTAATCTTACTTGTTTGCAACTTTGCGCTCGCTTGGCCTGATTATGTAAGAGTTTACTTTAGAGAACTTAAGTTAGGTAATGCTAGAGAGACTCTAGTCCTTTGTTCGTCCTCCTGCCACTAAGAAGAGATAGTGGTGGATTGATAGGTTTAGGGAATTATTAGTATTAGTTGGTAATTTTTTAGTGGTCTGCGTGACGCATCCTCTGTCACGTCACTTGCTGCAGAGTGCTGCTTACCCTAGTCCTTAGTAGAATCTTTTGTAGTGTGTTTAGTGAGTGGTAATAGGCCTATCACAAGCGGAACATCAGCAGCAACCAACCAACAATTTGGTATATGCAAACATGTATGCATGTGTCCTCCATCTATAAATTTTTGAGGGCTAAAATATATGGAAATGCAGACTTAGTGAACAATTGGCCCGTCTGGAATAGGTGGGCTAGGTCAGGTGGTACTTAGGCTTAGTTAGTATTCTGGAGTCAGAATGGCACACTGGATCAGTGTTCATAAATAATAAGTAGACGGTCCGTGAATCCTGCAATACTACTAGTCGATCAGATTAAATAGGTCAATTTTATTGCAATTGTTGTTTCCTAAAATGTTTTTGGAGCGTTTTTAAAAATATTTTATTTGTTTCACACCAATCATTAATGTTTGTCTATGTCTTTATTATTTCTTATATGATCAGCACCCAGGGGCAAGAAGATGGGGTCAGAGTCGGCGGGACAAGAACAAGTTGCCTCTCAGAGCCAGGACCGCTCCTCTACTGAGGGCTCTGCTGGTGGCCCCAGTAAGTCCTCCAGTGGTTAATATTTATAATTATATTTCCCTAACTTTTACTGCACCTTATTTTTCCAAACTATTATTTCGGTTTCCCAATTCTATTTTTTACAAAATCTTCTTCAATCTAGACTATCTGTTTCTAAATTCTTGTTATCACTGCCTCTAACTGCCTCTGCTATGACTCTCTGTACTACTACTATTAGTCTGTCTGTAGCTAAGCTTTTCCAGTTGGCCATTCTTTATTTAAAAGGTTTTAAATAAAACTCAGATTCACCAATAGCTCTAGCCGCTGAGTCCAGTCCTTTGGGCTGTCCTCTTCTAGTCTTCTTAATCTTGAGGCTTTTCGATAATTACCACCAACAAAATGCCCAACCAGATATTTTACTATTTTTGATAGGATAGTACATAGTATACATACTACTACTGTTGTAGGGATTCTGCACATACAGAACTATGCACAAGAAAATAGGATGATGGTGATGGGAGGTTGGACCTTCCTCACACCTCAATCAGAACTCACAATTCCATGACCGACTAGCTATGGTGTCTCATTTGCTCCCCGAACCCCACGAAGATACCCAATGATTAGACAACGCAGAACATAACACTCCCGACCTCTCAGAGTCGCGGAAGCAATGCACACCCTTTCGCTCACTCACTCGTGTAAGTCCACATCAAATACCACAGAGTCTATGTAAGTTCAAAAGGTTTATTTTCAACTAACAAGCTCTGTACGTTGTTCTATAATGCAGTTTACGAGCCAGCACCAACAGCAAAATGCATAAGATTAAAACTAGAAACATTGTTACAACTACAAGTCCATGGAAGACAAGAGATCTCAGCGAATTCTGGGGGACCCCTCACCTTAAAACCTAGAAGTACTGGTTACATCATAAGCTCTGCAAAGCTCTGGTTCATAGAAGGGAATCTTCGGCCTGTTATGAGAAAAATGGTGCGCATTAGACAGTATAATGCAAGCATTTCTCAGTCATGCCAAAAAGTGTAGCATGTTATGGCTAAGTAATACGGACTGACCAGAACCCCATAACAAAGTGGCTTGTTTTTCGACCTCTTGTACGCAGCGCTCAGACAGTAGCAGTATGAGCTCATGTGGGCTCAAAGGCATCTTACACAATAAGCTGCGAGGTAACGTGCGCAAAAGACACAAAGCTAAAATGGTTGCATGGCTCAGGCTAACTTAGCAAAGAGTAGACTAGAATGACCCTAGGGACCATATAGCACTACTAGAGTCTGCTCTACTCTAGTACCCGATTTCTACTAGTGATGTATGTTGTATATGTATGTTACATCTTGCTAGTGAAAAAGAATAAATAGGGGGAGGTATATATGGCATCTAAAAATGTGTAATGTTTTTTCTAGGCGTACCACCAGTGTGGGAGCCAGCGACGATGGCGACGCGGCCATTTCGGAGGGAGCAGGAGATGCGGCACCTGCAGGAGCTACAGGGGATGAGCCAGCAGCAGCGACGGGCAGTGGTAAGTTATATTACTTATTGACATTACACTCGCTGCAAGGGTGTACACTCACTGTACTGTTGAGACTTAGTAAGTATGACGTTGTAGTGAACAACGGTTGAAGAAGACACCCTTTACTTAGCATTAGCAATAGCATTAGCGGCGGGAGTTGAGTAACCAATGACCTCTTCTATCTGACTTCAACTCAGCTGTGAAAGTTTTAAAGAGAAGACTAAAAGTCAGATCAGCTGACCTTGATGGATGTGTTGAACGAAAAGGGAAAGAAGGTTGGAAGGAGGAAGGATGGGCGAAATGTAATATGACTGGCAGAGAAGGATACGTGGGAAGCATGTATAGGTGGTTGATAGGAATCAGATGCATGGGTGGTTGAAGGATGGGTGGAAGGTGAAAGAAAAGCAGCCTGCCTGGGTGGGTGAAACTGTATGGGTGGATAGCAAGAATCGCCAGTGGTGTTTGGGTCAAACTCAAAGCCAAGGCAAGCAAGGAAGGACGCATGGGTGGTGGTTTAAAAAAAAAGAATAAATGTTTGTTGTTGGTGAAACAAACTAAGGTTTGTTGAGAGATTAAGAAGAATGATAGACATTTACTTTGGATGCCTGGATGGTATTCATCATAGATAGCATAGGTGGAGACTGTCACTGGATGAAGAGTCTTAGTTTGAAGAGAATGTAAAAAACCTCGCCAGAGTAGCAAAGCAGAGGAGAATATAAGTAGTATTTTCAGAATACAACTCACAGTAGTTTGCAAGCACAGCATATATATATATACTGTGTATGTATGTAGTTATCAAGCGCCTTCCTCCGACTCCGAGGACCACTCCCTACCTATGTTAATTTATTTTCAACTGTGTCAGCCAGCCTCCCATGGGTGGCCTATCGGCTGGTTACACAATCATCAAAACAAAGTATCTCATGTTGTCCCGTATATAAGCAATGATCATTGGATCAGATATCATCTGCCTTTTTGTAGTATTCAGGGCAGGGTGAAAGTGAAATTGAGCAGTTGCCCTTGATGTAACAGAGAGAGTATGGCCAGTGCCACCCTAATAGAAAAATACGAGCTTCCCCACCTGCAGACAGTAGTAAATAAAACTAATGTGAGTCTGCGTCATGACTCGAGTACTACAAGGTTATGTAATTTCGCTAAACAAGAGAGAACAAGAAGACTGGTGTACTGTGTACTTGAGTCCATAGGGCTAGTATAATGCCTGAAACTCCCACAAATGTTAGAGGCCGAGGAAGTGGGAGCCCAGATACATACCACAAATATTATGTACTATGCTTGCTAGTGCTACTGTGCCACTATGTGTTGAATTAATTTTGTGTTACTGTTTTGCTAAGAGTATTGATAATAGTCTTTTTTTCTTTCTTGATATAGCTCCTCCTTCCCAAGCAAAACCACCCAGGAAGGAGTTGGCAGCCATGGCCCGGTGCCGAAAGCTGGAGGCTATCTGCAACGAATACCGGCGGCTGGTGGTTCTGGCGGAGGAGGAGGAAGAGGCGGCAGCAGCTTCAGGAGTGGACATCAGTGAAATGCAGAAAGCTGCAACTGCAATTTGGCAATAAAAAGACTAGCAGACGGTGGAGATGGATTTGTTGTGATCCGAAGTTTCTAACCAGAAAGACGGGCACACACAAATAAAAATAAATAAGGGAGGAAGAAAGTAAGAAGTTCAAGCCTAGTTGTCAGGGAAGTATAGCTCGTCCTCAAACTATGGGGGTTCAACCAGAAGTAGGTAATCATCATCTAACACACTACTTCCATCACCTAAGTTACTGTCCTCATCTTCCTGCGTTGATTCATGTATTGTGTAATTCGGTGGTATAAACTGCTGATTCATTTTAATCATGATTAACCACTCCACGTTTTTGGGCGAGAGACTGGTCCTTTTCACTGTTACAATGGCACCAGCAGCACTGAAAACACGTTCAGAAGAGACACTTGTGACAAGGCAAGCCAGATAGTTTATCGCCAGCCTGCTCAGCACTGGCCATTGTTTCCTTTTCTCATACCAATACCGCAATGGGTTTTGATCAATGTAGACCTCTGTTGGGTCATCCAGATAGGCCTGGACCATCCGCTCAATGTTCAGGGGTGCTACAGTTTGTTTGGCCTCTTTTGTCTTTGCATCAGCACTAGACCTAGCAAATACCAATCCTGTGCAGATTTTACTGGGGCTGATTATCCGGTTCTTGCTGTTGTTGTCGATAGTGTTGGTGACCGCTCTGAGCCAAACACACTGCCCTCAGGCTCTGAAGTGGAACTTGACGCCGGATGCCCTGCTGCAGTACTTGTTGTGGGTTTGAGTAGCTGGCCTTTAATTGCCAGCCGTTCATTTTCAAAGTGACTGGCTACCTCAGCTATCCAACTTTTCTACCGGGCAACGTCCACTTCTGAAAAAGGATTTAATGTCTTACTATTCAGTGCCGATTGGTACCGTGGATCCAGAATTGTGGCAGAAATGTAATGTTGTCCTGACAAAATCTTAGTTTGCACCCTTGTATTTTCAGCTAAGCAACGGGGTAAGCTCTCCACCAACTCAGATGCTTCTTTTTTTTCCTCCACACCCTGGTACGCTTCAGACATCTCCTTCAGCTGTTGCTGTAGCATGTGCAACAATGGGATAGCTTGGTCCATAGTACAGTCCTCCCTGCTGACTTCACGTGTGAAGACCTTGAAAGAAAGAAGCATCTCTGTCAGGCATTTAACTAGGCACCATTGGTACGTCTGAAGGGTCATGCCTTTCACAGTAGCATCCCCTCTTTGCATGACATATTCATTGATTGGTCTGTACTGCTCAAACAGATGGTCAAGCTGAGTTGAGTTCCAACGTGTTGCCACCTCCTGGATGAGTGCTTTGACTGGCATTCTTTATTCACGTTGAATGATCCTCAGCTGCTTCCGGGCTTTAAAAGAATGGCTGAAAGGTGTGCATATTCTTCGGCAGGTAGTCAGTAAGTTGTTGACTATGGCTTCTTTTTTCAGAAAGTCTTGAACAATAATGTTAATGCAGTCTGCCAAACACGGGACCCTGAAATAGGCACCCTCCTCCATGGCCTTAAGTACATTACTGCCATTATCCGTGGCAACAAAACCAATGTTAAGCCCCCTTGGGCGCAGCCATTCAAAGACCTTGCTGTTAAACTCTTCCAAAATGTTTGCAGCAATATGAGATTTCTTCATGGCGAACATGGCTACAGTTGCATGTTTCCGAGTAGCATTAAAATTCTCAGCAGTGTCAACAAGACCTGCTTCAGATATCTTTTCTCTAACCTCCACAAAAGAGATCCAGTGTGCAGTGATGCACATGTGATCAGTCGCTTGGCAACTGGTCCACATGTCTGTTGTCAGGTGGATATTGTGAACAGCACTCTGCTGCAAAGCTTGTCCAAGCAATTCCAGCACATCGTGATGTAGTGCTGGAACAGCAACTCTGGCGAAATAGGACCGGCTGGGAACCTTCCATTACGGCATATGGCTGACACAAATTCAAGGAAACCCACCCCTTCCACAAAAGAAAAAGGGAGAAGGTCCAGCGCTAACATTTTAGCCAGCTTCGCATTGTACAAACGTGCCGTTGGGTGGTTGCGTTCGTACTGCCCCTCTGACCTAAACATGCTGTCAATGGTAGGCTGGAATATTTTCCTTTGTGGTGCAGCTGTCTTCTTGAACAGTTAGGCTCAACGACGCACTTTTTTTCATTGCAGTACACTGTTGCCTTGGTGTCTCAGCCTGACTCTTGCTACTGTGCCACTGAGATGTTGCTGAGGAAGTGGGCGGTACCACTACACTGCTGGGGACAGGGCTAGAAATGTCTCCCTCTTGTTCACCTTCCACCACGATCATATCTTCTTCTACTTCTTCTTCCCCACCAACAGCAATGGGTGCAGTTTTACTTTTGAGCCTCCCACTTGATGCTGTGGTGTTTTTTGAGATGACTTGCTTGGCCTCCGGTACCATAGTTTGTACCAAGCTTACCCCGCCTAACAGCGTGTCGACAAATTGAGCATATAGCAATGTTCTCCTCCGTACTGCTAACCGAAAAGAAGTCACAAACTGGGGAGGTGAACTTTCTGGTGCTGCTGGAGGTGCCACTTTCAATGCCAGATGAACTGGAGGGTGGGCCTGGAATTTGTCTCTGTGCACTTACAGTACCACTACCTACTGAGTTGGGGGTTGAGCTTGATGTAGGTCCCTGCTGGGCCTTAGCAAATGCAAATATGGAAGCTGGTGTTACCTGTCTTGGTGGTATCCATGCTTCATCCCTCACAGTGATGTTCATGATGACTGGTTCGTCATCATCATCATCCCCCTCTTCTACTTCTACCTCCATAACTCTAAGGCTTTCTGGAACCTTCCTTTTCACTAGCCTTGTCTTGTGGCGTGCATCACTCTCAGACTGAGCTGGTGGATTCCAAGTGGCATCTAGATCATCAGAAGCGGGGCTTGAAGAAGAAGTTGATGGACTAACCCTCCTTTTTCTTGCTGGGGATCTGGAAGACAATGGATCTTTTGAAAGAGTGGCTTGCTCCTCTTCGTCTGCAGGAAGCTCGATTTCTTGAACTGCCGCTACTTCAGGAGGAACAACTACTATTGTGGGCTGTTGTTGCGTCTGTTGTTGCGGCTGTTTTTGCGGCTTTTGTGGCGGCTGTTGTGGGGGCTGTTGTTGCCCACTTATCTGTTGAGTTTCCGCCTGCCTTGATTGGGTACTACTTTGCGATAATGACATTTCAACATCACTGCTCATTAGTAGACTAGCTACCTCTGCAACACTCATGGGCTTGGGCCTAGGTTGGTGGGGTGGGCCCGCTAAGGCGGAGGTGCTGCTCCCAGCTTGGTCCCCGGACACCGCTGCTGCAGGCGTAATTTTTTGTTTACAAAAAACATTGTGGGCGGCACGCCAGTCTTGGTAAGTGCCACTTCCTTCTTCTGTTCCTTCTTCTCACTGGCAACTTTCTTGGTACTGTAGGACCTGGTAACTTTCTTTGGGGCCATCTTCTTCAGTAGGACGCTGTTGCACAATTTGCAGAGATGTCTGTGGCCACACGTCACGTGACGTTGTGCGCAGCAGGACTTCTGTCTGGCAGTACAACGGGTGATGATGACACCTCCTCCTCAGTCTTTTTGTGCACCTAAAAGCAAAGAAGCCAGGAGAAGAACATCAGTGAAATGTTGCATTTGTTGTTGTGGTTCAATTACTACTAGTACAAACAAACAAATATATAACTTAGTGTGTGGTGGTCACACTTGTTAGTGTTATATTATTAAATGTTATTAACTCTGTTTAACTAAGTTTAAAAAAAACATAACAGTGTAGCCACTTGTGAGACTTTGACAACAAGGGATTTCATGGTATACTGTGTACACTCAGGATGGATAGGAAAGAAGAAGAACAAAAACAAAAATGCAAATGTAATGGAAGTTGGACCTGTTTGTTTGGCATTCAATTATTTGCTCATCACGTCATTGAGGGAGCTGCAGCTGGCAAAGGGGATGGATGGAAGCAGTAAGCCAAGAGGAACATAGGAAAGACATGCAGGCATAAATTGCAAAAGCAGCACACTACTAAAGTACCACCACAAAATTGCCGCCAGCCACATGGACACTCTCAAAGTCACAAGCAGGAGGCCTGGAAAACAATGAACTGAAACAGGCCTATATAATAGCCAGGAAAAGGAGGCATGCTAAACAAGACAGCTTTAATGCAATAAAATGCAAAAACGAAAATCCACAGGGCTAAACAAGGTGTGCAAGTTACACAACAAACACACCACACACAACAAAGGCATTTATTTAACACACACCAAAAAAGTGAAATACCCCCCCAAAAATACATTTTGCAATTCAATCCAATGCCATCCATGCCCTAAATGATGTTTAAAATAAATTCAACAGAATACACAGAAACAGTTGTTTCATGCACCCATGACTACCTCTAAGCCTACTCGATGAAAGGCCTGTTGGCAGACTAGGCCACAAGCTTGCAGGCCTATGGCAAAAGCACACTGCCTGGCTTCAAAATGGCCCCCAGCCACATGGCCAGTCCCACAACAACAACAACAAGAAAGCGAAGACAGATAATGCAGGCAATGGCAAAAGCACCCTGCCTGGCTTCAAAATGGCTGCCAGCCACATGGCCAGGCCCACAACAACAAAGAGCCTAGGCCAAAAAGGCCTATATTGCAAAAGCAGCACACTTATATAACTACCACCACAAAATGGCCACCAGTCACAAGCAACAAGCAGGAGGCCTGGAAAACAATGAACTGAAACAGGCCTATAATAGCCAGGCAAAGGAGGCATGCTAAACAAGACACCTTTAATGCAGTAAAATGCAAAAACGAAAATCCACAGGGCTAAACAAGGTGTGCAAGTTACACAACACACCACACACAACAAAGGCATTTATTTAACACACACCAAAAAAGTGAAATATCCCCAAAAAACACATTTTGCAATTCAATCCAATGCCATCCATGCCCTAAATGATGTTTAAAATAAATTCAAAAGAATGCACAAAAACAGTTGTTTCATGCACCCATGACTACCTCTAAGCCTACTCGATGAAAGGCCTGTTGGCAGACTAGGCCACAAGCTTGCAGGCCTATGGCAAAAGCACACTGCCTGGCTTCAAAATGGCTGCCAGCCACATGGCCAGGCCCACAACAAGAAGCCTAGGCCAAAAAGGCCTATATGGCAAAAGCAGCACACTTATATAACTACCACCACAAAATGGCCACCAGTCACACGCAACAAGCAGGAGGCCTGGAAAACAATGAACTGAAACAGGCCTATAATAGCCAGGCAAAGGAGGCATGCTAAACAAGACACCTTTAATGCAGTAAAATGCAAAAACGAAAATCCACAGGGCTAAACAAGGTGTGCAAGTTACACAACACACCACACACAACAAAGGCATTTATTTAACACACACCAAAAAAGTGAAATATCCCCCAAAAACACATTTTGCAATTCAATCCAATGCCATCCATGCCCTAAATGATGTTTAAAATAAATTCAACACACACCAAAGGAACAGTTGTTTCATCATGCACCCACCATGACTAGCTCTGGGCCTACTGGCTACCCACAATAAAACTGCAATGCCCCAATCAAACAAACAACAACACCAACTTACTTGTAAAATCTCAAATCCAAAAGTCCTCAAATCCAATGAGATATGATGCAGCAGACACAAAGAGTGATCCTTCCAGCTCCAACTCTAAATGAAAAATGAACAGGAGATGGGCAAAGCACTGGGACGAGTCTGCTGGGCAGGAACAGGAAGTTGGAGAATCTGTGGCACTTCCTTCCTCTCCCAAAAAACGTTTTTTAAAGAAAGGACTCCTTGCACAAAAAAGTACAGCCAAATGTCAATCTGATGAGTTTTTTTCATCCAAATCATCATTTTAGAGAAGGTTTTATGCTGCTTGAGATATTTGCGTGTTCGGCATCGCGAGCTTCACCAAACTGCTGCCGGATGTCCGATGGCGTGTCGGAATGACGTGTTCGGACACTCTCGCGGTGTCCATTGGCGCGGCGAATGACGTGTTCGCGATTGCAAACTCTCATGGGAATGTGCGCACGCGAACGGATAGGAAAACCCGTCGGCGAACGCAGGGATCCCAGTAAGTCGCTATTGCGCTCGTGAAAACAAATTTTTACAGCGTGAACAAGGAAATAATTCCGCTGCGCCGCGGATCGTGGAATTTTTGGTAATTCCGCATTCTCCGCAGAACACGGAATTGCCAAAAATCCGCAAATTCCGCAAGCGGAGCAGAATTTACTGCCCAGGGTTACAATTCTCCATAGAAGTCAGGCTATGGGGTCACAATAAACCTCCCATATTAATCACAGTAGATTTATGAGGCCTAAGATGAATTTGATTCAGTGGAGAGGTTTGCGAGGGTGGGGGATTAAAGATGGCCAGGCAGTTAGGGTGGGTGCGGTGAAAGAGTCAAGTGGAGTTGTTCATGGTAGGAAAAGATTTCTGTGACTGAAGTAGAGCTTTGAATGCTCCGTCAAATTGAGCAAAGGTGTTGACCCTAGACTAAATTATGACAATACCATTGCTATAGACGTTTTGAATCATGCAGAAGGGTTCATTGATAGCTTGATTTTTATGGGATATTTTCCTGAATTCCGCGACTCTGAGTTGTTTCTTGAAGAATTCGGTCTAAAGGGAGGTGTTCAGGGTGAGAAAGAGGTCTGTCCTCAGTGAACCTTTTCACCTGCAGTAGTATTGGTCCATGGTAAGAGTTTCAGTGAGAGCTGTGGGTTGATTTTTATAATTAGTCACACACAGAGAGGTGGCTTATGTTTTCCATCATGTGGACCCCATTGTGGGCAATCTAGTGGGAGATTTGAGCCACATGTACGACAAGTTTTAGCGGTCTCAAAAGAAGAATCGAGCCCCTTGCGACTGCTAAAGAGCCTTCTGGCATGTACTAATCCTATTTTGCGAGTCGGTATCCTATTACCAACTCGCAAAACAGGGTTTGCGAGTCGGTATTAAGAAAGGGTGTTGCAAGGGCACCCCTTCCTAATAGTGAGCCGCAGGGGGGTGTATGCATGTTTTGGGACCCGAATGCGTTTGCGAAACATTTTCAGTTTACTGCCTACTTCAAGTAGTGGTAAGCCGGTCGCAAACGGGAACACATCCTCAGGGGACCCCTTCCCCTTTGTGAATGGTAACGAAAAAGTTTTTTAAGAGCAGGCATTGCTCCTACAGACCACTGCCTGCTCTTAAAAAATGAAACTGAAACGTTTAATTTTTCTTTTTGAAACACATCCCATTTTCCTTTAAGGAAAACGGGCTGCATTTAAAAAAAGTTGCTTTATTTAAAAGCAAACACAGACATGTAAGGGGGGGCGCTAGAGGGCGCACGGCGCGCTAGTGAGGCTCTGCCCGGCTGAGCAACAATCTGCCAATTATCTGCCTTAAAATTGCTGCATCTGAGTCGCTAAAGCGAGCGTTCTGCACTGTGAGACACATAGTCACGCCTTGACTGGAGTCGGGGTAGTCACAACCTAACACACAAGTATTTCTCTGCTCTACTGCACTCGGACGGTGCCTTGAGAGAAAATGGCGGCCGCCGCGGGGTGCTGGCAGTGACCTTCACCCTACATGACCGGAGCCGCTGGGAGGAGCTGAGTGCTCTGAGCGTGTGCTCTCTTGGGACCGCAGTGGCCACACACTGCTGTGCGACGGGCTGCGCTTCGGTGGCCGACTGGTGAGCGCCTGCTGGGCATTGCGTAGGCCGCGTGCCGGCTGGTGCTGCAGGGCCTAACGGGAGATCGGACCTGCTGACAGCGGATCGTGGAACCCCAGCTGACTTTTCTGCCCTCGTGTCTGCAGGGAATACCGGCACTGCATTCAACTACTGCTGCCTTCTGGCGCTAGCTGCGGTGAGTGGGGTGTGCCTTGACCCGGGTTTGTGGCTGTGGAGGCGGGCACAGGCCGGGAACGGGCCGCGGCCTGCGAGCTGTGGCGGGTGGATGGTTGGCGAGGGGCACGGTGGCAGGGACCTCACATCTCCCCTGAAGTGCTGTGCCGAATGGGGTGCTAGTCTTCTGCTTATGCGGCTCCCTGGTGTTTCTCTTGCTCCCCTTTGAATTGTGACTCACCGCCTGTGAAAGAGGTACCTGCTGCTGGACTGGTGTTGCGAGCTGCTCACCTCCCGCCCCATGGGATGGATGCCTAAGGGACCTTAATTGTTGATGGTGGGGTGAATGGACTGGGTGCACAGCCTTCTCCTTGGTGGACCATAAGCGGAGGATTGCTGCAGGCGCGTGGTGATAGGCGCATGCTGAGTCTTCGTGACCTGTGCTGTCGGCTGGTGCTGCGGTTTGACTGTGGTACTGCTTCTTGTCATTCATAGTACCCGATGGGCCATGGATAGTCGCTGAGCTCCGCTGGTCCCTTGAGGATTGTCTGCTGTTTGTCCCGGGTGTGGCATGTGCTCTCAGGAGTGGGTCCCACTGTGTCGAGGAGTGGTTCTATATCCCCGGGCCTATAGCATGTGCCGGCATTGTGGGTGAGGTATCGCCCTTCCTGAACGCCTCCTTGTGTGAGCGCACCTGGGCTTGATAGTGTGGCAGTGTCTTGGTGGTTAATGCTCTGACTAACTCTGTGGCCCGCTGCAGGTCCCTGGTGACTCCTGACACCGAACACTCTGCTGTCCCCGCTCATCCCTCGGCCTAGGGACATTTTTGGAGGGGGCGGCAATGGGGAGAACTGATAAATCCCAACATCGCCTCACCTTCGAGGCGCGCAAAATGTCAAAAACTTTGTAGAGGGCGGCATCCGACTCGGAGGCAGATGCTCAGACCGACAATCCCTCCACTCTTGAATCCACGCTGCTGGCTATGCAACGTAGTCTTCAATCTATAGAAGGTACGATGGCAGCAGTGAATCACCGGCTTGACCATATGTCATTGCAGCTGGGAAAACAAAATGTTCATATGGGGGAGGTGGAGCAGCGACTATCTACGACGGAGGATGGCCTAAGCGAAGTCACGGAAAAGACACACAACGTGGAGAAAGTCTTGGCCCTTATCCAGGCCAAGAATGAAGATTTAGAGGCGTGGTCCAGGCACAATAACAATAGGCTTACTGGCCTGCCGGAATCCACGAATGTGGGTAAGATGGAGACTTTCATAGAAAACCTCATTAAAGACATTTTTTGTACTGATCAGCTCTCTGAGATGTTCATTGTTGAATGTGCCCACCGTTCTCTTGCTGCTAAGCCTATCCCGGGAGCTACTCCACGCCCTATCATCAAGAGAGAAGGGCAATATAGTACATCAGGGCAACGCACTGGCCTTTTCCCCAGACTTTACTGTAGCCGTACAGGCAGCCAGACGTGAATTTGGCAACGTTAAAAAATTTCGGCAAACTGAAGGGGTCCCGTATGCCACGCTGTACCCTGCTCGCCTGCGTGTGCGCCTGGAGGGTGACTTCAAGATCTTTTCGAATCCCAAAGCTGCTCTTGAACACGCTAAATAGTCAAAGTCCAGGTGACGAGAAGCGAGTACCACACCTGATGATGATGAGCAATAGAGAGCTAGGTTATCATGTTCCATAATAGGTCCTTGGTTACTCTCCATTGACACTCCTGGTACCTATTCTATTTTGAGTTTGTTGGGCTCCAGTGGCACTTGACCACGGGGTGTTTCTGCTACATTAGAACCACATGTTCGACGTGGTCCGAACTGTAGATGACTTACTGGCCTAATTCCAATTGCTGTTCCCCGCTCATTTGTGCCTTACTTTCTCTTTCTATTCAATCTGCAATTCTCATTGGTATCTTTTTGGTGTTATGACATGTCATGTTGGGTAGTCCTTTGCTCGAGGTGTCTCACAGCTTTTTAGAGACATTGTAGTCTGCTACATTGCATGCTATGTGACTGACGTTTATATTGGGATGGCTTTGGCAAGTTGGGGGATGCTGAAGTGGGAGGGGGGTTTGAGGTTTGTTCCAGGGGAAGGCAGAATGAAACTGTGGTTGTGCTATATGTCCTTTCTTTCGAAATGTTATGGTACTTTAGACATGCAATGTATTCACTCCGGTACATGAATCATATTAGTGTTGGCTCGCCATTATGAGCAGCAACGTTAAACTCCTCAGCTGGAATGTGCGTGGGCTTAATTCTCCGAAAAAGGTAAGATCAGTATTTGCATATTTGGATAGAATGGGGGTGCAGGTAGCCATGCTGCAGGAGACACACCTTACTAGAGACTCGGCACAATCAATCAATCAATCATGGAATTTATAGCGCGCACTACTCACCCGGAAGGGTCTCAAGGCGCTTGGGGGAGGGGGTCTGCTACTGCTCGAACAGCCAGGTCTTGAGCTGCTTCCTGAAGGCGAAGTGGTCCTGGGTCAGCCGCAGGTGGACGGGCAGGGAGTTCCATGTCTTGGCCGCTAGGTAGGAGAAGGATCTTCCTCCGGCGGTGGCTCTCTGGATGCGAGGGACGGCGGCGAGGGCGAGGTTTGCGGATCGTAGCTGTCGGGTGGGCGTGTAGAAAGTCAGGCGGTCGTTGAGGTACCTTGGGCCCAGGTCGTGGAGGGATTTGTGTGCGTGGGTGAGGAGTCTGAACGTGATCCTCTTGTTGACAGGGAGCCAGTGCAGGTCTCTCAGGTGGCTCGAGATGTGGCTGCGTCGGGGGGCGTCCAGGATGAGACGGGCGGAGGCGTTCTGGATACGCTGAAGTCTTTTCAGAAGCTTGGCTGTAGTGCCGGCGTAGAGGGTGTTTCCGTAGTCTAGTCTGCTGGTGACGAGGGCCTGGGTGACAGTCTTCCTGGTCTCGGTCGGGATCCATCTGAAGATCTTGCGGAGCATGCGGAGGTTGTGGAAGCAAGATGAGGAGACAGCGTTGACTTGTCTGGTCATCGATAGGGAGGAGTCCAGGATGACGCCCAGGTTGCGTGCGTGGTCCGTTGGCTTGGGTGCGGTGCCCAGGGCCGGGGGCCACCAGGAGTCGTCCCATGCGGAGGGCGACGGTCCCAGGATGAGGACTTCTGTCATGTCCGTGTTCAACTTCAGGCGGCTGATGTTCATCCATTCGGCGACATCTTTCATCCCTTCGTGTAGGTCGGCTTTGGCGGTGTCGGGGTCTCTGGTGAGGGAGAGAATCAGCTGGGTGTCATCGGCGTAGGAAATGATGTTGAGGTTGTGTTGGCGTGCGATGGCAGCGAGGGGTTTCATGTAGATGTTGAAGAGAGTGGGGCTGAGCGACGATCCTTGCGGGACGCCGCAGATGACTTCGGTGGCCTCAGAGCGGAACGGAGGGAGGCGTACTCTCTGTGTTCTGCCGGAGAGGAATGAGATGATCCATTCCAGAGCAGTCCCCTGGATGCCGGTGTCATTGAGGCGTTGGACTAGGGTGCGGTGGCAGACCGTGTCAAATGCTGCGGAGAGGTCAAGGAGGATGAGTGCCGCTGTTTCACCTTTGTCGAGCAGGGCTCGGATGTCATCGGTGGCTGCGATGAGGGCGGTCTCGGTACTGTGGTTGGCTCTGAATCCGGATTGCGATGGGTCGAGGGATCCGTTCGTCTCGAGGAAGGCGGCCAGCTGCTTGTTGACGACCTTCTCGATGACTTTGGCAGGGAATGGAAGGAGCGAGATTGGGCGGAAGTTCTTGAGGTCGGTCGGGTCCGCTGTTGGTTTTTTCAGTAGTGCGCTGAGCTCGGCGTGCTTCCAGCTCTCCGGGAAGGTGGCTGTGTCGAAGGAGGCGTTGAGGATGTCTCGGAGGTGAGGTGCGATGGTAGAGGCGGCCTTGTTGAAGACATGGTGGGGGCATGGGTCGGTCGGAGATCCGGAGTGGATGGTGTTCATCATGCGTGTCGTGTCTTCGGTGGCCACTTTGGTCCATGTCTGGAGGATAGCGGCGGGGTGTGTAGGTTCGGTCGATGGGTGCGGGGGTGGAGCGCCGAAACTGTTGTGGATGTCGGCGATCTTGCGGTGGAAGTACGAGGCGAGGGAGTCGCAGAGGTCCTGCGAGGGGGTGATGTCGTTGTTGCCGGCGCTGGGGTTGGAGAACTCCTTGACGATGTTGAAGAGCTCCTTGCTGTCATGGGCGTTCTTGTCCAGTCGTTCCTTCAAAGATTTCTTCTTGGTGGTGCGGATGAGCTGATGATGTCTGCGGGTGGCGAGTTTGAGGGCGGTTCTGTTGTCGGTGGTCTTGTCGAGGCGCCAGGCCTTCTCGAGGGTGCGGCAGGCCTTCTTGGAGTCCTTGAGTTCGTCGGTGAACCAGGGGGCCTTCTTGCTTCTGGGCCTGGTGAGAGGGTTCTTCAGTGGGGCGAGGTCGTTGGCACAGGAGGTCAGCCATTGCGTGAGGTCGAGGGCTGCTGTGTTAGGGTCCGTTGTCCTGACCGGTGGGTTCTGGCTGAGGGAGGTGGTGAGCTGGTCGACGGTGATCTTGCTCCAGTTTCTGTGGGGAACCTGCTTCGGGTGGTGCTGGACCGTGTTCTTCTTGAAGCTGAAGTGGACGCAGCTGTGGTCAGTCCAGTGGAGTCCGGTGCAGTGGCTGAAGGTGACGTGCTTGCTGGATGAGAAGAGGGGGTCGAGCGTGTGGCCGGCGTGGTGGGTGGGGGTGTTGACCAGTTGCTGGAGTCCGAGGTTGGCGAGGTTGTCCAGCAGGGTGGTCGTGTTGCGGTCGTTGTTGTTCTCCAGGTGGAAGTTGAGGTCCCCGAGGAGGATGTAGTCGGCGGAGGGGAGGGCGTGAGGGCTGATGAAGTCCGTGATGTCTTCGCAGAACTGTGCGCGTGGTCCCGGGGGTCTGTAGATGAGGGTGCCTCTGAGGGTAGTCTTGGGGTCGGTGTGGATCTGGAAGTGCAGGTATTCGGCGGTGTTGAATGCGTCGGTGGAGTCAGTCGAGATGCGAATGGTGTCTTTGTGTACGATGGCGATCCCTCCTCCGGTCTGGTTGACGCGATCCCTCCTGATGATCTTGTAGCCGTCCGGGATGGCTATGGCGATGTCGGGGGCTGAGGAGGTGTTCATCCAGGTTTCCGTGAGGAAGGCGACATCTGGAGATGCGGTGTCGAGGAGGTTCCAGAGTTCCACGGCGTGTCTGTGGACGGAGCGTGTGTTGATCAGGATGCACTTGAGGTGGTTGCTGTTGTCCGTCTTGGTGGGCGTGGTGCTTGTTTGGAGGCAGGAGAAGTTGCAGGATCGGCAGGCGAAGGGTCCATGGGTGTGTCGCGGGGACGCTCGGTAGCACCCGGGGGCTCGGGCGGTTTTGAGTGCGATGAGCGTAGTGAAGTCGTAGGTCCAGCGGGGAGGCTGGCGGGCGCGGGGGCCAGGGGGTCTGGCGCTGGGCGCGGTCCAGGCACGGACGGGCGCAGACGGGCTTACCTTTGGCGCACCTTCGGCGCTCAGTCGGCGCTCCCGCTGCGCGCGTCCGCTGCGCGGTCGCTCAGGGGGCGTCATAAATAAGGAGCCGGGAGGGAGGGTCAGCTGGGAGGCGGGAGCGGGTTGTCCAATGGGCAGTGGGGGGAGGCGGGGACTGCAGGCGGGAGCAGGAAGGAGGAGAGCGGGTCAGCGGTGGCGAAAACGGCGGGAAAAAACGGAGCGGAAGTCACCGGGGCAGCGTCGGAGGTCAGCGGGCGAGGAGGGGCAGCAGCGGCAGGAAGCGACAGGCAGGAAGCAGGAGGCAGGAGGCGGCAGCGGCGTGAACCAGGTGAGTGGCGTCAGGCGGAGGTAACAGGGTGGGCAGGTGCCAGGCAGCGACAGGTAGGCAGAGCAGTGAGGGGGAGCGACCGGCTGTGGGGGCACAGGGGTCACACTGACCAGCCCGCTACTGTCCCTTTAAATAAGGAGCCGGGAGGGAGGGTCAGCTGGGAGGCGGGAGCGGGTTGTCCAATGGGCAGTGGGGGGAGGCGGGGACTGCAGGCGGGAGCAGGAAGGAGGAGAGCGGGTCAGCGGTGGCGAAAACGGCGGGAAAAAACGGAGCGGAAGTCACCGGGGCAGCGTCGGAGGTCAGCGGGCGAGGAGGGGCAGCAGCGGCAGGAAGCGACAGGCAGGAAGCAGGAGGCAGGAGGCGGCAGCGGCGTGAACCAGGTGAGTGGCGTCAGGCGGAGGTAACAGGGTGGGCAGGTGCCAGGCAGCGACAGGTAGGCAGAGCAGTGAGGGGGAGCGACCGGCTGTGGGGGCACAGGGGTCACACTGACCAGCCCGCTACTGTCCCTTTAAATAAGGAGCCGGGAGGGAGGGTCAGCTGGGAGGCGGGAGCGGGTTGTCCAATGGGCAGTGGGGGGAGGCGGGGACTGCAGGCGGGAGCAGGAAGGAGGAGAGCGGGTCAGCGGTGGCGAAAACGGCGGGAAAAAACGGAGCGGAAGTCACCGGGGCAGCGTCGGAGGTCAGCGGGCGAGGAGGGGCAGCAGCGGCAGGAAGCGACAGGCAGGAAGCAGGAGGCAGGAGGCGGCAGCGGCGTGAACCAGGTGAGTGGCGTCAGGCGGAGGTAACAGGGTGGGCAGGTGCCAGGCAGCGACAGGTAGGCAGAGCAGTGAGGGGGAGCGACCGGCTGTGGGGGCACAGGGGTCACACTGACCAGCCCGCTACTGTCCCTTTAAATAAGGAGCCGGGAGGGAGGGTCAGCTGGGAGGCGGGAGCGGGTTGTCCAATGGGCAGTGGGGGGAGGCGGGGACTGCAGGCGGGAGCAGGAAGGAGGAGAGCGGGTCAGCGGTGGCGAAAACGGCGGGAAAAAACGGAGCGGAAGTCACCGGGGCAGCGTCGGAGGTCAGCGGGCGAGGAGGGGCAGCAGCGGCAGGAAGCGACAGGCAGGAAGCAGGAGGCAGGAGGCGGCAGCGGCGTGAACCAGGTGAGTGGCGTCAGGCGGAGGTAACAGGGTGGGCAGGTGCCAGGCAGCGACAGGTAGGCAGAGCAGTGAGGGGGAGCGACCGGCTGTGGGGGCACAGGGGTCACACTGACCAGCCCGCTACTGTCCCTTTAAATAAGGAGCCGGGAGGGAGGGTCAGCTGGGAGGCGGGAGCGGGTTGTCCAATGGGCAGTGGGGGGAGGCGGGGACTGCAGGCGGGAGCAGGAAGGAGGAGAGCGGGTCAGCGGTGGCGAAAACGGCGGGAAAAAACGGAGCGGAAGTCACCGGGGCAGCGTCGGAGGTCAGCGGGCGAGGAGGGGCAGCAGCGGCAGGAAGCGACAGGCAGGAAGCAGGAGGCAGGAGGCGGCAGCGGCGTGAACCAGGTGAGTGGCGTCAGGCGGAGGTAACAGGGTGGGCAGGTGCCAGGCAGCGACAGGTAGGCAGAGCAGTGAGGGGGAGCGACCGGCTGTGGGGGCACAGGGGTCACACTGACCAGCCCGCTACTGTCCCTTTAAATAAGGAGCCGGGAGGGAGGGTCAGCTGGGAGGCGGGAGCGGGTTGTCCAATGGGCAGTGGGGGGAGGCGGGGACTGCAGGCGGGAGCAGGAAGGAGGAGAGCGGGTCAGCGGTGGCGAAAACGGCGGGAAAAAACGGAGCGGAAGTCACCGGGGCAGCGTCGGAGGTCAGCGGGCGAGGAGGGGCAGCAGCGGCAGGAAGCGACAGGCAGGAAGCGACAGGCAGGAAGCAGGAGGCAGGAGGCGGCAGCGGCGTGAACCAGGTGAGTGGCGTCAGGCGGAGGTAACAGGGTGGGCAGGTGCCAGGCAGCGACAGGTAGGCAGAGCAGTGAGGGGGAGCGACCGGCTGTGGGGGCACAGGGGTCACACTGACCAGCCCGCTACTGTCCCTTTAAATAAGGAGCCGGGAGGGAGGGTCAGCTGGGAGGCGGGAGCGGGTTGTCCAATGGGCAGTGGGGGGAGGCGGGGACTGCAGGCGGGAGCAGGAAGGAGGAGAGCGGGTCAGCGGTGGCGAAAACGGCGGGAAAAAACGGAGCGGAAGTCACCGGGGCAGCGTCGGAGGTCAGCGGGCGAGGAGGGGCAGCAGCGGCAGGAAGCGACAGGCAGGAAGCAGGAGGCAGGAGGCGGCAGCGGCGTGAACCAGGTGAGTGGCGTCAGGCGGAGGTAACAGGGTGGGCAGGTGCCAGGCAGCGACAGGTAGGCAGAGCAGTGAGGGGGAGCGACCGGCTGTGGGGGCACAGGGGTCACACTGACCAGCCCGCTACTGTCCCTTTAAATAAGGAGCCGGGAGGGAGGGTCAGCTGGGAGGCGGGAGCGGGTTGTCCAATGGGCAGTGGGGGGAGGCGGGGACTGCAGGCGGGAGCAGGAAGGAGGAGAGCGGGTCAGCGGTGGCGAAAACGGCGGGAAAAAACGGAGCGGAAGTCACCGGGGCAGCGTCGGAGGTCAGCGGGCGAGGAGGGGCAGCAGCGGCAGGAAGCGACAGGCAGGAAGCAGGAGGCAGGAGGCGGCAGCGGCGTGAACCAGGTGAGTGGCGTCAGGCGGAGGTAACAGGGTGGGCAGGTGCCAGGCAGCGACAGGTAGGCAGAGCAGTGAGGGGGAGCGACCGGCTGTGGGGGCACAGGGGTCACACTGACCAGCCCGCTACTGTCCCTTTAAATAAGGAGCCGGGAGGGAGGGTCAGCTGGGAGGCGGGAGCGGGTTGTCCAATGGGCAGTGGGGGGAGGCGGGGACTGCAGGCGGGAGCAGGAAGGAGGAGAGCGGGTCAGCGGTGGCGAAAACGGCGGGAAAAAACGGAGCGGAAGTCACCGGGGCAGCGTCGGAGGTCAGCGGGCGAGGAGGGGCAGCAGCGGCAGGAAGCGACAGGCAGGAAGCAGGAGGCAGGAGGCGGCAGCGGCGTGAACCAGGTGAGTGGCGTCAGGCGGAGGTAACAGGGTGGGCAGGTGCCAGGCAGCGACAGGTAGGCAGAGCAGTGAGGGGGAGCGACCGGCTGTGGGGGCACAGGGGTCACACTGACCAGCCCGCTACTGTCCCTTTAAATAAGGAGCCGGGAGGGAGGGTCAGCTGGGAGGCGGGAGCGGGTTGTCCAATGGGCAGTGGGGGGAGGCGGGGACTGCAGGCGGGAGCAGGAAGGAGGAGAGCGGGTCAGCGGTGGCGAAAACGGCGGGAAAAAACGGAGCGGAAGTCACCGGGGCAGCGTCGGAGGTCAGCGGGCGAGGAGGGGCAGCAGCGGCAGGAAGCGACAGGCAGGAAGCAGGAGGCAGGAGGCGGCACAGAGAGTGGGTGCATGCTGGGTGAGTGTGAGAGTTGCGTCTTCTT
Organism: Triturus cristatus; assembly: GCF_964204655.1. Classification (NCBI taxonomy): domain Eukaryota; kingdom Metazoa; phylum Chordata; class Amphibia; order Caudata; family Salamandridae; genus Triturus; species Triturus cristatus. The sequence goes on from NC_140584.1 coordinate 818,875,032, forward strand.
ACTCTACTTACTCTCGGGTGTGTTAACTCTTGCGAAGAAGGGTGTTCCATTTACTGCGGGTCGCTCCGACACGGATGAGCATGGACGAGTAGAAATGGTGCATGGGCAGTTTGGCGGCATGAGTGTGTTGTTGGTGAATGTTTATGGTCCGAACACAGACGATCCTGTTTTTTCAGATGTGTGCCACAGAATTTCCACTTTCTCACCAGCCGCAATTATCTGAGGAGGGGACTTTAATGTTTGTCTGGATTCTTCCTTAGATAGAGTCGGGAGTGGCGAGGTACGACATAAACAGGCTGTGGAGGGGCTGCTAGGATTACTGGACGCAGGCCAATTGTCCATGGATCTTGGTCTCGCATAGATTTCTGGCTTGTTTCGGAGGTGGTTTGCACTTGGGCAGTGGGGGTGCGGCATAAGGTCTGATCATTCACCTGTGGTCCTTGAGTTACACGTTCACACTTGTGAACGACCGCCCTCCGCGTGGCGATTGCAACCGACTGAGTTAACCGATCCAGTCTTCAGACAGACCATTGCGGAGGCGATAAGGAATTTTTTTTAAGAGAATGGGGGTCGGTGGATAGTGCGGGAGTTCTCTGGGAGGCGTTCAAGGTGACCATCCGTGGGGCTTGCATTGGAGCACAGTCAGGAGTGCTGCGGGATATCCGCCGTAGGATTAAAAAACTGGCATCGGATATGTCCACACTTGAACGAGCTTACAAAACTAATCCCTCCCCAGCGAAATTAGCCGAAATACGTGTGCTGGTCACGGACCACAACGAAACGGTTGATCAGGAACTATTGCATTGCTCTCCCCGCCGCACTGCTCGATACTATGGGGAGAGGGGCCGTCCTGGTTGTTTGTTGGCCCAAAAATTGGCGGCGCCACGTAGTCAGGAGTGTATAACGGAAATGTTAGATGAGAGTGGGGTTGCGCACTATTCAACGCCTTAGATCTGTGATGCTGTCTTACAATTCTACACTCGGCTTTACGCAGCTAGGTGCTCCCCGTCACCCGAAGAGATTGACTCATATCTCAATGACGTTGCATTGGGGTGGCTTTCTAATATGCATCGTGAATACCTTGTGCAGCCATTTGTCGTGGAGGATGTGAAACTGGCTATAATGTCTTTGCCGACCTGTAAAGCCACGGGGATGGACGGACTGCCTAGCGAATTTTATAAGGCATACGTGTCGGATCTTGCCCCCCGGCTTCTGGAGGTGTATGCGGAGGCCTATGAGAAGGGTGGGCTTCCGCCTTCTCTCCGGGAGGCTTTACTCGTGACCTTATTGAAACCTGATAAGCCTCCGAATATATGCGAATCATATCGCCCCCTCTCGATCATTAATATCGACGCAAAGATCCTGGCAAAAATGATCGCCACCAGAATACAGCCGTTGGTTCCCCTTCTGGTCCTTCCTGACCAATCTGGGTTTGTAACTGCTCGCTCTACGACTCACAAATTGCGCACTGTTTTTTCTACCCTACATTATTTCGACCCAAACTTCCAAGCAGTTGCAGTGCTGCTCGATGCGGCAAAAGCTTTTGACTCTCTCCAATGGCCCTACATGTTTACTGACTTGACTAGGATGGGTTTTCCTCCTTTTTTTCTGCAATGGCTTTGAGTACTATATGACAACCCGGTCGCTCGGGTGCGTGTTAATGGTTGGGTGTCCTCGGCGTTTCCTATTGAGAGAGGCACACGGCAGGGGTGCCCCCTGTCACCAATGCTCTTCTCGATTGCATTGGAGCCCCTGGCTTGCACACTCCGTCAAAAACATGCAGACGCTGCCTTGCGGTTTCGGCAGAGACCTCTCGTTGTTTCTCTCTATGCGGATGATATGTTGCTATATGTCCGAGAACCCGCCACATTTCTACCTGAATTGCTTCGGGAATATGTGAAATTCAAGAGATACTCAGGTCTAGGGATCAACGGGGCAAAATCAGTGGTGTTTCCACTAACGGCCCATACAAAGGAGGTGGGGCTGGACTTTCCACTAACTTGGATGACTGAACCCGTGAAATATCTGGGGGTGTGGCTGCATAGGGACCCGGATAAGGTGGTATCGGAGAATTATGGCCGTACTATCATGCGTATCACTGACTTGGCAGAGCGGTGGGCTCACCTGCCCCTGTCGCTCGCAGAGCGAATAGCCGTTGTCAAAATGGCATTCCTCCCCAAACTGCTCTATTTTTTTGTTAACCTTCCCATAAGACTAAATGTGGTGCTGTTTAAATCGCTCCAAACGGTACTGCTGACATTTGGATGGGGTGGAAAAAAGCCCAGGTGCAGATGGGATCTATTGGTCCAGCCCTTTGATCGGGGTGGGTTTAAGGCCCCGACCTTAGACCATACTACCTGTGTGCGCAGGCGCATTTTGCGCATTATTGGCATTTCCCCCAGCGGTTTCAACCCCACGTAGCTATTGAATCAGATGCCATTCTCCTGATGCCCCTGCAGGCGGCCACCTTATCTGGCAGCTCAGGCAGTCCACGGAATGAGATAAACCCAGTTCAATGCACGGCATGGGCTTGGCGAATGCTTGCAAAACGGGCTCAACTATCCTATCTATATGCTCCATTGCTGCCTTTGGCCTCCCACCCTGACGTCTCTGCGGCACGGGAAAAGCCGGATGGGTGATTTGTACACACATGGTCAATTCTGTACTCTACAGGAGGTACAAAATGGGACAGATCGCGGTTTTATGTTTGGCTTTACTTATGTTCGAGTTCGGTAGGCTATCTGGGCTGCCTATCCGGAATTCCCAGCGGAGCCCACTACTCTATGGGCATTGCAGGCGATGCTGCGGGAGAGGGGCACACAGGCTTAATTACTAAGCTTTATAATGCTTCTGTGCGTGAGAGGGTACAGGGCGACCATCCCTCCTGTCTCAGATGGCAGGCAGCGATAGGGATTACCCTTGCACCGGACGTTTGGAAGGCATGGTGCAAGCTTACTGAGCGTCTCACAGCGAATTGTAACCTCAGAATAATTCACTTCAAATTTCTACATCAATTGTATTATACCCCCTTACAACTCAATAGGTATGGTCTACGAGACTCTGCTAATTGCATGCGATGTGGGATGGCTGATGCAGATTATATACATGTGGCATGGTTGTGTGCGGGGGTGTTTGCCTACTGGACTGACGTGATGAGGATGCTTACTGATATTGTACTAGAGCCCGTACATTGCACTCCTGAGATCTGCCTTCTTGGGTATGTTAGACGCCTTAAACCTTGCAACAGACGCCTGGTTACGGTAACCACACTGATTGCAAAGAGGGCTGTCGCACAATGTTGGGGCGCTAGAACCACTCCAAGAGTGAAAAAATGGCTCCGAGATTTACTTTACTGTAGATATCAGTTGCTGATCTATGAAGAGGAGATACCAGAGTCTTCTTGCCCTAAGAATTTCTGGGCCCCGATTACAGCATACTTGCTATCCCGCCCCGATTTGATCTAATTTATGGAAATGTATGTAACCTTCACATATTTGTCATACTGGCTCTGTGTTCCGATGTTTTATACGTGCAGCCTGAGATGTTCTATGCCCTAGCTATCTGTTATTACTGGAGGTTTAACTGCAAGAGCTCAACTACTGCCTTCACTTTTTGTTGCTATGTACATGCATGTCTGATGACGCAATGGTCTTTTCCAATGTACCATAATTTGAAATTTGTTCTGCCTGGGGCGGGGTGGGCGAGGAGGGTAGGTTTCTTCATTGGCACTCTATATCAGTCTTGTATTTATTGACTGTCAATATGTCTGTTGAAACCATTAAAGATTTTTTTTTTTTTAAACAGACATGTTTTTAGCGATTCCCAATGGGTCGCAAATCGTGACCTACCTAATGAATATTGATGAGGTAGGTCAATTGTGACAACATTAGGAATCGTTAGATGTGTCTGAGACACATTGGTACATAGCATTGTGTGAATTCTAAATTGCAAGTCACAATTAGGAACTCGTGAAATCTGGCAACCATACATGTGACCCTTAGATTTTAATCAAGAATAAGAAATGTCTATTCACTGAAAAAAAAGTGGGCAGGGGAGTCTTAAGTGGAGTATAGTCATGTCAAGACTGTGCTGAGATTAATTGTTTCATTTGTTTTCTCCAAAACATTACTATGCCCGAGAGGGAGAGAAGTAACAAGTCTTATGAAAAGTGTATTTATGAGACTTTTCCCTTTATATGTTCACATTTTGCGAGATTAAAAGGAGTGAGAGTTAAGAGAGAAAAATTATGAAGTGCGCATTAAGACTTTATTCACGATTGAGGGACTAGACAAGGCCACATTAACCCCTTCAGTGCCCGCCCCTTTCCCCACCCTGTGCCGGCCGTTTCATTAGCGGGCGGGGTTTATGACGAGCTGGTCTCGTCATGGGCACAGCGCCACCGCGGCCCATGACGAGACCAGCTCGTCATGGGCATTGAAGAGGTTAATAAAGAAGATTTATGTCCCCCTCTCTAATTGTTCTGTGTTCACCTGGGGTGTTTGTCTCCCTATTATTGCCAGGTCTCTATGGCATTTCTGGCGTTGGTCCTGTCACCGGATGTCAGTGTCCTCGACAGGAACTTTAGGAAGAGTGCTGCACTCTGTATTTTCTCCAACAGTGTCTTCCCTCCTACATTGTGGACTTGTCTCTGGACCCCTCTGCTAAGAGAAATTAAAAGACCTGAAACTGATAGGGCTGGAGAACTGTGATGGCCGTGCCTGCCAAAGGTATCTCATTTATACACTGCTATTCTTACCTCTTCTACACCTTTACTTAACAATACTCCCTAAATCAGTCTCTGCTTCTCCTTATAGTCATCATGATTAATTATAATTGCCTTGAACAATCTGCCTGTGTACATTAATCCAGACCATTCCTCCTAATAAGCACATCACTTAACAGAATTACAGAAACACACCCAGGTACTTTACACATAGGATCACATCATCCCTCATCTCAAGGATAAGAACTGTCCAATAATCCCCCCTTACATGGCCCCATATCAAAACCCACCCACCAATCACAAGAATAGTTATCCCAAATCTCATTGGCAATGCCCTTTTAGAGGCACCTCATCCAGACGCATTCCAAATTTTGGAATTTCTTCCACTAAATCTTCCAATGATCCTCAATCACTTGGGAAAGCGACATCACATATAGCCCTGCCACTCTCAAAACACACTACTCACTCGACATTGGCTGAATACTACCCTGATAGCTACCCATAAAATCCAACTAAACCCACACAACTAGTGATACATCAGGGAGCACAATTTAATGCATAAACTGGGCCTCACCAACACTCATTAGGCATGGAACTAGTCAATACACTTACATGACCTCATTATTGATGATGAGAGCAATACAGTTGGCCTCAATGAAGCATGGTTTGACAGTGGCTCTATTGCAATTTATAACCAAGTCATTCCAGCTGAATTCAAAATGATGCATAAAAATACAGAAAATAAAAAAGAAGGGTTCACCCTGATCTATTTAGGTGTACTGGTTTGTACGGAAAACAAACTCTAGACTTGTGCTCTTTGGAATATGTGGTTGCAGCATGTACAATTAAGTCTAATAACTGATTCCTCATTGCAACAGTAAACCAACCCTCAGGATTCAATCCTAGATTTGTTGCGTAAATTAGGACTCTGGCTGGAGGATAGGGTTTACTTTCCCACCCATGGGTGACCCAGGTGGATTTAGTTCAGTGCACCAGCGCTGAATGTGAAAGACAGGTTATTGTAGTACCACAGAACCCCACTCAATACACAGTTGAAGTAAAGTCACTGCTTTTGGGTAACTAACAATCCCTGAAATGGAATCCAGGACACCGTGGTAACAGTAGGCCTATTTCATGGTTCACAGTATCACCGACACAGCACTGAGAATAACAGACACTTAACTAAAAGTTTTACCACAGAGTGAACCTGTTTCTTAGTACATCTAAAATAATTACAGAGGATATCATAAGAACAACAAGAAGGCACGTTGTAAACAACAAGAATAAAATTAACATTTCTTACATTGTCATCTAAAAGCTTAACACCCTAAATCTACTTCTACACGCTACTCTAGTAGAGCATGTAGTAGAGCAACTTGCAGACTAGAGTTTCTTGGGAAGAAGCAGCGCACTGTATACCTTGTTGACCACTCCAGCAGTCCTTATCGGAGGAGCCGGTGAGGAAGTGTTCCCTGCGAAAGGTAAATACGTGCTGCTGTACCAGTTTTCCTCTGGGTACTTGGCTGTTATCAGCCTTAGGCAAGATGAACCAGCTTCTGTGAATGCATAACCAGAATAGTCTTCGGACAATATGTTGCAGGATAATATGGGGTGAAGGACCTCTCTACCTAAAGTTGCGAGTGGTGGTCCTTAAATGCTAAACTTTACCAAGGATGAAGACCTTTGACATAGTTTTAGGAATGTGGTGTATAGATTACAGGTGCCAGACAGAGGTCCTTGACAAATCTTTAAGAAAAGGGGTGACAAGGGGACGTCAAATTGAACTCCAGCTCTTCGATGAATTATCTAGGGATGTTGCTTGATAGCCTTGACATATTGACGGGGGAACACTTGTCGCAAACTAAGGGACCGTTTACGATGTCGTCAGGAAAGCATTCCCACCGAATCATATTAGGAATGTTTTTCGAACGATTCATATTCTGGGAGTACTACTGATCGATTACGAAGTGTCCGGATGCTTACGGACTCGGTTCGGTCGGACTCCCATTGACTTCAATGGGAGCCTGTGTCCCGAATGAGAACAGAGGCTCCTATTGAAAAAATGGGTGGGCGGGGAAAACCTTGCACCCGTTTGCGGGCACCACAGGGTGCCTGCCACACTGTGCATGGTTGAGAAGGGGGGGGTTCCTTGTGTACCCCCACGGGCCCCATCGGAAGGCCTACGGTTGACGGGGGGCCTGCTACAGGCCCCCGTAGTCCGATTCCCACAGCCGTTTCATTTCACCCAAACCAATTTGGAACGGCTGTTCGAATCTGTCATCGTACTCGCTCATTCGGAAACCGTCTCCATTGGGCTGTACGACTTGGCTCCAAATGACTTGGGCTGCCTGAATCCTGTTCAGAACCAATTCAAACAGCCCGGAAGGCTTCCTTGCATCATACTCAGTCGTACAGAAAGGTGACCAATTCGGTCGGGAACATAGGTCCTGAATCGGATTCGCAAATCCGAATCCCGTTTGGAGCCTTTCCTGACGACATCGTAATCAGCCCCTAAATGTCTCATCAGGTTTCACATCTGGGTCATTATTGGAATGCCTAGACAATGTGTCACTTTCTCAGTTCAATGAATCATAAGGGCGGACAACATTCATAGTAATATTGTTTATAAGAGAGATGACAGAAGGAGTGTGGTCCACAACGGATTTGAGGGTCTCACCAGGAATAGTGTTGGACCTTATGGACTTTACTTAAATTTCCTGGAAGAAATTTTCATGTTCTCCTTTATGATACAAATATTAGACCCAGATATTATCCTAATTGGAGATTTGAGCACATGGATCGATAGGCTACAACAACAACAAACCTGCTGCAGAAGTAACTGAAAGTAAGTGTGCTCTGGGTTTCACCTAAAAGGGTCACAGGGTCTACACATTCAATTTTCACCTATAAAAAAGACATTAACAACACCTAGCTTCAAATGAAAATGTTCTCAGATCATTCTCTGACTACCCTTAATTTCCTTAACCAGATACTCGAATCCCCACTTCTGTAATGCAGAGTGGTAGCAATGTGGAGGAGATGAGGGTAACAAAAAGGGAAAATCAGCAAAAGAGAAAGTCACTGAGAGAGGGAAAAATCCCAGGGTACTCTAACCTACCAGGACAGGGGAAGGCGTGGACCACCCATAATTAAAGATACCCAGCTGCGTGGCAGGCATATCTGTGCCTTCAGCTCCTCTATCAGTTGACTGGATGGACCAAGGCATAAACGAATGCTGAATAGGTGCCAAGTTTATTTGTCCACATCGTAGTCATTTTTGTTTTACACAAGCACCTTTCCACTGAATTTGTTTGTACGTAAGGAGGCTCTCTCATTGTGAGTATTAATCACACATTTCCTGATCTATTGACCTTCAAATGTGCCCCTAGCAGAAGACAAATATTGAGGACTGGAGAAAGATAGCATATATTTAGTTTGGACACTGGAATAAACATATGTTTATAAGTTGGCATTGCTGGCAAGATTAGTTTCCAAACTGGGTCTAACCATTGAAATATTTTGTCCAGGATGATATATTTCACACAGTGAATGTGCACTATTACTGTGGGATTTGAACACAGGACACTGAACATAGATAAAGGTAGGTATATTTTCTTTCTCGTTGGTTGAGTGGGAGTAAATGAGAGACATTTGATGTGTGGTGACGTGGCTTGAAGTGGGCCCAGGCCCAACTCCATATTTTCACCTTGAATTGGACTCAAGTGCATGAGGGGATACATGGTCTATTGTAAGTCATACATAATTTTTTTTTCCAGGTCTATCCAAAATTCTTGCCTTGGTGTTGGAGGAGCTGACCTTGTTCTACGACCGGGATGTGAATGGTGTTGGGGTACTGTATAGCCTGCTCAGGGCTCCTTGGCTGCAGGCCCTCTTGAAGGTAAAGCCTGCATTCATTTCAGAGAATGGTTAATGCCATAGGAGAATGTGGTACCAAAAATGCAAAAAAATACGACATTTTCACTGCAGAGTAAAGCAAAAGGTTATTGTTGATGCTATATTTGAATATCTGATAGAGACTACTAGCCGCAGTTTCCTTCACGTAGAATTATCCCCAGGCGTGAGACTGGATCCTGAAAACTTTTTGCCCAGCATCCCTGCGCGCCGGCGGGACGGCATCACGCGACTCCGCCCAGGCGTTGTCCGCGCACGTGATGTCAGCGAGGTCACATAAGTCCCACCCTGGCGCGCCTACGTCAGTTTTTTCCTTTTCCGCGTGCAACGCAGATCCGGTTTGTGCTCTGGGCCTGTTTAGGCCCTTCCCTTCTTCTATTGCTGCGTGTGTGGGAACAGTGTGCGAAAGCCTTCGGGTTTTAAAACTTGTTCGTCGTGTGGCCGCCTCATGTCGGCGACGGATCCTCACCCCATCTGCATGTGGTGTTTGGGGAGCACCATGACTCCACTGATTGTGAGGCGTGCCAGGAGATAAAGCCGAAGTCCCGGCGTAAGTGCCGGATGAAACTTCTGTCGGCTCGGGTGTCCAGGTCGGCGTCGTCATCTCGGCCGGCCCCTGAGGAGGGTTCTTGGACCCGCGGCTTCCCTCGCCGACTTTGATCTTCTCCCAGGTCCCAAGTTGTCACGGGGGACCCTGAATCTCATCCGAAGCCAAATGTAATTCCACGGGAACAAAGATATTGGTCCCAACACTTTTAGAAAACAACTCCTGGAGGAAGATATAGGAACTCACTCGCAGGATATTGCTCGCCAAAAGTGAGGGGAATAACCATAGAGTGACCACCACTCTTCCCCTCAAGTAGCACCAGGTAGCGTTGTTTGCAGGATGTGGATCAGCAGAGTGCTAAAACAAAAGTTACAAGCTAGTTTTACTGTTTGGTCTGCATAACTAAGAACAGAGTTTAGAATGTTAATACATGTCTCTTTCACTCACATGTAGTTCACTTACCGATTGGAGTGTCCCGGTGTCGCCTAAAGATGTCCCAGCAGTGGTTAAAAATCACAGGCCAAGGAGGGTCTCTAAGGCTTGTCTGTAGGAACCTAGGAGGCGTCTACTGAGAGGACGAATAAGGAAGGGATGATGTAAGGGCACTCACAACCACAATCATTCAAGGTTACATTGGAAATACCAAAGGATTTAAAGGGAGTGTTCAAGGGAGTAGGATAAGGGGTTTTGTTGTGGTGTGCAGGTCAAGATAGCTCCTTTCAGGGAAGAGGAGCAAGTAAGTAGTACACGCACACACAAGCAAGCAAGGGAAGGTGCAACCGTCGTGCCACTCTGGCCGGCTCCTGGGGGGTACAGGGAGCGGATCAGAAGCGGACACGCAAGTAGTTTAAAAATGGTGTGCCGTGCTGGTCGGCTTCAGAGGGGAATAAAAAAAAGGAGCGGATCAGATGAGGACACACGTGCGTGCAGCGCTGGCCGGCTCCAGGGGAGAGAGGGAGCGGAGCAGCAGCGTACACGCTACTGGAATCAATGGGCGTGCCGCGCTGGCTGGCTCCAAGGGCAAGGAAGGAGCGGAGCAGCAGCAGACACGCAACTAGAATCAACGAGCGTGCCGCGCTGGCCGGCTCCAGGGGCAACGGAAGGAGCTGAGCAGCAGCGGACACGCTACCAGATTGTCAGCAAGGGCGTGCCGTGCTGGCCGGCTCCAGGGGCAACGGAAGGAGCGGAACAGTAGCGGACACGCTACCAGATCGCTAGCAATGGCGATACCTTAGAAAGAAGGGCAATAGCTTCCTAGGCATCGTAGGGTGGTGAAATAACGCAGATGGCAAGCGAAGATCAAGAACTCAAACAGGAGGAACTCGGTTCGTACAAGGAGGGGGCGAGGTCACCAGTCAGGAACAGGATCAGTAAGCCAAGCATTGGTTCTCGGGTGAGACGGCCTCTTATGGGAGGTAGGGGTCGTCTCAAAAGTACATATTTCTAATGAGAATTATGGGTCGTCCCAAAAGCACTTGCTCGGTGAGCTGACAGACCATGCATTAAGCCCCCAACCCTCCATATCCTCTAGTCTTTCTGCAATGGGAATCCTAACACAAGTGTGCTGCTCACCTCTGGGTAAGTTACAAACCAAAACTGGGTCCTGGCTCAAAAAGCTCAGCTGGACTGAGCCCAATTAACAGAAAAAACAGAACATACTGTCCAGGCTGAGGATCACTACAACCAATCCCTTTTTATAATTCCTATCATGAGAAGTAAAACATGAAAGGAGGGCTTTATGAATTTCCTTTTGCTTAGAAGAACATTTATTGTTTATTTCTCATTTTTCTCTTTTTGTGCGTTCAACAATTGTTCATTGCACATTCACATTTTACAAAAAACATCATGGTATATATACAAATGTATTAAACAACACTACACGATAGTCTTGATCCCCTGTGTAGAGGTTTCAAACTACATTCATTCATCAAACATTCATGGCCGATTCATTCATACACACACTCGACATACACTGAACAAAGCGGTCCTAATGACACCTCTCCTTTTGGAAAAAATTCACTAACATACTCTATATATGTCATAATACTTTTTCTTTTTTTATACAATGAAAATCCAAAAGAACGTTTTTAGTAGAAGCCTCTCAAATGGGTGCAAAAAGGACCAATCTGGTTGACGCGTTTCGAACCTCTATCTTTTGAGGTTCTCTTCAGGACCAACCAATTTCTGTAACAAAAAAACAACAAACCCTCTTTAGATAATTAGAACAACTCAGGACCTCTAGAGAACCATCAACGACTGAGCTCACCCACCTTAGAAAAGTGCGTAAATGAGGAACCTTAACTATCCGTGACTCATCCAGCTCGCCCTGGGGCTGTGAAAAACAAATAGAACCCACTTATATCATCATTCTTTCTTTTAAAAACGTTTACAAGACAAACATAGAAACAACTGTAAGCGTCCATTTGGCTCACCCTTTGAAGTGAATCTGTTATCGTGATGGGACAGCCGAGTCCTACAAGAGATTATAGACTTGTGTCAGCCGGAGTATAACTGGGTCCCCCCGATCTCTTACTCTTGTAATGAATACAATATTGGCTTACTCAATTGTGAGACGGCTGTCTCCTTAGCCGGCTACCTTGGAGGACGAACTTCTTTTCTACCTAAGTGCGAAATGAACACTATTTGGTATCCTCTTTACGATCTAAATGGACTGCGCAAAAATAACACCAAGTCAAACCAGAAGCGGCCGCTTACCTATGTAAGTTTGCGTAATCGTGTCACGTTGAAATCCCGTGCCGACATCTAAAACAAAAAGGCGTAAGATATCGCCATTAGTTGTGCTCGGCTAGTAATATCCATGGTGTCTACGGAGCTGTCAAAAGAATGTAAAAACCGCTCACCGAGATAACTTCACTCCTCCAGCGTTTCACGGCTCCGTTAGTCTGTCAGTGATGCTTCAGGAAGCACTGAGGCGTGTAACGGCTGATTCCTCCCGGGTCATAAACTGCCGATGGCTCATGGGAGTTGTAGTCTAATATGCCGATAGTTCAGAGCGGGGTGGGATATCGGGTTTCTTGATGGACGGCTGATTTGCCAACTTTCTTAAACAGTACCTCTATGGCATGACACCATCATTAGTTCGGAAAAAGGAAAAAAGGCACGCGTGATGCGGAAGAGCCTGTTAGACTTCGGTAGTACAGTTGAACAAGTGGTCACATGGCATAAAAGGAAGACCTCAAATAAGGGCAACAAAATGTTGTAAATTACACAGTCTATAACATTGGTCTAAATATCTCCGCTATCTCATTTAAACCATTGGTTGCCGTATTGAATTTCATAATGAGTAATGCTTCGCGCTGACTCAAATGGCCCTCCAAATCCCCCCCACGGGGGTCTCTCTCGATTTTAGACAGCACTGTCCATTTAAAGTCTTCCTCCCTGTGTGTTTTTGTAACCCAGTGGCTAACTAGTGGAGCATTTTCCACTCGTCGTCGAATCCTCGACTTGTGCTGGGTGATGCGCTGCCGTACCTCCTGTGTGGTCTTTCCGATGTAAAGCTTTGGACATGGGCAAGTTACTGCAAAAACAACATTCCTAGTTTTACAGTTTGTAAATGCCTTATGCTTCCAATGGATATTGTTGAACATGAAGGCATCTCCTTCAATGGTTTGATCACAGCATGTACAGGTACCACATTTGTGGTGCCCAACAATTGGTGGTAGATCTAGCATACTTCTCAGAGTCGGGGTCTGCTGTTTCGGTAAAGCCGCTCTCACAATATAATTGGCTATACTTTTCTCTTTTTTATATGCAAAAAGAGGAGGAATAGAAAATTCCTCATGGAGATCTTTGATCAAATGCCAATTAGTGAGGATCAGTTTTCGAAGTTGATGTGTGTTAGGGCAAAACGTGGTGACACAAACTGGTCTATTGGCCATTTTCTTTGTTTTTTGCTCCAACAGTGTTTCCCTTGGTGTCCACCATGCTCTCTTAAGGGAATGTTTCAGTAACTTTTTCGGATATCCCCTCGCCAATAAGCGATCTTTCAGTTTGTTCGCATGAGCAAAGTATTCCTCTTTATTTGAACAGTTCCTGCGAATCCGCAGGAACTGGCCGTACGGCAAATTCTGTCTCAGACTTCGAGGATGGTTGCTGGTGTAATGGAGCGCCTTGTTCCTATCAGTCGATTTTCTAAAAAGTGTGGTCTCTAGATGTCCTTCCGATGCCTCCACTTTTACATCCAAAAATGTGATTGATTCGTTTGATGATGAACAACTGAACTTAATGTCATTAGACCGTCCGTTAAGCCATCCTACGAACTCATCCAGTGATTGTTGTGTGCCTGACCAGATTAAAAAGATGTCATCAATGTATCGCATGTAACTAGAAATGTTTGCCGAGTACGGGTTGTTGTTATATATGAAATTATTTTCAAATAGGCCCATATATAACACCGCTAGTTCCGGGGCGAAGGGACACCCCATAGCCACGCCATTTGTTTGGAAGAAGAACTGTGAGTCGAATGTAAAATAGTTCTTGGACAATGAAAATTTGGCAAGTGCCAAGATGAATTCCATGGGTACTTGGACCGGCTGTTCTCTTTTGCCCAAGAACCACTCTAAGGTCTCTAATGCTTGGTCCTGGGGAATTTGGGTATAAAGTGATACTACGTCCAGTGTGACCATCAGTTGTCTTGTGTTGTCAAATCGGACGGGTGCTATTCTGTTTAGGAAGGCTGTGGTATCTTTAAGGTGGGCCGGAATTTCACCAATGAAAGGTTTCAGGAAGAAGTCAATATATTGAGCCACTGGCTCAATAAGTGACTCACAACCTGACACAATCGGTCGGCCTGGGGGGTCAAGTTCGCTTTTATGTAATTTGGGCAGAACATAGAAAACAGGTGTTCTAGGGTTCTTATTCTGTAAAAAAATTCGTTCTTTTGGACCAACAAAACCTTGTGTGAACCCTTCTTCGATGATTTGGAATAGTTGGTTTTGTAATTCCTTTGTTGGGTCCTCGGGAATTTTTCGATAGCAATCAACATCCTCTAACTGGCGTAACACCTCTTTCTTGTATTTATTCACATCCCAAATCACAATTGCACCCCCTTTATCCGCCTGTTTGACGACTACCGATCTGTCATTCTTGAGGTCCATCAAAGCATCTTTCTCTTGTTTGGCTAAGTTGTACTTAACGTAGCCTCTTTTGCCTTCCATTGCCTGTATCCCAGATAGAACGGTTCTTTCAAAGGTACTGATTTCTTTAGGTATTTTGGGGCCTGAAGGGCAGAAAGAAGATTTTCTCCTCAGTCCTGTTAACTCTGTTGTGGCAACTTCAGTGGAGTCCGAAAAAAACGTTTTAAGACGAATTTTGCGGCAAAACTCCATTGTTTCCAACTTCATTTTCACAAAGTCTGTTGGTCTAGATGGAACAAAGCTTAATCCTTTCTCGAGTATTGACATTTCAGCTTCTGTTAGAATTTTATCAGACAGGTTGAATATCGGCGAAGAAACTAGCTCCTGTAGTACTGACGGCGTGTCCTCATTTCCCATGGTTGGGAATATCGTAAGCGTCCTCTGCCTTGCCGTTGGCCTCGGGCTAAAAAATGTACCCCTTGGTTTGATATTTGTGGATCCTGATTTTGTTGATTTAGCCTTGGATTTTGTTTTGCCCTGGTGTTGGCGTCCGTTTCCTCACCAGAGGACGATGATGATTCCGAGAAGGTGATGAATTTATTTCGCGACCGGCCTCGATAATTCTGAAGATAGTTTCTTGAATCGTTTTTGGTGTAGAAATCTTTATTTAGATAAGGATAAGTTGATTCCAACGAAAAATTATTTTTGTCCGACTCAAACTTATTGCTTTTTTGAATGACTGTGTAGTCTTTGAACTCCGATATCTCCTTTTCAACCTTTTCCAGTAGAGCTTTTGCGTCAGTTAGATGTGGATTGTTTTTAATTTCTGCCTCCAAGTCCGCAATCTCTTGTAATTGTACCAGTGACAGCCTGTGTGCTGTCTCAACAGTTAGCACCATTAGATCTTGGCTACATTTCGTCTCGATGCAGCTGTATCCTTTCTTATATACCGGATCATCAATGAACACGGCCGGGATATTACGTATCTGTAATCCCGATGGGATTGTCCCTTCCCTTATATGTTGTAGTAAGAAGTGCCCATGAAGGTCCGTCCTAATTTGTTTTTTGCGTAGTCTAGTTAGTTTGTCTGATTCAGTCTGAGTTTTTGCAGTGACACTTAAGGTGGCTGATGCAAAGACTGGTGGTTCTCGCATTAAATTCTGAATATGTTCTTCACTGTAAGCGAAGGCATCTTTTTCTGCCATCGCACACTAGTACTGAGGATAACAATGACTAAAACATACAATGACGTGTTAGACAAATAATGACAAGACAATTTCACACAACCGTCCGGTACACGTACAGCACATGTATTTAACAACAGAAGTTGCTTAAACCTGGTGGTCCCTTTTTAACCACTTGCACAACCTCGCGGGCCTCTGCCCGCTCCTAAAGCTACAAACCAAAACTGGGTCCTGGCTCAAAAAGCTCAGCTGGACTGAGCCCAATTAACAGAAAAAACAGAACATACTGTCCAGGCTGAGGATCACTACAACCAATCCCTTTTTATAATTCCTATCATGAGAAGTAAAACATGAAAGGAGGGCTTTATGAATTTCCTTTTGCTTAGAAGAACATTTATTGTTTATTTCTCATTTTTCTCTTTTTGTGCGTTCAACAATTGTTCATTGCACATTCACATTTTACAAAAAACATCATGGTATATATACAAATGTATTAAACAACACTACACAATAGTCTTGATCCCCTGTGTAGAGGTTTCAAACTACATTCATTCATCAAACATTCATGGCCGATTCATTCATACACACACTCGACATACACTGAACAAAGCGGTCCTAATGACACCTCTCCTTTTGGAAAGAATTCACTAACATACTCTATATATGTCATAATACTTTTTCTTTTTTTATACAATGAAAATCCAAAAGAACGTTTTTAGTAGAAGCCTCTCAAATGGGTGCAAAAAGGACCAATCTGGTCGACGCGTTTCGAACCTCTATCTTTTGAGGTTCTCTTCAGGACCAACCAATTTCTGTAACAAAAAAACAACAAACCCTCTTTAGATAATTAGAACAACTCAGGACCTCTAGAGAACCATCAACGACTGAGCTCACCCACCTTAGAAAAGTGCGTAAATGAGGAACCTTAACTATCCGTGACTCATCCAGCTCGCCCTGGGGCTGTGAAAAACAAATAGAACCCACTTATATCATCATTCTTTCTTTTAAAAACGTTTACAAGACAAATATTGAAACAACTGTAAGCGTCCATTTGTCTCACCCTTTGAAGTGAATCTGTTATCGTGATGGGACAGCCGAGTCCTACAAGAGATTATAGACTTGTGTCAGCCGGAGTATAACTGGGTCCCCCCGATCTCTTACTCTTGTAATGAATACAATATTGGCTTACCCAATTGTGAGACGGCTGTCTCCTTAGCCGGCTACCTTGGAGGACGAACTTCTTTTCTACCTAAGTGCGAAATGAACACTATTTGGTATCCTCTTTACGATCTAAATGGACTGCGCAAAAATAACACCAAGTCAAACCAGAAGCGGGCGCTTACCTATGTAAGTTTGCGTAATCGTGTCACGTTGAAATCCCGTGCCGACATCTAAAACAAAAAGGCGTAAGATATCGCCATTAGTTGTGCTCGGCTAGTAATATCCATGGTGTCTACGGAGCTGTCAAAAGAATGTAAAAACCGCTCACCGAGATAACTTCACTCCTCCAGCGTTTCACGGCTCCGTTAGTCTGTCAGTGATGCTTCAGGAAGCACTGAGGCGTGTAACGGCTGATTCCTCCCGGGTCATAAACTGCCGATGGCTCATGGGAGTTGTAGTCTAATATGCCGATAGTTCAGAGCGGGGTGGGATATCGGGTTTCTTGATGGACGGCTGATTTGCCAACTTTCTTAAACAGTACCTCTATGGCATGACACCATCATTAGTTCGGAAAAAGGAAAAAAGGCACGCGTGATGCGGAAGAGCCTGTTAGACTTCGGTAGTACAGTTGAACAAGTGGTCACATGGCATAAAAGGAAGACCTCAAATAAGGGCATCAAAATGTTGTAAATTACACGGTCTATAACATTGGTCTAAATATCTCCGCTATCTCATTTAAACCATTGGTTGCCGTATTGAATTTCATAATGAGTAATGCTTCGGGCTGACTCAAATGGCCCTCCAAATCCCCCCCACGGGGGTCTCTCTCGATTTTAGACAGCACTGTCCATTTAAAGTCTTCCTCCCTGTGTGTTTTTGTAACCCAGTGGCTAACTAGTGGAGCATTTTCCACTCGTCGTCGAATCCTCGACTTGTGCTGGGTGATGCGCTGCCGTACCTCCTGGGTGGTCTTTCCGATGTAAAGCTTTGGACATGGGCAAGTTACTGCATAAACAACATTCCTAGTTTTACAGTTTGTAAATGCCTTATGCTTCCAATGGATATTGTTGAACATGAAGGTATCTCCTTCAATGGTTTGATCACAGCATGTACAGGTACCACATTTGTGGTGCCCAACAATTGGTGGTAGATCTAGCATACTTCTCAGAGTCGGGGTCTGCTGTTTCGGTAAAGCCGCTCTCACAATATAATTGGCTATACTTTTCTCTTTTTTATATGCAAAAAGAGGAGGAATAGAAAATTCCTCATGGAGATCTTTGATCAAATGCCAATTAGTGAGGATCAGTTTTGGAAGTTGATGTGTGTTAGGGCAAAAGGTGGTGACACAAACTGGTCTATTGGCCATTTTCTTTGTTTTTTGCTCCAACAGTGTATCCCTTGGTGTCCACCATGCTCTCTTAAGGGAATGTTTCAGTAACTTTTTCGGATATCCCCTCGCCAATAAGCGATCTTTCAGTTTGTTCGCATGAGCAAAGTATTCCTCTTTATTTGAACAGTTCCTGCGAATCCGCAGGAACTGGCCGTACGGCAAATTCTGTCTAGAGACTTCGAGGGTGGGTGCTGGTGTAATGGAGCGCCTTGTTCCTATCAGTCGATTTTCTAAAAAGTGTGGTCTCTAGATGTCCTTCCGATGCCTCCACTTTTACATCCAAAAATGTGATTGATTCGTTTGATGACGAACAACTGAACTTAATGTCATTAGACCGTCCGTTAAGCCATCCTACGAACTCATCCAGTGATTGTTGTGTGCCTGACCAGATTAAAAAGATGTCATCAATGTATCGCATGTAACTAGAAATGTTTGCAGAGTACGGGTTGTTGTTATATATGAAATTATTTTCAAATAGGCCCATATATAACACCGCTAGTTCTGGGGCGAAGGGACACCCCATAGCCACGCCTTTTGTTTGGAAGAAGAACTGTGAGTCGAATGTAAAATAGTTCTTGGACAATGAAAATTTGGCAAGTGCCAAGATGAATTCCATGGGTACTTGGACCGGCTGTTCTCTTTTGCCCAAGAACCACTCTAAGGTCTCTAATGCTTGGTCCTGGGGAATTTGGGTATAAAGTGATACTACGTCCAGTGTGACCATCAGTTGTCTTGTGTTGTCAAATCGGACGGGTGCTATTCTGTTTAGGAAGGCTGTGGTATCTTTAAGGTGGGCCGGAATTTCACCAATGAAAGGTTTCAGGAAGAAGTCAATATATTGAGCCACTGGCTCAATAAGTGACTCACAACCTGACACAATCGGTCGGCCTGGGGGGTCAAGTTCGCTTTTATGTAATTTGGGCAGAACATAGAAAACAGGTGTTCTAGGGTTCTTATTCTGTAAAAAAATTCGTTCTTTTGGACCAACAAAACCTTGTGTGAACCCTTCTTCGATGATTTGGAATAGTTGGTTTTGTAATTCCTTTGTTGGGTCCTTGGGAATTTTTCGATAGCAATCAACATCCTCTAACTGGCGTAACACCTCTTTCTTGTATTTATTCACATCCCAAATCACAATTGCACCCCCTTTATCCGCCTGTTTGACCACTACCGATCTGTCATTCTTGAGGTCCATCAAAGCATCTTTCTCTTGTTTGGCTAAGTTGTACTTAACGTAGCCTCTTTTGCCTTCCATTGCCTGTATCCCAGATAGAACGGTTCTTTCAAAGGTACTGATTTCTTTAGGTATTTTGGGGCCTGAAGGGCAGAAAGAAGATTTTCTCCTCAGTCCTGTTAACTCTGTTGTGGCAACTTAAGTGGAGTCCGAAAAAAACGTTTGTAGACGAATTTTGCGGCAAAACTCCATTGTTTCCAACTTCATTTTCACAAAGTCTGTTGGTCTAGATGGAACAAAGCTTAATCCTTTCTCGAGTATTGACATTTCAGCTTCTGTTAGAATTTTATCAGACAGGTTGAATATCGGCGAAGAAACTAGCTCCTGTAGTACTGACGACGTGTCCTCATTTCCCATGGTTGGGAATATCGTAAGCGTCCTCTGCCTTGCCGTTGGCCTCGGGCTAAAAAATGTACCCCTTGGTTTGATATTTGTGGATCCTGATTTTGTTGATTTAGCCTTGGATTTTGTTTTGCCCTGGTGTTGGCGTCCGTTTCCTCACCAGAGGACGATGATGATTCCGAGAAGGTGATGAATTTATTTCACGACCGGCCTCGATAATTCTGAAGATAGTTTCTTGAATCGTTTTTGGTGTAGAAATCTTTATTTAGATAAGGATAAGTTGATTCCAACGAAAAATTATTTTTGTCCGACTCAAACTTATTGCTTTTTTGAATGACTGTGTAGTCTTTGAACTCCGATATCTCCTTTTCAACCCTTTCCAGTAGAGCTTTTGCGTCAGTTAGATGTGGATTGTTTTTAATTTCTGCCTCCAAGTCCGCAATCTCTTGTAACTGTACCAGTGACAGCCTGTGTGCTGTCTCAACAGTTAGCACCATTAGATCCCGGCTACATTTCGTCTCGATGCAGCTGTATCCTTTCTTATATACCGGATCATCAATGAACACGGCCGGGATATTACGTATCTGTAATCCCGATGGGATTGTCCCTTCCCTTAAATGTTGTAGTAAGAAGTGCCCATGAAGGTCCGTCCTAATTTGTTTTTTGCGTAGTCTAGTTAGTTTGTCTGATTCATTCTGAGTTTTTGCAGTGACACTTAAGGTGGCTGATGCAAAGACTGGTGGTTCTCGCATTAAATTCTGAATATGTTCTTCACTGTAAGCGAAGGCATCTTTTTCTGCCATCGCACACTAGTACTGAGGATAACAATGACTAAAACATACAATGACGTGTTAGACAAATAATGACAAGACAATTTCACACAACCGTCCGGTACACGCACAGCACATGTTTTTAACAACAGAAGTTGCTTAAACCTGGTGGTCCCTTTTTAACCACTAGCACAACCTCGCGGGCCTCTGCCCGCTCCTAAAGCTACAAACCAAAACTGGGTCCTGGCTCAAAAAGCTCAGCTGGACTGAGCCCAATTAACAGAAAAAACAGAACATACTGTCCAGGCTGAGGATCACTACAACCAATCCCTTTTTATAATTCCTATCATGAGAAGTAAAACATGAAAGGAGGGCTTTATGAATTTCCTTTTGCTTAGAAGAACATTTATTGTTTATTTCTCATTTTTCTCTTTTTGTGCGTTCAACAATTGTTCATTCCACATTCACATTTTACAAAAAACATCATGGTATATATACAAATGTATTAAACAACACTACACGATAGTCTTGATCCCCTGTGTAGAGGTTTCAAACTACATTCATTCATCAAACATTCATGGCCGATTCATTCATAAACACACTCGACATACACTGAACAAAGCGGTCCTAATGACACCTCTCCTTTTGGAAAAAATTCACTAACATACTCTATATATGTCATAATACTTTTTCTTTTTTTATACAATGAAAATCCAAAAGAACGTTTTTAGTAGAAGCCTCTCAAATGGGTGCAAAAAGGACCAATCTGGTCGACGCGTTTCTAACCTCTATCTTTTGAGGTTCTCTTCAGGACCAACCAATTTCTGTAACAAAAAAACAACAAACCCTCTTTAGATAATTAGAACAACTCAGGACCTCTAGAGAACCATCAACGACTGAGCTCACCCACCTTAGAAAAGTGCGTAAATGAGGAACCTTAACTATCCGTGACTCATCCAGCTCGCGCTGGGGCTGTGAAAAACAAATAGAACCCACTTATATCATCATTCTTTCTGTTAAAAACGTTTACAAGACAAACATAGAAACAACTGTAAGCGTCCATTTGGCTCACCCTTTGAAGTGAATCTGTTATCGTGATGGGACAGCCGAGTCCTACAAGAGATTATAGACTTGTGTCAGCCGGAGTATAACTGGGTCCCCCCGATCTCTTACTCTTGTAATGAATACAATATTGGCTTACCCAATTGTGAGACGGCTGTCTCCTTAGCCGGCTACCTTGGAGGACGAACTTCTTTTCTACCTAAGTGCGAAATGAACACTATTTGGTATCCTCTTTACGATCTAAATGGACTGCGCAAAAATTACACCAAGTCAAACCAGAAGCGGCCGCTTACCTATGTAAGTTTGCGTAATCGTGTCACGTTGAAATCCCGTGCCGACATCTAAAACAAAAAGGCGTAAGATATCGCCATTAGTTGTGCTCGGCTAGTAATATCCATGGTGTCTACGGAGCTGTCAAAAGAATGTAAAAACCGCTCACCGAGATAACTTCACTCCTCCAGCGTTTCACGGCTCCGTTAGTCTGTCAGTGATGCTTCAGGAAGCACTGAGGCGTGTAACGGCTGATTCCTCCCGGGTCATAAACTGCCGATGGCTCATGGGAGTTGTAGTCCAATATGCCGATAGTTCAGAGCGGGGTGGGATATCGGGTTTCTTGATGGATGGCTGATTTGCCAACTTTCTTAAACAGTACCTCTATGGCATGACACCATCATTAGTTCGGAAAAAGGAAAAAAGGCACGCGTGATGCGGAAGAGCCTGTTAGACTTCGGTAGTACAGTTGAACAAGTGGTCACATGGCATAAAAGGAAGACCTCAAATAAGGGCATCAAAATGTTGTAAATTACACGGTCTATAACATTGGTCTAAATATCTCCTCTATCTCATTTAAACCATTGGTTGCCGTATTGAATTTCATAATGAGTAATGCTTCGCGCTGACTCAAATGGCCCTCCAAATCCCCCCCACGGGGGTCTCTCTCGATTTTAGACAGCACTGTCCATTTAAAGTCTTCCTCCCTGTGTGTTTTTGTAACCCAGTGGCTAACTAGTGGAGCATTTTCCACTCGTCGTCGAATCCTCGACTTGTGCTGGGTGATGCGCTGCCGTACCTCCTGGGTGGTCTTTCCGATGTAAAGCTTTGGACATTGGCAAGTTACTGCATAAACAACATTCCTAGTTTTACAGTTTGTAAATACCTTATGCTTCCAATGGATATTGTTGAACATGAAGGCATCTCCTTCAATGGTTTGATCACAGCATGTACAGGTACCACATTTGTGGTGCCCAACAATTGGTGATAGATCTAGCATACTTCTCAGAGTCGGGGTCTGCTGTTTCGGTAAAGCCGCTCTCACAATATAATTGGCTATACTTTTCTCTTTTTTATATGCAAAAAGAGGAGGAATAGAAAATTCCTCATGGAGATCTTTGATCAAATGCCAATTAGTGAGGATCAGTTTTCGAAGTTGATGTGTGTTAGGGCAAAACGTGGTGACACAAACTGGTCTATTGGCCATTTTCTTTGTTTTTTGCTCCAACAGTGTTTCCCTTGTGGATGGTTGCTGGTGTAATGGAGCGCCTTGTTCCTATCAGTCGATTTTCTAAAAAGTGTGGTCTCTAGATGTCCTTCCGATGCCTCCACTTTTACATCCAAAAATGTGATTGATTCATTTGATGACGAACAACTGAACTTAATGTCATTAGACCGTCCGTTAAGCCATCCTACGAACTCATCCAGTGATTGTTGTGTGCCTGACCAGATTAAAAAGATGTCATCAATGTATCGCATGTAACTAGAAATGTTTGCCGAGTACGGGTTGTTGTTATATATGAAATTATTTTCAAATAGGCCCATATATAACACCGCTAGTTCCGGGGCGAAGGGACACCCCATAGCCACGCCTTTTGTTTGGAAGAAGAACTGTGAGTCGAATGTAAAATAGTTCTTGGACAATGAAAATTTGGCAAGTGCCAAGATGAATTCCATGGGTACTTGGACCGGCTGTTCTCTTTTGCCCAAGAACCACTCTAAGGTCTCTAATGCTTGGTCCTGGGGAATTTGGGTATAAAGTGATACTACGTCCAGTGTGACCATCAGTTGTCTTGTGTTGTCAAATCGGACCGGGTGCTATTCTGTTTAGGAAGGCTGTGGTATCTTTAAGGTGGGCCGGAATTTCACCAATGAAAGGTTTCAGGAAGAAGTCAATATATTGAGCCACTGGCTCAATAAGTGACTCACAACCTGACACAATCGGTCGGCCTGGGGGGTCAAGTTCGCTTTTATGTAATTTGGGCAGAACATAGAAAACAGGTGTTGTAGGGTTCTTATTCTGTAAAAAAAATCGTTCTTTTGGACCAACAAAACCTTGTGTGAACCCTTCTTCGATGATTTGGAATAGTTGGTTTTGTAATTCCTTTGTTGGGTCCTTGGGAATTTTTCGATAGCAATCAACATCCTCTAACTGGCGTAACACCTCTTTCTTGTATTTATTCACATCCCAAATCACAATTGCACCCCCTTTATCCGCCTGTTTGACCACTACCGATCTGTCATTCTTGAGGTCCATCAAAGCATCTTTCTCTTGTTTGGCTAAGTTGTACTTAACGTAGCCTCTTTTGCCTTCCATTGCCTGTATCCCAGATAGAACGGTTCTTTCAAAGGTACTGATTTCTTTAGGTATTTTGGGGCCTGAAGGGCAGAAAGAAGATTTTCTCCTCAGTCCTGTTAACTCTGTTGTGGCAACTTCAGTGGAGTCCAAAAAAAACGTTTTAAGACGAATTTTGCGGCAAAACTCCATTGTTTCCAACTTCATTTTCACAAAGTCTGTTGGTCTAGATGGAACAAAGCTTAATCCTTTCTCGAGTATTGACATTTCAGCTTCTGTTAGAATTTTATCAGACAGGTTGAATATCGGCGAAGAAACTAGCTCCTGTAGTACTGACGACGTGTCCTCATTTCCCATGGTTGGGAATATCGTAAGCGTCCTCTGCCTTGCCGTTGGCCTCGGGCTAAAAAATGTACCCCTTGGTTTGATATTTGTGGATCCTGATTTTGTTGATTTAGCCTTGGATTTTGTTTTGCCCTGGTGTTGGCGTCCGTTTCCTCACCAGAGGACGATGATGATTCCGAGAAGGTGATGAATTTATTTCGCGACCGGCCTCGATAATTCTGAAGATAGTTTCTTGAATCGTTTTTGGTGTAGAAATCTTTATTTAGATAAGGATAAGTTGATTCCAACGAAAAATTCTTTTTGTCCGACTCAAACTTATTGCTTTTTTGAATGACTGTGTAGTCTTTGAACTCCGATATCTCCTTTTCAACCTTTTCCAGTAGAGCTTTTGCGTCAGTTAGATGTGGATTGTTTTTAATTTCTGCCTCCAAGTCCGCAATCTCTTGTAATTGTACCAGTGACAGCCTGTGTGCTGTCTCAACAGTTAGCACCATTAGATCCCGGCTACATTTCGTCTCGATGCAGCTGTATCCTTTCTTATATACCGGATCATCAATGAACACGGCCGGGATATTACGTATCTGTAATCCCGATGGGATTGTCCCTTCCCTTAAATGTTGTAGTAAGAAGTGCCCATGAAGGTCCGTCCTAATTTGTTTTTTGCGTAGTCTAGTTAGTTTGTCTGATTCATTCTGAGTTTTTGCAGTGACACTTAAGGTGGCTGATGCAAATTCTGGTGGTTCTCGCATTTGCCGTACGGCCAGTTCCTGCGGATTCGCAGGAACTGTTCAAATAAAGAGGAATACTTTGCTCATGCGAACAAACTGAAAGATCGCTTATTGGCGAGGGAATATCCGAAAAAGTTACTGAAACATTCCCTTAAGAGAGCATGGTGGACACCAAGGGAAACACTGTTGGAGCAAAAAACAAAGAAAATGGCCAATAGACCAGTTTGTGTCACCACGTTTTGCCCTAACACACATCAACATCGAAAACTGATCCTCACTAATTGGCATTTGATCAAAGATCTCCATGAGGAATTTTCTATTCCTCCTCTTTTTGCATATAAAAAAGAGAAAAGTATAGCCAATTATATTGTGAGAGCGGCTTTACCGAAACAGCAGACCCCGACTCTGAGAAGTATACTAGATCTACCACCAATTGTTAGGCACCACAAATGTGGTACCTGTACATGCTGTGATCAAACCATTGAAGGAGATGCCTTCATGTTCAACAATATCCATTGGAAGCATAAGGCATTTACAAACTGTAAAACTAGGAATGTTGTTTATGCAGTAACTTGCCCATGTCCAAAGCTTTACATCGGAAAGACCACCCAGGAGGTACGGCAGCGCATCACCCAGCACAAGTCGAGGATTCTACGACAAGTGGAAAATGCTCCACTAGTTAGCCACTGGGTTACAAAAACACACAGGGAGGAAGACTTTAAATGGACAGTGCTGTCTAAAATCGAGAGAGACCCCCGTGGGGGGGATTTGGAGGGCCATTTGAGTCAGCGCGAAGCATTACTCATTATGAAATTCAATACGGCAACCAATGGTTTAAATGAGATAGCGGAGATATTTAGACCAATGTTATAGACCGTGTAATTTACAACATTTTGATGCCCTTATTTGAGGTCTTCCTTTTATGCCATGTGACCACTTGTTCAACTGTACTACCGAAGTCTAACAGGCTCTTCTGCATCACGCGTGCCTTTTTTCCTTTTTCCGAACTAATGATGGTGTCATGCCATAGAGGTACTGTTTAAGAAAGTTGGCAAATCAGCCGTCCATCAAGAAACCCGATATCCCACCCCGCTCTGAACTATCGGCATATTAGACTACAACTCCCATGAGCCATCGGCAGTTTATGACCCGGGAGGAATCAGCCGTTACACGCCTCAGTGCTTCCTGAAGCATCACTGACAGACTAACGGAGCCGTGAAACGCTGGAGGAGTGAAGTTATCTCGGTGAGCGGTTTTTACATTCTTTTGACAGCTCCGTAGACACCATGGATATTACTAGCCGAGCACAACTAATGGCGATATCTTACGCCTTTTTGTTTTAGATGTCGGCACGGGATTTCAACGTGACACGATTACGCAAACTTACAGCCCGATCTCGCCCTGTCACGAGTCGCGGCTGGCTGGGGTCTCCTCGGCCCTCCCCGGACCATTCTCGTCCCTCCGCGCAGGCGGCTGCCTCGTCGGAGGTTAGGTCGGCGCCGTTCCGGCGCCGTCCCTTCTACTCCCCGGCTCCGGTCTCCTGCACCATGTGCTTTGTCGGAGGTCACCCCGGCGCCGGTCGGCGACGGTGTCCTGCCTCAGGTTGCGGACTCTTCGGCGCCGGGCCGACGTCTGGTCGTGGACTCGTCTTCAGACGCCTCCTCTTCTCCAGAGGTTTGGCGGTTGCTGGTGTCATCCTCGCCAGAGACGGGCTGCCGTGTCGTGGCTTTTTTCCCAACGTCGTCTAAAGGCGGCTCCTCGCCGTCTCCATGACCGCCGTCTTCGCCGGAGGAGCCGCAAGTCCCCCACTCTTCGGTCCCTCTTCCTTCCTTTCGGCCTTGGCCATTCCTTCCTCCGGTTGGCTTGGGGGATGGCCGCCTTAGCTTGCAGACGTCACCTAACGCGGAGCTGCTTTCCCCTCCGCGGGGCCCTACGGAGGCGGATGCGGCTTTCACCCGCACTGTTTCCACGGCTGTGGGAATTTTGTGCATGGGTGATCTAGCTACCCATTTCCCTGCAGATCATCTTCTGGAGGTTCTCCATCAGGGCTCTGGTGGTAGGGAACTGTTGCTTCCCTTTGAGGGCTCACTCCACTCTTCTCTCTTGGGGACTTGGGGCCGTCCCGCCATGGGGGACCCGGTGCCTCAGCTTCTTCTGCACTGCCAACATCCGGCACCGCGTGGTCCGTTGTGCCTTTCTCTTCACCCCTCGACCAGATGCCCCCTTTTGCAGTCTGCCTTTCCTGCTTTGCCGCTGCTGTTGTCTCCCCCTTCCGGGAGGCCCGCTAGCTGGACTCTTGGGGGCGCAATATGTTTGCCTCAACCAGTGTGGCTCTGCGGACCCTTAACACACTGTGTGTTTTGTCTAGGACCACTTCTTGCTTGTGGGACTCGGCGGAGTCCCTTATGTCTGCCGCTTCTCAGGAGGGTGCTTGTGTGGATTTGAGACATCACGTCTTGGATGGTCGGGAGCTGGTGGCGTTAATCCTTCACTCCGCTCTGGACATCTCGGAGGTGTTGGGTCGTGCCGTGGCTTCTTCGGTTGCCCTTCGTCCCCATGCCTGGCTTCGGGACAGTGTGTTCCCGGAGAATGTTCGAGAAAGGCTGGTGGACCTTCCTTTCGATGGTGTTAGTTTGTTCCATGCCCCTGCGGACTCAGCCATTCAGAGGTTCTTGGCGGGGCTTTGTCCTCCTCCCCCTCCTTCTTCTCCTCAGTAACCTGCGTGTTGCTCTGGTTCTTGGAGCTGTTCTTCCGTTGGGGCGGTTCGCCCCGGTTGTCTGGCTGAGGTTGTGGTTCTGTTGGCTGCTGGCCAGCCCTTTTTGACTGTGTGTTTTTCCTTTGGGTTTTTCTCACCATGCTGGGCCTGAGATTGGGCCTTCTGCATTCCCCTCTGGCTGCTTGATAGGCCTCCTGCGGGTTTTTTTGCCGCAGGTCTTTTTTGTTTTCCTCTGCTGCGGAAGTTTCTTCCTAAGAGGTTCCCATGTCTTGGGATCTGACATGCCCCATGTGGGGCAGGGTAGGCTGTTATATAGCCCTGGTATGTGCTGGGGAGTTGTGGGCGCCTGCGGGCTTCTGCTCTTCGTCGCCTTTTTGCTTTGAGTGTTCGTTCTGTGGTGTCCATGGCGTCTGGCGGAGCTTGCCAGTGCCGCCCTCTTGTTCCTTCTGCACTGTTGTCCCGTTTGGGGCTTTAGTGGGACTGTCATCCTGCCTTCTCCGCTGCTTCCATTGGGCCTTGCACTCGGCTTTCCCTCTTTTCCTGGTGGGGGGATGGTCCCTGATTTCTGGACCCTCTTGCGGGCGCAGTTTGCCCCTGTAGGGCGTTGGAAGATCTTTACTGGGTGACCTTGAGTTCCCCCTCTTTTCGGCTTCCGCCTGCTTCTTGCTGCCGGCGCCATCCTGTCTGGGATTGCCTTTGCTCTGCCTCTTCTCCTTTGAGTCTCTAGGCTGCTCTTCTCCTTCGGTGTCATCCTGTCTGGGATTGCCTTTGCTCTTCCTCTTCTCCTTGGAGTCTCTAGGTTGCTCTTCTCCTTCGGTGCTCCTTTCCTTGCCTTGGCCTTGAGCGGAGGTTTTGTTGCTTCACGTGGGCGAGGAGTGTTTGGCGTCTTTGCGCCTTGCCTTGTCTCCTCTGCTGAGTGGGGACTGGCTCTCTTCTTCACTTCGCTTCCCCTTGCTTGGGGGACGGGGCTCCTCGTCCTGTTTTTGGACTCGGCCCCCGGGCGGTCCTCTGTCCTGCCCCGGTGAGTGGGGTCCTCTCGCAGACCCTCCTTCACCTTGGGTATGGGTAGGCTATCTATTCTACGTGAAGGAATCTGCGGCTAGTAGTCTCTATCAGATGTACGAGTTACTTACCTTCGGTAACGATGTATCTGGTAGAGACGATTCTAGCCGTAGATTCCTTCACGGCCCGCCCTTCCTCCCCGTTCTGCGAGGGCTTGTGATTTGGTCTTTTGCACTCGCTTCCCTGTGGGTGGCTGTGTCTTCTATGAGTGCATTCTTTCCCTCTTTCTGTCAGGCTGTCCCTTTTTTCCTCCCCGTTGATCACATGGAAGGGTAGGTTTGTTGGCACTTCTGGCTCTTTGCGATCCTTGAGGTTTGGGTCTTTTGGCTGAGCCTCTGCCCTTGTTCCTGATGGGGGTTGTCATACTCTTTGATGGGGATGTCTTGGGGTTTTGTCATTCCCTGTGTGTCCCCGACTGGTTCCTCTTCCTTGTCTTTGGTTGGGGTTGTAGTCCTGTTGCCTGTTATCGTGACATTTTTACATATATCCCTCGTCTCGTGGGGGAGCTGTCTCTGTGCTGGCAGGGTTGCTGCCCTGTTCTTTATTCTTTCCCTGCCTTCGGGTACTGCAGTGCCGGGTGCTGCTCCACATGGTGTTGTTCCTCACCATTCCCTTTTGCTGCTCTTTCGCACACTGTTCCTATACTCTCACAGTTTTGTCTGCTGACTCTGCGTTGTGGCGTGGAAAAGTTCTCCGAAGAAAACTGACGTAGGCGCCCGGGGGGAGGGGGGGGGGGGACTTATGTGACCTCGCTGACGTGACGTGCGCAGACGACACCCGGGCTTAGTCGCGTGATGCTGTCCCCCCGGCGCAGGGATGCTGGGCAAAAAGTTTTCCAGATCCAGTCTCACGCCTGGGGATAATTCTACGTGAAGGAATCTGCGGCTAGAATCGTCTCAACCAGATGCATCGTTACTGAAGGTAAGTAACTCGTACATCAGGCAAAGTATAAGATAAAGCGCCTCTGGATTGGGGGGTGGGGTGCTGTGTTAGCCACAAGAATGTTTGAAATAATCTGCTCCTAACAAAGTCACAGTTGCCAATAAGAAAATATAGGGCATTACAGAGAGCAAGATATGGTTAGTTTCAACATCAGTTCGAAAATGCATAATATATCAAATGTAGGGAATTAGCTTGAGGTTCAGTCAGTGCAGCAAAAGGCCTGACATAAACTCAAACCTCAGGAAATATCAAAATTATTCTAAGTCCTAAGCATGAGACAGACTTATAAGGGTCTGCTCTCTAAGAATCAAGAGATGAATCATTGCTCACCTCCAAAAGGAGCCCTATGTTTTTAAGACAATATAGAGTGGAAAAACCACAGTCAGCATTGAGTGAACAAAATGTAGCAAGACTCAACCAACCACAATTCCGAATTAAAGAATTAAATGCAACAAAACCAAACGCCATCTCCTAAATTATTAATTATTAATCCCCTTTTTAACTAATGGCATCAGATGTGACAAATCTAGTTACATTCAAAACATTGACAGACTCATAGAATAAATAGACCTAGTAAAATACAGACAGGAAAAACCTTGAACAGTTACATTTGGAAAGAATGCTACCTCCATCGAGAACCACTTGTTAGCACAAAGGATTTCATTAGTGCACATTTTGCTACACGCGTTGAGAGAAAAAATTAAAATATGGATACACAGAAATACAAGATGGAGTCGGACCGAGTTTGGCCAATTCCAGGATAATATAGTTCCGTAGAGTGCAGCAAATTTGTTTTTATTACAAAATGTTGATGATGCTAGGCAGACATTATTTATTAATCAGGAATATCTCTCACAGTATGTGAGGATGAGGGTTTATTGGCTTATGAGTGCTGTGCGTCACTTCACATTAGGCCCGTCCATGATGAATAGTAGGATTGCCACCTTTCTCAGAAACAAATACCATTTGTTTAAGTTTAGCTATTCTGGATGGGGCTGGTAGGTGAATAAAACTTTATCTAAAATCCTCTGTTCGCTTTAATAATATAGACAACTCTCAAATACATCCCCTAATCCGCGGGAGATGGGGTCCTCAGGGCCACAGAGGGATCGAGAATGGGACCACGCACTCTCTACCCTTTGAGATGTATGTTGGGCCACAGGATTTGTTTACCAGGGACTTGATCAACTCAGGAAAGGCAAACATGTGCCCCCCCTTTCTTAAAGATGTCGTGCTGAAAAGGATGGGATCCGTGGGGCTGTCATTGGCTTGGGGAGAGGAGTCCGCTCATGCCTTACCTTCCCCAAAAACCTAATGCATGGACACCGGGGCCCTGGCCTACCCGGGGGGTCATATTTATTTTTAAAGATAGCAACTAAGTCCCCAATTACTGTAATGGCTGCAGCAGCATTTTTGATTATATTGCAGCCAGCCAATCAGAGCGCTCTCTCCCCTGGGAGCGTTACTCCTGCAGGAGCAAGATGGCCCAAGGGAAAAAATCCCCCTCGGGCAATCAGAACGCTCTATATTTTTACGTTGAGCTCACTGGACTCTCATGAGAGTTCTTCGAACCATGCATTTCAGATATACAAATATTTTTGCACCTTAATTTGTCCTAGACCTACTAAACGAATGTAGATCAAATTACAAAAGGCAAGCTTTCAGAAACAAGATCTAGCTTTCTGGCAAACTTGGTATAATTCCTTTCACCCGTTTTTGCTGAAGCCCTTTTAAAAAATCCCTATAGAAATTTGTGGCTGATTTTGTGTTTTGGGATCCACCCCTTTTAAGGCCTCTACTTGACGGATCACGACTAAACTATCCATGAAGAACTTAGGCAAAACAAAGCACTTTTTTGGGAAAGTTTTGAGAAGATGTGTCAGATGACGCACACATTATTAGTAAACAAAAAAAGGCATTTCCTATGGAAATGCCACGAAATTCGTTTTATTTATTTAATTGTTTACTTCCATTCATCCATATTCCGGTGCCCCTCCCCCGCCTGCCTCACCACCCCACGGAACTCCCTCCACGGGCCACTACTCACTCTATCTATCTATCTATCTATCTATCTATCTATCTATCTATCTATCTATCTATCTATCTATCTATCTATCTATCTATCTATCTATCTATCTATCTATCTATCTATCTATCTATCTATCTATCTATATTCACTGAAAAAAACATAGGTTTCAGGGGCGTTATAGTTAGCTGGACATTTCCCTCGTACAAAACCCTGGAAATTCCCCTGTTATAGTTAGTTCAGCTAACTATAACTCGCGCCCCCGCAATGCACTGCTGATGACATCACATATTACATCACTCATGACATGGTCAGTGACATCGATGATGACATCTCAAATGACATCACTGATGACATCACTCATGACGTCATCCAGTGACTGTGTGTTTCTGTAAAGTTTAAATATGTTTTATATATTTATAGTGAAATTCCTGTGGAAGAATGAGTGGGTGTACAAGTGTGTGAATGGATGATTTTCTAGGTGCGTAACTGACTCTATAAGTGAGTCATTAAATGTATCTTACTGCAGACTAGTGACTAAACTGTGTGAATGTCTGTATGTGTCTGTGTGTAGGTGTGTAAGTGGCTGCATGGTTTTGTAAATAGCTATATGAGTGTCTATATGGGTTATCGATTGGTTGTCTGAGTATCTGTATGGGTGGCCTGAGTGTTTGTGTGGGTAGGGTGTGTGTGACTCTATGCATAGATGTGTGAGTGGGTGATTCTATGGGTGCATGGTTTTAAGAGTGCATCTGTGATGAACTGTATGGTTGAGTGACTGTATGTATGGGTGTGTTAGGGATTGAATGTATATCTCAGTGGTACATGTGTGACTAACTACGTATGTGAAAGGCAGTAAATATGCGTGTAAGAGTATATAAGAGGGTATATGTGGAGTGTGTGATTGTGAGAGTGGCTGTATGAATGAGCGTGTGCTTGTATCAATGATTGTATAAGAGCGTAAGAATGTGGTACTATTTTTATGAGTAAGTGAACTTGAGTGTGTATAACTGCGTAGGTGTCAAGTTTCCACTGGTTTCCTCTCCTCAGGATGACGCTGAAGCTCTAAGGGGTCCACCTCCCATCTGCCCCTAGTCCGGCGGATGTGTAATACACTCGGACGAAGGGGGCAGGTGAGCGAGGGAAGGAAGGATAGGAACGGCTGGGAGGTAGATCTGAAAGACAGACAGACACACAATGAGTGATGGCCTTCTCTACCCTTTTCCCCTGGTTCCCTTTTGTGTAACAGCCCTCTTACCGGACGTCTCCGCCCGCCTGGATGTTGGGAGTTCGTGGAGGGTCCTCTACACTTATCTTCCAGGCACTGGAACAGGAGGAGAGGGTTGAAACGTCTAGGTATCACCTAGGGTTCTTGAACGCTTCTTCTCTTCCTTTCCGAACGGATGGGAGTCTCCAGAACCGTTACGTCACGGAACTGTGCAATCCCGGCAGAGTCGTTCCGTCCCTAGGAAGGGGGGTGATGGTCTGGTCGGGTGTCGGCGCTGCAACTCTAGGCTCCCCAGAACATCGAGCCGAGGAGCGCGATGCTCAGGGAGAGAGGGGGCCCGGAATCCTTGGGCGATACCTGCGGCATTGCGCTGCTACTCTATGCTCCAGGAGGAGCCGGGAGCAGAGGAGCGAAACCCCAGGCGATGAAGCCCGGAAATCCGTGGGCGATACCTGCGGTGTTGCGCTGCGACTCTATGCTCCAGGAGGAGCCGGGAGCAGAGGAGCGAAACCCCAGGCGATTAAGCCCGGAAATCCGTGGACGATACCTGCGGCATTGCGCTGCGACTCTAGACTCCAGGAGGAGCCGGGAGCCGAGGAGCGAAACCCCAGGCGATGATGCCCGGAAATCCGTGGGCGATGTCTGACTTAGCGCTCTCACTCAATGTCTGGGTCAGAGCTTGAGCCGAGGAGCAAAGGTTGATCAGCTACCTGCGAGGACTACTCACCGGGTGCTGGGCAAGGAACACGGAGTTTGAGAGGCGTTGCTGGAGACTCTCGGGGTACGTAGTTCTCGCCACCGAGAACCGTCAGCTCGTACCTACGAAAACGGAAGGCTTCTGAGAATAATCGGCGCCGCCTTCCCGGGATTGGCCGCTTTTCAGCATTTCCGGCAGCGTGATCTGTCACGTGGGACGGGTACTACCGGGAGTTCTGGGAGATGCAGTTCTCGTTCTCGCCGTGCGGCTCGGCCATTGTCCAGGGGTAGGGAAGACGTGGCACTCAGCACCTCCCGAGCGCGGATCATGACAGCACATCCCCTCTCACCCCTCACGGGGTGCTGAGAGCGGGACCAGGTTTACCCGGACACCGGCGATGAAACGCCGCCACCAGGCGAGCCGCATGGATGGACGAGGCGGGCTCCCAGGAGTTCTCCTCCGGACCGTACCCCTTCCAAGCCAGGAGATACCAGAGGTTGCCTCGAACCTTTTTGGAGTCCAGCACGCGTTGCACCACGTACTCGCGTTCATGATGAACCCATACGGGAGCGGGGAGCTTCCGCACGGGGCTGAGTGATGGTTTGAGCAATGAGACATGGAAGACCGGGTGAATGCGTAAGTGGGCCGGGAGTTTCAACTGAACCGATACAGGGTTAACGTGTTTCACCACGGGATAGGGACCTATGAACTTCGGATTAAAGACGTTGGGCCGTTTGAATCTAATGTTCTTCGTGGACAGCCATACTCTATCCCCCTTGTGGTACACTGGATTGGGCCTGCGATGTCTGTCGGCTTGGAGTTTGTATCTGGTCTTGGCCATTCGCAGGTTCTCTCGGGCCTTAGTGAGGGTTAAGCGAATTGCGGAAAGTCTGTCCTGCACCTCTGGAACGCTGAGATCAGTGTGAGGGAGTTGGAATGGGGTGAAACGTGGATGGTACCCAGAGGAAAGAAAGAAGGGGGTATGTTGCGTGGATGTATGAACGGAGTCATTATAGGCTATCTCGGCCACCCACAACCAGTCCACCCAGGCGTTCGATGCCTTGTCCACATAACACCGGAGATATTGTTTCAGAGTCTGGTTGAGCCTCTCGGTCTGTCCGTCTGTCTGTGGATGGAAGCTTGTGGACAAGGATGATTGAATGCCCAGTTCGGCACACCAGACCTTCCAAAACCGCGCCATGAACTGCGACCCTCTGTCCGACACTATGCCGCGAGGAAGGCCATGGAGCCGTACCACGTTCACCAACAGGAGCCTCGCCAGTGCCCCTGCTGTAGGTATTTGTTTACATGGCAGAAAGTGTCCCATTTTGGTAAGGTAGTCTATCACCACCACTATGGCGATACAGTTCTGGTCTTTGGGCAATCCAACGATGAAGTCCACCGAGATTCTTTCCCACGGCGTCTGGGGGGTAGGAAGTGGACGCAAGAGGCCTTGTGGTTTGCGATGATCCGACTTCATTTGTGAGCAGACGTCACAGCGTTTTACCCATAGCAAAATGTCAGGTCTCACTGACGGCCACCAGAACTGTCTCAGAACTTTCTCAAGGGTTTTTGTTCCTCCCATATGCCCGGCACAGGGTAGTTCATGGCACCACTGGAAAACAAGCTTCCGTAGAGGGAGCGTGGGGATTAGCAGTCTGGAGCCACTCATGGGGACGCCATGTCGCAGGCGCCATTCCTTGTGTCCTTTTAACCAGGAGATCCAAGAGAACGTAGCGACTCCGCGCTTCACTGCGCTCAGAAAGGTGTCGGTTGTCATCCCTCTGACCACTTGACTCGGGGACAGAATAGCCCTTTTGGGTTCCACGGCCTGGATGTTGGTCGTCTCTTGTCGGGAGAGGGCATCGGCCTTTTGGTTTTGTGAGCCAGGCTGGTAGGTGACTAGAAAGTGGTATTCAGCGAAGAATAACATCCATCTGCGTTGCCGTGGAGAGAGATGTCGAGCCGATCGCAGGAACTGGAGGTTCCTGTGGTCTGTGAAAACAGTGATTTGATGCTGAGCTCCCATCAGCCAGTGTCGCCATTCCACAAACGCCTCCCGGATCGCAAGAAGTTCTTTCTCGGACACAGAGTAATTGTGTTCGGCGGGGTTCAGCTTCCGGGACATGTAGGCCACGGGATGGAGGTAGCCGGTGTCTGGATGGCGTTGGGACAGGACCGCTCCCACGGCGACGTCAGATGCATCCGCCTCCACTATGAAGGGGAGCTCGGGCCGTGCGTGTCTCAGGATGGGAGCGGACGTGAAGGCCGTCTTGAGCTGTTCGAACGATCTTTGTGCGTCGGGTGACCAGTGGAACGCCACGTTCTTTCGCGTCAGCCTGGTGAGGGGCGAAACCAGGTGAGAGAAGTGGTGAATGAACCGGCGGTAAAAATTCGCAAAGCCGAGGAAGCTTTGGACGTCCTTGACCGACCGTGGCTGGGGCCATCGTTCCACCGCCTGCACCTTTCGGATGGACATGACCTGTCCGGTGGGGGTCAGGTGAACTCCGAGGAATTCCACGGTTGTAACATGAAACTCACATTTGGTGAGTTTACAAAAGAGGCGGTGTGTTTTCAATGCTTGCAGCACGAGCCCCACATGGACGACGTGTTCTTCCTGAGTAGCTGAAAATATCAGGATGTCGTCAATGTACACCACGACAAACCTATCCAGAAAGTCTCGTAGTGTCATGCCCCGCAGTCATGCCTGGAGATGCGGAGGGTACTTAAGGAGAACCGATCGTTTCTAACGCTGCTTAGCGTTCTAGCTGATAGCCCGTTTCCGTCCTTTGGTGTAGTGCCTGACTTCCTGTTTAGGCGTGTTTCCTGTTTCCGGTTTTCTGGCGCCGTGTATCGAACAGTACGAGTGAAATTGCTGTTCCTTGTGTGGCGTGGTGTTTGGAGTTGCAGTATTTACTGGGGCTGCAACGGTAGACGAGCGCTGGACCGCTTGCTAGCAGAAGTCGTCTACATACCTGAAGCCTCCGTTTCCAAGTAAGGCCTCGGTGTCTGTAGCTTGGTGTTACCGATGGGGCTGTTCTCTATGCAGCTCACTGTTGTGGACTTATTGAGTTAAACACTGGGCTCAGTGTTTAGGTATCGTGCGTTTATTTTAAAACCTGCACTTAAGGAGCCTCTCTGACTGTTTTGGGACAGAGGGATATTATTTTCGGAGATTGCTTCAGTTCCGTTTATGTTTCATACACCACTATTAGGTGGGAGTAACTGGCGTGGACCATTGAGTTCTGTCTTAGGTTACAGAAGTACTTCTCCAACAGACACGGTAAACTTTAGTCATCACACGGGATTAAGTGGGGGGTTATTTATGTTTATCTCTTACGTTCTTTCACCCTCATGTTCCCTGCAGCTCTTCGGTGAAATATTCACCTCAGAAGATTATTAGAAAGACGAAGAAGTTAGCGTTCCGCCTGCTCCTACTAGCTTGGAGATAAGGGGTAAGCTAGACAACTGCAGTTAGATAATTATTATCTTAGAGGGATTGTTGGTGGTAACACTTGTATATTCATATAGGGTTCCTAGCATCTGAAACAAGATAGCGTGCTGAGAGTTCCCCGAAACAAGATTGGTAGGTTTCTTTCCACTCGCACAAGGTTATACAAGTGAGATCAGTAGTAGATAATGCACATTAACTAAGCCTTTTTGTTTTACAGCTGTGAAGTCTTGCCTGTTGCCCAGACGTAGTCCACTACCCGACCTGCCTTTTTCCCCGCCTATCCTTGTTTTGTTTCCCTGTTTTCCCTAGCGATCCTCCTAGCTCTAGAGTTTGATAGAGCAGGAGGGACGTGGGGGACGACTGAGGACTTCTCTTCAGGATTCCTGGCGCTCCTGCGGAACAGAACCATTGATCATTACAGAACGCTAAGCCTAATAGAAGGTTCTGCCCGAGCGTCATGGACCTGGGAGCAGTCACACTGGCCGATTTGGCTGGCATGTTAGGTAATTTGCAAGTAGAAACACAAGCATTGTCGGCCAGACTTGACTCTCTTCAGAACAGGCATGAGTCAGGGGCCACAGGGGGGAGAGTTGAAGCAACACCCTCCGTTATCCATGTCACTACCCCTACCTCCATCCCTTTAGCCCCCCCAGAGAGGTTCTCGGGTGATGCTTCCAGGTGCGGGGCTTTTCTTAGTCACTGCCAATTACATTTTTCATGTAAGGCCTCTTGCTTTCCCACAGATCAAGCCCGTGTAGCCTTTCTGGTGTCTTACCTCAGTGGAGCAGCCGCAGATTGGGCTATACCTTTGATAGACCGCGACGACACCCTCTTATATAATTACTCTGCCTTTAAAGGGGAATTTCGCAAATTATTCGACAAACATATGTATACACATTCGGCTGACACCAAATTGCTGGCTCTGAGACAGGGTAACCAGGAATTGGTGGCTTACATAACCTCATTTCAGAGATTAGTGGTCGAGTCCAATTGGCCAGAGGAAAAACGGAGTACTTTATTCTATAGGGGGTTGCGTGACGATTTAAAAGACGCTCTCTCTCAAATTGTGGACTTACCCTCAGCTTGTACTGAGCTAATAGATTTAGTGGTTAAGATCGAACACCGCCTCCAAGAAAGGAAACAAGAAAAGGGAAAGGGCGAACCACGATTTGTGCCTGTTAAGGAGAAGAAAGTAGAAGCTGTGAAGGGTACTGATGAAAGCGAGCCGATGCAGATAGCCATAGTGAGGGGGCCGCTGTCATCGGAGGAGAGGCAAAGGAAAAGAGCCAATCGGGTCTGTTTATATTGTGGAAAGGCTGGTCATTTCTTAAGGACATGCCCAGTCAAACCTAATGCATTAAAGAGCTCGGGAAACTAGTGAGCCTGGGTTTCGTGGAGACGGGAATCCTGGGCAGTTCTGGTCTAACTGTCTCCTCTTCTGAACACAACATTAAACCTATCCCTCACCTCTATGTATCAACTTATCTCACTGTAGAAAACCTTGGCATCCATGTATCCGTCATGATTGATTCAGGGGCTTCTGGGAATTTCATGGATGAGGAGTGGGCAAGGAGTAACCTGATTCCCTGTGTCGTGAAAGACGTTTCCACCAAGGTCTTTACGATAGATGGGAGCTCTCTCGTCTCGGGGCCAGTGACTCATAAGACAGTTAGTCTCCATATGCACATACAACCTGATCATCAAGAGGTCATTGAATTTGATTTAATTCGGTCGCCGCAAATACCTGTTCTCTTAGGCATCCCTTGGTTACATACACATAACCCTATCATCGACTGGCAGAAAGCAACGCTTACGTTTCGTCCAAGTACACACTGTGAGTCTCAAGTAGCAGTGGTCCAACATATGCTTGATGTAGAAGTAAACGAACCTGTACCTGAATTACCTGCCTGTTATAACGACTTGTACACAGTTTTTGATCCCAAGGAAGCAGAAGTCCTTCCCCCGCATAGGGTATATGACTGTCGAATAGACCTAGAGACAGGAGCCAGAATTCCGTGCAGTAGGGTCTATGCCCTTACTGAGAAAGAGAACACATACCTCAGGGAATATTTGGATACTATGTTAGAGAAGGGATTTATTAGACCTTCTAGATCTCCTGCCTCTTCGGCTTTGTTTTTTATCCCTAAGCGTGAAGGAGGTCTTCGGTGTTGTATTGACTATAGGAGACTGAATAACATCACCATTAAGAATCGTTATCCCTTGCCTCTGATTGCCTCCCTCCTTGACAGAATACGCAACGCCAGGTTTTTCACTAAACTAGACCTGCGGGGCGCCTACCATTTGGTACGTGTCAAGGAGGGAGACGAGTGGAAGACTGCCTTCTGCACGAAATACGGGTTATTTGAGTACTTAGTAATGCCCTTGGGCTCTGTAACGCTCAGGCTGCGTTTCAATTCTTCATCAATGAGGTGCTCTGGGATATGCTAGACGTCCATGTCATCGCTTATATTGATGATTTATTGATCTATTCCTCTACTTTGTCTGAACACTTAGGACATGTCCGAAAGGTGTTGGAACGTTTGCGTGATAACAACCTGTACTGCAAATTGGAGAAATGCACTTTCCATACGCAAGAAGTGCCTTTTTTAGGATTTATTGTTACACCCCAAGGACTCCGCATGGACCCTGTCAAGGTCAAGGCTGTCCTCTCTTGGCCGGCACCTAGTTCGGTCAAAGAGCTACAAAGTTTTCTAGGTTTTGCCAATTTTTACAGGCGTTTTGTTCAGAATTTCTCTGAATTGGCACATCCTATTACTGCACTCTTGCGAAAGGGGATTCCGTATGTGTGGTCGGCAGAAGCAGAAACTTCATTTCAGCGCTTGAAAAAGGCCTTCACATGCGCGCCTGTTTTACGACATCCTGACCCAGCATTGTCCTTCGTGGTGGAGGCGGACGCCTCTCAAGTGGCAGTGGGAGGGGTTCTGAGTCAAACAGATCCTGAGAGTGGCGAGTGTCACCCCGTAGCTTATTTCTCTTATAAGTTCACTCAGGCAGAATACAACTATGCTGTGGGTGATAAGGAATTACTGGCGATAAAGAAGGTATTTGAGGAGTGGAGACAATATCTACTAGGAGCCAGGTTTCCTGTTGTCGTATATACAGACCATCGCAACCTTCAATACCTTAAAACAGCCAAGGCACTGTCCATGAGACAACTCCGTTGGTCTCAATTCTTTTGTGAATATGAATTCACTATACAATTTCGTCCTGGAACTAGAAACGACAAGGCAGACGCCCTATCCCGGTTGGGGTTTCAACAACTAGAGGACCTGGTTGATACCCCCTCTATCATTCCCAGTAAGTACATCATAGGAGGAGTGATCACCGAAGACGAATTTCAGGACCACATTAGAGAGGGTCAACTCACGGCGAACATGCATGCCATCGTAGGGTCACAAGAGACACAAACTGTGGATGGGTGTGTTTGCGTTCAGGGAGGAGTAGTATTACCTACATCAGATTTGCAAGCCCAGGTACTGGAATGGTATCATTCACATCCCCTGTCAGGGCATCCCGGAATAAAGAAGACTACCAAGGCCATACGTGAAAAGTTTTGGTGGCCTACTATGCTGAAAGATATAGAGCAATACGTGAAGACATGTCATGTCTGTGCCCTATCCAAGATTTCCCATCAGAATCCCGTGGGTCTCCTCCTACCCCTTGCCTCTCCTCCGGGCCCCTGGCATACGGTCTCCCTAGATTTTATAGTAGAACTGCCAGAAACCAAAAGAAAGAATAACACTTTGCTTGTAGTGGTGGATCATTTCACGAAGACTGCACACTTCATCCCTTTGTCTGGGCTGCCCAAAGCCTCAGGATTGGCCTCCATTTTCTTACAACAGATTGTCCGCCTCCATGGATTGCCTTCGGTTCTGATTTCAGATAGGGGGGCTCAATTTGTATCTCGGTTTTGGAAGTACTTATGTGCTATGCTGCAGATCGATGTTCGACTGTCTTCTAGTCATCATCCGCAGTCAGACGGCCAGACCGAGAGAGTTAATCAGTGCTTTGAGCAATATGTAAGAAATCAGGCTCTACACTCCTTGGCAGAATGGGATGAGTGGGTATGGGTGGCAGAAATCTCATATAACAACAGTCCACATACGTCCACCAACATGACACCTTTTTTTTGTTCCCATGGTTTTCATCCGAAGCTGTTACCTGTGGGGGTCCCTATAGACAGCCCTACTCCTGCTGCCAATGATCTGGTACTGAAGCTACAGGACCTACACAAAAAGACGTTAGAAGAGCTAGACGTGGCTAAGGCAAAATATAAGGAGGGGGCTGATTTACACAGGAGGTTAGAACCCATCTATAATCCGGGGGATAAGGTGTGGCTTTCCACGAAACACATAACACTCACTGGTCCTCGCAAGTTTAATCCCAGATACATCGGTCCATACGCAGTAATCAAGGTGGTTAATCCAGTGGCGGTGAAGCTTGAGTTGCCTGCTTCGTTTAGAATTCATCCTGTCTTCCATGTATCATTGATAAAACCGGTTGAGCCTGGCACGAGACTCCCTAGGACACCCGCTCCTGTCACTGTTTCCGATACGGAAGAATATGAAGTTGAGGACATTGTAGACTCTCGCACCTGGGGTAGATCTCTCCAATATCTGTTGCATTGGAAAGGGTATGAGGTGGAGGATCGCACATGGGAGTACGCTCGTGATGTGCATGCTCCCCGGTTGGTACGGAGGTTCCATCACCGGTACCCTGACAAACCCCAGCCTAGGGGAGAGTTTCTTAGGGGGAGTGTGCTGTCATGCCCCGCGGTCATGCCTGGAGATGCGGAGGGTACTTAAGGAGAACCGATCGTTTCTAACGCTGCTTAGCGTTCTAGCTGATAGCCCGTTTCCGTCCTTTGGTGTAGTGCCTGACTTCCTGTTTAGGCGTGTTTCCTGTTTCCGGTTTTCTGGCACCGTGTATCGAACAGTACGAGTGGACTTGCTGTTCCTTGTGTGGCGTGGTGTTTGGAGTTGCAGTATTTACTGGGGCTGCAACGGTAGACGAGCGCTGGTCCGCTTGCTAGCAGAAGTCGTCAACATACCTGAAGCCTCCGTTTCCAAGTAAGGCCTCGGTGTCTGTAGCTTGGTGTTACCGATGGGGCTGTTCTCTATGCAGCTCACTGTTGTGGACTTATTGAGTTAAACACTGGGCTCAGTGTTTAGGTATCGTGCGTTTATTTTAAAACCTGCAGTTAAGGAGCCTCTCTGACTGTTTTGAGACAGAGGGATATTATTTTCGGAGATTGCTTCAGTTCCGTTTATGTTTCATACACCACTATTAGGTGGGAGTAACTGGCGTGGACCATTGAGTTCTGTCTTAGGTTACAGCAGTACTTCTCCAACAGACACGGTAAACTCTAGTCATCACACGGGATTAAGTGGGGGGTTATTTATATTTATCTCTTACGTTCTTTCACCCTCATGTTCCCTGCAGCTCTTCGGTGAAATATTCACCTCAGAAGATTATTAGAAAGACGAAGAAGTTAGCGTTCCGCCTGCTCCTACTAGCTTGGAGATAAGGGGTAAGCTAGACAACTGCAGTTAGATAATTATTATCTTAGAGGGATTGTTGGTGGTAACACTTGTATATTCATATAGGGTTCCTAGCATCTGAAACAAGATAGCGTGCTGAGAGTTCCCCGAAACAAGATAGCGTGGTAGGTTTCTTTCCACTCTCACAAGGTTATACAAGTGAGATCAGTAGTAGATAATGCACATTAACTAAGCCTTTTTGTTTTACAGCTGTGAAGTCTTGCCTGTTGCCCAGACGTAGTCCACTACCCGACCTGCCTTTTTCCCCGCCTATCCTTGTTTTGTTTCCCTGTTTTCCCTAGCGATCCTCCTAGCTCTAGAGTTTGATAGAGCAGGAGGGACGTGGGGGACGACTGAGGACTTCTCTTCAGGATTCCTGGCGCTCCTGCTGAACAGAACCATTGATCATTACACGTAGCACCTCATTGAGGAAGAACTGGAAGGCTGCCGGGGCGTTGCAAAGCCCAAAGGGCATCACTAGATACTCGAAGAGTCCAAATCGTGTTTTGAAGGCGGTTTTCCACTCATCGCCTTCTCTCATTCTCACCAAATGGTACGCCCCTCAGAGGTCCAACTTGGTGTAGATTCGTGCCTCGTGTA
The DNA here is from genome assembly GCF_964204655.1 of Triturus cristatus. Classification (NCBI taxonomy): domain Eukaryota; kingdom Metazoa; phylum Chordata; class Amphibia; order Caudata; family Salamandridae; genus Triturus; species Triturus cristatus. The sequence continues at coordinate 818,918,378 of NC_140584.1, forward strand.
CTTGCTCCAACAGTACCGGAATCAGTGGTAAGGGGTATCTATTCTTGATCGCCAGAGCGTTAAGGGCGCGGTAGTCAATGCAACATCGCAGCTCGCCATTGGCCTTTGGGATGAAGAAGAGTGCGACGCTGCGGGTGACCGTGAGGGACGTATGAATCCCAACCTTAGGTAGGTGTCCAGATACTCCTTAAGATGAATTGTTTCCGGACCGGTGAGAGCGTATATCCTGCCACATGGGACAACCGCGCCTGGCACTAAATCGATGCGGCAGTCGTACTCCCGGTGCGGGGGCAGCTCTTCCGCCATTCGCACGTTGAACACCTCTTTATAGGGCAGGTACCAGGTTGGGAGCGTCACATCCTTCTCGGCTGCAGTGGCCACATGTTGAGCGGTGGTTCTGACTGTGACCGGGTGAGGGTTAGAGCTAACGCACCGGAGTCGGCATGAGGCGGATCGGAACGAGATGGTATTGGTGGACCATTCAATAGTAGGTTCGTGTTTTCTTAACCAAGGTAAACCCAGGATGAGGTTGCATCGGGGAGCTTGTATGATGTTCAACTGCAGCCACTCACCATGGTCCCCTCCTATGGTTATCCAGAGATACGGGGTAACGTATCGTATGGGCCCCGACTCCAGTTCCTTCCCGTCGACGGCGAAAACGAGTTCGGGCTGTTCCTTTGGTGTCAACCGGATCCCGAGTCTTTCCGCTTCCTGCTTGTCCAGGAAGCATCCCGTAGCCCCGGAGTCTATCATGGCTCTTATGGTTTGAGTTTGTTGGTTTATCACTGCTTCCAGCGAAATGAAGAAGTGATCGGGTTCTCGAGAGTTGTCGGATTCCATTGAAGGGATGGAGTGTTGGCTTGAAGGCTTCCCTTCCTGAACCTTCAAGCTCTGAAGTTTCCCGCGGTTCCTTCTTCTGTGGCCATAGCAGTCTGTCCGGTGCGTGGTCTGCTCGTCTTGGGTCTCACCGGACATTCTCGAAGATAGTGCCCCTTTTTCCCACAGTATAAACAGAGGCCCTGTTTGCGGCGGTAATCACGTTCGCTCAGGGTCAGCGAGGCTCTCACCGTCCCGATTTCCATGGGGTCCGACTTGGGGGCTCGAGCGTGTTCATATGAGGACGTTGTCTTATCTCTCCGTTTCTGATCCCCTTTTCGTTCTCGGAGACGATGTTCCAAGCGGGCGGCCAATTCCACCATTGCCGAGCAGGTTTGGGGTTGGGGGACAATTTGGGCGATGACGTCTTTTAATTCGTCCGTTAGCCCTCGGTAGAATATGGCTGACTGCTTGGATTCAGGCCAGTCGGTTTCTGCCACCAACCGACGAAAGCTGTTGAGGTAGCCTATGAAGTCGTTGGGGTTTTGCCGAAGGTTCAACAGGTCGCGGTCGGCCGAGAAGGTATCCGCTCGTCGGTCAAAGGTTCTCTCAAAGGCATTGCGGAAGGCATCCCAATCGTACAACAGGGCTTCATCTCGACGGACTATGGGTACCGCCCATTGTGCCGCATCCCCGGCTAAGTAGGAAATCAGGAAGGCCACCCTGGCTTGGTTGGTGAGGAAGAGCTTCGGTTTACAGTGGAAATGTAATAGGACCTGGGTCATGAAGACTTGCACTTTCTGTATGTCTCCATGAAAGCGTTCAGGAGGGGCCAATGGGACGTGTGCGGGCATTTCTACCACTACATGCGGGGTCGGTGGCGGGAACGGGGTCCCTGCATCGAAGGGGTTCGTCTGGAGCCGATCTATCCGTGCATGTAGTGCGGCTGTGTCAGAACGAGAAGCAGCTAGTTCTGCTTGTACTAGGGCGAGTGCGGCAACCACGTCCTCTAAAGTGGCCATGGTCTATTCAGCGCGATCGGGAGGAGAAAATTCGTGGGCCGATTATTCTGTCAAGTTTCCACTGGTTTCCTCTCCTCAGGATGACGCTGAAGCTCTAAGGGGTCCACCTCCCATCTGCCCCTAGTCCGGCGGATGTGTAATACACTCGGACGAAGGGGGCAGGTGAGCGAGGGAAGGAAGGATAGGAACGGCTGGGAGGGAGATCTGAAAGACAGACAGACACACAATGAGTGATGGCCTTCTCTACCCTTTTCCCCTGGTTCCCTTTTGTGTAACAGCCCTCTTACCGGACGTCTCCGCCCGCCTGGATGTTGGGAGTTCATGGAGGGTCCTCTACACTTATCTTCCAGGCACTAGAACAGGAGGAGAGGGTTGAAACGTCTAGGTATCACCTAGGGTTCTTGAACGCTTCTTCTCTTCCTTTCCGAACGGATGGGAGTCTCCAGAACCGTTACGTCACGGAACTGTGCAATCCCGGCAGAGTCGTTCCGTCCCTAGGAAGGGGGGTGATGGTCTGGTCGGGTGTCGGCGCTGCAACTCTAGGCTCCCCAGAACATCGAGCCGAGGAGCGCGATGCTCAGGGAGAGAGGGGGCCCGGAATCCTTGGGCGATACCTGCGGCGTTGCGCTGCTACTCTATGCTCCAGGAGGAGCCGGGAGCAGAGGAGCAAAACCCCAGGCGATGAAGCCCGGAAATCCGTGGGCGATACCTGCGGTGTTGCACTGCGACTCTATGCTCCAGGAGGAGCCGGGAGCAGAGGAGCAAAACCCCAGGCGATTAAGCCCGGAAATCCGTGGGCGATACCTGCGGCGTTGCGCTGCGACTCTAGACTCCAGGAGGAGCCGGGAGCCGAGGAGCGAAACCCCAGGTGATGATGCCCGGAAATCCGTGGGCGATGTCTGACTTAGCGCTCTCACTCAATGTCTGGGTCAGAGCTTGAGCCGAGGAGCAAAGGTTGATCAGCTACCTGTGAGGACTACTCACCGGGTGCTGGGCAAGGAACACGGAGTTTGAGAGGCGTTGCTGGAGACTCTCGGGGTACGTAGTTCTCGCCACCGAGAACCATCAGCTCGTACCTACGAAAACGGAAGGCTTCTGAGAATAATCGGCGCCGCCTTCCCGGGATTGGCCGCTTTTCAGCATTTCCGGCAGCGTGATCTGTCACGTGGGACGGGTACTACCGGGAGTTCTGGGAGATGCAGTTCTCGTTCTCGCCGTGCGGCTCGGCCATTGTCCAGGGGTAGGGAAGACGTGGCACTCAGCGCCTCCCGAGCGCGGATCATGACAGTAGGTGAGTAAATAGGAGTGTGATTAATTATTTGCATGACTGACTAGGTGTGAGAGTACCTCTATGGATGATTGGTGGTGTGTGAGTGTCTATGTAGGTGTATAAATGCATATGATAGTCTTGTACGGAGTGACTGTAAGAATGAGTGACTGTACAGGTGAGTGAGTGGAGGTGTATGTAGACCTAAGAGTTAATGAGTGGGTAAGTAGTTATTCGTATTGGAGTATCTATGGTTTTCAAAATGGCCGTCTGAAATTTTGAGTCGGTGTATCAAAGGTTATATTAGGGTGTGAGAAGATGCACTAATTTATCACATGGATGACGTCATCAGTGATGTCATCAGTGTTGTCATTTGAGATGTCATGAGTGATGTAATATGTGACGTCATCAGCAGTGCATTGCGGGGGCGCGAGTTATAGTTAGCTGAACTAACTATAATAGGGGAATTTCTAGGGTTTATAACTTATCTCTAAAGATATCATGAAAAGCATTCTTTTTTAAAAGTAGGGTGCACATTAGTTTTGTGGAAAAGCATCTTTGTGATTGGTTAAGAAAAAGCAGTTTCAACGTGGAGTATATATCATAGGATAAAATTTGCTCAGCTCAACCACACCTGCTACTTGCATTTGGAAGGCACTGTTCGAACTTAAAACAATCGTGAACTTTTAACCTGCACGTTTCGTTAAATGTTCAAGAAAATGTTACAAAAAAATATCGTTAAGTTTTAAAAAATTGATGAACTTTTAACCTGCACGTGTTGTAGAATGTTCTAGAAAGTGTGTTGATAGAATACGTTGCACTTCTGACTTCTATGTGTTGTTGAATATTTAAAAAACGGTTCATATGGAAAATTAAAAAGAAACCAATAGAGAAGTTTTGAAACCTAAAAGAATCAAGGAACTATTCTAATTTATTCTTTACATGTATTTATGTGTGCAGCAACAAAATTATAGACACAACAGCACTAGGAAGAGGAAGAAGCAGGGAGTGGGGGGAGGGGGGTTGATGGGCAGAATGGCACACATGCACAATTAAGTACAACACGCATATAGACTAACAATGGCCAAAATGAAACACACCAACAAGGAGCACAAGTCACCAACCCGCCAACATCACACCACTGAACGAGCATAGAAGTGAAAACTACGCTGCATTCATACAGGATGTGTAGAAAGGCCAGTCGTTGGTGTTGTGGGATGTCTGCGACCGTGGTCATTATGGATGAGATGCCCAGCATGTGGCACATGGTCGAGTTCACTGTGTGTTATGTTGCCAAACGGCTGCTCCTCCGTCCCACGAGCCCCCACACTTTTGTACGGTGCGCTGTTGTATCTTGTGCACTCGTACGGCACACCATTGTAATGCCTATTTGCGCATGTCCTGCTACATTCCAACTACAACATCACAGTGCCGTTTGGAGGTGGTGCATGCACTTTACAATATCGACTGCTGCGTCTCTTGTAGCAGGCCACACCAGAACACAGAGACACACTTACCGCACTTCCTGTACACGGACATGTCCGAGACACCCCGTTCCCCTTGCCGGATAGGCACACCCCTGCACTGACCTGTGAACTCCAGACCAGCACACGCCAGTTGTGCATGCAGGAGGATGCGTACGTAGCTACACATGCAGGCTCACTGCCAACGCTGAGGTGACAGCACACTGTGATGTTGCAGGGCTTGTGCCTATCATGCTAAGACAATGACCACAGGGACACACTTACTAAGATGTGGGTTTGGGGGGCATTGGCGGTCCTGGAGTTGTTGAGATGAGTCTTCTGGCCCTCATGGGTATCCCCGTATCATGCTCATTGACTCTATGGCACCTGTGGTTGTTCTGGTGTGGCTCTTGGCTGTCTTCCCTTTCATTGTGCAGGTAGTTGTCCGGCTTAACACCAGCAGAAAGCAGGTGTAAAATCCCTGGTGCTAACGTGTCTTATCGCCGGAATTTGTTTCGCATTGCAATTGGTGTGAAAGTTGTGATGTGATTTTTTTCGTGTGCAGAACAATATACGAACTAAGCAGTGTATCTCGTCAAGATCCAGCACCTGACGCACTATTCTCAATCAATATAAATACAATGAGATTTCTTAATAGATTTTGTGTGTACGCTGTAAGTGCAGCCAATACCTCAGTGCAATTCAATACAGGATTTTAGTATTTAGAATAAATCGGAAAGGTGCACCTCATGTCTTTTTGTACGGGAACGGCTACTCTCCATTTCATTATCAGCACTTTAACGGAAGTAAAGTTGAGATAAATTTAACACACTATTCAGAAGTTGGTGCAAACTGCAGATATCACCAGTATTCTAGGGATAAGTGCCCCAAAATTTAACACCATGGTGGACGCAATCAAATAACAGTAATAAGAACAAGAAAGAGTCACACAGCAGTTAAGAGAACAACCCAAAACGTTATTAATTTTTTTTTCAAACTTTATTTTTTATAATAATAAATATATAAACGATAAACTATTTTCAAACTTTATTTTTTTATTAACATATATATGAACTATAAACTAATAAACAAAATGTAACAACAATAATACAAAACAACAAGGCGGAACACTCCTGTGGGGACCATGGATGTCGATGACAGACCTGGAAAATCAGAAAGATTGTTAAAAAAAACAACATGGTATTCTCAACAAAATACCACAAGAAACAAATCACAGATATATAAAATGCATACAGCTAACAAAATTTTATAAGTTTAACTTACAAAAACTGTAAATGTTGCCGCTTTAAAATATTTACCGAATCTGAGGAAAATGTTTTGCAGAAGGCACCACGCCCACAACGTTTTTCTTCAGTGGTGAGGAAATTTTTTACTTTTCCCAAGGGGCAAACAAAGACCAATGCCACCTTCGTCACTCGCAAGAGTTCTGTTACGAGGGGATCCTAACAAAAAATACTCGTGCGGCACAGCAAGTATGATGAAACACCTAAGGACCCTTCATCCAAACAATCTTGCACGAGAAGAGTGCAAACAGATGAGAAACACTTCTGTTCTGTATCTGTAAAAAAGAATCACAAATAAATGTATATTAATAACTTTCAAATTTATACTATTCCATTACTGTACAAACACATTTTATATAAAAACTGGCTAAGAAACTATAGCCCTGAACCACAAGTGTGACGATCGTTAAAACACTACATGCATAGTGCATACTACTTTGAAGCAGTTCATGCCCTAAAGCCTACCTCACTAAAAGACTACATGCTAACTGACTAAATGATTACAGTACTATAAGGAGACACACTGGGTGAGTGACAGGGTGTTTGCTAGAAGAGTATGAATACTAACTAGGGAATAGAAGGTGTGAAACACAACTGTGTAGGTGATTAGAGGACTGCATCCATACTGCATAGGCATTTAAAGCAGTCCATGTGCTAAGGCCTGGCTCACTGCATTACTACTTGGGTACTGACTGAATGATTAGAGTACAGCAAGGAGAGTGCCTAGGTGAATTTATAAGTGCTAGGCTTTTCGCACAGGGAATGGATTAGTACTTGGTACTGAATGGGTCACTAAAGGAGTGCAAAGGCAGTAACAAGTTCTGGACTGTATGGATACTGACTAGGAAATTGAAAATGTGAAAGACAAGTGTCTAGGTGGTTAGAAGACTGAGTGCATAGGGCATAGGGGTTTGAAGCAGTCCATGTGCTAAGGCCTGGCTCAGTGTATGAATACTTAGGCACTGACTGAATGATTAGAGTACTGCAAAGATAGTATCTTGGTGAATTTATAAGTGTTTGGGTTTTAGCACAGTGAATGGATTAGTACATGGTGCTGAATGGGTCACTAGAGGACTGCAAAGGGAGTGACAGGGTATTTCCTGGAAGTGTATGGATACTGACTAGGGAATTGAAGGTGTGAAAGACAATTGTGTACGTGGTTAGAGGATTGCATGCATAGTGGATAAGGATTTGAAGCAGTCCATATACTAAGGCCGGGGGCACTGGATGAGTACTTGGGTACTGACTGAATGATTAGAGTACTGCAAGGAGAGTGCCTGGGTGAATTTATTAGGGTTTGGTGCAGTGAATGGGTCACTAGAGGAGTGCAACGGCAGTGACAGGGTGTTTGCTGGAAGTGAACGGATACTGACTGGGGAATTGAAGGTGTGAAAGACAAGTGTGTAGGTGGTTAGAGGACTGCATGCATAGTGGATAGGGGTTTGAAGAAGTCCATGTGCTAAGACCTGGCTCAGTGCATGAATACTTAGGCAGTGACTGAATCATTAGAGTACTGGAAAGAGAGTGTCTTGGTGAATTTATAAGTGTTTGGGTTTTGGCACAGTGAATGGATTAGTACATGCTGTTGAATGGGTCTCTAGAGGACTGCAAAGGAAATGACAGGATGTTTCCTGGAAGTGTATGGATACTGACTAGGGAATTGAAGGTGTAAAAGACAAGTGTATAGTATGTTAGAACACTACATGCATACTGCATAGACATTTGAAGCAATCTATTTGGTACTTAGAAACTGACTAAATAATCAGACTACTTCTAGGACAGTGCTTAGGTAAAACTTTTAAATGTTCAGTTCTGCCACAGTGAACAGAATAGTACATGGTACTGCACCTTAGTGTCAAACCCTGACTCATTTTATCAATGCATAAGCAAAGACTATCTTCTAATGCTACTAAAACTTGACAACATGAGAGGTTTTAAATTAGTTATCTGTCAGCAAATACACGATGTTACCAAATGCTTCTCTCACAGTGGTTCCCAAATGCACACAGACTCACAGTGTGATTCTAGACAACAACCACTATACCTAGGAGTTTACCAAAAATCATTCACTACTGTGGAAGTGGTAAGGGAACTGCACACAATCTACATATTTCACGACTGCACTTTAGTGTCAATACTAGGCCTGGGCCAAAATTCCGTTCCGTTCGCGGAAATTGCGATAATTTTGGCATTTTCGCGTTCCGTGGAAAGCGTGAAAATGTCAAAATTTCCGCATTCCGCAGCTTAGCGATAATTTGTTTCTTGCTCGCGCTGTAAAAAAATACATTCTTGCGTTCGCGCGATCGCCTTACCTGAATCCCCGCGTTCGCTGACAAGTTTTCCCGACCCGGTCGCGTTCTCCACGAGATATTGGATTGTTGGTAGCCATTTTGCGCTGTCTCACAACAGTTTGCGCTCGCATTGTCGCGCGATGACGTCATTTGTTACGCGAAAACACGTCATTCTTCTCGCGATCATGCACCGCGCGAGTATGAGAATATTGAGATCTCGAACACGTCATTCTACATCGCGAGCGGGAGGGTGAGGACGCGGGCACGTCTAATCGAACGCGAACAGGAGAAAGAGACCCCAAACACGTCATATCCAACGCGACAGGGACGAAGAGAACGCGATCATGTCATTTTCGACACGCCGGCGGAAGTAATGTGAAGCTCGAGAATTCGAACATGTAAAATTTTCAATTTGGAGAGGAATATCAGCTCTAGCAGCATGAAACCTTCTGCAAATGCTGATTTTGGATGAAAACAACTCCTTACATTGACATTTGGCTGTCCTTTTTTGTGCAAGGAGTCCTTTTTTAAAAAGGTGGAGAGAGGGAGGAAATGACACAGAATCTCCAACTTCCTGTTCCTGTCCAGCAGGCTCCTCCCAGTGCTTTGTCCATCTCCTGCTCATTCTGCCTTTGGATTTGGAGCTGGAAAGATCACTCTTTTTGTCTGCTGCATCATTGCAATTGGATTTGAGGATTTTTGGAATAGGATATTTTACAAGTAAGTGGTTGTTGTGTCTGTTTGATTGCGGGCATTGCAGTTGTTGTACTTGTAACTACAATTTATTTTTGATAATTATCATCATTCCTTTTTTTAAAAAAAATTTGTGGGTAGTCGTAGAACGCCCGAGCTAGCCATGGGCATGACCTCATGGGTGTGTGCCTGATGAAGCAACTGTTCCTTTTGGTGTTTTTTGAATGTATTTCATTTTCAAGCACATTTAGGGCATGGATGGCATTGGATTGAGTTGGGGAAGTGTGTTTTTTGGGGTGGCCTTTCTGATGTTGTTGGGCCTGGCCATGTGGCTGGTGGCCATTTTGAAGCCTAGGCCTGCAAGCTTGCCTGGCCTAGTCTGCCAACAGGCCTGCTTTTTCATCCACTAGGATCAGAGCAGGTAGCCACAGCTTTATTAATCTAGTGTTTTCTGTGTGGTCTGTTGAATTTGGACTTCATTCAGGGCATGGATGGCATTGGATTGAGTTGGGGAAGTGTGTTTTTTGGGGTGGCCTTTCTGATGTTGTTGGGCCTGGCCATGTGGCTGGTGGCCATTTTGAAGCCTAGGCCTGCAAGCTTGCCTGGCCTTGTCCGCCAACAGGCCTGCTTTCATCCACTAGGATCAGAGCAGGTAGCCACTGCTTTATTAATTTAGTGTTTTCTGTGTGGTCTGTTGAATTTAGACTTCATTTAGGGCATGGATGGCATTGGATTGAGTTGGGGAAGTGTGTTTTTTGGGGTGGCCTTTCTGATGTTGTTGGGCCTGGCCATGTGGCTGGTGGCCATTTTGAAGCCTAGGCCTGCAAGCTTGCCTGGCCTTGTCCGCCAACAGGCCTGCTTTCATCCACTAGGATCAGAGCAGGTAGCCACAGCTTTATTGATTTAGTGTTTTCTGTGTGGTCTGTTGAATTTAGACTTCATTTAGGGCATGGATGGCATTGGATTGAGTTGGGGAAGTGTGCTTTTTGGAGGTGGCCTTTCTGATGTTGTTGGGCCTGGCCATGTGGCTGGTGGCCATTTTGAAGCCTAGGCCTGCAAGCTTGCCTGGCCTTGTCCGCCAACAGGCCTGCTTTCATCCACTAGGATCAGAGCAGGTAGCCACTGCTTTATTAATTTAGTGTTTTCTGTGTGGTCTGTTGAATTTAGACTTCATTTGGGGCATGGATGGCATTGGATTGAGTTGGGGAAGTATGCTTTTTGGGGGTGGCCTTTCTGATGTTGTTGGGCCTGGCCATGTGGCTGGTGGCCATTTTGAAGCCTAGGCCTGCAAGCTTGCCTGGCCTTGTCCGCCAACAGGCCTGCTTTCATCCACTAGGATCAGAGCAGGTAGCCACAGCTTTATTAATTTAGTGTTTTCTGTGTGGTCTGTTGAATTTAGACTTCATTTAGGGCATGGATGGCATTGGATTGAGTTGGGGAAGTGTGCTTTTTGGGGGTGGCCTTTCTGATGTTGTTGGGCCTGGCCATGTGGCTGGTGGCCATTTTGAAGCCTAGGCCTGCAAGCTTGCCTGGCCTTGTCCGCCAACAGGCCTGCTTTCATCCACTAGGATCAGAGCAGGTAGCCACAGCTTTATTAATTTAGTGTTTTCTGTGTGGTCTGTTGAATTTAGACTTCATTTAGGGCATGGATGGCATTGGATTGAGTTGGGGAAGTGTGCTTTTTGGGGGTGGCCTTTCTGATGTTGTTTGGCCTGGCCATGTGGCTGGTGGCCATTTTGAAGCCTAGGCCTGCAAGCTTGCCTGGCCTTGTCCGCCAACAGGCCTGCTTTCATCCACTAGGATCAGAGCAGGTAGCCACAGCTTTATTAATTTAGTGTTTTCTGTGTGGTCTGTTGAATTTAGACTTCATTTAGGGCATGGATGGCATTGGATTGAGTTGGGGAAGTGTGCTTTTTAGGGGTGGCCTTTCTGATGTTGTTGGGCCTGGCCATGTGGCTGGTGGCCATTTTGAAGCCTAGGCCTGCAAGCTTGCCTGGCCTTGTCCGCCAACAGGCCTGCTTTCATCCACTAGGATCAGAGCAGGTAGCCACAGCTTTATTAATTTAGTGTTTTCTGTGTGGTCTGTTGAATTTAGACTTCATTTAGGGCATGGATGGCATTGGATTGAGTTGGGGAAGTGTGCTTTTGGGGGTGGCCTTTCTGATGTTGTTGGGCCTGGCCATGTGGCTGGTGGCCATTCTGAAGCCTAGGCCTGCAAGCTTGCCTGGCCTTGTACGCCAACAGGCCTGCTTTCATCCACTAGGATCAGAGCAGGTAGCCACAGCTTTATTAATTTAGTGTTTTCTGTGTGGTCTGTTGAATTTAGGCTTCATTTAGGGCATGGATGGCATTGGATTGAGTTGGGGAAGTGTGCTTTTTGGGGGTGGCCTTTCTGATGTTGGTTGTCTTAAAGACATGCTTTTGTTGTATGTGTCTGGTCACTGGTGTGTTGTTGGTGTGCAATGCATGCACCCTGCAGACCTTTTTGGGGCCTGTGAATGTTCGTATTTACATTTTGTTGCATTAAAAAGGCAGAGCAGTGTGCTTTAGCATGCATCCTTTACCTGGCTTTTATAGGCCTTTTGTCAGCTCCTGGTGTTCTGTTCTCCAGGCCCCCGGCTTGTTTGTGATTTGTGAGTGTCCATGTGGGTGGTGGCCTTTTTTGGTGTTTGGACTGGGAGTTATTAGTGTCCTGCTTTTGCCATAGGCCTGCATGGTTTTCCTATTGGCTATTTGGCTTACTGCTTCCATCCATCCACCCCCTTTGCCAGCAGCAGCTCCATGGATGCTGAGATGCTCAAATAATTTAATGGCAAATAGGGTCCACCCCACTTCCATTACATTTGTATTTTGGTGGTTATTATTAACTTTCCTATCCTTACTGAGAGTGTGGCTGTACACAGTAGTATAACATAGCCCTAGTTAAAAAAAAAGTCATAAATGGCTAGACTATCTTTTGTTTGCACTAGTACAGTACTAAGTAACTGAACCACAACAACAAATGCAACATTTCACTGATGTTCTTCTCCTGGCTTATTTGCTTTTAGGTGCACAAAAGACAGAGTAGGAGGTGTCATCAGCATCACCTGGCTACCCGTTGTACTGCCAGCCAGACAGAAGTCCTGCTGCGCATCACGTCCACGTGTGACCAGAACTTGTTGTGCATCTGCATCCTGCCTGACATCTGAAGAAGATGGCCCCAAAGAAAGGTACCAGGTCCAGTACCAAGAAAGTTGCCGGTGAGAAGAAGGAACAGAAAAAGGAAGTGCCATTAACTACGACTGGTGGTGTGCCGGCCAGTGTTTTTTTTGGCACCCAAAAAGTTACGCCTGCAGCAGCGTTGTCCGGGAACCAAGCTGGGAGCAGCACAGCGGTCCAACCACACCAACCTAGGCACAAGGGCTTTAGTGTCGCAGAGGTAGCCAGTCTACTAACGAGCAGCGATGTTGAAGAAATGTCATTACCGTAAAGTAGTACACAATCAAGTTCAACGCAGGCGCAAACTCAGCAGATCAGTGTGCAGCCGCAAGAAGAACAGCAGCAGCCGCCACAAGAAGAACAGCAGCAGCCGCCGCAAGAAGAACAGCAGCATCCGCCGCAAGAAGAACAGCAGCAGCCGCCGCAACAAGAACAGCAGCGGCCGCCGCAACAAGAACAGCAGCGGCCACCGCAACAAGAACAGCAGCGGCCGCCGCAACAAGAACAGCAGTGGCCGCTGCAACAAGAACAGCAGCGGCCGCCGCAACAAGAACAGCAGCGGCCGCCGCAGCCCACCATAGTAGTTGTTGCTCCTGACGTAGGGGCATTTCAGGAAATCGAGCTTCCTGCAGACAAAGTGGAGCAAAGTGAAACCACTGTTTCAGAAGATCTATTGTCTTCCAGACCACCAGCAAGGAAAAGGAGGCTTAGTCCATCATCTTCTTCAAGCCCCGCTTCTGATGATCGTGATGCCACTTGGCTCCCACCAGCTCAGTCTGAGAGTGATATACGCCACAAGACAATGCTTCTGAAAAGGAAGGTCCCAGAAAAACTTAGAGTTATGGAGGTAGATGTAGAAGAGGGGGGTGATGATGTTGATGAAGACGAGCCAGTCATCACGCACATTACTCCCGCCCCAAAGGGATTGGAGACCAACATTCTCACCCTATCCAGAAAGGCTGCTACTGAGCGGGATGTAGCACGGATATCACCAACACAGGTTACACCACCACTACCTCCAGCTGCCATATTTTCCAAGGCCCGGCAGGGACCTACATCCAGCTCAACCATCTCAGTAGGTAGTGGTAGTAAAAGTCACAGTCTAGGTGCACAGGGTCACATTTCAAGCACCCCCTCCAGTTCATCTGGTGTTGGAAGTGGCACATCCAGCAGTGGCAGAAAGTTCTCCTCCCCAGTTTGGGACTTCTTTTCTGTTAGCGCCAAGGAGGAGAACATTGCTATATGCTCAATTTGTCTGCAAGGTGTTCGGCGTGGTAAGCTTGGTACAAACTATGGTACCGGAGGACAAGCAAGTCATCTAAGAATACACCACACTATCGTGTGGGATGATCACCTAATTAAGTTAAAAGAAAGTAGAAAAACTCAACCCATTGAAGTTGGTCAGGATGAATCAGAGAGCGATATTATTGCGGTGGCAGGTGAAGAAGAGGGAGGCATTTCTAGCTCTGTCCCCAATAGTGCAGTGGTAACGCCCACATCCTCCTCAGTAACATCAGAGTGGCACCGCAGTAAGATCCATACTCAGAGTCTGGGTGAGACACCAAGGTGACCGGCGGCGAGTACCTCAATGAGACAATCTGTGTCGTTGAGCCTTAGTGGGTTAATGAAAACAGCACCACTAAGGAAAGTAAGCCAGCCTACCATTGAGAGCATGTTTAGGTTGGAGGGGCAGTTCCAACGCAAACACCCAACGGCACGATTGTACAATGCGAAGCTGGCTAAAATGTTAGCGCTGGACCTTCTTCCTTTTTCATTTGTGGAAGGGGTGGGTTTCCTTGAATTTGTGTCTGCCATCTGCCCGAAATGGAAAGTTCCCAGCCGGTCCTATTTCGCAAGAACTGCTGTTCCGGCACTACATCATGATGTGCTGGAATTGGTTGGACAAGCTTTGCAGCAGAGTGCTGTGCACAATATCCACCTGACAACAGACATGTGGAACAGTTGCCAAGCCACAGATTACATGTGCATCACTGCACACTGGATCTCTTTTGTGGGGGTTAGAGATAAACTATCTGCACGAGGTGTTGTTGACACAGCTGCGATTTTTGAAGGTACTCGGAAACATGCAACTGTAGCCATGTTCGCCATGGAGAAATCTCATACGGCTGAAAACATTTTACACGAGTTTCGCAGCAAGGTTTTCGAATGGCTGCGGTCCAGAGGGCTTGCTATTGGTTTTGTTGCCACAGACAATGGCAGTAATGTACTTAAGGCCATGGAACTTGGTTCCTATTTCAGGGTTCCGTGTTTGGCGCACTGCATAAACATTATAGTTCAAGACTTTCTGAAAAAAGAACCCATAGTCAGCAATTTACTGGCCATCTGCCGAAGAATATGCACTCATTTCAGCCATTCTTTTAAAGCTCGGAAGCAGCTGAGGATCATCCAACGTGAACATAGGATGCCAGTCAAGGCACTCATCCAGGAGGTGGCAACACGTTGGAACTCAACGTATTACATGCTTGATCGTCTGTATGAGCAGTACAGGTCACTCCATGAATATGTCTGGAACAGAATAGGGGATGCTACTATTAAAGGCATGAACCTTGACATGGAGCAATGGAGCCTAATTAAATGCCTGACTGAGATGCTGTCTCCTTTTGAGGTCTTCACACGTGAAGTCAGCAAGGAGGACTGTACAATGGGCCAAGCTATCCCATTATTGCAAATGTTAGAGCATGAGCTGAATAATGTGTCTGAATCATACAAAGGTGTAGAGGACAGAAGGCAAGCCCATGACTTGGTGGAGAGCTTTTCCCAGCGCTTGGCTGAAAATGTAAGGATACAAAATAAAATTTTGTCACAAGAACATTACATTTGTGCCACAATTCTGGATCCACGTGCAAAATTAGGACTACTGAAGACATTCCTTGCTTTTTTCGACATTGATGTTGCCCGCTACAAAAGTTGTATAGCTGAAGCAGCCAGTAAGTTGGAAAACGAAGGGCTGCTACTTAAAAGCCCGCAAGATCAACCCACAACAAGTACTGAAGCAGGCCATGCAGAATCAAGTACAACTTCGTCGGCTGAGGGCAGTGCGTTTGGCTCACAATCACAACACTCACCATCACTATCGACTACAGAAACAATAACTGGATCATTAGGCCGAGTACAATCATTCTCATTACAGGATTGGTATGTAAAGATGGGCCTTTGTAAGCACAGTGCTGATGCACAGAAAAAACAGCACAAAAGCTTACCAGCAGCAAGCCTGAACATTGAGCGGATGGTCCAGGCCTATCTGGACGACCCAACAGAGGTGTACGTTGATCAAAACCCATTGCAGTATTGGTATAGGAAAAGGTCTGAATGGCCACAGCTCAGCAGGCTGGCGATAAGCTATCTGGCTTGCCCTGTCGCAAGTGTCTCTTCTGAACGTGTTTTCAGTGCTGCTGGTTCCATTGTAACATTGAGAAGGACCAGTCTATCTCCCAAAAACGTGGAGAGGTTAACAATGATCAAAATGAATCAGCACTTCATACCACTGAATTACACAATACATTAATCAACGGAGGAAGATGAGGACAGCGGCTCAGGTGACGGAAGTATTGTGTCAGATGATTACCTACTACTGGCTGAACCCCCAGAGTTTGAGGACGAGCTATACTTCCCTGACAATTAGGCTCGCACTTACTGTCTTCCTCCCTTTTTTCCCCCTTTGTTTATGTGTCTGTCGTTCCGGTTATAAACTTGTGAATCACAACAAATCCATTACCACCGTCTTCTACTCTTCTAATTTAATATACAAGTTTCAGGTGTCTGCTATTTGACAGTACAGTCCTCCGAATCCAGCTCCTCCGCTCCATCATACTGAATCTCCTGCTCAATTCCATTTCCCTCATGAATGATGATTGGATGATGGCAACAACAAATTCAAACTTTCCTAGTCCTTCCAAAAGAAGTGGAGCATGAATCAGATGACTACTATAGCTATCCTCCTTTCAGAGCCGAGAGAGACTGGCCATTAACTGAAAATAAGATGGAACAGGTAATGATTGATGCCATGCATTGGACGCAGAGTCGCAGACTGAATGATTTAGATTTTGTTGTGTTTGTTGTGCATGAATTTATGTAATTGTGCACTGCCACTAATCAACTTTCTACAGAACACACTAAACTTAATTCAAGGTTAATTCAATTTTCCCCTTCTTGCAAATAAGAAATTTGTACTTCTCCTGCAGCTTGGTGATACATTGCTTTTAATTCAATACAGGAAGGGGACTCACTCAATCTGCGCAATGAGTATGATTGACACAACAGCACCGTCCATCGTGATGATGGCGAAATAGACGGCCCGTTAACTTAAGATGAGAAGGAACAGGTAATGATTGATGCCATGCATTGGACGCAGAGTCGCAGACTGAATGATTTAGATTTTGTTGTGTTTGTTGTGCATGAATTTATGTAATTGTGCACTGCCACTAATCAACTTTCTACAGAACACACTAAACTTAACTCAAGGTGAATTCAATTTTCCCCTTCTTGCAAATAAGAAATTTGTACTTCTCCTGCAGCTTGGTGATACATTGCTTTTAATTCAATACAGGAAGGGGACTCACTCAATCTGCGCAATGAGTATGATTGACACAACAGCACCGTCCATCATGATGATGGCGAAATAGACGGCCCGTTAACTTAAGATGAGAAGGAACAGGTAATGATGACAATTAATGGCATGCATTGGACACCTGACTCTGAGCGATTGGTCTTTGTGTTTCCGTTGTTTGTTTGTTGTGCACAAAGTGATGTCAAAGTGTACTAGTAATCTATCTTTCTGTACACAATAAAGAATGACTCAAGTCAGTAATATTTATATTTCTACTCTTGTTGTGTCATAAAAATTTTTACTTATACTGCAGGCCGATCTTCACAGTCAGTCAGTAAAAGTATCAGAGATGATGATGAAGTCAGGAGGACGTTTCATGAGTGGCATAAAATGGAAAAGCCTAAAGGTAAACACGTCAACAACAACCACAGCAGACCCAAATGTCTGTGTAGAAGTTGAATATAGTGTGGCGGTGGGATGACTGCAGTGCATTGATTTTACTAACTTAAACTGTAAAATGCTATGTTTGGATTGGATAATGTGCTTTGCGTTTGTCCAACTCTTTGAGAGAAAAAAAAATGACTCTAAAGTGTTAACGTAGGATGTGCTACTGCTAAGCACTGTGGGCCTGCTCTCTCCTGTTACTGTTGAAGGTCAATGCTGGAAACAGACTAGAGTAGAGATGATGCATACATGCCACCTCGGAAAGTGTTCTTGTTGCACTACACCATAACTTGTGCATTTGTTTCAACTTTGTTTCTCAATATCCCCTTTGGTTTTCCCATCTACAATTACAGGCCGGGCCTTGCCCTATACTTTGGAAAACATTACAATGCATTCTTACCTTACCAATAAATCAACATTTTTTTTCCAGCCGGGCAGTGGTGAGTAGCGAGGCGACACACCCAAGATTGATGGACGAGAGGAGCAAGAGGAATGCCGAGATGCAAATCCAGTCCACATTTTTTACCAGGATAACACAGTAACAGTATCCACTTTAATCTTATTTTAAATAATTTGATTAATATTTTGTATACAATCTTTACAACAGTGTGTTCTTGGAGTTGTTATTATCATCAATCCTCATTAGGTTTGCTCTGTGTTTACGTTTCTTCCCTACCAATATTTAAAATTTCTATTTGCTATCTGTAAAAGTATTAAGGCCGGAACAACAGAACAAGAACTAGAAGTGTATGTAATCCGGGTCTCTCATCATCATGCATGCATTGCCTTTTTCTCCCTTAACATATGGATATGGTAGTCTTCAATGATTGTCGTTTGTTTGTCTATGTATGCATACTGTTTTTCTATGTCAAACCTTTCCCAAAAACCCCCTTCCCATCCATTCAACAAACCCTAACCCTCTTCCCCCGGGCTGTGTGACTTATTGTCGAGGTGTAACTAAATTAAATGTACACCAATACTTAATCACACACTTGCTGGGGCAGATGTGGTGAAAGCAACACTACTTCAATTTCAAGGCAGAGCGATGATCTTCTTCTGCTTGGCCAAACATGAGTAGGATATTTCAGAGGTTATTTTTTTTAACAAAGGAACATATACTTCAGCATGAATTGCCGGCATTGATTGGATTTGTTTGTTGTCATTCCTCATATACACCACTAACTGTTAGGCTGTAGGTCTAGTCAAGTGACTCGACACAACTATAGTTTGTAACTCTGTCTAGTAGGCTATCCTAACCACCATTCTGTTTTTTTGTCAAATATTTGAGCATATTATTGTTGCTCGGTAAGTTCTGTACTGTACTTCATTCAACTACTCCTCTAACAGTCTCTCAAAGGCGATTGACTGTCTCCTTTTCTTTTTTTGCAAATGCTGCCGCCCTGCCAGTGTCTACTACTACTACTATGCTACCACCACCACCACCCCAATCATGGCATGTATGAAAAAGGAAACCATCTTCACCATGCAGCCAGTGCTGTGCCACAGTTGGACATAAACATCAAGCACCGGTAAGAGAGAAGTTTGGGGGAGGCAGAATTAATAATGGACATGTTGTCAATGATTTCATTTTCACACACCAGTACAAAGAATGCATAGACTAGAGGACAGACTGAAAGTACGAGAAGGACCAGTCAATGAGTGAGGTGTGTCGCATCTATCTGTTTGTGTCTTATACAGTCAGCCAATTATTGAAATCAAACACAGGCTATGGGCGTCCATGCACCAGCAAGTAAACAGTGTGATGTAAAACAGTTACCCCACCTACAAAACATTAACAACATTGCATGTAACATAGAAAAATATATTTAATTTACCCTAACAAAAATAAACTAAACCCACAAAAGCTGACCCACCCCCCTCCCTAACCCCAATCAATGTCCATAGAAGTCCGTAACGCCCAAACAAGTTCCCACCCACCCACCCAAACAAGAATTAAAAAAGGGGCAGAACAGGATGACAGGGACTAAGTGGTGGGGCGGGACTCAAGGAGGACACGCATCTGGCGTATCTCGCCCTCTAACGTGCGACGCGGCGTCTAAGGGTGCGGCAGTTGCACCACAGTGGGGGGGGCACCGGAGATGCCACGGTGGCGGCGGGCAGCCGCCAGATGGTGGCGCCGTACCGCTGGAGGGCGGTGGCTGGGGCCCGGGCCACTGGAGGAGGCTTCAACAATTGCAGCCGCAGTCTCCTCCTCCTCCTCGGCTAAGACCACCAGCCGCCGGTATTCTCGCTGGTTTGCCTCCAGCTTCCTGCGCCGTGCCTTGGCGGCCAACTCCTTCCGATTTTGTTTCGGAGTAGCTGTGTATCAAAAAGAAAAAAACAAGACAATTGTAAAATATACTCTTAGAAAAACAGTAGGACAAGGTAATTATTTATACACATAGTGGCATGGTAGAGTAGCACTATAAAATAAAGCACAGTAGTACATAACATTTTAAATGTCGCCCGTCCTTCTTCCTTCCACCCGTCTTTCACTTTTTAGTTGAACAGTGCACCAGGTGCTCTTCTCCATAAAACTTTCAAAGCGGAGTTGAAATCAGATAGATGAGGCCATTGGTTACTCAATACTCCCGCTCCTATGCCAATTAAAGGGAATTCTAGTCTTCTAGTTCACTCTTCAAACGTCCCCAACAACTCATACTTACTTTCGACATCGGATAGCAGGCGCACTTTGTCCGCCCGCCATCCTCATGCTAAAAAGGGTGGGGGTCCCGTGGGGACAATTAATTAGGATGATGCGCCCGGCACAGTGGCGGGCGCATCCTGTTTTTTTTAACATTCTGGTTGGCTTTGCTGAAACCAATGCTAAAATGTTGTGCTGCTTTTCCAAGCACAACATGACGGGCCCCGCAAGGAACCTGTCATGTTTTGCTTTGAAAGGCGGGGGGGTACCATAGCATAGGTAGGTACCCTCCATGGGGGCACCCAAGCATACTCTGCAATGTCTGCATGCCTTTCCGTGGCAGACGGCAATGCCACCACGCAAAGGCATTCCAAAATGCAGATTATATGGCTGGCGGTGTGTTCAGAGAGACACCACCGGCATATTGAACCCTTTTCCGCCTGGTCGACATGGTCTGAATATTTTCTACAGGGATGGCGGGAGGTTTGCCCCTGCGGTGTCGGCAGTGAATTCCAGCCGGCCCGGCGGGGGCAATACGCCCACCATCCTAATGGGGCCCTAAGTCACAACTGTACAGTATACATATACATACAGTACACCCTTGCAGTGAGTGTACTGTCAAGTTCAACAATAGTTAAGGATTATGAATCTAACTTACCACCGCCTGCCACTGGTGCTGCCACTCCCCCTACCGGTCCATCGTCGGTATCGGCAGCAACTGCCGCATCCTCGCCCTCCGCGTCGCCTTGTTCGCTGGCCCCGGCAATGGTGGTCGGTAGTGCGCCTAGAAAACATTACACATTTATTAGGCGTCATATACACCTCCCCCCTATTGATCAGTAGCAAGGTTGAAAAATTAGTTAATACTAACATACATCACTAGTACAAATCAGGTAGTAGTAGAGTAGACACTAATAGTTATATATGATCATTGTAGCCTTTGCTTAATTAGCCCTAGCCATGCTACCATTTTACCTTTGTGTCTTTTATTTTTGCACATGTGACGTTACCTTGCAGCTTCTTAAGACACCTTTGAGCCCACATGACCTGCCTCACACTGCTACTGTCTAGTCTACGCGCTGCGTACAATCGGTCAACAAACATTAACAAGCCACTTTTTTAGGAAGTACTGGTGTACTACTGTTACTGTTAGTCCATATTGCTTATCCATAAATGCTACACTTTTTGGCACGGCTGAGAAATGCTTGCAAGTTGCAATATACTAACGCACACCATTTCATTTTTCGCATTAGACGCAAGATTCCCTTCTACGAACCAGAGCTTCTGAATGATGCAACAACTACCAGTACTAGGTTCTTCTAAGGTGAGGGGTCCCTTCACTCACATCTTCATTTATAAATTTATATAAACTAAATTCCTAGGGGATGGTGGTGCTGCCTTCCACCACTGTTCAGTTATCATGATTTAATTCCCAACTGTATAAGTGTAACAATGTATATTGTTTTAATGTTATTGATTTTCCGGTTGGTGCTTCATTTATAAGAAAACAGTGTACAGACCTTCTCAAATTGAAATAAACATTTTGAACTTGGTGGTATTTGGTGTGGACTAACTTACACGAGTGAGCAAATTAAAGTAAGGGTGTGCATGTGAATTGCTTCCACGACTGAGAGGTTGGGTGTGTTATGTTCTGGGTTGTCTACTTGTTGGGTATCTTGGGGGGAGGGTTCCGAGACCTAATAGTTATGACAAGACAGTACTATAGTCAAGCAGTGGAATTGTGGTGGGTGCGAAATTTCTGATTGAGGTGTGCAAGGAAGGTCCAACCCACCATCACCAACATCCTATTTTCTGGTGCAAATGTCTGTGTATGTGCAAGATCCCTACAACAGTAGTATGTCCTATAGGGTATCATATAAAAATAGTAATAAATCTGGTAGGGCTGTTGTTGCTGTGAATTTTCAAAGCCTCAAGAACAATAAGAGTAAAAGTAGTAGAAGACGACGACCCAACGGATTGGACTCAATGGCTCGAGCTACTGGTGAATATGAGTTTTATATTACAACCTTTTACAAAGAGTGGCACTGGCCAACTGGGCAAGACTAGCTACTACAGTACAGACAGACTGATAGTATGTAGTAGTAGTAGTACTCAGAGTCACCATAGCGGAGGCAGGGATAAGATTTTTGAAACCGTACAGATCGAAGGATAATTGGTGGTAAAAAAATAGCATTTGGAAACAAACAATAGTTCGGGAAAAATATGGGGCAGTAAAAGTTATGGAATAAGAAATATTATTAAAAACAAGAAGACTTACTGGGGCCAGCAGAGGAGCCCTCAGCGGTGTCCTCCTGGTGGTGTTCTTCTGAGTGTCCCGCCGACTGCCCAGTCCCTGTCGGTCTGCCCCTGGGTGCTGATGAACAGGAAAGATATAAGAAAGAGACAAACATTGATGGATGGTGTCAAACAAATACAATATTTTTCAACAACGGTCAAAAAACACTTATGTAAACAACAATTGCAATAACTGAATTGACCGATCTCATCTGGTCAACAAGTAATATCGGGGGATTCTCAGTTTGACTACTTAAGTTACTATTTATCAACAGTAATCCAGTCTTCCATTCTGATTCCAGAATACTAAGTTACAACTAAGCCTAAGTACAACGTACCACCCAACCTAGCCCACCTATTCCAGGCATGCCAATTGTACACTAAGTATGCATTTCCACTGTATTCCTCAACAATGCATATGGTCAAATCATGGAGGACACATGAACATGACTACATTTTTTGTATACACCAAATTTGGGTTTGATTGATTGATGCTGATCTGCTAGTGCTAAGTAACTGCTAAGCCTACCACCACTCATTGAACAAACTAGAAAAGGTTCTAATAAAGACTGCCGTACTAGCAGCACGTCACGTAACTGAGTGAGGGGGCATCACGCATACCCCTAACAAATTAGAAGCTCATACAAAGTACCTAAACCTAAGTATCAATCCGCCCCTCTCTATTAGTGACAGGACAAAGTAAGGAGTGGACTAGAGTCACTGTAGCATTACGTAACTTAATTTCTCTAAAATAAACTCGTAAAGAATCACGCTAAGCAAGCGCAAACGCAAAGCTGCAAACAAGTAAGATTAGTAGTAGCGCAGAAGAGCACCTGTGTCAAAAAAAATCACAGACTTTTAAACGTAATTAACCTGGAATGTAAGCAGCAACATTCTAGCTGGTTGGAAGAAAAGAAAGATATTCGCAATATATAACACAGAGCAGAAGAACAGACACAAAGTAGTGATAATTAAATAGGTACTCACCAAGCCCCGGGACCTCCACTCCCAGCAGGTCCTGCTCACGGTCCAAGATGTCGGACCACCGGTGCGTCAGCTGCGTCTGGGTGCGCCGGACACCAGAGAAGCGTGACACTGCCCGGCGCACCTTCCCCCACCGCTGCCGACGCTCCCGGAGGCCGTACCCGGACCCAGGCCTGCCACCTGCTGCCAGGGTTGAGGGGAGCTGGCGCTGCACAAAGAAAATTAGTGCAGCCAACTCCACCTCCCCAAATAAGGCCTGTGCCTGCACCCCTTGTGGGCGCCGCCTTCCGCAAGGAAGGCGGTCGCGGCTCTGGCAGCCCTACCCTTGGACATGGTTCTGGGGACGGGGCGGGAAAGAAAAGGTAAAATAAATAAAGGAGTAAAGGAAATAAATAGCAGGCAATAGAAAGAGAAAAAGTAGCTAAAAAACTAAAAAAAAAATAGACAAAAACCAAAAATATAGAAGCAGGAAAATAGTTAGAGAAATAATAAGTAATAAAGATCCAAAAAAAGTGGCTATAAACAAAGGATTGAAAAGATTTTGGGAGGATTCAAAATCAGGCCCCAGAACCATGCAATAGAGTGAAAAACAAGATGGCCGCGTACATTGCGACCACGTGCGCAAGTTCGCGCGATATTTTCTCCCTGAGCAAGCAAAAAGCAACGCGATCAAGTAAAAGCGGTCGCGAACAGGAAATATCGACCGCGAACGGACGCGAACATGCATTGCGCGACCCGGAACAGGAAGTGAGCATCGCGAGAGGGCAGGACAAGTGAAAACAAGATGGCCGCGCCCGTGAGCAACCGCATGGGTAAGTTGGCGACCCGCGATCCCGCAAAAAATACCGCGAACAGGCGGGAAAAAACTTCTGCGTCTTCGCGATATTTCCGGCGTGTTTGCGGAGATTTTCAGCATTTTCGCGATAATTTGCGAAGGTTAATTTCGCAAATTCCGCCCACCCCTAGTCAATGCCTGACTCATTTAATCAACGCATAAGCAATGACTAGCTTCTAATGCTACTAAAACTTGACAACATGACAGGTTTTAAAATAGTTATCTGTCAGCAAATACACGATGTTACCAAATGCTTCTCTCACAGTGGTTCCCAAATGCACACACACTCACAGTGTGATTCTAGACAACAACCACTATACCCAGGAGTTTACCAAAAATCATTCACTACTGTGGAAGTGGTAAGAGAACTGCACACAATCTTCATATTTCAGGACTGCACTTTTGTGTCAAAGCCTGACTCATTTAATCAAAGCATAAGCAAAGACTGGCTTCTAATGCTACTAAAACTTGACAACATGACCGGTTTTAAAACAGTTATCTGTCAGCAAATACACGATGTTACCAAATGCTTCTCTCACAATCCTTACCCAAATGCACACAGACTCACAGTGTGATTTTAGACAAGCAACACTATCCTAGAAGTTTACCAAAACTCATGCACTAGTCTGGAAGAGTTAATGGTACTGCACACAATCTACATATTTAAGTACAGCACATCAGTGTCAAAGCATGACTCATTTAATCAACGCATAAGCAAAGACTGGATTCTAATGCTACTAAAACTTCACAACATGACAGGTTTTAAAACAGTTATCTGTCAGCAAATACATGATGTTACCAAATGCTTCTCTCACACTGATCCCAAATACACACTAACTCACAGTGTGATTCTAGACAAGCACCACTATCCCTAGGAGTTTACCAAAACTCATTCACTACAGTGCAAGTGGTAAGGGAACTGCACACAATCTACATATTTCATGACTGCAATTTACTGTCAATGCCTGACTCATTTAATGAAAGCATAAGCCATAACTGTCTTCTAAGCTACTAAAACTTGACAACATGACATGTTTTAAAACAGTTATCTGTCAGCAAATACACGATGTTACCAAACGCTTCTCTCACAGTGGTTCCCAAATGCACACAGACTCACAGTGTGATTCTAGACAAACAACACTATCCCTAGCAGATTACCAAAACTCATTCACTACAGTGGAAGTGGTAAGGGAACTGCACACAATCTACATATTTCACGACTGCACTTTACTGTCAATGCCTGACTCATTTAATCAACACATAAGCAATGACTGGCTTCTAATGCTACTAAAACTTGACAACATGACCGGTTTTAAAACAGTTATCTGTCAGCAAATACACAATGTTACCAAATGCTCCTCTCACAATCCTTACCCAAATGCACCCAGACTCACAGTGTGATTTTAGACAATCAACACTATCCTAGGAGTTTACCAAAACTCATTCACTAGTCTAGAAGAGTTAATGGTACTAAACACAATCTACATATTTAAGTAAAGCACATCAGTGTCAAAGCATGACTCATTTAATCAACGCATAAGCAAAGACTGGATTCTAATGCTACTAAAACTTCACAACATGACAGGTTTTAAATAAGTTATCTGTCTGCAAATACACGATGTTACCAAACGCTTCTCTCACAGTGGTTCCCAAATGCACACTGACTCACAGTATGATTCTAGACAAGCACCACTATCCCTAGGAGTTTACCAAAACTCATTCACTACAGTGCAAGTGGTAAGGGAACTGCACACAATCTACATATTTCAGGACTGCACTTTTCTGTCAAAGCCTGACTCATTTAATCAAATCATAAGCCATAAATGTCTTCTAATGCTACTAAAACTTCACAACATGACAAGTTAAAACAGTTATCTGTCAGCAAATACACAATGTTACCAAATGCTTCTCTCACAGTGGTTCCCAAATGCACACAGACTCACTGTGTGATTCTAGACAAACAACACTATCCCTTGCACTATACCAAAACACATTTCTTCATCTAGAAGTAGTACTACATTTTAGTATAGAAACATAACATAACTCATTTCACAAATTCATAAACAATGACTGGTTTCTAATTCTACCAAAATATAAAAACAGCACAGTTATCTGTCTACAAACACATGAAAAACACAAATGCTTATCACATAATGGTTTCTACATGCACACACATTGTAGAGAAAAAAATTACTCCCTACACTTTAGCAGGAGAAATACATTATCTGATTAAAATCAAAATAGTCTACATACATCCCCTCACAATTAAATAACTCATCTTTCAAATTCTTTTGTAGATTAAGAAGTATATCAATCACTCACCATATTTTCTTTTACAGAATCTCTGCACTGTTCACCTCTCAGCAAAAACAAAGAATGGAAAAGTTTCCCTTTCATTTTCCACACATATACATGTAAACATCAAATCACTATCCTCCACACATAACCTCAAAAGCAAACACACATTTCTATTGGTTAAACATTTCAACCCTTTCCAACTGAAATACATTTCAACCCTTCCCCCAATCTGCCTTCTGCCTGTTACCATAGAAACAGGTCATGGAACACTGCACTGAGCTCACAGGTCACAAGTTCAGCACACAATATTACTAAACAAGACAGGAAGTGTGCTTGACTTTTCAACATATCAGCTTATCATATCTAATGTTCCTTACAATCTGTTTTTGTTAACCAATAAGAATCATACCTTTAAAAAACAGAAATATACACCCTACCTTTCAGTGTAGAAAGTAGTCATACAACCAATGATTTTTTGTCTTTTTTCAAAAAACATTGCAGTGGAGCCGCGCACCCACCGCGTGAGAATCCCTGCACCCAACGCGTTAGGATGCACGCACCGTGCGTGCATTTCGCTGTTTTTTTTTTTTTTAAAGGGGGCCCCCCTAAGCACCTCTAGAGGATCAGAGTATTTCCACTCTGCCCCCTTTATATGTTTTACACACTTATTCCCCTTGCTTCTTCAGCCTCGCTTCTACCGAGGCAGAAAATGGCCGCCAACAGTTCCTGGTTTCGAATGTAGAGAGACACTCGACAGCCAATTAGCATTCAGCGCGCGATCGGGAGGGTGCGCTTACGGTGCGTGTACGGTCCGCGGATCCTCTGCGGCCGTAGATATCACTAACTTTGTTACCTTCATTTTCTCAGGAACTACTGAACAGATTCACACCATTTATGCAAAAGGCACGAGTCTGAACTGAGGACTACCTCTTTGCCAAAATTGGTGTCATTCTGTTCAGCGGTTCGGGCTGTAGCTGCGACAACAGATCCTATGGGAAATTGCATGGGGAAAATGCGTTTTGGGACCCCCCTTTTTTCTCGGCCCCCGCTTGACGAATCACCACAAGACTTTCAGGGTAGGAGCGGAGCGGAGCTGGCCAAAACTTTGGGAAATTTCGCGAAGATTCGTAAATCGGCGCCAGACTTATTGGGAATAGAATGTTGCGAATTTCCTATGGAAAATAGGTCCTAACTATAACTATCTACTGGCGAACGCCAGTAGATAATATATATATAGCTATATCTATATATATATATCAATATAGATATATATATAGATATATATATAGTACAATCACTTGTGTTTCTTGTAGAAATCTGTTCCATTCACAGATAATGTGTACAGATCCTTATTCAAAGTATCAAGGCATCACGTTTGTAGCATGGGTATCCACTCAGTAATCAAACTAATGGTGTTGATGTGTAATTGTTGCTGGGTCCGTTGTGAAGGGTCACGTATATATATCTGCACTTATTGTTTATATTTTATGAATGGCTCCGAAATTTCAATTTTCTCTACTTGATCATGAACTATGTACACAACTTTTGTCACATGATGCGATCCAACACATCTCTGTCATCCACTCTTTTAAAGTTGGGACTGGCACAGCCCCATTATCTTTCTGTTGCCAATGTTGTAGCAAGCCAGCTGCTTGCCACAGTGGCTGCTGGTCAGACCTTCCATCTCAGACATCTCATGCAGAATAGCTTAGTGAGCTGAGGGAATGAGAAAGTGGGCCTTATTAACCAATCGTGTAATTTTTGGACAGCATGGAAGATTATTCCAGATATGAACACCAGCCCCCACAAAGGCTCAGTTTATCAGAAACCTAAGTGCGACCCAGGTTACATGAGTGAGGACTGTGATTGAGGGCACTTTCTAGGTGGAGTTGTATGGGGATATGGTACATTTATTGAGAATCTGAGAATGAGAGGGCCAGTCGGGTTGCTCAGAAAATATTGGGTGCACAAAGTTTAATACCACAAATATTCTCTCATTCTATGGAGGCAGTCTCAGAATGAGTAGGTAAACCGCTTTAGGGATGCAGCTTTTGTATTTCCAAGGTGGTTTCACACCACCTAAATGCCAGACCGCGCAGAACGAGCGTCTATTTGTCTATGTTCTTTAAATATGTATTATAATACTTCTACTCTGTAACAGCATATAAATAAAAGCCCTTAATGGCTTTAATGTTCAGTTCCATCATTAGACCGATAGTCTATTTTGGGATCAGTGACATAATATCGATACCAACTGTATCGATTCACAAAAATATTGTAAAGTAAATAATGTCCACAAAAATATCGTCGTCCTATACTTTACTAATCAAACAATCAATCAATCTGGATTTGTATAGCGCTGCTAATCACCCGTGAAGGTATCCAGGTGCACGCAAATGTTGCTAACAAACATATTGCAGTTAAAAATAACTATTTTTTACTTATATCAATAACAAAAATATCATACACCAAAATAATATTACCTTTAAATAAACATATAAATTGTCAAAAATATCATTACACACAATCTCGACTAAATAATTATTGCCATAAAAATAAAGACATTTCATTACTAAACTTCAAATCAATTCAATTACATTTTTATTGTGTCAGCATAAAAAACCTCACTAGCATTTTTTCCTAATAAAAATACTTCTTCTTAGCAAAATCTATATAAAAACATTTCATGCTTGGCTTCATAAGAATATGATTCATAAAATTCAACATGCAGCAATGAAGATAAAATCAAAACATTCCTTCAGTAGAGTACATAATATAAAATGGCTTATTCACTCAATAAAACAGAAGAGAATGATAATAAATGAGGCAAAAAATATATATATATATATATATATTGTTGCATAGTAAACAGTTTTGAGCTGGGGTATAGAGTGAATAGATATTTCACAACCCAACTGGACCATCACTGATACAACCTACGTTGAGCTATAATATACACCACAGAATTCAGGACTTGTGAGAGTACCTCATGCCCAAAAAATATTTCTTTTGCACTTTAACTCTGGGTACCATCGCGACCTGAGCGCCGCTTAGTGTAAAATGAAAACAATAATAAAGTGTCACATGAGGTAGAAATCAGATTTAAATCCACATAGTGTCCACTAACTGGTATGCTATTAAATTTTAAGTGCTAACAGTTATAAGGTGTCTAGAGTGGTACACAACAGGCAATTAAAGTAAAAATAATTTTACTATGATATACAAGGCAATTAAAAAGGGCTGTGCTCGCGAACCGGTTTATCACAGTTAGATGGTTTTTATTGTTATTAGTCCGGTGCATGCAATTCCTTACAAAGATACCCACATGTGCAATGAATGTGTGTGCTGGAGCTGTATATTAATCCGTAAGCACTATCAGGTGTGCGGGTGGGGGAGGGGTTTGTAATGCTACAGTCAGCTGCCTGACAGCCGGCCAGATACGCTATTGAAAATATCGTCTCTGTATATTCTGTAACATAGCTCATCAAATCTGTAATGCTGGAAATCCCGTATGACTCAAAGAGGGTCCGTAGCCACCTAGATCGGATGGAAGTGTATTTTGTACAAGACAAGAGCAAGTGGGTTATAGTGTCCTCTCCTCCTTCGGAGCCGTTGCAGGGAGAGTTCTCCTCTTTAACTGTTTTATTTTCACGAGATATGACCTTGTTGGGAATATCCCTAATCTAAACAAATTATATACCCACCTTCTTTGGTTTAGCTGTATTTTATCTAGGTAATCTTTAAATCCCACATCACTCCTAAACTTGAAATATGAATTTATTAAGCCACCTGGTCGGCAATTCCAATTTTGGCATCCCTTAGTAGGACTCCTTGACTAGATCTGCAGTATCGGGACCCACTTGGCCAGGATCTTCCCATAAGTTGATCTGGCTCATGGCTATTAACCATTTTCTTATGTGAGCAGAACACGAGCATGCCGCTTTACCGGTGCTCTTGGACTTTATCCTCCTAATCAATCTAATCCAGTATAAAACTGGCTGGATTCTAGACTGATTCGTGATAGAAACTACATCCAATTGTTCAAAAACAGGAGCAAGGGGGGTGCCGCACCCCAACCCCAACAGGGTTCTGAAGAAGCTATTTTCAGCTACCTGTAACTTTTCCAGTTTTTTGTACCCTCAAGTCTCAACTCCATACTGGTTTGTTTTAAGGTAATGGTAGCCTTAGTTACATGGTCATTCAAGTTTAGTTTGCTTGTCATACGAATGCTGAAAATAATCATAATGACTAACCACCTCAATTCGGTCTTCATTTACCATGATCTTTCTTTTAAATGCTGGGGTTGGATGTATTGCCATTGCCTTGTTTTGGTGATGTTAATCACCAAGCCCTTGCTGATGCAATAATCCACAAACATGGTCCACAGTTTGAGCATGGCATTCTCTGCACTGGATATTAATACCACATCATCAGCAAATAGGAACCTTTATACCTGTAATTTTAGGAATATCAAGGGGTATTTATAGAAAATATTTTACTACGGCATTTTTAAATAAAGTGAAGCGTAGTAGGGCCAGTATACAGCCTTGTCTTACCCCCCTTTTCAGTCTGGAATGGAGCAGTGCACTCCCCCATTTTCCCATGATGTATGCATGTGGTATTTTCTTGATGCAGACCTTTTATAAATTGTAATAACGGAATTGGGACCCCCAGTCGCTCAAGAGCTCCCCATAGTTTAGGGGGGTCAACTAAATCGAAGGCTGACTACAGTTCAATGAAGTTTAGGTATAGCCAGGTTTTTTGAATAACAGTATATTTCCAACAGGATAAATATAAGTGACATACCTGCTTAATTGTTGCAACTTTTGATCTAAAGCCAGCCTGCAATTCTGTAAGTAGGTTGCCGGAATCTACCATACCTTGTATTCTATGGAGTAAAACTTTCCCCAATATTTTCCCGACACTATCCAGGAGGGAAATTGGGCAGTAATTTGATGGATTCCCTGGGCTGCCTTTTTTATGAAGCAGTATTCAAGTTGCTGAATGCCTGGAAGCATGTATGCAGCCACTGTTTATAGCGGCATTAAAGACCATGCTCAGGACCCACGACCACATCACTCCTTGTTTTCTAGTCACACTAGATGTGTGTCCCAGGCAGTCAAGTTCTTGTTGGGGATGTACGTCATATATTTGATGGTTTGATATTCTATTGTACTTGTGTGCTAGTCTGCATTTCCCTGTATTACATTTATATGATCATCTTTTCCGAAGGGGGAAGCATGTGGGTTTAAAGCTGTTACACACAACTGTTTGTATCGCAAGTGGAGTTATTATTTTATTTTGTTCTATTTCACGTCGTTAATCCAAGGGAGTAGTAATATGCGTGGCGGATATGGTCCTCCTTAATGCGCCTTTCCGTTTTTTTTTTGTCTTATCTTGTGATTGTTTGCCACTTTTCATGCCTTTTTTCTTTTTTGTGATTTTCTTTTATTTTTTTTTTAGGTAATTAGCGATTCCTGACTATATCTTGCCATATAGTCAGGAATCTGATTCTCGTTTCTGCTTTAATCTTCCTCTCAAAAATGCAATAGAGCGTTTTATCAAGTTGTTTTGTTGTCCCCTCACTGTGCATTTCACAATGCATAAGATATTAGGTGGTGATTGCTCAGGCTCCCACTTCTGCAGCTGCTTTTGTCACCTTGTTAATTAGTTCTGGTCTGAATAGCTCTCACAGTGAATATATATATTCTTTGCCTTCTCCCACTTCTTTCTCTTTGTTTACTGGAGTGTTAAAGATGGTAGTAGGGGGCCGTCTGCATACGATTGTCCAGTTGGTATGCCATAGTCCACAGTATATATGGTGATGGGGTAAAGGTTATGGGGCACTGATCATATTTCCCCCCCCCCCCCCTTCTGCCGTGAGTGACTCCCTGAGGTTGTATTAAAATACCAGCATTTTAAATTAACCAAAGAATAAAAATAAACCACAAATAAATATATATTCTAACACCATTCTAACAATTTTATATCAGTAAAATAAACTTAAACCACCCTTCCAAAAAATATTCTATTCTATACATCAAAATATTATTTAATAAATTATATAAATAAATAAAAGGAAGAGGAGCCTACTGCCTGGCATACCAGCACACAAGTAGCCCAGGTGCATTATAGAAAATTCAGTGCATGCTAACACTCACTTCGGTTGAAAGTCTTTAGTATTTACCATAAAGATTAATACAAAATATTTTAAATATATTCATAAATACATTCAAAATAACACAAATAAAACAGAAATATATACTCAACATTATAAAATAAACACTAATTAGCGTTCCCCACAAAAAAGGCAATAACTGAACAAAGTTTACTTTAATCGAACACTTGCCAGTAAAAACAAACCTTAAAGCAAAGTAACCAATTAAATTATATTATCAATTAAACTAACAATATAAAAAGGTACACAAAATAGGACTACTCACCACACCAAAAACTCCAAAATCAGCAAGATGACAATACCAGGCCAGATTTGCCAAAGACAATCTGAAAATAGAAGTGGAAGAGTACTTACAACTACATTCTAAAGTAAGTAAAACATTAATTTCACTAATTTATACATTATTTAATTTAAAAACGGTATATAATACTAACAAAATACTCTACTTCTTTTATCTCCTAACTGTAGATGCTACATAGAATTTGCTACCACATTGATAAACTACTAATCTAACAAACAAACTACACCAATCACATACCTGGACAAAGGCACACAAAAAGTAAGTAAATAAAAATTCTTTCTAAAGACCAACTCACCCTCAAGCGCTAAAATAAAATGAAATTCCCTCAGCCCCACTAGCTACCAACAAACAAGCATTTATAATAAAACTAAAACAACTCCCCCCCTCCCCCCCCAAAAAAAAGAAATGGAGCCACCTGACCCACATTTCAACACCTCCAAAGGCAAACCAGAAAATAAAGACTGCAGTTTCCAGCAAGAACACATATATAAGTATAAAACAGAAAATGAGTTCCATTACTTTGCATGTCAATAATAAATGTAATATAAATTTTGTAACTTTTAGGGGCCGATTATGATGCGTCTCGGAAGTCTCAGACAGACGGTCGGAGCCTTCCGAGCCGCATCATAATGGCCTCCTCGGTTTACTTTCCGACCGCCAAATTAGGAAATAGGCTGTCAGAAAGTAAACTGGCTGGTCATTCCATCTAGCTTTCGACAGGCTCAGAGAGCCCGACGGCCAGTCAGAATTGGCCAGTAATCTCAAGGGCGGACCTTTCCGTCCTTGAGATTACAATGTACCGTTTCCAACATGGTTTCCATGCCGGCCTGTCCGACCTGGAAACAATGTCGGAAAGCGTGTTTGGGGGCCCGCAGCAGGGCCCCCTATGGTGCTCTGCCTCCCGTTGAAGGTCAAGGGGGCACCTATGGTGCCCCCCCTGTTGATCCCTGCACCCATGGTGCCTGCCACGGGGTGCAGGGATGAACCACACCTCCCATTTCACTATGGGAGCATAAATTACGGCCGTTTTACGGCCGTAATACATGCCCCCATAGTGAAATGTAGGTATGTGAACAAACAGTGTTTTTGTCGCATCCTAATGAGGCAGTCAGTCCCAGGACCGAGTTGGTGTTGGGCGGAAGGAATTTCGCCTGACATCGAAATCAGTCCCTTAATAATTTGTATTATTGCACTATTTGCATGAATAATGAAAGAAAGAGCAAGAAACATCACATCACAGAAAGGGAAACAATTACTCTCTAACTTAGGAAATGCCCTAAATAATGCTTTATTGCTTGCTACGGGAGGACAACTACAAAACATGGCATTATTAGGAGAGCACAACCAACCCCAAATGTCACCAAAATCAAAGTAAGGCATGTACTACTAAATTGATGCACTTGTTCCCAAGAGCACACATCTAACCTATAATTAACACATCACAGGCCAGCTACCAGCTACACCCACCTTAAAACGCTTAGTAGCACAAAATAAAAAAGCCACCAGTGATACCCCAAGTCCATATTTCTGTTCACTTAACCACCACATATAATCAGGAACCCTTCCTCCTACATGCTAACCTTAACAATTAAAAACATTATATTTGCTATAGCAGATAACTCATTAAAATTAAGCCAATGTCAAACATGGATGATGGATGGGACAGTCAAAATGTGCCCCAAACCATTCACTTAGATATATATCATACATGGTGAATATCAAACACCAATATACCATTCATATACTACTTGCTACCTAATGAACTAAGTAGCACTTACCACAAACTACTAAACTACATTAAAATTAAATCAAACAACTACGCCCCACATAATTCATTTTCAACAAGACATGATCCAAACGATCCTTAAACTATACCCACACATAGCCAAAAAAGGCTCGTACTACTATTTACCAAAAGCATTTGGGCAGTCCTCCAACAATCTGCGCTAAGGGCCTGATTACGAGTTTGGCGTGCAGGCGCAGGACTGCCAAACCCGTATGTGCACCACCCGCCAGATTATTACTTTTTAATCACTGGCGGATGGTTCTTTGGCATTCCCACAGCGGTGCCTGCGGCACTGCAATGGGAACGTCAATGGCAGTACCTGCAGTCCATGCCGTGCAGGTACTGGGGTGCATGCACACAGGGGGGGACAACATGTGCCTCCCCTCCATGCACCCCATGGCCCAGAGGCAACAGGGGGCCCTGCAGGTCCCCCTTTGTTTTCTCTCCACTACGTTTTTTATGGAATAGGAACCGCAATGAAAACCGCGGCTGAGAAAAAACTCGTATTATGCTTGGCAGGACAGTGGCGGCCCCGCCAACCATATTGCGGCCTCAGACCGCCACACCTCTGCCAGGGATCTCTGATCCCTGACGGTTGGGGCGGTGCAATAGCAGTCCTCCAGCCCAACTTGTAATGGGGCGGGCGGACTGTTGGTGTGCAGGTGGCTGGACTGCCACCGCCGTGCCAGTGTGAGTCTGGCGGTCTGTGGACCGCCAGACTCCTAATCAGGCCCTAAGTGCATAATATACAATAAACAGACAATTTGCCTTTGGAATTAGAAAAATGATTGCACTAGTCTATATCCATGTAACAAAGGTAGCTAATCACTACAGTTTACTTATAAACTAAGGGCCTCATTACGATGGCGGTGGGACCGCCACCGTCAGCCCATCTGTGGCAGTCCCACCGCCATTGGACCCTGCATTATCGCCCACTGCATTATGATGGTGTGCAGATTGTCAGTCGGAGAGACCGACTGCCATCGATCCGACAGGCGCAAGGAGCCCATCGGATGGAGTGTAATGCCTACAATGGTAGCGGTGCCTGCTCAGGCACCGCCGTAGGTATTACAACGTCAGTTTCTACTGGCCGTGTCATGGAGGTTTACCACCATGAAAAGGCAGTCGGAAAGGGACATTGGGGGCCCTTAGCAGGCTCCCATCCCATGTGGTCCTCCGACATGGGCCCTGGGGGGCACCTATGGTGCCTCCCTACATATCCTGCACAATGTGGCAGGCACCACATGGTGCCTGCCACATAGTGCATGGATATGTACAGAGTGTATCTTTTGTACTGCGGCGTGTGCTGCATCCTGCAGCACATGCCGCAGTACTAAAGATACACACTGCGAAAGGCGGTCGCATCATAATACCGGTTGCGGATGTCCGACAACTACTCGGGCGGTCCCATTTGCCAAGGAATGACAGTCGGAAGTAAGTCCGACCGCCATCCTAATCAGGCCCTAAGTCCCCTAATGGACTACTTTGAAGATACTTAGGTTGGCAGAGTGCATCACTCTGGACACAGGCACCAACCCAAATTCCAAATGACATGGAGGAAGATCTATGGAGCTCCATGGTTCAAGAAGCCAAAACCAACAATGCAGTAGGAGGCTGTCTCAGTGCCTTCCAATCTACAGTAGGCAGAATCCAACCAACTCTCTACAAATTCATAGAAGCTCTAAATAAAGAACAAAGCTCCAGCAACTAAAATGTATCAATTAGTAACCCAAATGAAGCCTAAAATTAGCAAATAAAATGT
Organism: Triturus cristatus; assembly: GCF_964204655.1. Classification (NCBI taxonomy): domain Eukaryota; kingdom Metazoa; phylum Chordata; class Amphibia; order Caudata; family Salamandridae; genus Triturus; species Triturus cristatus. The sequence continues at coordinate 818,954,526 of NC_140584.1, forward strand.
ACAACATGCTACAATGTAAATGGAAGCTCTTTATTAACAAGGGAGTACCCGACTCAAAATCAATAGTCCAAACCCTATACTTTAAAAAAAACTATCTACACAATATTCAATAAAACTAAAACTAAATTCAAACCAGCATAACTAGAATATTTTTAACCAAATATTAAAAAAATATTTTTATACATCCATCAAAAAAAACATTGAACTAAAATAGCAAATAGGCCTGATGTATAAAATGAATATGTATATTATTTATTTGAAAATGAAGAAGTCACCAAACATAAAGCTCAAAAATCCAAATGAATTCAAATAGAATCATTTAATTACAACATATTAAATGTAATATAGCAACTACCAATCACATCAAACAGACCCTAAGCACTTAGTAATAAATGACTTTGATTTATTCTGTGATATACGGTGGTCTCTGAGATCTAGGTTCTAGGCTCCTCTCTCTTGTCATCAGTTTTAGCCGAGATCTCCAAAGCCTATGTGACTTAAGAACAGTTAGACAGTTCTTGTAAACAAGTATCAACACCATATTTGGAGACAGAGGCTATTGCACACTCACTGAATTGCAAAGTACTTCCTTGTTTAGGTCTCGCCTGAGCCAGCGCTTATAGCGCTGCTCTAGTGAGAGTTTAAGTAAGCGGGTTTTGGAAGTGCTTACCTAGCGGCTTTTTTCAGGCCTCCAGCTTGCGTTCGCGATGTTGTGCACACGCACAGCTGCTATCCTGGTTTTTAGCATTCCTTTCCGCGCATGGTCGGCTTTCCTCCCCTTTCTCACCCGCTCCTCCCCCACTAATGCGGGGCTCGCCCAGGCCTGCCATCCGGTAATCTTAGCGCACATTCCCAGGACAAACTTCTGCTGACATGTCTCACAGCCCTCTCGCATAGCCGGCTTTCCTCCCCCTCTCTCACCCGCTCCTCCCCCACTAATGCGGGGCTCGCCCAGGCCTGCCATCCGGTAATCTTAGTGCATATTCCCAGGACAAACTTCTCCTGACATGTCTCACAGCCCTGAAGCTGATGCACGCAGGCCATCATCCCCAGGAATGGAGCTATAAGGAGACTTTGTGTCGAGATGGGGAAGGTGTTTGAAGAAAGTCCATTTGTTTACTTTGCTTGATTGTGGTATCTTAGCGCACATTCCCAGGTCAAACTTCTGCTGACATGTCTCACAGCCCTGAAGCTGATGCACGCACGCCATCATCCGCAGGGACGGAGCTATGAGGAGACTTTGTGCAGAGATGGGGAACGTGTTTGAAGAAAGTGCGTTTGTTTACTTTGCTTGCTTGTGAAAAAAGTTTAACACCATCACTGTAAAAAGTTTGAGCACGTTGCCAGTGCAGTGTTGATGCATATGGTGATGCTGCGTTTACATATATATATATACGTACATATGTAACCTCCCAGTTGCTGCTCTCTCCTCCCTCCTAGCCCCCCGCCCTCTCTTCCTCGCTCTCTCCTCTCCCATCTTCTCTCCTTTCTGTTTTTGGTTTCAATCTCCTGTCTCCCTACCCTGCTCTGCCACCCCACTCTCTCTGCTCTCCCTCCCCCTCCCTTCCAATCAGACATGGGGCTCTAATTTGCACCTGCAACCCATCTGATCACAGCTCTGAGCTGTAGTATTGAATATGGTGGACTTCAAAACAAGGCGTCATCCAGTATCTTTAATGTGAAAAGCCCCATGGCATTCTGTGGAAGCCCCTTTCCCTAAGGTTGTGTTGTCGCTCGTCTGTCTTTCCCATCCACCCTTCTCCAACCTTTAAGGTGCCTCCGGCATTCTCTTTCTGTTGTCCCTGTGTTTTCTGATGATAACCTGCATTTTGTGAAGTGTCCCTCCACCGAACAGCATTTAAAGAGAACCTATTCTGCGATAAGGACTGCCCCAATATGCATATAGTCAGTAGTGTCCAGCACTTAGAGGAGTATTTGTTTTTGGGTCCGTGGCAACATGGGAAGGTTCGGGCTGCAAGGCAAAGTGTTATCACTTATTTTTGTTAAACGTTGGATTAAGAGAGATTTTAAGCACACAACACCTTTCCTATTTTTTGTAATTTGATAATAGTTTTATAAGCTGAACATATTTAAGGAATATGTATAATTTATTACAGTTCTCAAGACTTTAAGTGGTTCTGGTCGCTCCCGGTCTAAGATCCAGTAATAAGTAAAACTGGACATTACAACGGTGCCTGTCGGGCCCTAGATTCATGTCCTTAATAGTACAAGGCAAATTACTGATCGATTATTGAATAATTGTTAAAAACCTTAAGGTAATCCATGTCAGCAATTTAATTCCATTTGTATTTCACATGTTTTACTCAATCTTGTTTCCGCTTGGCACTGGTTACAGGGAGGACATAGGGAGTGTTAATCTCTCCCGCGCCTCCAGAGCCTCTTCCTAGTCCTTTCACTACTCAAGTCATACAGCACACACCCTGAGCTGCTGGCTGCAGCTGCCCCCGCAATGCTTCTGGAGCTGAGGAACCCTGCGAGAAAGCAGGTTAACAGCAGCTTTTCAGCAGTTTATATGCACTTCTCTTCTGCCGCATCGTTTTCCTGCCCCAAGAAATAAAATGTCTTTGCTTTATTTAACTACAGCACAGGAGAGGCTTTATTTTGCATACGTAATACCACTTGAGGGGTAAACACATACTGCTCTTGCGCTTTCATTACCCATGCAAGAGTCGTTGCATTGGGAGACTGAATCCATGGGGCTATGTGATCAGTCTTCCCGCTTCATGAAAATGAACAGTTAAGCAGCAGCTAATAACTACAATTTTTTTAATTGTTTATTACCAGCGCACTAATCAGCACTTATTATTTGCCTAGAATCTGGTTGTGTGCTATAGGGTTGAACTAGTAGAACATGCTGTTTTTTTCACATCGGCCATGGTTATTATTTTAAGCTTCTATGGGTATTTTATTGATGTTTTTTGCTATTACAAATTGTTTATTTTTGCCCCTAGCCTGTGCAGAGGTTTTGATCACTAGCCCACTCGCGGGCAGTTTTCCTAGAGTGAAAAAAAATGCGCTCTGGAAGCTACATCGGTTACATAAATTAAACAAGCATTTGCAATGCAATAAGTCTTGCATTTACGAGAGTTTCAGCTATTGGCATTGTAAATGACCATGCCTTTTATGTATGTTTTAAAAACAAAAACTTAAATAAAAGGCATGGTCATTTACAATGCCAATAGCTCAAACTCGCGTAAATGCGAGACCTATTGCATTGCAAATGCTTGTTATTTTAAGGTCTTGACTTTAAGAGGATAATAATGAGCACTCAGGGATTACTTTTGGAAAGTGCATTAGGTAAAAATACTAGCTCAGACAGTACATGCATCTCTTGCTGCAAATATTATATCCAAGTAGTGTTGTTGTTTTGTAAATCGGTGTGAAACATTATTAAGTAACATGCTAAGTAACTTTTAAAAGTTTTATGGCAAGAAGGCTGAAAAAGCTAGAAATATAGACTGCTAGGGTAACTCTGACACGACTAGCGGGTCCCGCAGGAAAGAGTAGTATTTTCTCACACCCACGTATCACTTTAAATATTTAGGTTTCTACCACACTATAGAGGCTAATGTAATTGCTTGAGTCAGGAGGCTCGCATTGGCTTCAGCCATGCATAATTCTGAGTGTCGCTAGAATATGGTGGGTCTGCTGAGTCATTTTCAAGTAGCAGGTAATGAAGTTCTGCTAGAGTTGTGTGAGGGTGGCAGAATCAGGTTATTTATGTATAAAGGACACATTGATCAGATTATATGGGCTGACCCGACCTTGATACTTCTTTAAGAGTGCTCAGAAATTGTCAAATGTGAATCGGGTAACATTAATTCATAGAGTTTGAATGGGTATGTGAAGGGAGAAATGGTCACCACCTTACAGTGGTTTAATCTGATGCGAGTCGAGCAACTTTTGAGTAGAGCTCAGCTGTATATTTCTATTATGTGCCGATCGATGGGCACAAAGGACTCATATTGCATGCTAAGACGTGGGCAGCGTAGTGGATAGGTCAGAAAAAGAAGAAAAGTCAGATGACAAAATGTCATGGTTACAACAGTACACCACACTGTGAATCACCCTCCCCATACACACACATGGTTAAAGAGTAGATCGACATTTATACTTGGATGGGTCACTCAGACATATACACGTTCTCACACACTCGTCTCGTTCAGACTCATGCAGTTCTCAAATTCTCACACATACACACACTCTGACCGCTTTCTACCCCAGTCACTTCGTCTTCGCTTTTCCTTTCCCTCCAGATTCCTCACACACCTCTCCTCCTGGTACTTACAACCTCCATCCCCCCCCCCCTTGGGTACCAAGGCTGCTGTTTAGTCTTGCCCCCAGAGTGAAGTACTCCAGTACCATTGCCAGGGCCACCAATACCCATCCCAAAGCTGGAGCAGATGCAGCTCCCACAGCCCAGTCAGGCATGCTATCATTTTCTGACCCTACCTCAATCCAGCCTGCGCGGGCTGTGCTACATCGAGAGTGGGTGTCCATCTTGAGCCATGACCACAGAGCGTAGCAGAAACCACGGACAGGAAGAGCTCTGAGAACCTTGAGCGAGAGATGGCGGGGACGGGGTCTCAGGGATCCCGATGGACCTACTTCATAACCGCTACAGGCTCTCCCCCCTCCCCCAGCCCTAAAAACTCTGCAGCAAAGTCAAAGTCTTAAGGGGGAAATTAGAAAATAAAGAATAAAGGACGATCCTGCTCCTTCAAATGTACAAGGAGGAAAGTGATTAACGTGTAACATTATGTCACAGCATAAAACCTCCAAATAAATAAATACTATAGCCTAACAGTCTATTGATCTATCACAAGCTTAATTCATTCTGAGGACCCTCCGTGGAGGCGGATTAGGATCCACAATACAGAACACGGGAGAGAGGGAAAAACCCATTATTTCTTCCTCCCACACAATGTTCATGAATAAGAGATATGTTCATCCCTCGAATTAGGAAAACAGCCCTCGCCCACTTACTGTGGCATGCTTCATCATAGGGTGTTCCCCATATTCAGGAACATGCATTATTCAATGTTTGTTTTGTGATCTGCTAAGGTCACCTTTGCTTCAGCGGTGACCTATGCTTGACCTCAGAAGCACCTTTGTTGCAGTGCATTATGGGTGTGCCCCCTTGAAAGCACGTCAAGGTGGAGGTGATTGGGCGAAGCAAGATGTGGTGGTGGATGTGGTGAAGCGTGCAGCTCAAGCCTGGGGTACAGTGGCAGAGAAGTGTTCGGATGTATTATAGAATAACTGTATTGTGGCGCCCTGGCAGCAAGCAGTGACTGCAGGCCCAGCATGTGGCCCTCTGGCAAAGAACTCCTGGTGTTATTATGGCATAACTGGGGTTTGTTTCTCAACTGAGGTGCATTGGCAGCAAGGAGAGCAGGTGGAGTCAGTGTGTGGCACCAGCCTCCTAAAAATAGTTTAGGCCCCAGCACTTTCCCCCCTCTTCTTTATACATTAGCACTGCAGTCAATGTTCTCATTAAATTTAAAAGACATTACAATACCTTATAAAAGTATTCCTTTATGCTATGCATACCAGCTTAGTGGTTCCCAACTAGATTTGCCTGTAATACACAAATTGAGGCACAGTGTCATCATTATTCCACGCATGTGCAATTGTGAAGCACACTATGCTTACAGGAACTACTTGCACAGTGTGTAAACATGCGCAGTATGCTGGGCCCAGGACTGGTCCCATTGGTTCTCAGCCCGGCGAAATCTGATATCTTGGGATTCAGAATTCAACAGGTGCCACAAATTGCACCAATTACTAGTTTGTAAGAATGGGGCAAAGCAAGTGGATTCTGGCCATTTCTGCACCAAAATCCACATGCCCCACGCCCCGCGAATTCTTCGTCTTTCTTCCTTATTAAATTTCAACACGTTTGACCCACCGAGATGCAAAAGGGGAGGGTCCAAGGAGCGCAAACTTGATCACTCCACATGTAATTCCGGCTCCTGCGCAGCTAGGTGTTCGCACAGGAGCCTCAGTTTAGGAGGGGCCAGAGGATAGAATGTCTCTGCGAGCAGGGGCTGCACAGACTCCTTTCTATCAACTTCTATGCCTATCTGTCTGACGCACAACCAATACAAAATCGCGACTATGCACAGAAATGCTACACATGAAAATCTTAATTTAAATACGTTGTTATCAGAGGAGTTTGGCAGATTCAAGTTATTTCTTATTGTTGTGGTCTACACGGTTTTCTTGCAGCGGAAAGTACGCGATTTGCAGCATGTGAGGCAAGAGATTTGTGAACGAAGCTTCTTAATTACCAAGCGTAAAGTGTACATTAATGACGTACCAATTCATGTGCACTTTTGGTGCAGAATACAATGTTTGAAGGAGCACCAGCAAAAACGTCACAGCAAGACATGCAGCCAATGATGCAAAAGCGATCAAAGACGCGAGTAGAAGGGCCTCAAAGTAACAATTATATATACTTATGTTAATACCACTAATTATAATTTTGGTAAATACATTAATGTCAATAACAGTAATCGATAATGTTCAATGTCCATTTACCAGTTTCCACAAACTGGATGGTTTCTTGACACGTATATAAGAGGTGCCAGACCTAACCAACTCAGTGGTGCTCCTGTTATTGACCTCAGAAGGATAACAGGCCAGGTCTGCTCTCATGGGATTGTGCCCTTTGAAAAGCAGCTTGCATGCAATGAAGGTTGCGACCAAGATACCTTCTCTGTGTGCAGAGATTTAAACTTTGAATAAAGTTTAGGCGTTTCCTTAGGAAAACAGATATGTTTGAAATATTCAAGCATAGTGTAAAAAAGAGCCTTCACTGGATTCTTAGTTCCTGATTGTCACTCGGAGACAAGAGCAACCCCTCCATTTTCACAATGCACGAGAGGTATCAGAATAATATAAACTGCTCATTCACATGACTTTATTTTTTCATCCAGTTAGAACTCTTTTTTATTCAGATAACAAAGGGGTGGGGCGTAGCAGGGATAATCGCGAAGAGTGAAAAGGAGGGGCACTTTTTCGTATCATACCATACTTTACACACGGTACATCAACCCAGCACTGTGAGTACAGAAACCTTAAGAGTTTATCTTGCTTTTGTCGCTAGTTGATTTCTGGCAATCCAATGATCAAAACATGTCTCTACAAGAATGTAAGTGCACTGACTTAAGTTTCTGTTGATCTCTAGGTCCATGAATGCCTCCACCAGCATGCCAAGAGGAAGCCTGCCCCTGTTGTGCCCAAAGCACGTGCTCTGTCGCACGAGGTAAGAGAAAGGCATGTTACAGACTTCACCCTACAGTAAACAGGATTGACATGCTTCTGTGGCTGCAGTCGACACAGTCTGGAAGTGGTTTGATGGTGGTAGACACTAACTTGCACATGAGTGCCAGCTTCAACATGCAGTAGCCTAGACAGTTTGATGCCTCTGAATGGCCACTTAGGCTGTGGGACAGTCTGGCAAGTCTGAGGTGTGGCTGATTGGGACTGTAAGAGTCTTTCAAAGGTCAACACGGAACAGGACCAGCCCACAAATCACTATTGGGTGTTAAGGTGAATTGGCCTGCTTGGAGATACCCTCCATTCCAGCCAATTGGGCCTCGCCTTCCCTGTCGGCCTTCTCCAAGACACCTGAATATCCAAGAGGTAAAACAAGAAAAGGCCATATCCCACCCCTCCCCCCAAGTCGCCTTATTGGTTGCTGTGGGTGCTTGGCAGCAGTTGCTTCTTCTGTAGCAGCAGGGAAGCTCTAATTGCCTTGTGGAGCTATTTTCATTTTCTTGCTGGGTTGTGCTTATGCAGGATGGCATTGCCCTGCCCTTGCCTGTGGTGATAGGAGGATTGTGAGAGCTTACAGTGAATTAAAAATAGAACTATCTTTTTCTAGCCTTGGACACGGTGCAGAGGTGGGCAGCATGGGTTGTTAGGCTGGAGTACCTTGGTGGTACTTGACTCAGACGCAGCTTTCCTTGTGCTTAGAAGTGTGCACAGGCAGGCTCTGGAGTGACTGCTACAGGGCCTCCTGCTCGCGGATTCAGAATGGGAGAATGACTTGATGGTAAATTCTTGAGCTCATCCTATTTGTCTGGATTTAGTTAGAGCCTGTTAGCATTTTTCCTATGAATAGTATATAGTTATTATAAGATTCTCCTCTCCCCCTTGTGAAGGTCGCTGACAGGTGGCTTCTTGGGTGCGGAAGTTGCTGAGGGACAGTTTCACCTCTGCAACCTCACTCAACTGTCAGGTTGCCGAGTGGCAGGCCTGGGAGGGATTGGTAGTCGCATAGCATGCAATCAATCAATCAGTAGATTTGTAGAACACTTCTTGTCACCTGTGAGGGTATCCAGGCGCTGGCAGGGTCCAGTTCATTAGCCAAATAGCCAGGCCTTCAGGGTCTTTCGGAACTCTGGAAAAGATGGGAGGTCCATAGAGGAAAGGTTAGCTCGTTCCATATCTTTGCTGCTAGGTAGGAGAAGGAGCCATCTCTGCATCTGCTATGTCGGATGCGGGGGGTGAGGGTTAAACAAAGAGAAGCAGAGTGGTGGTGTCTGGAGGGCCGATGGAAGTTCAGGTGATGGTTCAAGTAGGCGAGTCCGCAGTTGTGTAGCGCTTTGTATACGTGGGTCAGGAGCTTGAACTACCATCTTGTCTACACAGTGACCCAGTGGAGTTCCCTGAGGTAGGGGGTGATGTGGGTTCATCTAGGGAGATCCAGGACGAGTCTGGCTGCACTGTTCTGTATTGTTTGCAGTCAGAGGAGATTTGTATTTTGTAAAGAGCAGCATTCATCCCAAGGGACATCATGGCGTCGGGATAGGCGAAAACCTGTTTAGAGTGAAATGTAATAGAAACTAAATGCATCGGATCTGAACCAAACCGTGGGTAACATTACTTGAGACCTAAGAAAAACCACGTCTTTAGCTTCTTTCTAAAACTCACATGATCCTCAGTGAGACAAAGCTGTAACAGGAGGTTCCAGTGGGTAGCTGCCAGATAGGTAAAGGAGCGAACCCCCTCCCCCACTCGGACTCTTTTGACTTGTAGCCTTTTGGCTAGCGCGAGGTTGCCTCACGAGAGGGGATATAAAATTCCAGTTTGTCCTGTAGTTTTCTGGGGCCAAGGTTATGCAATGCACTGTGCGCATAGCATAGACGCTTAAACTTGGCTTTCTGTCTCATAGGCAGCAAATGGAGTTCCTTCAAACAGGCTGAGGCCAAACTATACTTGGTCTTGTTGCAAACCAGTTTGGCTGCAGCGTTCTGAACAACCTGTAGACTTGAAAAAAGATAGTCGACCATGCCAACATAAAGTGCATTCCCGTAGTCTAGATTGCTGGTCAAAAGAGCCTGGGCAGATGTGTTGCGATCCCTGAATAGAGAGCATTGCCGTAGTCCAGTTGGCTTGAGATGAGGGCCTCTATGATGGTGCGTCTTGAGCTTTGGGGTAGCAATTTGAATATCTTATGAAGCATGATGAGGATGAAGAAGTAGGAGGAGGGGACAGAGCTGACCCGAGTCATCATGGTTAGCTTGTTGTCCAGAATGATGCCTAAAAACAATGCTTCTTGGAGCTTATTCAAAACTTTGGATGAAAGCACCATTCTCAAAACTCTTGCAGTACTGAGACACTCAGAACACTTCAGTGACCCTCTGCCATCAAATTTCTTCAGTTATAGCAAATCATCCATGCTCCCACTTTGGACCAAGATAGGCAATGCCTCACTACTTCAAGGCTCTATTCCTGATTGCCTAAAGACTTTGCAGGTTACCCATATTCTAAAGAAAACCTACTGCAGTTCACACTGGCCTACACATCTTCCATCCAATTTCCAACATTCTGACTCTGGCGAAGCTCCTCGAGAAATGTGTCCACATCCAACTTTGTAACCACATAGATCAATTCCAACTGTTAGACCAGATCCGAACTAGCTTCCGTTAGGTGCTCTTACTCACATTGTGGACGAAGCACTCAAAATGCTGGATCAGAACAAATCCTGCCTTTTGATCCTCCTCGACCTATTGTCTGCTTTTGATACGGTTAACACGACAGCCTAATCGACCTATTGGAAGACAGGATTGGGCTTTCAGGTCGCGTCCTAAGTTGGTGTGCCTCATTTCGCTACAATAGAACTCAAAGATTCAAGGTGAACCAGTCCCTGTCCAATCCCTCACGGGTCACTCTAGGGGTACCACAAGGGTCCTTGCTCTCACCCATTCTCTTCAACTTGTTCATGGAGCCTTTTTTTTAAATGTGTTTATTGGCATTTTCAAACAAGAAAAGCAACAGGTCACGTTCCAAGTTATAGTACAATCAAAAATGGTCAGGTGAAAATACAGTTTGAATGCGTAAACGCGAAAACATAACAAAACAGTCAGGAAGCAATATACTGTCATTCAGTGTCAGATTGCAACCTTTGATAAGAACTGGTTCCCAGATTCAGCGCAGCAGTTCGGCACAATATATATTTTCGTGCAGAGTCTCATTGACAGGCAGTTCATCACCATCAGGACAACATAACCTTCCAATGGATCGACCTGACACTCCATCCACGCCTATACAGTCCCAGCTAGTGTACCCCTTAAGTGTCTGCAGGAATTGGGGAGGGGGCGTTACCATCTTGTTGTGCTTTCAGCCAGTCCAGGAAGGGATCCCATATATTTTTGGATCGAGAGGCCATTGGCATTAGCTCCCAGGAAGTAGTCAGTTGAGTGTGGCTAAAAGGGACATCTTGTATCCACGCCTTGCTCGTGGGAGCACGACTATCACCCCAATGTATAGCTACTCATCGTTTGGCAAGCAAGAGCAGTATGGCGTGTAATTTAAGATTCTCTGGCTTAGTGTTTTTGACATAGCCCAATAGTCCTATGAGCGGATGAGGCTCGCTTGAGGTCCCCAGAATCTCCTGTGTTTTGCTAAATACAACTACCCAGAAGGCTGCTATAGGTGGGCAGTGCCAGGACGTGCAGGAAAGTAGTGGGAGCATAGCCACATCTCCAGCAACTCTCATCGGGTCTGATCCCCATACGATGCAATTGGGATGGGGTTCTATAGAACCTATGTAAATATTCAAAATGTATCAGCCTCAGCTTGTAGTTTGGTGAGAGCATTAGGAGTTGGCCGCAACAGAAGGCCCAAATGTCGTCCGTTATCTGGTTATCTAGATCTAGATTCCAACTGTTTTGAGCCCTAGGCACTGTTAATGGTGCTGTGGTTTGCATGGAATTATATAATCGTGTGATCAGTCTACGAGAAGATGCGTTAGTAATCATCTGCTCGAGTGCGGGTAGTGGAGTGGGGGACTCGGAAAGGTTGTGTGGAGTTTTCTACATGTCGCTCTCACCTTGTAATATAGAAACAGCTCAGAGAAGTTCCTCGCGCCCTCAGCAGTGGGTCCCGGCTGGGCGCAGAAAGCATCGCCAGGGTAGAGGTCAGCAAAGGTCTCAAATCCCATGGATTTCACCACAGCAACATTTCCACTGTCTGCCAATGCCAGAATCATTGGGTTCTGTGCAAGAGGGATGGACGGGGCATATAAGATCTTCAAGCTAGCTCTGGTGCGCAGCCTGTCCCAGGCCCACCGAAGGGTCTCAACAGTATCTATTCCGTCCCGGGATCTGAGGTATGGCTGGCAGATAGCCACTTGAAGGGGAACTAGTGCTGCGACGTCCGCTTCCAAAGCTACATGAGGCTGAAATGGATTAGGATGTAACCAATAATGTAAAAAGTGAGCTTGCGCACAGAACGCATAAAGCAGAATATCTGGTGCTCCCAATCCTCCCTACGCGAGGGGGAGTGTGAGCAGCTCCCAGGAGACGAGCGCTTGCTTCTCGGCCTAGTGATCAACCGCGCGCATATAGTGTGAAAAAGGGCCTGGGTGAGTGGAAATGGGCTGATGACAAATAATTATAAAAATTTAAGCAAGACGACCATTTTAGCAATGGCTATTCTTCCAGCTAGGGATTACGGTAGCCGGGACCACACCTTTGTCCTTTCCTGCAACCAGGAGATCGCACGCCCATAGTTTAAGTTCGAAGTTTCCTGTTAATCTCGGCTTAGCCAAATGCCCAAATATTTTACCGGGCCATCCTGCCATTTCAGCAGGTGATCCGGGTCAAAAGGCTTGGTGGCTTCTGTAAGCAGAAATAAAGTAGACTTGTTCCAATTTATAAATATACCAGAGAGCCCGCCGAACTTGGTAAGCTCCCTAAGCAAGCGGCTTAGATTAATCTCGGGGTCCGTAATGTACAATGTCATATCGTCTGCGTATAAAGAAATAAGAAGCCCTCTAGTACTAAAACCCAATCCCCTTGCCGCGTGATGTTGGCATAACCTAGCTGCTATTGGCTGCATTGCAATGGCAAAGAGGAGAGGGGAAAGGGGGCAGCACTGACGAGTCCTGCAGGATATAGAAAAATGGTCCGATAAAAGTCCATTCATGCGCAGTCTGGCTGAGGGAGCTGTATAAAGCAGTTTTATCAGTGTTATAAAGGGCAGACTGATGCCCATTCTCCCTAGAATAGCGAAAAGGTAGGGCCACTCCAGCTCGTCAAACGCCTTAGTCGCGTCAAGAAATGCCACAAGCGCCTTAACCATGGGATTTAAATAATGCAGCATCGTAAAAAAAAGTGCGGAGATTATAGGAAGTGTACCTGCCCGGGATGAAGCCAGATTGGTCAGGCCTCGCGATCAGAGGCAGCAGTCAGTTCGCGAGCAATTTGGCATAGATCTTAGCATCAATGTTAATCAGGGAAAGCGGCCTGTAAGAATCTTATCTCATGGCTTGGTTTACCAGGTTTTGGTATAGTCTAAATTATTGCCTTTTTCATAGTCGGAGGGAGTATTCCAGAAGTCTGAGCCTCCTCGAAGACTAAAAGACCCTGGGGTACTAGTAAGTCAGCATATGCTTTATAAAAGGCGGTCGTCAAGCCGTCCGATCCCGGGGTCTTGTCCAGTGGCAGACTGCTAATTACCTGCAGGATATCATTGGATGTAAAGGGCTCATCCAGGTATTCTCTGTGTGCCCTCCGAAGCCACAGTAATTCAATAGAGTCAAGGAATGATTGTAGCTCCTCCGGTACCGTATGATGAGTGGCGGTGCACAATTTAGTATAGAATTTAGTAAAGCGGTCCATGACCCCCTCATGCCCACTGACTACAGTGGAATCATCACCCGCTATCTCAGATATGTAAGTGACTGTGTGCGTTTGTTTTAGCATATTCGCTAGGGATTTGACAGGTCTGTCCCCCGTAAAAGAATTGTTGTGCTGCACTGCCGAGAGCATAGCGAGCGAGCCTGAACAACCCACGGGGGCTTTGGGACGTTCTCCCACCCACAAGAAAATTTTGAAAAAAGAGTGGACAAATGGTGCATTTTTAAGCAAATTTGAGAAAGCAGGAAGGTTAATAAAGCAATTGTGAATCTGTTCTAACAAAGACAGTGACTGGCAAAACTGTCAGTCTAATCGGATGCATATCAGACGCCGGCCTACCAAGTGCTCTGTCTATCTGTGCCACTGTGTGCTGTTCTTTCACAGTATGTATGTGGTTGTTCTATGGCCATTGATGCTGTAAGTCTTTTTGCAGTGATATCTTAGGTCTGTGTGTGGATCTGAGCCTCCTACCCTACGCTCAGTGGGGGAGCAGGCACAGACTTCGATGAAGACTCCTGCCAAGTCAGGCTGAGACAGAAAGTGTGAGCAATCACTACTTGAAGCCTCCGGGGCCCCCTTCGACAGACTGAGCCAAAGAATCTGTGGCTGGCAGACAGCAACAGTTGAACAGCGGTGCAATTTAAAAAGTAAGACTGGGACATAACCACATTTTACAGGTCCTCTTTGTAGTACACTGGGCACCAGGATGGTGTCCCTGTTGTGTGTATGTGCATGTTCTAGACCTCATTATTCGCATTACCTATGAGTGCGTTAGGAGCTATTCTGGACAGTTATCTCTAGGGGTGCTTGATGGACGCTTATGGGCTTCTAAGCCCCTGTACATAGGTCTTCTAATCCGAGGGCAGAAGTCAAATGCTTCCTGGAGCACTGTTAGCCTCACCCTTGCATAGGCTGCATCCAAACTCAATTCGTAACTCCACCAGGGCAGTTAGGGGAATACAGGAACTAACAAAGCACAACAAGATAAAACGGAGAATAAATAAGGTCCAAGCAAAGTTAGATAAGTAAATAGTAAAGAGCAATAATAATGAAATATCACTAAAAGGTCGAGAGGTGAAAGAAAGGGATTGGCCTAGAAACAATTAACCTTGTGCCGTCAGGAAAACTGGAGCGCCCCTGCCTGGTGTATGCCTAGTAAAATAAAGCAATACTCAGGGTTCCAGGAGCCCTTGATGGCCCTGTGCACCGATGCCACGTACCTACAGCACTATTAAATATGTCTGGGTTATCACGAGAAGACACTTGCTATTATTTGTTTAGTGGAACGAGGATAAACTCAGGGATAACAAGAGCAGAGTGCGCATCAAATGCAAGGCTGGGATTTTCTTTCCCAGAGTTTACAGACTACAACCCGAGCCAACATGTCATGATTACCACCACTACTTACCTGCCCCCATCAAACTCAGCCAGTCATCTGTTCCCATGCCCCGTGTTTATATCCTGACAAATGGCTTGAATTTATTGCTCGCATTCCGAAGGGGCAGAAGTGTCAGCTGAGCCTTTCGCAAACCACTGTTTTATTCAGATTGCAAGCTGTTTATCAGAACATATGCACCAGACAAAAAAACAGCCTTGCCTATGATGCACACGCTACTTTTGTAACCACCAAGGTTAGAGTCTTCACAAAACGAAGTTTTAAACTCGCATAACACTTTAATTTTGTAACAGCTTCATTCGTTCTTGTGGATGAGGGAAGTGAATGAGTGCCTTGCAGTAAGAAACGGACAGTATGATGTTGGTAATCTAAAGTAAACATGCACACATTGATCAGTGACGAGGAATCTGAAACTGACTGTCTCTTTAAAGGGACATGTTGATGGGTGGAAAAATAGTCAAGCGAATATGCTGCCAACTGTGGAGCTAAGAAGCCGCGGGTAAAAATTATTCTTTATAGGTTCAATAACATGGTTTGTGAGCAGAGTTAACTTGGATTTTTATGACGGCGGAGTAGCCCGATGTGAAGCATGCCTCTTAGGTTGGTGGGCGAGGGTTTGCCTCTGTTTTTTGTGCATCCCACACCTTATCAGGAATATCCAGACAAACTTTCTACTCCAGCATCTGAATTAGTCATTAGGTCTCGCCTAGCGACGCAGCGCATGCGTTGCTCGCCTTGGCGAGACCTATTGTTGTCGGTTTGGTGGGTGAAGGGGGACAGGAGATGTGCACGCGTACGGACAGGAGATGTGCACTCCGTAGACGTGCACATCTCCTGTCCCCGCGTAGGGCTGGCACGCTTTCACTTTCACTTAGGACGTTTTCAGGCCTGTTTCCATCTGTAGCCAGAGGCATTTTGGGCAGATCTGCAGGCCTGATCCCTGCAGCCACAGGCGAGGGACCGCTGTGGAATATTGTGTCTATTGTGAGTGCTCGCGCACGCGGCTTGTCTGAACCTGCCTGCCGGATATAAACACTTCCCCGCGTGCACGCCGGTGCTCGTGGTGCCTGCGTCACACACAGTGCTGAGTGTATACCTATGAACACAGGGTGTGTGTCATACTTTTATCTGAGTTTCTGTCAGCTGACATGGGTGCGCTTCTTTCTGCGTACCCACGTGTGTCATGTCAACATGTGTGCGCTTCACGTGCGCCTATTTTTGTCTAGCATGTGCTTCTGTTTGTCTCTGTTTATGTTTGTGTGTCGCTGTATACTTATACATGTTTGGCTACCTTTCTAATTGTATACCTCGTTGTTAGTTTGTTTTAGTCTGTGTATACTCAAATATGCGTTTTTTCTCCCTTTTTTCTCAAGTGTATCATTCTGCGTTTTCTTCATTGTGCTTGTCTCTTGTCTGAGTATGTTGTTGCTTTCCTGACAGATATCGGTGGAAGATGTCTCGGTATCCCTCGCCTCGTGGTCGGACCACTGAGCCCCAACCTGGGCCCTGGTCGGGTTGCTGACGCTGGGAGACGGGTGTAAAAGAACAGTAGAGGGCAGTGTGGCACAGGGCACGCCAGTGTAGCATATTATCGGTGCACTCTCATCATACTGGAATCTCAGCACGGGCCTGTCGTGTTATTAACATCAAGGTTAATTTCAGTAGTTTCGCTTTACTTGCCATTATCCACAAGAATTCACCTGGTTTATGGGAAATGCGAAGATGCGCCTCTTCTTCAGCCTCCTTACAGAACTTAATTTGTAAAAAGAAAAAAAAACTCTCCGCCAGTGCTACCGATTATCAGGGCTGGCTAGTCTTGGGGCCACCTCGTGGCTCTTTGTCTCTCTTTAACATACCTTGAACCTCTTGGATTCAACCTCTGCGCACTGTTGCTGTGGTAGGTTACCACCAAATTTATTTCACCCTTAATGCTCAATTTTTAACAATACATTCAAAACTTTATGCAAAAAGAAACATAAAGAATGTATGCGCTATTGACATCACATGGAAATGTCCTTTTTAAATAACTGAAAAAATATTTTATAACATAAAATCATTCATTTCTTTCCATGAACATAAATTTCTTCAAGAACTGTGACAAATCCAGAATTTCATTCCAAATTTTTCAAAAATTGCCCAATGCATTTCGGGCCTGAGTTGGCCCTTCTTCAGTGGTCTTGATTCTAAATTGAGTCGCGTGCTAACCAAATCTCTAGAAACGAATCCTTCTCTGTGAAAACACTGCAGTAGCAAATCGTATGACCTTCTCAGAGGCAAAGCTTCACGGTGTACGGGAAATATCAAACACTGTTGATGGAACGTTAAACCTGCTCATTTAAATAGGTAAAATATTTATTCGTGATTACATTGAATAAATAGGAGTGTTTCTCAGTCTGATTGATTTCTCAGTCTGATTGATTTGTCTTTGTCTCTCTCTACGATCACTTTGGACTTCCTGGTTCTTTGTCAGTATTGTAGGTTAAATGTCTCCTGCTTTCTTCATCTGTCACAGTTTTCTCTATGTCTTTTCTCCCTATTCTGTCTGTTCTCTTGGGTCAGCCTCTGACGAGGGATCATAATAATGACAGGATGTGGCCTAATGGCTAGAGCGGTCGACATGGAAGCTGGAAACCGGGTCTCGGACACTGAACTTCCTGTGTTTCTGGACAAATCACTTAATCTCCCCACGCCCAACAAAAAACAAGCATTTACAATGCAACGGTCTCGGCATTGTTACAGTTAGAGCTATTGGCATTGCTCATTACATTATTCTATAGCTATCATTTCAGGGCCCGTAGGATGCCGGCGTCTCCGCACCCCGCTGGCTCGAAGAGCTTGAAAAAACATAAAAGCGACATAATACAGATTGGAGACACAAACACACACACACAAACATCGCCCCCCCACCAAACACTCCCTCCTCCCTGGGCGCGAGCACAGTCACACAACACCTTCCGGTTAATCAGATCTGTCTGTACCTGGCATCATCCTGGATGTTAAGTATTCGATGCACTAAGTTGTATGTTTTATGCAAGTATGAGTCAAAAATGCACTGTGAAGACGTGCCAGGTTCTGGATAATCGTGCCTCTGCAAGGTGGTAGCTTTGGGAGGAAGTCAGTCACGTGCAACGTTCGAGGGAGTGTGTAGGTTTCGATACAGCTTGCTGCCCCCTGAAAGAAGGAACGATTGAGGCGCAGCCAGTTCTATGTCCGGCTGGAAATCCGGACATTGTCCACCATTGGAGCGCTGGAGATTCTGTGACAGGCTGCTGGCTGGTAGGGCTGGGGTAGAGTCCGTCACATGGCATGCTCACCAGGCTGTGGTGGTAACTCCTGCGCTCTCTACAGGTAAGCCATGTATAGTGCGCTGTCTGGCACCACGGTGAATGCAAGGGCCTACGTCTGTGCATGGAGACCTACGTATATAGGTCTGTATATGCAAGCGGAGGAAGGGTTTGGGAGGGCAGATTCCGGAGTACGCGGCTAATAGAGCAGCAGATGGCCCGCACTGTCAGCCTCCCATCCCCCGGCCACACAGAAGGCAGAGAGGCGGCCATCCTGCTTTTAAAATGGGGGTTAGTGGCGACCTCAAGGGAGTGTCGGTGGTCATCTGCAATGCGATTTACCCCTCTACTTCGAAGGGCAACCCCGTGGAGGAGGGGTACACGCGCCCATACCACAATGACTTTTTCGAGAGACTTAATTGGTTCCTATAGCGTCACATGTTGCCTTCCTGCATCTTCATAGCGCTTTGATGCAGCACAGTACATACACAGAGGAGGCATCCTGCGTGTACGCGAGGGAAGATGAATACACAAGGGGTCATTCGGGACAAAGCAGAATTGAATATACCAATAGCCCATGCCAATATATACAACAGGAAGAGCATTCAAGTGTCTCATGAGGGATGTTCCAGGGACATGTATAAGAACATGGAAATCATTGTATTTAACAAAACTCTTTTACATTTCTTCTTCTAAGATAAAAGCGAAAAAAAGGAATTGTGCATGAAATGTGTAATCATGTGCTGCTAGAAAGCAGTGCAAACGTCCCATTCTTTTTATGGCGCCTAGGAGCGACACCGAGCCAGGTTCTAGGCGCTGTCAATCTTGGCAGATACGGGAAGTGACTATAGAACCACGGGAGATCACGTGTTGACCATCGTGCAGGGCAGATAGAAGTAGGGAGGGAGATTCCAACATGGCCATATTGTGGGTATAGGAGGCACGCACACTACATAATGCATACATATAGCATGACAAAGCAGCAGAATTCCATAACCCTTTCTGCGCCGCAGCTGCACCTGTAACGATCAGTACAAGTGATACCCTGTTCCCAAACACCCATCCCCGCCTTCGATATACGAGACATGTCTAAAGGGGCGGGATGCTGGTACATGCCACTTGTATACACGCACGCGCACACACACACGACATCTTACGGGATATGAAACATGACATCTTCTCTCAGGGTCTCAACCTTGCACACACAAAGGTGGACAGGGAGTCGATGTGCAGTAAATGTGTCTCAGTTAAGATAAGACACCTAATATTCTGGTACAACCAGATGATAAGTATGCCCCCCCAATAGAATGATCTGTATATGACTTTGCTTAAACACACACCATTTGCTAGCGATGCAGCAGTTCTGCACACAGGGGACGGCGTAGGGAAAGGGGCGGGGCCGGGCGTCCCCGTTCAGCACCCCTTTAACGCCACCACAGTCAGATGTTACACACACAAGGTTGGTTTCTGGGTTGGTAGTAGGGTCTCTCCGGTACCACGAGCCACTCAACCTGCGACCCCAATGCCTCCATTTGGCAAACAATAGGGTGGCAGACGACGGGGGCGATCAACGTGTCCCAATTGTGTCAGACAAAGGCAGCTGCGTTTATCTCTCCGAAAGGGGTGCACCTCTCAGTTGTAACCCACGCTCTGGCCTCATGACTCCATTTTCAGACGCTATGATGGTGGAAGGGAGGGATGGCGGGCGGGCGGGGGTCTCTTTGATAGCGAGGAGAGCCGATGCGTGGATTTTTTTTCTCTTTCTGACATTGCAGATGTGCTCATGAACACATTGATGCGGACCCTCGAGTCTTCCCTCGAGTCTCCCTCAGGGCACCTATTCGATTGCTCCATTGGAACTATCCGAAATTAAACGTATCAATCACAGGCTACCGAATTGCATGTTCCTTTAGCAATTGACAAGCATCCATGTGTGACCAGATGTTTTACCCCCTCACATGGCCTACCTTTTGTGGAGGGGCTTGCAGAAGTGGATACAGAGCAGGAAGGAGTCTATTAGCAGAGCCCGCAGCGGGGGAGTCCCTGTGATGTCCGAGCAAGAGAAAGTGACACGGAGTCTGTTTACAAGCCGAGGGCACCGGAAGACACCACTGCCTTTCTCCGAGGCAGAGCAGAAATGCCTCGGAGAAACGCAGGGTCCTTTTCGGATTCGGGGGCGTGTTTTGCTGTTATCTCCTCTTGCCATTAGCTGGAGGAGATAATTAGACTTTCTGCAAAAAACACGCCCCCCGATCCGAAAAGGACGGGGCCTGATCGGAGTGACGGGACCTCTTCTCCAATGGCTGGCCAGCATTCAAGAGGCCAGCCAATGGAGAACAGGGGAGAAGAGGGGCGGGTTCAAGCCCCTCTTCTCCAAGTCATTAAATCTCCGACTTCCGGTTCTGCCTTCGGCAGACCGGCGGTCCTCGACCTAACAAGCATGAAAGCGTGCGTCATCGCGATCGCTCTGAAAGCGAAAGTGATCGCGATGACGCACGAATTTTCAAAGTGCTGCTGGCGGCTGGCTGCGCGCGTGAACGGAAGCGCTAGGCCAGCCAGCAGCACTTTGAAAACTCACATTCAAAATGTCTCTCCGAGCCAGCTGGCTCGGACCTAATGAATGTGTCCTTGTGTGACGCAACTGGTGCTAGAGTAAAGCGCTCTGATACCTTCGGGTCGAGTTCGCGCTATAGAAAACTCCCCCAAAAAAATAAAATGCCTCGTTAAAAGTCATCGCCAGTTCCCACCAAAGGCAACACCTCGCGCAATTTTAAGAACTGATGCCAACTGAAAACATTGTCAACACTTGCAGCTGGCTTCAGTGATAGGTCGCTATTGCAGCCAGTTGAAGGTGTTGACAAGGAGCTCGTTTGTCTGCAGATAAAAGGGCCATGAATAATAAATGTTTGTGATGGATTTTAAAGTCTATTAAAGCAATGAGTTGTATCGTGTTGGACTTGCTAGCGGCAAGAATGACGCTCTGAGGCGCTGGAGGACAGGGAGTTCGAGATTCGCCCAGGTTCACACAGCGGTTGACATTTTGTACTGTTGCTAGTACTCAGTTATTCCACAATTAGCGCGCTAACCAGCAGAATCGACCTACTGTGGCCTCTGGCAAAAGCCAGCACTTTATTTCACAAATGCGTGGAAAACTGGTGTAATATTTCCTGGTGATTCGTTTTTTTACTAAGAAGCTGTAATATGTCTTCGACACTGCATGCATGAGTTAGCTCAGTTGGTCTGAGCATCAGTTCTAGCACGTGCTTACAGACAGTCAGGTGATAAACCTCGCAAGGGCTGGCACTTTAATGTACTGCACACCATGAGCTGGTAAGGCAGCTTAGCGAGTTCAGTGGTTGTTGCTGAGATCTTTATGACTTGCAAGAAACACGCTTGGGTCACCACAGGGCCTACTCAGGCTTTCACCATTATGAGGTCAATATACTGAGTCCGTAAATGGTAACCAGCTGTTACACCGTGCTACGGTAAAACTGTGGTAGACATTCCATGCGAAAACAAGCGATTATTACTATGTGGAGAATGCGCACAGTCAGTGCCCTTTATTTACAGTAGCTGCTTTGCAAGATGCCAGGCAGTATATTTAGAGCGTGGTGACCTAGATACTATACAATCTGTTATTAATTCCCCA
The DNA here is from genome assembly GCF_964204655.1 of Triturus cristatus. Lineage (NCBI taxonomy): Eukaryota > Metazoa > Chordata > Amphibia > Caudata > Salamandridae > Triturus > Triturus cristatus. The sequence goes on from NC_140584.1 coordinate 818,976,030, forward strand.
CTGCAGTTTGTGAGTGGGCCGCAGAAAGAGAACGATGCTTGAGCAAGATCACACGGAGCGCCGTAGTAGTAAGTTGGCCTTTGAAAGGCGGTTTGACCCTGTGCCTTGAAGGCTGCCTGGGACCTGATTTCTGATCTCGCCTGTCCCGTTTGAACACTGAGCCCTGATGTTTTTATTAGGCCGAATAACTGCCAAGCAAGGTGAAATTAATACAATGAGAAAAACAAAGACCATAAATTCGATCATATAACAAGCAAGACACAGCTCATAACAGGTACATATGAAGGTACCTGTAGCTCCTGCCATGCAGGTCATTGCTCAACACAGAGTTTTGCTCATGTATAGATGGAAAAGTCCCCTGCAAGGTGACGGGTGTGCATCCCTTGCACAGAGTGCCCGGAATCCCTAGTCGGATTTTTGGTCATGCATGTGTGCCATGATCTAGGTCTGTCTCAAAGTAATGGGGAGAGGATGTTGCCTTTCGGCTAGAGCAGTAGACCTTGAAGCTAGGGAACTGGGTTCGAGTCTCGGCAACCACGCTCAACATCCTGTGATTCTGGGCAAATCAGTTAATCTCTCCGTGCCTAACAAAAATGAATGTGTCCATCTGTAACAAAACTGGTGCTCTGATACCCGATGTCTCGGGTCTAGTTCGCGCTATATAAAACTCTAAAAAAACAAGCATTAAAAATGCAATTGGTCTCGCCTTTCATTAAGTTAAAGCCATTTGATTTGCTATACAATACCATTAGCAAAGCAAATGGCTTTAACTTAATGAAAGGCGAGACCTATTGCATTTTCAATGCTTGTTTTTATTCAATATATTTGGGGGTCATGGTTAAGAATAATGGATGTATAATCGACATGGTCCTGTGCAAGTGAGAAAAGATATATCTAGAGATACTACATGTTGGTGATATCTACAACAAGACAATTATATTTCAACAGAAGGTACGCAAAGCGTCCTTAAATAAATAAACACGCTGGACTTATCCATGTACCCTGAAATAATGGTGGAAACATTGAAGCAATACCTACTTTTAGCTAAAGAGCATTCACTGGTAAAAGAAAATCCTGAAGAAGGCATTTGCCGAAACGCGTTGGTGGTATTCCTTATATCAATGCCAGTGTTTTATTCACATTAGTTTGATTTTATTATAAATTGTGGTTTTGATTATAACATATGTGAAAAATACAAGTTGTTGCTATAATTGTCATCTCTGTATAATATTGTGATCAAATCAGTGTAACACAAATTGTAATGGCAATTTATTCATGTATCAAAAAAAAAATTGTTTGAATTGAATCTGTACGAATAATCAATTATTCATAGATAAGATAAGTGAGATAAAATTATAAAAAGACTAATATAAAAAGGAGAAAAATATATTTTAAAAAAAATAATAATAATAAAAAAGATTACAATCAATTAATTTTGTGTGTTATATTATATAGATATCAGTCCAGAGCTATGCCATTCTCATACTAATGTAAAACAGCACTTCACCCGGTGCAACCATTCTTTTTCCAATATAGCTTAATTCCTTGATAGGGTTATCCTTAGATTCAGGGGCCCCGTGTGTTTTCAAAAAGTCTCAAGCTGATCTAGCCTGTTTTCATGCGTATCCACACGTTTCCTGACCTGATCCAGTTGGGAGGTGAGAACATCAAGCTTGGTGTCTATGGTCTTGAAGCTTGACCTCATCTCCAGCAAGAGTACGCGTAGATCCTCTCCCTGATCATCTGTAGTGGTTGCAGCGGGGTGGTCTCCCTATCCCTCTGTCCCAGAGTCCGTTTGCCTTGTCAACCTTTTATTTTCAAAGGACAGCTTTGACTGTTTCGCATCATGTTTGCCCATGTCCGTGAAGCAATGGGGGTCGTGAATGTAATTGCGAATGTAGGCCGACCTCTCAGTTCCGCTGGCCTCCCGCCAAACTCCAGTAAGGCAGCAAGGGCACCCGGCGTTCCCAGCAGTTGTCTGCAAACTCAAAAGTAAGGCGGGGGGCTCCAGATAAGTTCGGAGATCTCTGTTTTCAAAGAACTTTCCCAGATGTCCGAGTTCCACTCTGAGGACACCCACTGCAGCCTAATCAGCTAACAGACAGTATCATAGGATTCCTCCAGCAGCGGTGGATTAATAATCGCTAGTGCCTTGGGGCAGCCCCCAGCGGTACTGCAATGGGCCCGTCACCGAGACTCACCCGCAGTATCTCTAGGCTGCAATAGTGAAGATCTCCCCACACCCCTCCCACGGCGCGTCTGCTGCTTTCTCCCTTCAGCTCAAGCAGTGGTTAGCCAATGTCAACAGGTGTCACAGGGTACATCTGCGGCGGAGCCTTGATGTGTTCGCCGCAGGAGGCCGTCTGCTCCGTCCCCTGCAGTACAACTAGGCCACGAGAGCAGAGATTTCTTTTTGCGCTCTTCGCGGCGTCTTGCTCTTCTTCACCGCAACCCCGGGTACAGTCCGTGATTGTTTACAGAGGTCCCAGGCTCAGCTTCAGTGGATCCGCGGCGCACCAGTCATGGTAGGCCCACCGCACCGCCCCCAGCTGTATCCCCGGGCCTCTAAAGCAAAGTTCACGCTGCGTGGTCTCGGTGTTGCGTCTGAAAACTCCCCTCCTCAGCGCCAGGTACCAGCCCAGATGCACCGACACAATCGAGGATCAGGTACGTGATGCCATTTGTTTGCCCAGCTCTAGAGGCAGTTCAGGGGACTGTTCCTAGAGCCTTTAACTGACATTTTTAAACTATCCAGCATACATTATCACATGTATGCCGATGACACCCAACTGTACCAGAAAGTCTCCCCCCCTGATGACATCAGGTGCCTCAACACATCTCTTCAGAAAACCTAAAATTGGCTGATCCTCGATCACCTTAAATTAAAAGCTCTTAACCCCTTCCATGCTGCGCAGATTCCGCCGCTGTGCTGACGGAATCTTGCGCGGGCGTGGTCATGACGGAACGGTTCCGTCATGAGCACAGCTCAACCGTGGCTCATGACGGAACCGTTCCGTCATGAGCACCGAAGGGGTTAAAATGGAATTCCTCTTAATCTCCCCACCCAAACAGTCACTAGCTATCGAAGAATGGATAAATCAACTAACAGCTCTTAATTGCATATCACACATCATTGACTCCAGGAGCTCGCTGGGTATAATTCTATATGAGAGTTTTAACATGCAGAAGCACATCAGTGCTCTCACCTAAGGAGCAAACTTCCAAATGAGCATCTTAAGGAAAATAAAACCTTTCCTCCCTCCCCCACACCCACCCCCCACCCTCCAATGACTTCAAGTCTGCTGTGCAAACTCTAGTGATTTCTAAATTAGATTATGGAAGCGCAACCCTCTGCGGCCTTCCTAGATCGAAAATGGCTCAACTAAGTGCCTCTCTTTACTATGCTGCAAGGATTATCACTGGTTCTAAAAGAAACAACCATATCACGCCTGATCTGAAGTCCCTAAACTGGCCCCCATATGAAGCAAGGATACAACTAAAAATTGCCTGCATGACCCATAAAGCCTTACACTTCAACACCCCAATATACCTTGCCCAAAAACCCAAGATATCTGGTGGCTCCAGGTCATCTAGAAGTACCAGCACCTTACTGCTGATGCCATAGAAATTCCATAAGAAGAAAACTTACAATCAAGCTTTCTCTGGTATCACCCCAAGACTCTGGAATTCCCTGCCCCCTGAAATCAGACTGATCCCCTCGACGGCATCTTTCAAAAAGGAAGTTAAAGTGCTATTGATGAACATATTTCTGCCCTAGATCCCCCGCTTTTCAGGCACTCTATGACACACTCTCCTCACGCTTGTTTACTATTTTACTGTTAGGACTGTATTTTGATCTGTTGGTTTAGAGTTGCTACTTGCTGTACCTTATTGCTGGCTCCTCAGACGTCCTCTTTTCTTGAGCAACTGTAAAGCGCTGTTACCCCAGAGCTTCCTATCTCCAGGCCCGCTATGACACATTTCCCTCACCCTTGTGTATTATTTGACAGTTTTGACTGTATTCTGATCTGTTGGTCTAGAGTTACTCCTTCTTATACCTTCTCATTTACTTTTTTGACTGCTCTACTTGCCTCCTCTTTCTTGTTCAGCTGCAAAGCTCTCTGATACCCCCAGGGATCATGTTTGCACTATATAAAATATTTTAAATAAATACATTAATAAAATAGGTTCCTAGCTTGGTCAGTAGGGTATGAGTAGGTCCGAGTTCTGAAGGCCATTAGGATGCGTACTACGTAGAGCTTTTGTTTCCGAAGATCAGTACCTTTGTCTTGTCCATGTTGAGCTTCAGGCAGTTGTCTTTCATCCAGTTGGTGGCATCTGTCATGCAGTTGTGGAAGTTGGTTTTGGTGTTAGTGGTGTATTTGAAGAGGATGAGTTATGTGTCACTAGAGTAGCAAAGGATATTGAGTCCGTGGGTTTTGATGATGCTAGCCAAAGGTGTCATTTAAGTTTTAAAGAGGGTGGGGCTGTACAAGGATCCTTCAGGTACTCCAAAGATGATTTCCAGGGGTACAGAGGTAAAGGGTAAGGCATACGTTTTGCATTCTTTCGGTGAGGAAAGAGGCGTTCCATCTGAGAGCTGCTCCTTGGATGCCTATGTTGTGCAGCCTTGTGATGTGTGCTGTGGGAGACCGTATCAAAAGCTGCAGAGATGTCTAGGAGGTTTAGAGCAGCAGTCTCCCCTTGGTCAAGTAGGGCTCAGATGTCATCGGTAGCTGCTATCAGGGCTGTCTCAGTGCTCTGGTTGCGGAGGAATCCGAATTGGGAGGAGTCAAGTAAGAGGTTCCATTCCAGTTGCGAGGAGGGTTGTTAGTTGATGGCTTTTTCCTGATACTTTGGCTAGGAATGGGAACAGAGAGATCACTCGGTAGTTGTTTAGTTGTTGAGTTTGCTGGGGTCTGCCAATTGTTTCTTTAAGAAGGACATTGACTTCAGCATGTTTCACAGTGCTTGGGGAAGGTGGCTGAGGTAATTGAGATGTTGAACAAGGTGATGAGGAGGTGGCTGATTATGGCGTCACCTAGGTTGAACATGTGATGAGGACATGGGTTGGTTTGGGCCCCTGCATGGACCGAGTTCAAAAAGGAGGCGGCGACCTGTTGGGCGAGCTGGCTCCATCCAGCTAGTCGGATGTCTGTGATAGTAGTGGGGCCAATGTGTTATTTAAAGAAGTCAGTGGCCTTGGGCTGGGGTTTAAAGTTTCTGTAGATGTTAGCGATCTAGTCGTGGAAGAAGTTTGCAAGGTTGTCGCAGAGTTCCTGCGAGGGGGCAATGTTGTTTGTTGCAGCTGAAGGGTTGGAGGATTATTTGATAATGTTAAAACCTTTGCTAAGACACTTGGTGCTTAGTGTCAATTATGTCAGTACTGGGCGGGGGCAGGCGGTCGGTTGTCCTGCAAGCCATTGTGTTGTAATCAGTACCTTTTTAGTAACGAGACAGGAATCACCAGTTCATGTAGGATATGTCTTTATATTAGGAGATATAATGCCCAACAGCTGTTCCCATTTTTGGAATTGGGTGCTGCAGTTGATCATATGTGCTATTGACGTCTCCAAAAACACAGTTATTACTTTCATTGACATTGAATGCAATTTGTTCATTAGGTGGTTGAGCTGTTGCGTGAATATCCACAGTCTTCAGAGACACGAGAACTGAGACGACTGCTACGAACTCCGCATTTTAAGGCAAGTTTAGGGAATAAACAATAAGAGTGATGATCCTTCACTACATCAAGAATACACTGCGGCGTGGGGGGAGGAGTTCTAGCAACACAAATAGTACAGCAGTCTAATATGTAAAACTGTAGGTCAACAAGGTGGTTTCTTTGGGCTGGAAACAGATGTTTGTTATTCATCTTGATGGTGTTCATTTTATTGATTTTATTGACATTAGAGTGATAAAAGTTTGAGTCAATCCACTAGAACTCAAAGGGAGGGCACAATGCTCCAACTGATGGTGAAGGCCTACCTGGACCACAGACCCTTTGAGCTACCTGGGACGTGTATTGTTCTGAGTAGCTTTCTGAATACATTACAATAGACGGAGAACTGATATTCCATTACACATCTCTGGCAAATGTGTCCATGACAGGTCCTACTTGTGAGTCTGTAGCAACTTAGCCCCCATGAGAGTCATGACACACATATCTCCCAGCTTCTGTTTCATAATGCCCTTTTTCTTGATCCCAGGCCTTATTTCACGCCCACGATGCTGTGGCGCAGAAAGATTTTGAGCCAATTCTCCCACCGCTGCCGGATAACATCCCCGAGAGTGAGGAGGCCATGAGGATTGTTTGTCTTGTGAAGAATCAACAGCCGCTGGTAAGAAGCAAAGGCATACCCATGAATTTTGTTAGATGGGAGGTAATCACAGACAATTGCCCATTTATATATTCTAGATATCGTGTCTCCAGATCTAATTTTTTCTCCCCTTTCCAATTATTTTGTAATTGCAATTTAAACCTGCATTGTCACCTTTTTTGCTCTGTGGAAATCCCGTTTTCTCCAGAGTTCAGGCTTGTCTTTTATCTACGGGCCTAGTCTTCAGATGTTATGTGGTATTTGTAAACCACTGTGTCTGCCAGTTCCATGGACTCTTGTCACTGAGGGCTATCCAGGTTAGGTTAATTTGAGGCCAGTATGTCCCTATATTATTATCCATGTCACCCTGCTCCGCTGTCTTCTGGTCTTGATAACTGTGTCTTCTTGTCCACGTCTACCAACCTAGCGCCTGTGTCTCCATTCCATGTCTCTTGCCCCCCCCCCCAAGTTTATTCCTATCCGTGTTCCTATGCTATGAATGTTTAAGCTTGTCAAGATCACTTTTATAGGTCATGTTGAGGATCCATGCCATAGCAAAACACATTGTGTAATTGAGATTTCCCCTTTTCTAAAGTTAGATTTTTTTATTTTTCTAACTTACACAACATTGAAAAATGTAGGATTAAATGTCTTTATCATTATCGCACTCAACATTTGCCAAATCCCATCGATGAGCACAAAAGGCAGATGTACTACTTTTTCATAAAAATAATAACACTCGGAAAGTTTTTCAGATCCTAGTAATAATTTGCATACCCAGACCTTTTTTGCTTATGAGGTCACAATTTTAAAAAATCCTCATAAAACGCTAGAGTGAGGCAGCATGCTGTTAATCAAGGTGGTATTTTTACAATCTAGTAAGTGCTTTCGAATGCCCCCTTTTCTCTGGGTATGGGTTTATGCACTTGTTCCTGCTCTTCTACTATTTTCAAGCCTAAGAAGAGCATGCATACACAGGGGCGATGGCTATAGAAGGAGGAAGAACCTGTGTTGAAATTGCAGAGAGGGAGTTGGCTGCTCAGTACTTTTTCATTGATTCAATGAGCTGGAGACTAAAGCTTCTAACCATCTTAGAAAGATGGAGAACTTTGGGCCTTATGTAGAATTATGCGGATGGGATACCTTGTTACAACGGTGCAAAGTGACTCGTATGTAAGATTACAGGTGCATTTTAGTCGATGGCACTTATAATATGACGGATAGCATATCTGTCACATTTTGTCTGAGTACCCCATCCATCAAACTCTAAATAAGGCCCTTTGTTCCTAGTGTCTTGGCTGATGGCAGATGAATCTGTACACACCTCCTTATGAGCCCTGTGGATGACATGTCCTCGGCAGCAGAGTCCACAAAGGAAAATGTCCATTGGATCTATTATAGAGCCTTCGTTCTATGTTAAAATCAAACAAGAGTTAATCCATAGCATCTCACAGGTGAAGGAGTTTGTGGAATATGAGAACTACTCGTCCGGAGTGTGCATGTCATGTTTGATCAGTATTGTTGAACAATTTGCCAGGCGGTTAGCACATAGCTAGGTTTGTTGCATCAGATGACTCTGTTGCATGGTCCCTCTGTTCATCCATGGCTAGCCCTTATAATTTATGAATCACTTGCCATTTTTGCTGCTTAGGGGAAGTTGTATCTTGAGTTCCCCCAAGAGGTGGGCCATGTTCTGTTGAATATTGCTCTCATGGTAGAGTGTTGGGCCCGACTATGGAAGGGGCGTGGCAAAGTGGATGTTCCCTCAGTCCAGGCTGTGGGGAGACTGTTACTGACAGTGATTGAGGCTCATTTCCCTGTGACCCATAGCTCTAGACTACAAGCCTAGTGGTCATTGAGGTAAACATCTGTTGTTCATACCTCTAACACTTAACTTCAACAGCTTACACTTTGCAGTGGTGTTTCGGGTAGAACTCTATTAACAGAGAAGGAGGTTTGAAAACTGCTTTGCAGCATCCCCACCTCCTAGTCAGACAGCAGACATGCAGTAGGCCAGAATGCACACTCTGTGCATGCAAGAGTGGAGTGCCTTCAGTTGTTTCCTTTACTTACATGGTGGGTGAGTGTGTGTGTGTTTGTGTATGTGGGTGTGTTTGTGTTCAGATTGAACTGTGGCATAACCTTAGCACCACCCTCTGGTGTTGCTTTCTTCCTTAATATTGACAGAGCTTTAGAGGGGCGCAAACAATGAGAGGATGAGGTGGATATCCAGGTGGGAGAGTGCGTCCACATGTCAACGTTACTGCTTGTTACGCCCCTGCCCTTGCCTGCTCCTCCCAGCTGCCCCTGGCTGCCTCTTGAGTCTGCCTGCGTCCCTGTGTGGTGATAGCCAGGCTTCTCCTGAGCTCAGGAGGCAGAGAGTTCCGATCCCAACCCTTTCTGAATGGACAACATTCTGCGGTTCTTCAACTTCTGACAGAAGCACCAGAAAGCTCTGTGGCATATTGTGTTCCTCCTTTGTATCATGCTGGCCACCTTTGGCATAACAGTGGCTCTGACTTATGGTGGGTACCCATTAAATGAAGGTGGTCATCCCTGGCATAAAGGTGCTCAAGGGCTATTATAGGCATACTTGTAATTTTCTTCCTCCTGGTCCTTGGCAGTATTGAGCCCACCCCTAGTGTAATGAGGACTATCTGAGGCATAGTTTAGTTACTCCTTGCATGACTGTGAGCGTTTCCTGGCATGATGGTAATATGGCGAGCATCCATGGCATATTTTGCAGAGGCATTCATGGCATGATAGTTGTCATCTGAGACTAATAGTGATCATCTCTGGCTTAAGGATGGACCATGCATAATGGTGGTCATGCCGGACACACTGCAATGTTCTTGCCAGCCATGTCACAGGTGGGCATCCTTGACCTAAGGAAACTACCTCGGCTTATAGTTTGCATTCTTGGCATGTGATGGTGATTCTTCATTGGCCTGCGGACTAGAATCAGTCCACTTGGGGGTGTAGTACGTTTGCATACTTGTTGAAATGACATCGCAAGCTGATCATAGGGGACCAAACTGAAGTATTTAACAAAAATATAAACGGGTATAAGTGGACAAAATTTATATATTTACATATAACTAAAATCTTTAGTTCAATAGCATTGACTTTCTTTAAACAAATTGAAAAACTGGTATTTGGTGTCGATTTTATTTTTTGAGGAGAAAATGCGCAAACTAGTCAAAACAAAAACTTAGTGGTAGTGGACAAAATGTGTGCTCTTTAAGAAAACCTCAGGCTGGTGGCTGGAGACAAAATAATGTGTTTCCATAATACATGTATAGTTGATAACTGAGTGATAAGTCATGCTGATATGGTTTCCCCGGTCTCATATTGTTAATAATAAACAATTATTTGACCAGAGTAGTGTCAGCGTAGTATCCAAATTAGGTTGAAGTGTTCTAAAAGTCTTTAGTATCCTTAATCAGGTGTTCATCAGAGGGAGGGAGCAGCCACTCAAATACTCCCCAAGTTGGGGAAGGAAATCCCCAAAGTTTCAACTACAGTCGTGAGCACACATACAAACATAACATCAGAGCCTTCATCGTCCATACATGCCAATCTTTTATTTTCAGGATCTTTGGCGGAGCATGTTTTAGCCATCCTGTACATGTTTTGTCACTTGGTAGTAACACAATGACTTTGTAAGTGATAGAAAGAATGTATACAAATACACAATAAGTCCATATGGGTCGAACAATAAGATAGACATATGTGATAACCTTCACTAGAGGGTTGGAAGTATGGCCAAAGAACAGTCACCTATAGTGCTCTACAGAATGTACAGAACAGTGAGAGTGTATGGGATACTCTGGTGAACTGAGGCCTATGCACAGATAGTTCATAACAAGCACGTTGCCTGCCTGTTACAATAATTGCATAAACATTGACCAAACAAAGTATCCCAGGCATCATAAAAGCAAGGTTAAGTTGAAAGCAATGGGACCGGTATACACAGTGCCATGAAGCCCGTAATTAGTAATACCTCAATAATAATTGGAGACCGACCAATTTTCACAAGGTGGGAGTCACCCGTGAAAAGAAGGGGAAATAAAGGTAGGTTTAAGGTGAACGTATTCTCCAGAAAAATGGGAGAAATCCTCACCACCCCTGCATATAGTGTATGGGCGTAATTATAAATCAGTAGATTTTCATATCGGGAATTTGGTGGGAAATCTGTTAAAAATGGGCAGGTATAACAGTAAGTTGCCAAATTGCCGAACAATAGTAGGAATATGTACAACAACATAAAATAGGAGTGAGCTATAATGTACATGCGCTCCCATGACTGGGCCCTAATGCGCCAAAACGTGTCTACCACTATTCACTGTGAAATCTGAGTGGCCGGGCTAGCATATCTGCACACGGATATGTCCTCAGAGCAGAGTCTAAAGATGTCTCAGAACTATGAAACGGTGTGACGGAAGCATCTCTGTTGCTATAATCTCCTGCCACCATTCGGTGTGGACTAGTGCATACAACGAAAGCTGCAGTCGCTAAAGATGCTGAAATAAACCACTAAAGGTCTGCCCCGCCGCCACACCGCCGAACCCGTGGTCACGCCGCCTGCCAGACTACGAGTGTTTCTCGTGTCTGGCAGACTTTTTTTTAATGTTCCCACGGCTGTGTCTTAGAAAATGGGCACCGCATGGAAACGCCAAAACCAGCTCCTGCACAGCATGGACTGTAAAGTCCAAGCCGCGCAGGAACTGGGGTGCATGCACACATGGGAGCACATGTTGTGCCCCCATGCATGCACCCCATGGCCCTGTGGCACAAGGAGGCCTAGTAGGGCCCCTTTGAATCCTCTCTGCCATCGTTTTTAATAGATTAAGAACTGCCATGAAAACCGTGGCGGAGAGGAAACTCGTAATATCCGTGGCGGGACTGCAGCTGTCCAGCCAAGCATATTGCGCCCTCAAGACCGCCACAACTCAGCCAGGGAGCGAAGGGTAATGTAGTCTTCTATTTATGGCAAATAGGTTATAAAATATACATTAAAATAAAGCTTTCCTGTAAAAGTGGTGGAAGTTTACTCAGTAACTAAATAAAAAATGAGTAGGGGCACACATGGAAGCAATCACCATGTGAGAATAAAGACAGATCGGGAGAGGTAGCACATTCTGAAGTGTTGTAGCATATAGAACAAGCATTGACAACGCCAATAGGTCTTTCCATTTGGCTTTGCCAATGCAGACCGGTTGACTTTCTCAAAACATTTTGCCCCTACTGTTCAGCATTGGCAAAAAGCTAAAAACAAAAGCGTATTGCTCATGCTTAACTGCTGCAGCCAAAAGTGAAATAATGTATATGCACACATACATCATCATGCATGCACACATATGCATTATGATGCATAGAATGTTAACAAATAAGTGCATGACTACCGATTTCTTTTAAGTTACCATTCCATGATTGCAGATGATCATCTTGGAGCCATAAATTAAAAAACATTAATAATATTTTCAGAAAAGAACGGACTGGTAGCAAAGTTCAGTTGCTGGGCACGCTTAAAACGGTAAAAACGAACCGTCGCGGGCAGCGATGGAGAAGAAGCAAAAGAGGAGCATTGGGTTGTTGGATCGAGGAAGCAGGGAGAGTCGGAGAAGCAACATGGGACTATTAGTGGAAAGTGGGGCAGGGAGGATTGGATTACACAACGGACAAGTGGGCAGGTGTGAGGGTAACACGGAGCATGGGGAAGGTTGTGAAGGGTCTGATGCACACAAGGGAGAGGGCAAGAGAGCAAGAAAACACATACTCTCCTATGGAGTGCTAACGAATAAGGAACAGGTAGTTCCTTGAATGTGAGCTGTGAAAGGATTCAAGTCATCCAATCAAAAGAGTGGCAAAGATGATATGCTCCAGGGGAAGAGGAAGGAAAGCCGTTGTATAAGCAAGCAAATGAAATTGACGAAAAGCCAATCAGTACTAAGCAGTGGACTGACCCAAAGTCCACTGTAAGTATTGGTATTGTGAACAACAGGTTTTTCAGCAACAGACAGCTATGAACTGTCAGTAGCTGAGATCTAAAAATGGGCAGGTGGACCATGTGTTTTCAGCATCTCTGTACATGCACATTCAATCCAAAGACACATTACCATGTGTCAGATGGGGTGCTTTGTGTTGGACTTTCTGGACCTATCCTTAAAAATATACATACCTTTGCTGCTTTGCGTTGTCGGCCACAACAGGCATATAGTATCTTAACTATTCTGATGCTGAATTTTTTTTTTACCAACTAGGGTGCCACCATAAAACGCCACGAAATAACAGGAGAAATCATAGTTGCTCGTGTGATCAATGGAGGACTGGCAGATCGAAGTGGTAAGCAGTCACTTTAAAAAATATCAATAAAAGATTTGGAGAAATGATAGCAACTAAAGACAATTTTTCAAATATATCATCAAGGGAGCCTAATCAATTTTCATGTATGAAAGTTCCACAGCTACAACTCTTGCCTAAGATGAGCCCAGTCGTGGAATAGCCCTGCCTCCAACAAATATTGCTTTGCAACTCAGACAGGTTAACAGGGGCTTGATTTAATGTTGATTTGTATATAAAGACCCTCCTTTGTGGCATAAATTCCAAATCCTTTGCTGTAGAATTCTTTGTTGGTGTAGAATTCAGCAGCAGAATTAAATCTTCTATAACTACAATGCGGAAAGGTAATTTTGGTGCCAGATTTGAACTAGAGGCGAATCCTCCAGGTGAACATTTGGCATTTACTTCTCAAATCAAAGGATTTCTTTCACAAGCAGCTGTGAATCAGGGTGACTGACATTTGCACTCTCAAGGCCCTCAAACTGAAGTTCAACCTCTGCTGAATGAGCTTTAAGTCCCATGCATCCAGTTCTTGCAGAACCAGGCCACTCTTGGCTTTCCGGAGGTCACCGAACCATCAGCAGTTAGAGTATTGTCTCCCAGGGCGGACCATTAGATGTATGATGTTCTCTCGATTAACATAGATACGTTGTCTATTAACCCCACAGAGCAATTGACCAATTTTGTGCTGTGGAATTACCATGTGTATACATATGTACGTACATGAATGCATGCTATCTTTGTAGTTTTGGGCAGTCATCACTGCCTTGTAATCTTAAGCTTTTGTCATAGTTGTAATTTTGGAGAGACAAGACTCACTAGTTGCGACCTGATGGCAGATCTGTCTGCCATTGCTATCATCATGACTCATATAACTCTCCCCCCATTGTTCTTTAGGGGCGGCTCGATGAACAGAAAATATCCAACTTGGTTTTATCTTTTGGCCAAGGCTCTAGCAGATAGAACATTATGAAATGGTTCAATGCATTCTTAACAGGGCCAGACTGGCCGTAGCGGGCACCGGGCGTTTACCCAGTGGGCTACCAGGGTGGGGGCTGGTATTAGGCTCCTGGGGGGTCTTTTTTGTTACCGGGGACCGTCAATATCAGCCCCCTGTAACAAAATCAGCCGAAACCGGCCGTAGCAAACAGCTCGGCCGCACAGCCCCCTGCCCCCCAGGGGGGCCGGCCGAGCAGTTTGCCAGGGCCGGTTTCAGTTCCCAGTCCAGCCCGGGTTGTAGTAATATCACCTCTACCAACAGGTCCGAATATGAGCTGCCCCCCTCCAGCCGCTCATGTGCTATAATTTACAGTTGCATAATACATTAGAATATCAGAAACCAAACTTAACAAAAGTGAGTTGAATTTTGTGAAGATGCCCTTCCCTCTGTAGAATGCCATACTTTGAACTCTGACCAAACAACTAGTTATCCCCACCACTTTACACAGTGCAAGCCTTCCAGCCGCACAGTTTTGTCATCGTCACCGGTGAACACAAACTGGATTAGTCTCAATGGATGTTAAAAGCTGCCACTGAGCCAGAGCTCTCAATTGTTTCTAGAATGAGGGGTGTCGCTTTCACCAGGTCTTTCAACCACATTAACAGGTCATCGGTATAACTTATGGATGATAAAATGTTTGTCATTGCTAGGACACTTTGCTCAGTGCACATTCTGGTGTAAATTATAGTTCAATAAGTGGCCCCTGGTGAACTTTAGTTCCAAATGAGGCTGACATCAAATTCGATACATTTCAATAACGTGAAGCACATTTGGCTCCACAAGAAAGACAGAGAATGTTTAATTTCAAACCCATAAAGATTTATTAAAAGAGTTGCATACTTCCAAACTCATATCATCAGGATTAATTGTAATTTATTAGCCAAAGCATGAATGCAATAGTCAATATATAAAAACAATTCAAAATCACATGAGCAAAGACAAACTATTCTAAAGCTGTCTCAAACAGAATGGAGAAATTATGTTCCTCCGTAAGGGGAAACTCTCTATAGTTCTAAGTTAGAGGAAATTCAGAGAAATCTTAGGGGAAGTTAGGATAGCGATATTTTACCAGAAAGTCTGTGAAAGGCTGTAACCAGCATCTGCTCTAAATAAGGGAATCTGACCCAGGCAGGCAGAAAAGCATCTGAACATAAAGGCAGATAGCGACAAGGCATCTGAATCTCTAGTTGAAAATAAATATCTAAGTTTCACAAAGAAAAGCAGCAACTTACATGCGCCATTTAAAAATCCAGCCCTTCATTAGCTAGTGTCAGTTTAAACATGCAAAAATATGATTTCAAAACATTTGCGTGTTGCATGTTAATCTCAATATATGTGCCGAGCATTTAATTGTTTAAAAAAAACCTTCATCGCATTAATATCCAACCAAACTCCTTAACTAGTCCTTCCGCCAGCTCTGGTGATAACCTTGCTAACATATTAGTCTCTCTGGTGCTTAAAGCCTCCAAAGTAATTTTGATTTGAGATTTTAAATTGTAGATGGAGTCTTCGTCTAGATCAGAGGTGAGTTCTATTTTAAAACCTCTAAATAATTTCTATGTAGCCCAAAGCCACACAGCCACTTTTCACCAGAGTCAGAACTTGGTAATATATACGTAAAATGTATTTTCTAAACATGTAGTTTTTCATCATTTAACTTAAAGACCCAAAGGTGTATCCAAACCTTCCCATTTTTGCTCATGAGCCAAACTTACCTGCAGATCATCCAACATAAAACCCTGTGGATAATCTCAATCTCAATATTAAGTGCTTACTTGACTACAATGATGCCCTTGCACCTGTTAATCTCTCCTCTCGTCCAAGGTTTCCTCCCCGGTAGCTGGGTTTACTGTGGAGCTAAAACCTCTGAAAGCTTCATGCAAGCACGCAAAGCACATTGGCATACAAATGATGCAATTTGAGCCCCCAAGCTGTATTTCCAAAACTGCTTCAGTTAACCCTGCTAGAGGTATTCATGAAATCACTAGTAAATAATTTACCGAACCTACTTGTAGCAAAACCACCCTTCTTCCCTCCCCCCGCCTCAAAGCCTCTACGACCAACTATCTTTGTTCTTCTGTTCAAGAAATGAAACCATTATTCAGACTTTTAGACCCACTCCAGTTTTCTTGCTCACTCTTGGGCATGGAGCAATCTTCCACTTTAGAAAAACGTCTTTGACTAGCTTCCTTCTCATGTCAAGAGACACTATTTTCAGCAATATTAGGACTATGAAATCTGGACCTCCCTTTTCAATCCCTGCTCTCCATCTAGGCTGTGTAAAGCTTTTGAGCAAATTATTCCAACCATCCATCGCTCTCTCTATTGGTTCTTGCCATTTGTTATTGTAACTTCTGTCTTTAAGCAGGCAATAACCATTCATTTAAAAAAAAGAAAAAAAAAAAAGAAGAATAAAGTGAGTGCATATTCTAGAACACACTCCAAATTCAGGGCCATATTCAGACCCATCTTATTCCTATGTCAGGCTAACACTCTTTAAAAAGCTATCATACGTAAATGTTCTGGTGTGTATGATTCTTCATCCTGCTTTGATCTGGCCCAATCAGTCTATTTCCCTTCGACAGGACCTATGTCACTGCAGGACCCTTTAAAAATACCTTGATGAAGTGTTACTCCACCTAGAAGTAGAGAAGATATATACCAACGTGTATTGTGTGTGTATGCATGCTAAGTGTAAAATGTGTGCTCTAGGAATATAGGAAATATGGATCTCTTGTACTGAAGAAAGCCACAGACTCTGTATGGCGCCATTGGCTGAAACATGTCCATCTACTTGATTCAGGAGTGATTATGACTCCTAGGCATCGCTTGAGTTTTTAACCACCTTGTTTCCTTCATAACTAAATAAAAGACACAATCTGAGTGAAGGTTTCTGAGATTGTTTGCCTTTACTGTTTGTGGATCCTACCCCGACCCTCCTCCATACAGGCTCCCCGTAAACCCACAGGTGTGCCGGCCCGCCATTAGAGAATGCTTTGGCTGGTAAGCATTGCCAATGATGAAGCATGTCGCCCAGGGGGTGGGGGTGTGTGACGCCATACCTTTCCATGATTTGAATTGACACGCATAATTTAATAGGAGTGTTGATAAAAAATGTTCTGATATTGACTACACAAACCTGCACGGTCTAAACTGTCTCCCGGAATAGAGAAATTTCCCGACGTTGACCTTTCTTTCTCTCATTTGCCTTCCTGTGATGATGAAAAGACCTAGTCAGAAAGTGTAAATATTTAGGCTTTGAACATTAGCACAGAATCACACAAACAGGCAGAATTTCAGCATATCCACCCCAGATCCTCACTCATTCAAGGACATAAGTACAGCTGCACCCACGTTTGCCCTGTGCGGCCACTCACTTTTAGCCTTGGATTAGCATGGCGGTTCAGTAAATGCAAATAAACAATCACACAGCATCACAAAAGTGTTCAAGTACTGGTAGTAGCCTCCAATAACCATGGATCAAAGATAAGAGGCGTCCTAAGAGTCAGACTTTAAAAAGCAAATACAAAGCAAACAGCACACATTCATCACATTAACAACTTAGGGCTTGAGTTGATCATCTCTTTGATCTCCAGTTTGCTTCTTTTTCTCCTGTTGTTTGCTTCTGTCCCACGATAAGACTAAAACTTACGAGTAAGTGAATAAAGGCCTCTCTCTTCTATGTTCTTACAGGATTGCTCTATGCCGGAGACAAGTTGGTGGAAGTGAACGGCATTCCAGTGGAGGGCCTTGAGCCAGAAAATGTCATCCAGATCCTGGTATTTACGAGATCTATTTTGTATTTCTGTGGCATATTGCTGCGCGGACTCTGGTAGCCATATGAGCGTTGTCATCTTTCAACAAATGCTTCTGCAAGTCTCTGTTCGACTAAGAAAAGTACATTATCTACTTGCAGTTGACGTAAAATGCAGTCATCAGCCTGCTGTGTGAATTTCATAGATGTTTTCAGGGCAAGGCAAGACTACTTTGCTACATAGGGCATCACCAGCAGGGGGCAGCTTGATTGTCAAGAGAGGCAGCAAAGGTTGCCCACATGCCAGCCAATAGAGTGTTTCTTGACCTACGGCACCAAAAATCCTTGCAGGAGTCCATAAATGTGAAAATAGCGCCCAATCTTTGGATAGATAGATAGATTGTCTGCCTATCAACGCCCCTGTGCGCTTTCAAATACCTGTATTGTCCACAGGATGTTGTACATCCCTACAACAACATGCCATTGACTGTTGTGGATTTCCAGCCATCTGCCACTCCCATTAAAAAACTTTAGTCTTTTTCCTTCAAAACGCATCACCGATACCCCTCCGAGTAGCAATCCCTGCCTAACCTCCGCCGCAAAGGAGGGACCTTGCTCTTCATACACCTTCAACCAATGGAATACATGTATCCATTGGAAGACTCCCTGTTCTCACGGAGGCACTGGCCGTACCTCCTCATCATCCTCATGGAACCTCGCGGAGCCTGCCCATTCGGACTCTGTTGGATCACTTGAGAAACACTGCATTTAATAATAGCTGCGCTACTCATACAAAGCTACTTGCATATTTTGTGTCAGGCGTCACGGTCTAGGCTGCCTATTCACTGAAGCATTTAAAAGTACAGAAGTAGTCCTGCAGGCTCACTATTTTACATACTCTTACATTCTTTTGTGAATCAGCTCTGAAACCTCCAGCTCTCCGTTAGTAAAAATGCAAAAAGGACGCAGTGTGTGTTAATTATGCATGAATATTCCCATTTTATTTCCATTTTAGATGTTTTGGGGACAATTTACAAAATCAGGTGAGAGTACATAAAATAACACTACTTTACATACTCTAAGCATCTTTGTGAATATGCTCCTATGCTCAGTACTTAATTTATAACAATTAAGTGCCCAGGGCGCTTGTCAGGAGGCTACTGCAGCTTGCACCACTAATTGCCCCTGCCAGCGCTACCAATGACAATACAATCACAACTAACCATCACACTCACAAATGTGACAATTCAGACTTTAAATATACATAAAAAAATGCCAAATGATTGGCGCCCATGCTATTCTTATAGCTTTGGGTGGCAGGTATTAGTGATTTTAATGTTTATTTAATTATTAAATAACTGATGTTGTGTTCCTCACCAAATTTTACAAACAGCGCCACCATGCGTCAGGCTGTTATAAGAGCCCGTGTAGACAATAAAGTGCTGGAGCCAAGCACCTGAAACCACCGGCTCAAATTAAGCACTGCCTATGCTTTATTAGAGTGTGTTTTGTTTAAGCTCATTGAAGCAATTGGAATAACACACTACCCTCATTTTCCCGTTTGGGAGTAATTAATGAAGGTGTGAACATGGAACATTTTAGCTTGTTAAGCACACTGTGCCTCGCCCTGAACCAGGCAAAATCAGAGAGGTCCAATAAAGCAATAAAGATATGCTTTACCAACAACAAGTGCCATTAGTAATGTCCCCACTAATAAGGATCCCTATGGCCCCTGCACATCAGATAGAGCTGAGCATTGATTGCCGCACTGCCCATCATGTTTTCTACTATTGCCATCACGTGCCCCTCTCCTGGATATCTTGTCCATGACATCTTTGCAAAGTGGTACAAAGGAAGCTGGATGTCTTTCTTCAATGGCCTGATCCTTAATGACCATACCTACAGTTTTACTGAAATATTAGAAAATCATGTTCTAATCTCTCTGTGTTACCCTTTTGATGTTGTTGTGTCTCCTTAGACTCAGTCGCATGGAACAATCATGTTTAAGGTGATCCCGGTGTCTGATCGTACAGTCAACAACCAAACAATGGTAAGTGTCACTTGTTCTTTCTTTCACCATCGCACTAAAAGTGTCAGTCAAAAAAGTGACTCAAACGTTTGTGTGAATGAGATACAGAAGATCATCTACCAGTTTTCCTGTTGTTGATGAAAAAAGATCAGATTTACAGTGTATTGCGAGCATTACATACCAACGATCATGTATTTTAGGTGATGACAACTTAGTAAAAGCCATGGTTATGTGTATTGCAAATAAAGATCACACAAGCCTAAATTAGAACCATGTATGAGCCGATTCAGATTGGGTGGTGTGCTGTTCTTGGAAGTTCTTTTCCTTGACTTACGCTGTTCTTGTAGGTTGCGTATGTTTCCCACTCTTTTTACTGGGCTGAAATGCATTGCATTCTGTTTTCGATTTGACCTAGTTATAGGGCAGCATGGCATGTGGCACCTACTCCCAGTGACATGTGTGTCAGCCAATCAGAAATGAGTGCTTTACTTCTGTCAATGCCCTCCTGGAACAATGCCCTGATGGATAAGTGAATTGGGAGCTATTTACATAAATACGCCTCTTCTCACTGTGGGTTTGATGAGGTTGATAAGCAAGGAGAACCTATGGAACAATTCTGCCTGAGAGCATTTCTCTCGGTCCGTAGACACTCATTGATACTGAGTAGTGTCCTTGGTGGGTACTTTAGTTTATCACTTGTCTCTTGGGGTCTCATCATAGATGTCTACTAGGGATGCATATAAAACTGTTATTCTGTCGGGGAAGTGATGCAAAAATGTTTGCGTCTCGGGCCTGTCACTTTATTGAGTTTGGTATTTTGTCAGTAGACAAAAAGTGCCAGACAGAACGCTAGCCTGTGCCATGCATGCTATGATACATGTGCCTTTTGATCTAGTTTCTAGGGGCTCCTATATTGTGAATGGCTGGTTGCTGTCAAACCCTTCAGCTGGCTGTGCCAAAGGACCCTCCAGATACCAGTAAGATGAAGACACTGGGATTTAGAGTTAGGTTTCTGACCTGTATTTAAACCTTAAGAGCAACAGCGATGATGAAGCTGAGCTGTAATTCGGGTGACCAGCTAAAAGTCATGGAATACTAACCTTAGAGTTAACAGTGAAAAAGAAAAACCAAGGTGCTTTCTTTCGGCTGGTAAAAGAGCCTTACAAAGTCAGGGTGGCACAGCACGGGTAGAGTGAAGAAATCTGACCACACTTGCAGTGTTTCTCTTGCAGGCTCTTATCGCATTTACCGAAGCATATATATTTTTTTTAAGTTCAAGAAAAGGTTTATTGAAAAGATTAATATGATCATAAAAACAATACTTCGTATATGCAGTTATTTGTTAATACATAAATACATGAAGGTGTAATAAAGAATAATAATGATATATAATATCCATGAAAATAGTAAAAGGATAATATAGAAGATGATATGAATACAATCAAAGGTTCACAGAAATCGTAAGTAACAGTACATTTCAAAAATACACAATTTTAAAAAATATTATAGAAAATGATAAATTAAACATAATTATAAATAAACAATAGGAGGTCAAGGAGGCTTGGTAACTTCTTGTTGTATATTTTTAATAGTTTTTCCAGACTTCAGATCTTCACTACTCTTAGGTGGCTATCTCCCTCAAGACAAGCTCTATACTGGCTTCGGTGAGCTGGGCTTTGCTTCTTGTTCTCCTGGTTATGGGTCAGCACACATACAAGCACCAGCCAGGACAGCCTATGCTTCTTCCATTGTAGTTCATTGGAGCATGGATTCCATCAGAGAAATAGCTTTGCTTTCAGCCGTTTTGAGACACCAGCAACTTAAAGAGTTACAAATACCACGTACTGGATTAAGGGGATCAGCATTGAAAGTCAAGTCAGGGATTTAAAACATAATGAAATAGAGTTTCTTTGCAAACATTCTTCCCAGGTGTTCACTAAAGGGGGAAAAGCGAACAAACACCAATTGCTGAAGAAAATGTGGATTCTGAACAGATCGTTCAGGTGCCTTAAGTGGGGTCTCTGTGATTTCTAGACATCCCTCTGCAGAGCCCAAATGATGGAGGCAACAAATGGTCAAGGGATGTAGACTGTGCCTTACACAAGTCAAATAACCAGGGCACAAGTCAGCTATCTCTAGGGATATCTGCAAGGTGGTCGGATTAGCCTAGGGCAGTACAGACGCAGTATGTTGAAAGCCTGTAGGTGGGCCGCCAGATTGTTGACGAGGTAAGTAATAGTAGGCTTCAGGTTTCACACTGTAGGACTACGTGCTGCAAAGTGGAGTTTTCTCAAGGCACTTCTTTCCATCAGCCACGGCCTGTGTAGGTAAGAGCTTTGGGGGGAGAGGGGGAGGATTTAGACGGATGACGACGAAGTAAAATTAAATACATAATTAATTTTCCCGTGTTGCCGTCTGTCGAAATCCCTCCATCGGGCGCCACTGCCCCACCGCACTTTCCTGCACGGGCCGCGGCTGCTTTCCATGTGTTGTATGTGGTATTTCTATAATCGGAATCTAGCCAAAAGGCCGGGGAGCGCTGAAACGTTGTGATAACATGCAGTACACATTGATGTTGTATATGCAATGATTTTACACATCGGAAGTATAGCTACAACTCTGCCAGCATGCAGCAACCATGAATCCTAGGAGATAACTGCTTCTAAATTGAACCTATGTGCAAACATTGGTAAATATTCTAATTATCTGGGGAAAAATATTACCCTCCAACAGAATGACCTCACACTGAACAGGAATGCACTGTTCTGTGTTGCATGCCATAAGTGCTTGCAGAGGACACCGTACATACTGCACACAAATTCCTGCACACAACTTGTAGGCCCAAATACATTTAAAAAAATACATGTAGCGCTATAAAAGGGTCCGCGGCCAGCTTTTGGGTGAATGGGGTGGCGGCTGAGCTATTGGAGATAATGCATGGCACCGACATAGAGGCCTATTATTGCCACTGCTGTTTGTCCTGGTGATTGAATCTTTTGCATGTGTTATACACAAGTATTATTTTCAAAGGGGCCTATGGTTTGCTGGGAAGCCTATCGTGGTCTTCCAAAATGCTAACAATATCTTTCTCTATGTGGAATATCCAGAGGTCCACCTACCCTCCATTTTGTGTGAGGTACGTCGTTTTGGGGATATTTCTAGGGTTCGACTCAATTGGAATACGATCCTGATCTTCCCATTCAAGGCAATCACAAACTGATAGGAGATGGAGTTCCCTCAGCAATGAAGGGAGCCTTCGGTCCAATATTTAGGAATAAAAGTGCATTGGGATGCAAAAGATGTGTTACAAGGTAACTATGGGGTGGCATAGGATAACCCGTAGAACTAGTAGAGTGGTGACTAAAATGAATCCTCTACCTGGCTGGGCGTAATGCCCATATGAAAACGAAGTTTCTCCCTAAGTTCTAATATCCATTCACCAAAGTACCTGTTGCCTAGTTTTAAATCTACCTCATGGCTTTTTCTTCCACCGCCTTACATACACTATCTTTCTATTAAGCATGTTCTTTTAATCTCTGTCTTCTACTCTTGTCACCAGGTTCATATATTTTTCTTCATCCTTCTTTCATCTTCCTTTCTTTCTGTTGCTCTGGGACAAATAAGATGATCAAAGATGAGCCCAGGTCCCCAAAAATAATTGCTGGTGCCCACCACCTGCACATTTAGGCACTGGCGATGATGCCCCGTTTGCTGTTTTGGAGGGCCAATTGATATTTTAAGTATCTTAGTAGGATTTCATTGTGCTTTATTTTGAGGTACTATGATGCAAATGAATAGTAATCAAATGTGGTGTTTTTATTAAAAGCTGTAGATATTTTGCCTTTTTTATTTAATCGTTTTTTTTGCCTTTCTGACTTTTGGTGATGATTAGTTTTGACATTCCATGTATGATTCGGACATATCTTCACACCTTGCTCAACAGGACCCTTTAACTTTGACTTTTCTTATGTTTGACCCCAAGTCGATATTCTGAAATGTAGAAAATCCTATAGCACCTGTAGGAAAAGAAACACACATTTTCGAGCACATTTTCTTTGTTTGATCTGCAGACTTTGGTGTGTTGAAGACAAGAAAATTAGCCAGAAGCAACATGTCAACACTTCAACTGCTAATAGTACATTAAACGCTTTCCACCCTCTTTGCTTGCATCAGGTCTACGTCCGAGCAATGGCAGATTACTGCCCTCAACAGGACCCTTCTATCCCCTGTGCAGATGCTGGCCTGCCCTTCAAGAAGGGGGACATCCTGCAGATTGTTGACCAGAATGACGCCTTATGGTGGCAGGCAAGAAAGGTTTCTGACTTCAGCGTCTGTGCCGGGCTTATCCCATCAAACCACCTCCTAAAGAGGTAAGAACGTCCGTCCATGCCATCGTTCGGCTTTGTGACCGCTCACTAAAGGCATAAATCCATTCTCTCTTAAACGCCATTGGTTGCTAGTGTCATCCAGTGCTTGAAATGGAAAGATAGAAGTGCCTTGAGCAACACATATTTTGAGGACTTATTTTTAGAACAATTATGAATTTAATTACCCATTTCCCGTTATTTTAAGTCCACATGATGCCAGAAATATGCTAATATTTCAGAAACAGGATAACACAAAAGCAGTTGAAATCTGTCTTGTCCAGTGCCCCAAAATCCTTAAGATGAAACTGGGTAGAGAAATAACAGAGACCGAGGTGTGATAGAAAGTTTACCTTACCTGGGCAATTGCCTACTTTGCCCACGCCTTAAAACGTCTCTGTTGGTTGCAAGTCAAGGCTTGGTTTCCAGGAATCAGAACACTGGAATGCTTGCACGTCTGTGGCTAGCTTCTTAGGTCAGTATTTCTTTGACTGGTGATTGTGTGGGGTGAAATACATGACCTGTTGATGCGATCCAGTGAGCTGAATGGACGCTTCAATTCATTTCATGGACATCCTGCCACAGCAGTAGGGGGAAAGACCGGCGGATGTTGTTATTTCGAGTACAAAATCCTGAACTTTGAAATGTGACTACCAATCCTGAATATTGTTGGTATTTATCAACCAGTACTAGGAAAACATGCTATAGTAGGGGCAGTGTATTGTTACATTTATTTTTAAAAAAGCAACTTAGTCCCAGGATGCAAATCATCGGAAAAGGTGGCTCTAGAATAGATGTAGATAGTTGAAAATAAACATTGACACCTTGTGTATGACCAGTGGACAACAGGCGTAGGTAGGGGTTAGAAGAAGACATATCGTAATTGAATGTTTAGTTGCTTGTGAAATTGAGTGGACGAGACACTGGTGTTGATTAAGGCACGAAATTCCAAAGGACGACCCCCATGCAGCCAGGATTTGTCAGCTGTGAATATTCTTTTTAAACACAAGCACTATGTGGCAGGTCAAAGATTGTCTGGAAAGGTTTGTCTTTAAAAAATGTGTGAAGGGTGGGCTTGCATTGTGAAGGGGTCTGGAAATTGATGTGCTGGACTATAAGGAGCACCCCCAGTTAAGTCTAACATGGTCAGAGCATTAAAGGATATGGACCATTGTGAATACTGAGGTACAGGGAGTTACAGTAGCCGAGATGCGAGAGGCCATCCAGGTGCAACCGCAGCAGAGGAAAATACAATGTAGTAGTGGAAGGATTTTGCTGAAAGAGCAGAGTTTTACAAATGTTGCTTGTGTGATTGGACGTTTTGTGTACAAAACAGTGATTTTGAACAAATGTTACTGATGTGAAATATGCTGGTAAAATGGCGGCCAAAATCAATAAAAAAGAATTGAACGATAATTTGGTGACATGATGGCTGGTCCTTCCTCCAGTGATGTGAGCTGAAATAAGGCGTTGCTTTTTAATTAAGTATGCAAATAGGATTATTTAAATAGGAAATAGGATAGTGGCAACATCCGTTTGCTTGTTTGACTCTAGTGAAATCCCTTGCTTATTAATGTCCAACCGACAACCCTCTGCAACTGGCATTGCCTTTTCCATAAGGGTATTCTGCATTACTAGCCATTCCTAGCCAATGAGCAAGAATCCCTGACCTATAGTCTTTACACTGTGCTATTTATGGAACAAGACTATATAGTAAAGTTCCATGTTAATTAAAGGTCGTGGTTGTAACCACAATCCCACCAAAGGAACAAAACTACAGCATTTTGGGGTGCACGTGCGTGCAGGCGGCATGTTTTCCTTAATATTATGGCGTCTGCTTTGGTGAAACCACCAGTGGAGCTGCACGTTGCATGGCTATCGAGAAGACCTGACGTTGATTTCAAATGAGCAAAACTCCTCTCATATGACCCTTTCTTCCCGTATAAACTCTCATCAAAAATCTGCAACAGTAGAAGAGCCGATATTCATTCCCATTTTACAGCTACGCCACTGTGTGGTAAAGCCGGAGATCAGGTCTCACTCTCTAAGCATTCTAAGGCTAAATCAGCCTGGGCCATTGTGCACCTGCTGGTAGTGCATAACAGGGTTCTGTATCCTGACATGCAGTATTACAGACCCTGTGTTTTCCTGCTATCAGTGCCTCGACTGTGCCTGAACACGTCTGCATAAAGTAAACTTAAATGATGGGGAATTACACCTTGTTGGCAAAGCGCTCCATCCTTTGCATAATAATTAAACAGTATCCACACTTCCTATGGGTGTAAAGCTTCCTATTTTTATTAACTTTTACTGTATAACTATATGGCTCAATCGCTGCTTGACCTGGTTTAACTTTTTTGTTCAAGCGTATAAGCGCTTGGGCGTAAAGCGAATCAGCTCACAACTAATGAAACTGTTGCACCTCTAATGTACGGTTCAAGCACTATGTTTAAACAGTAATATTGGATCTGTGTGTTACATCTTTGTGAGAATGTCTCACTTGACATTTTATACTTTTTAGCTTTAGAATATTAGTGAATCTTTCTGCAACTGAACACTACTTGGGTGGAAGTTATCGCTTTGAGTGATCGGTACCGTCCCAACACTCTCTTTTGACTAGTACACTTTGGGCCAGATTACGAGTCTGACAGACCACAGACCACCAGCCTCGCGGGGCACGGCGGTGATGGTCTTCCGACCGCTCTATAACAACTAGGGCGGTCAGACCGCCATTGCACCGCAGCAACTGCCCAGGGATCATAGATCACTGCCGGTGGCGCAGTGGTCTTGAGGCCAAAATATGCTTGGCAGGACCGCTGCAGTCCAGCCAAGCATATTACAAGTTCCCTCTCCGCCACAGTCTTCTTGGAGGTTCTTCCTCCATGAAAACCATGGCGGCGAGGAACCAAAGGGGGCCCTCCAGGGCCCCCTGTTGCCTCTGGGCCATTGGGTGCATGCTGTGTGCATGCACACCAGTACCTGCACAGCACTGACTGCAGCAGTCCATGCCTTGCAGGAACTGCCTTTGATGTTCCCATTGCTGTGCCTATTTCATAGGCATCGATGTGGTCACGTCAAAGTACCGTCCGCCAGTGACTGAAAAATTCATAATCTGGCAGGTGGTACGCACACAGGTTTGGTGGTGCGGCAGCGTGACGGTCCCGCACTGCCAAACTTGCAATCACGCGCCTAGTGTCTTATTCCCTCACTAGCATCATGTGCTGTTCAGTCATTCTTTTTTTTTTTTTGATTTCAAAAGAATTTATTATTTTAAGGGAGTAAAAACAAGCATAGAATACAATCAAGAATGATACAAATGATATCAGCTAAAAGACATTCAACCTGGTAAAATGAAAGTTAAAACTGAAAAACACCTTACAAAGTTCATTAATTTGGAAGTATCAGAGGAATGCATTGAATAATTATTATTTTATTATTTATTATTATTATTTAAAATCTTATATAGCGCGCAGCTACCCTTGGGCATCCCGGCGCTTCCAGACACATCCAATCCAAGATGGGAAACAGCAATAGAACGTTATCCAGGGAATAAAAAGGTTTTAAGATCTTTGCGGAAGCGCAATGTACAAGTCTCAGCGCGCAGTTTAAGCGGGAGCGAGTTCCAGAGCTTTGCTGTATTAAAGGAGAATCTTCTGCCCCCAGTGCGGGCCTTTTTGACTCTAGGGACGGATAGTAGGTGTTGCCTGTCTGAGCGCAGCTCTCTTCTTGCTTTATGGGCCGTAACTAGATTCCCTAGGATGGGGGGGCCTTTCCCTAGAAGAATTTTGTGAGCCAAGCAAAGTGCCTTAAAAGTCACTCTCTCCCGCACAGGGAGCCAATGCAATGCCTTTAGTGCCGGCTTCGCAGATTGCATCCTCGGGATGTCCATGAGCAGCCTTGCCGCCGCGTTTTGGACCTGTTGCAGGATCTTAAAGGTAGATTCAGGGGCGCCCAAGAAGATAGCGTTGCTGTAGTCAAGTCGAGATGTTATGAGACCCTGGATCAGCAACTTCCTTGATGTTAACGGGAGAAGAGGGAAGATTTTCCGAGCCGACCTAAGTAAGGCATAGCACACTCCTGCTGTTTTCTTGGCATGGGTACGGAGGAATAAGGAAGAATCAATGGATAATCAGGAGTCGTATTTATCAAAAGTATCATCATCATATATTAACTTAGGGATGAAGGGAAAGAAAGGAAAGAAAGCAAAGATAGAAAAAGAAAGAAGAAAGCAGAAAGACAAGATGAGAAAAGAGAGAAGGATTTCCAAAGGATTCACCCAACAACAACACCATCATTAACCAGGCACATCAAACGGGTATTGAGCCACCAAACCCTCTGAGGCTCTTTGCATATACGTATCTAGAGTCAGCCACACATCATTAGATATAGACGGAGAAAGGTGAGCATGATCAACTGACGTATGAGCACTACGCAGAAAAGAAACCCATGCCCACCAAGTATGATAAGAGACTGAAGAAAAAGATTTCCACTCCATGAGAATTACCTTGACTGCTATAGATAGTAAAAGATCCAATAATTGTAATTCCATGGCATCTAAGGGCAACGGGACCGAGGCAGCCAACGGACCAAGAAGAATTAGTGGAAAAGAGAGTTGAAACTGAATATCAAAGATAAGCATGAGATGTTTGTGAACTAGACCCCAAAATGGTTGGAGAAGAGAGCAGTCAAAGAACATATGTTGGAAATCACCAGGTGCTAGCCCACAACTCCAACATCGATCATCGTCCTTGAGATTTAGCGCGTGTAAACGAGTGGGAGTCCAGTGAAGAAGATTAATAGAGAAAAACTTAGATGCATTAGTGAGGGGGCGATTTTGTTACGAAGAGAAAGCTTACCAATATCTTGCCATGTGTCTGAAGAGATATGATCGGTAACACTATGATCAAAATGATGTAGCCATTTTTGCTGTGCAACAGTTTGGGTAGGAAGTGACGAGGACGACAAAAATTTATAAATCTTAGATGCAACATGACCAGACTTAATCCATAAGTGAAGAAGCATAATCATAGGGGAAGAAGGCTGAAGCTGTAATCTAGCAAGTGCTACTTTTATCTTAAGAAAAGTGTAAAAATCTATATTAGATAAAGAAAATTGCTGGGCCAGGGTAGAGAAAGGAAGAGGTTCATTTTGGGAACCATACAAATGTTTAACAAGCGAGATACCTTTCCCCGACCAATAAGACATCAATTCCGGATCAATATTAATCTTAATTTTGGAATTGCGCCAAATGGATGACCATCTAGTTTTATGCAACGGAATCGCCACTCTCATATCAATTTTACGAATTGCAGCAACAGTATCCAAAATAATAGATCTAGAAAATGGAATGAAAAGAGTATTTGTGGTTAAGAAAGAGGCAGTTGGAAGAGGAGAGGCCAATTCCTGTTCTATTAGCAACCAAGCTGGAACATGCATAAGGGGAGGGGAAAACCAGAGCGCACCTTGAGAGGCTAGAAAAGCAGATTGATATTTCCCCCAATCAGGAAGATTACATCCCCCCAACTCATAAGGTTTCCTCAAGAATTTATAGGCAATTCTAGCCCTTTTATTATTCCATAAGAATTTGGAAGTAATTAAATCAAGATCATGAAAGAAGGCATCAGAGAGCTTGACTGGAAGCATAGAAGAGACAAAATTAATAATAGGTGTTATCATCATTTTAAGAGTTTGGAGCCGACCCCACCAGGAGATATGCTTCGGAGACCAATTTTCTAAAAGATGCCGCACTTTAAGAATAGTTTGAGATTCATTATAAGTAACCGTCGCATAGAGGGTGGAACAAAAATAAATACCCAGATACTTTAGTTGCTTAGATTGCCACTTAAAACCCGCCGAACCCATATGAGAGGAGAAGCAGTAAGCATTTAAGGGGAACATTTCTGTCTTATCTCTGTTCAGTGTATAACCTGAAACCTTTGAGAAGGTGGAAATGATCTCAGAAATAGCCGGGATGGCACGCACAACATCATCTGAAAAAATGAGAACGTCATCGGCATAGGCAGCTACTTTTAACTGATGGGAACCAAAAGAAAATCCCATAATGTCTGGATGTACGTCAATCAGTCGGAGAAGAGGATCAATGGACAACAAAAATAAAAGAGGAGACAAAGGACACCCTTGTCTAGTACCCTGGCAAAGGTGAAAAAAAGACGAGGTAGCCCCATTCACTCTTATATTAGCCCTAGGTCGGGAGTAAAGAGACATAACCATACGGATAAAGGAATCACCAAGATTATGTGCACATAAAACAGCTCGTAAAAAAGGCCAGGAAACCTTATCAAAGGCCTTTTCAGCATCAAGGGCCAAGGCCGCCGCCGGAAGATTGGATCGCTTAGCAGCACCTAGAATATGACAAAAAGTACGGATATTATCACGCGCAAGACGACCCTTTACAAAACCTGTCTGGGAAGGATGAACCAATTGAGGGATAAAGGATTCTAATCGTCTAGCTAAGATTTTAGCAAAAATCTTAGCCTCCATGTTAAGCAGGGAAATGGGACGAAAATTCTTGGGGTCTGAATGATCCTTTCCTTCTTTGGGGATTACTACAATAGTAGCATCAGCAGCAGAGCCAGACACAGAACCATCTTTGACAAACGCATCAAAGACCGATTGAAGTTTCGGAACAATCACAGATAAGAAGGTCTTATAAAACAAAATAGGGTACCCATCAGGGCCCGGAGCCTTACCGGAACGAGTGGCTTTTATTGCGGAAGTAATTTCATCAGAGGTAATCGGGGCATTTAATGAATTATTATCATCCTCCGGTATAGCTTTCAACGGTACTGTCTTCAAAAACTCCTGGCACTGTTCGAAAGACGCCTGCATAGAGGGGGTATATAAATTATTATAGAAATCGCGAAAGACCTCAAGAATTTCTTCAGTCTGAAATTTTCTCTTACCAAGATGGTCAGTAATAGAAGAGATTTGGGAGGATTTATTAGAAGATTCCTGAAACTTTAATGTAGCTGCAAGAGTCTTGCCCGCACGATTTTTTAACAGCAGCCTCTTAGATTTCTGAGCCTGAAAACCAATATGCGCTCTCTTAGTGACAATAGTATTATACGCATATTTTAAGTTCTTAATAGATTGTAAGCATGACCTATCCTTAGACTGTCGAAAAAGATCTTCCTGGCATTTAATCTCATCCGCTAAATCCGTGAGTTCTTTTTTAATGGCAGCGTTTCTCCTGGACATACACTTAATGACCTGACCACGAAAAGTGCATTTAAAAGAGTCCCAGAGAACAACAGGAGAGCTTACTGAACCAACATTCTCACGGAAAAACGTCTCAATATCATTAGAAAACTCTCGAACTTGGGAAACATCATGTAAAATTTCCGTGTTTAGTCTCCAAGATCTAGACCTTACCCGAGGGGCAAAAGACATAAGTGTGAAAGTTACCGCGGCATGATCTGAAACTAAAATGGGGTGAATAAGCGGAGATGAGGAAGCTTGAACAAGAGAAGAGTGAACCAGAAGGTAGTCAATACGTGAGAAGGACGAATGAGGGGAGGAAAAAAAGGAGAAATCACTGCCAGTGGGATTGTGAAGACGCCAAACATCCTGAAGATGGGTCAGAGAACACATATTAATCAATTGTTTATGTGCTTGAGGGGGACGAAAGTTAAAGGCAGAATTCCTATCCAAAATAGGGTCCATTGGTAAATTAAAGTCACCACCAACAATAAGATTGCCAGAATGAGGTGTGTCATTTAGCTTTTTGGTGATCGTTTTCCAAAAAGCCGGATCATCCTTGTTAGGGGCATAGATGTTCATGACAAAGAGAACAGCATTACCATCGGACACCTTAGATAGTTCAGAGGAAACGATAGACAGACCAGAATGTTTAGAAACTAAAGTGATTACTCCATTCCTTTTACCACTAGCATCCGAACAAGCAACATCAGAAACCCACTCTTTCTTCAGAAATAAACTGCTGTTCAGTCATTCTTAACTTTCTCTCAGTCCTACCTGTACATCGAGTCAAATGACTCCACTACCTCAATGCGGCCAGATGGGTCAACTGAACACTGCTCCTTTCAGGGTCCACCTCTCAATTTGCAATTTTAAAACTGTGAAAGGGAGATTAACTTCCTTTGTGCTGGCAGCCTCTCTCTGACTTCACATGTTCGTTCTCTCTCCCAAACCTCCAACTGTCAGAGCAGTCTCGTCAGCTCGGCGCCATTTCCATCATTCCAGTGATGACGTGACGGGAGGCGCCAGCTCTTGCAGAACTAATGAACTATATATGAATGCCTTACAGATAAACTGCTAAACACTGGCAAATGCTCTCTCGACACATTGATTATAAATTTCGCGAGGACGACTTGCACCCGGGTGTTGCTAGAGTGGGTCAAACCTATGCACACTTCAGCAAGAGGTATGGCTGTCACCCCTGTTGAGAAGCTGTTCAAAACACCCTATAACTTGTATCGCTTGGTTTAGAGCCACCTCGAGATTTTCTGTTGTGTGAATGACACACATCTATGAGTGAGTAAACAGGGCCTTGGGTTTTTGAGGTGCATATCTCACCCACAAAATGTCCACATTTCTTATTGTATATGGCATTTTAATACACGTTATTATGAGAAGCATTTGACATGGTGTGATGAGCTAACAGGAACAGAAAACTGAAATGAAGTAAAGTGTCGTGTATTAAGATGACGGGGAGTGGATGACCCTACAAAAATACTGCTGGGCATATGACCTTGATGTAGGTCCCAAGCTTATATGACATACCACTGCTCCGCCCACTTAACAGATATGGCTACCATTGAAATATGAGAAATCAAACACTCTGGAAGACGAAATATGGGCACGCTTGGAACTAGTGCATGGCCGGTCACTACCTCATAGGCCAGGTGGAAGAGGGGCGATTATGCCCCTTTCCTACAGTTCTTTCAGAGGTGATGCATGCCCTTGTTGGCCACTGGGTCAACACATTCACAGAGAGTGATGTTCAGTGGAAAGGTGTGTTTTTGGGATGTTGGCCTAACGGTTACAGCGGTCGACCTCGAATCTTGGGAACTGGGTTCGAGTCTCGGCAATGACGCTGAACATCCTGTGATTCTGGGCTAATCACTTAATCTCCCCGTGCCTAACAAAAATGAATCTGTCCTCATGTGAAGCAACTGGTTCTGTGTAAAGCGCGCTCTGATACCCAATACCTTCGGGTCAGGTTCGTGCTATATAAAACAATGTAAAAGAAAAAAAAAGTATGTGCAGAGGGGTAAGAAGAGGAGACCAGTGTAGCCACCAGCTGCCACATTTTTGATATCTTGTACATTAAAGCTTGAACATAAACATGTATGCAGATGACCTTTTTACAATCATTTGCATTTTGCAGAAAGCAGCGTGAATTTTGGTGGTCGCAGCCGTTCCAGCCCCATGCCAGCCTGAAGTCAACAATATGTGAGTGACTGAATTAAATGGGTTAATGTCTAACCTTAATTATCCATCCCTTAACGGTAAAATCAGAAGACTGTTTTGTCAGCGGGCTGGCCGTCCATTGCTTGGCATTAAAAGCTTAGCTTCAGCAATGAGGATTGTGTAGGGAGTAAGTGTTCAAGGGCAGCTTCCTCCAGGGGCGGGTGGTGGTTTGTGTTTGATGCGGACTTGTGAGCGGTTCTACCTGCCTCATCAGTTTACGACGTCTTTCACCTCCTCGCACCTGGTCAATTAAGGACTAGAATAGATAGCTAGAAGTCTATGTGTGAAAACCTTTATCCTTATTTAGTTGCCATTGGCAAAGTGTAAACATCACATCAAGTCACTTTTCAGTTGCCGTCCTGGATTAAAGAGTAGCCACGGGTTGACTCAACGTGGTGTTTGCATCACCTTCTCCTGGACTTGAGGTGTCCTTCACACAGCTGAGTAGTGTGGGAGGCTGACACTTCTGTGGAGGTCTTCATCCTTTTGTGCTTTCTAACCATAGCCGTACAGAAGCAGAACACTGGTACAAGGGACCAGAGGCAATTCACTTCAATGCACAAAAAGTTTCACTGAACTCATGCACATTAAAGCACAGTTATCCAGTACCGCTTGAAACAGAGAAACAGGTTTTGCCAAATTCATTACTACGTACATTCTCAATAAAGGAATAGCTAGTATGAATAATATTGGAGAATTCACCAACCAGGAGCTCCTGAGCAAATCCTTAGAGTGGCTGATGGTTCCGCACATGAGTTCCAGATCGACTGAATATGAGCCAAGATGGTATTACAGACTGGGTGTAGGCCGCAGACATGAGCCCAAGAAAGGGAGAACTGGATGGGCAGATAGATGGATAACAGGGAAAATT
Organism: Triturus cristatus; assembly: GCF_964204655.1. Taxonomy (NCBI): domain Eukaryota; kingdom Metazoa; phylum Chordata; class Amphibia; order Caudata; family Salamandridae; genus Triturus; species Triturus cristatus. Next base: position 819,010,163 of record NC_140584.1, read on the forward strand.
TATTACAAAAAACATGAGTTTTGATAACTTTTTTTGAACCAGCCGCAGCGCATGCTTAGGTTACAGAGCATAAACGTTTTAAAGACTTCTTGTTTAGGTGTTATTGAACAGACCATCAGAATAAGAGCTCTCTGGGACGACAAAAGCACGTGGGTATGAATTACTACATTGTAGCAGACAATTTTTGGTTGCTCAAAAAATTGCATCAAACCAGTGGGTTTGGAGTTTTTTGACTGGGCTAGCATGTTACTAACTCCTTGCATAGAATGATACACAGACAAACATGCATGTGGGTAGGTACATGAATAGTCGATAGACCGATAGCTAGATTAAAGCAGAGGTGCTGGGACTTCTAGGGATGATGTCTGGCTGGTAGAGTCGATGTGAACTCGCCCTAATCAGGTGTCGATCACACATGAAATTAAGGTATTCAGCTAAAGAAGAAAGGTGGGGTCTCATTTCAATTAGTGGTGCTTTCAGTCTGGCCACATAGATATCATGAAATACATTTTTAGAACAATTTCATGAGAAAAATACCATGATGTGACAGATATTTTAGGAACTTTCTCCTGTGTACTCCATTAATTTATATGTTGTTGGTTATCTCTAAAATCCAAATCTCTGCATTTTATTTTTACCTGCTTCTTTCGGTTGGTTGTGTGGCAGTGACTACTGTGGAAGAAGGTAAGAAATTGTGTGTAGTTTATTAGCAGTTTAAAAACTCAATATCTTAGAATGCATTGTTGGTGATTTTTATAGTACCATATGTCACCTTGAGGCCACTTTCAAACGCTCTATAAAGCACGAAAACAATCCATGAAAGAAATGCAATAGCCTGATATGAGAATATTACATATGGCCTTATTTGGAGTTTGGTGGCTGGGTTACTCCGTCACAAACGTAACAGAAATGCCACCCGCCATATTCCAAATTCATTTTATTCTATGGCGTGTAATAAGGCAGACAGGATAGCCCTCACATTTCTGATGAGTAATCCATCTGTCAAGTTTAAAATCAGTCCCATAGTGTCGTAGAATTCTATGAATAATCTATGGAACATGCTAACAGAAGGTGATCCATTGTTACAAGTGAGTAAAATTATTTCCCCGTCTTCAGCATTATATTTTCTTTAGAATCATTAACCTGATTGAAAATAAACTGACGCCCAGGAAAGTCTGACTAAGAAAATTGACCAATCTAAGTTATCAATTCAAGTTACGGGAAATTATCCTTTTCCAGCACCCAGTATTCCATCGATTCATGCGCTTGTTAGAACATCTGAGCATCCTAGTAAGCTTAGGCACACAAATGAATATAAGAAAGATCCCAACTAAAGCTGGTTGTGATAGGCAAGCAGAGCTTTCAGAAATAGTGCTGACTCTTCATAAGATTGATGCATTTGGTTGAACATGACCCTCCTAGTAAAATGTTTAGATTAAATATCATAGGCCGTATTTTGCATAATAGCCCTGCAAAACATAAAGCATGTGCTATAACGCAGATAAATTAAATTCCCCCCAATGGCAGAGGCCAAACATGAAGGGCAGAATATGTCTAGCAAGAAAAGGCCAGGCCCACTGTGCCATAGGGCGTCGGATGCACTTGTAGTCCAGTAAGGGACGAACATTAAACCGCACTTGAGATTGGCCTGAATATTTGTGGACTGATTTTACAACTAGTGCTGCTGCATTGCCTGGATTTGTGATGGATCGGGAAAACACAGAGAGTTTGCAAAGCGCCATTCTGTAGGTCCTTGTTGTGACAATATGTGTGTTGGCCGTCGTGTAGTGTTTCAGCTTCCTGTGCTTCCATTGTTAAAGTAGGCCCTGGTATGCATGCAAACTGTGGTCAACAGTCTTTGAGAGTGAAATGACTAAAAAAAATATAGACTCAATAGAAAACTGAAAGAAAACAGGAACCACCCATTATCCATTCCGGGGTCATGTGCACACAGAGCATTTCAACAGAACTCTATAAGACATTCTGGATACCCTGTAGCCAGACCAGAAACTGAAGAGGAACTAGCTTGGGTCCACCCGCGTGCGTGCCTAACACTGAAACAGAAACGACCCCACTATGTTTGCTCAATCCTACTCAACAGCTTGCTGAAACAGAAGGTCATCTTCAAACATTAGCTTCATTGTCACTGTCCGAGTTCAGGTAGGCAGGGTGGTGGGGCACTACATGATGCTGGATATTGGCATGGAGATGTTGGACTGTGACCCATTGACTATGGAGCCGATCAATTCATTTAATCAGGAAGTCTCTTGCAGCATGCCCATCCTTCCACATGAGCCGTCATTTTGAAGTCATTATTCATCCGACATCCATTATGGATACTGCTTCCTTCACCATCCAGGTCATGCTAAATGGGGTATGGCCTTTTTTAACTTTTCCATGTAGGGTCTGTCCCTCTAGGCACAGCGAGATGTCCCACTCTTACGCGGTTGTTCAGTTTTCAAGAATCCAACATAACACAACACATATTCTTCTCTGGATGAAATCCAAAGAGGATGAATAACAAATAAACATTGTTGGGTTTATTTTGGAACATTTGTTGTTTTACGTTGGATTCGTGAAAACTGAACAACCCCGTAAGAGTGGGGCATCTCGCTGTTCCTAGGGGGACGGACCCTATCAGGGAACGCTACATGGATTGGATTCTCACACTCTATGATCAGAGAGTGATACCCCTGGAACCCGCTGCAAAGTATATAATTATCAAATTTGAATCAAAAGGTTGTGCGTGTTCACTGAATAATTTAGTGCTTTTTTAAAACCTTTGGATGCTGGTTTAACATACATTTTTAAGTCTGGCATGACAGTGCGGTTGCTGCCACGCCTTATGTGATCAACCTAAAGAACAGCTTTCAAGAGTACTAACGAGAGGGGCTTTTGCTCTGCTCACCTCTTGGTGGACAGGAGCACATGTTTTGATCGTGCGGAAGTTGTGTGCTTCCACAGAACAAGGTGCTTCCTTTCCACTCATCCAACTGCCTGAGACTGCAGCAGCATGGCTACCTAGAGGAGTCTCACTAATATGCATAAAGTTTCAGGTGTACAGGAGCTTGACCTTTGGGGGCTCCTAAATGCACCTGTAATGTGTTTTAAGTGTCTAGATCATTTACAGCATTTGTTTTCTCTGGCAGCAGCACAGATGATAGGAGTGCAGCCATGATAACTGTATTGCTGTTTCCCAGTCCCAGCACCCTTCCCTTTCATTAATCAACTTTAGAATTCAGGGTGCAGTTGTGCTTTTGAGAGCAGTATGGGATGCCCAGGGCTTCAGTAATCTACACGCATTTTTAGGTCTGGCTTGAAAGCGCAGCTGTCACCTTACCTATCTGCTCTGATTGCAGGACGCCTGGTTGTGCCTATAAACATTCAGGTAAAGGTTTAGGATGCATTATTCATTTTAAATGTATATTATCTGATGGTGATGCTAAGCCCGGGCGAGGACGAGGAGGAGAGAGAGACCACGGCGAGGAGGGGGGCAGCCCGAAGACGCCACAGCAGGTAAGTGCTTTTTTTTTTTTTACTGCTTCTGGGCGTGGGCTGGAGTTTTTCCTAAACTCTGCGTTCTCAACGGAGCGTAGGGTTGGCAAAACACCGCTGGCGGAACGCAGTTCTCTGCCCGGGGTTACTTCCCAGCTGATTTCGCACACCACCTAGCAGTGTCAGGCAGTTAACAGCCTATACTGTCTGAAGCACCCTTGCTGGGCACACAGGGCTGCCTACCATGTCAGACCCTGCTTGGTGCTTTTCGCAAGAGGCCTGCTCAGACTGAGGTCCTGTTCCCTCAGCCCAAAGTAGGGCCTTGCTTTGTTCCCTTTCAGTCCTATGCCCCTTTTGTCCCCTTTCAGACTCCTGCGAGAGCCCCCATAGAACGCAGTGAAAACAGCCACTATAGAAAATGAGCGCACAAATGACCCTGCAGACCTGAACACAAGGGCAGCTCGGGTAAAGGGAAGAGGGGGTTCTGGGTGACCTTAGCTTACAGGGAAAGATAGGGGACATTATATATGTACACCTGCGACACCTCAACTACAGAAAAAGCTTCTAGAAGAGTTTGGCTCACTGTCTTAAGCCAGCTCAGTTGGGCAATGCGCCTGCTGAAGAGAACTGATGGTAATACGGTTGTGCCAATTGTTAAAATGTACACATTAGTGATTTATCTATTTTATTTACTCATCTTTAGCAGACATTGACACAGTGTTATTGTACCCCAAGGAAACACGCCTGGCACTGGCAAACACGGATTGTAATTCTTGCCATATTAAGAATATCCATGCCAGGAAAAGATGGTGGCCACACCTGGTTTATTACTACTAGCCCTGGCAGTTGTAAACATGGAATATGGTACCTCTTTTTTGTCCACACCGAATGTTGGGAAGGATGCCCGTTGTTGCTGGGTGTGGGCGTCACATGTGACTCTGCTGGCTTGCTCGTCCACTCTTTGGCGTGCTTTGAATTTTGGAATATGCAATTGTGTAGGCTGCCTAAAACCAATGCTAACAGAGCAGTGAATGATCTAATATGGGCTACGTACTGATATCAAAGCATTCCTGACAATGCATACACCGGCCAGTTGAAATTATGACAATGTTGCTGAGATGTTCATACACTTTGCAGCAGAAATGACGCACAATATTGAAGGCACCATCCCATTATAGTAGTGCATGATTGCTGACAAGTGCAGACACAGAACCACTAAATGTATGAACACTGATACAGGCACTGGTGCTGCCCCTATAAATAATAACCAAGATGACAATTGTAGATTGTGACCAAGTAATTAAAGTCCCCTAGCATTGTACGATAAGTCTAAGGCGGTTGTGTGTAAAATGTAGCTTCACTAAGGGCAAGCACAAATACTGCCGCATCAGATATCAGCATTGCTAACCGGTGCAAGTAAAGGCCGGCCATGAGACGTTTGGAGACCACCTGTTTATTGAAAGCGCGGCTTTATGAAGCATACCCAACAGGTAGAGCACATAGAGACAAAAAGGATGGTATCTGCTAAATCTGTATTAACAGCACCTGCTGCAGTCTCCTTTTATAGCCCTTGCCTCAACATTTTCTGCATTTTTACCCACACAGGATGTTCAATGTAGAGTTGCTGGTACATGGATTTTGAGAGCTTCTGATCTGCTGAGGAATATCCATTTGATTCCAGTCACACTTCAAAACTTGTTCCTAATGCAGCTTGTTTTTGTTGGTGTCTGCTGGCGTGTATTGGTTTCAAGTTGCTGTTTTCATTAAGAAAGCAGAACTTGTCATATATTTTCCTGCCTGTCATTAAAATTGCAAAAGTATTATGGCTCAACTGTCCATTGCCATTACTTACTCATCAAGTTTATGTTGTCTCTAGATTATCCCTTGCATTTTTCCAGTACTGTTCCTCCCATGCGAACAGTGGCCATCCAGTATCCAGCCCGTTCATATTGTCGAACTCTACATAGTCATCAAATCCACCCTTCCTTACTGGAGAAAAGGTCTGACAAGCACTACCTCTGTTGCTGATTGCCTGTGCTTTTAATGGTTTAGAAAGGAGAAAGAAGTAATGGGAGACAGGAACAGAAAGTAAACGGCAAAGTGGAGGTAAGATCAGAAAGGGATACGAGGAGGGACGCAGAGGGAGGAAGAGAGGGGGAAGATAGGCAGGGAAAGAGAGAGAAATGATGGAGGAAGAGCAACCGTGCACACACGAGAAAAGGAATAATGGTGAAATCGATAAAAAAATCATAGGGAATGAGTAGACAAAGTGATGGGAGCAATACTGAGAGAGAATGAAGAAGTTGGAGTTTAAAACACGAGAGGGATAGTAAAAAGGAGAGAGAAGAAGAAGAAGAAAGGCGTGCGAAGAAGTTAGAGAGGTGTATGGTTAGAGAAGGAAGGCAATGATTCAAAAAATGGATGAGAGAGCAAAAGGGGAATGCTCTGAAAGGAGATGGGGACTTTAGTGTATGATGAAACAGGTGTGGTATAATGCACCATTTTTCCCATTTTTGTTTCGAAAATTCCTTTTGTGAGAGCTCTCCCTAAGCTCCACTTATAGTTGTTGGGATAACTCACTGTGCTCACTCAGCCCTGTATGGTGGCTAGTATGTCCTCATTCACCAGAGCTGCTTTTGGTTCCCAGTGCAGCCTTGACGGGCCTTAGAGGTGGAACATTCAGTGCCAAGAACACAGGGTTAGCTTGTCCTTTATTGGCATCATGGTGCCACCCTCCATTTTTGTGTGTTTTTGCAAAAATAAATATGGACCTTCACTGGCAGCAGTGGTAATAAAAATGCTTTTAAATGTAGGTTGTGCATGTTTTTGTGGGTAAGAGTGTGGCGATGAGAGCGAAAACCTATGTATGTGTGGGCTTTTGTGTGTGTGTGTCAGCATGTGTGTGTGTGTGTGTGAGAAAGGCAACTACAGATAGTGAGTGAGCATGAGTGAAAGGAAGAGTAACTGCAAGTGAGTGAGAGCGGGTGAATGTATTAGCAAGAATACATGTGAGGGAGTTTTAGAAATTGTGAGTGAGAATTAGTGAGTGACAGTGAGTGCGTGTAACCCCAAGTGAGAATGAGTGAATCAGTGGGAGATAATACGAGAGAGTGACTTTGAAAAAGGGATTGAGAGCAAAATGAGAGTGTGAGTATGAATGAGTCAGAGTAAGAATGGGTGAATGGAAATGAGTGAAAGCAATGAATGCAAGCAAGTGAAAATGAATGAGTGCAAATGAATGAGAGAAAGTGTCAATGAGTGAGAATGTGTGTGAGTGAGTGGATGTAAATGAGGTGTACTTGGAATGTAAAGTATGCATGTGAGTCTTGGATGTGCCCCAGTTTATCCAAGAAATTCTTGGCTTGGACAGGCACTCATAGCAAATAACGTGTGCCGGTGTACTGAAACCAATTCTGATCACTACAGACACTTTTGATAAAATACTTGTACTTTTACATTAGAGGTAAACCTTGGCATGATTGGTCCATTGTGAAATACTGTTGTTGGCATACTATAAGTAATTCTTGACATATGGGGCACCCATGGAAATATCCTGGTGCTGACATATTTGAGCAAAGTATTGGCATAAGGGGTAGCCATGGCAAAATGTGGGCGCTAGCACATTTTAGGTAATAACTGACCTATGGGAGGTGACATATGGGAGGGGGGCAATCATGATAAAATGCTGCTCTTGACATGCTAGATATAATGTTTAGCATATAGGGGCCCCGGAGCACATTTTGAAACAATAGGGTGGATTGGCTTAGCATACCATGAAAAGACGTGAATATTTAATGAGAGCCCATTCAGAGCCTATGACGTTTTAGCTAATCACTGTAAAAACATGTGCTTTACAATGTACTATTTGATGCAATATTTACATTTTTTTCTCATTTTCGGAACCCCTCTGCCCACTCCATAGAGGAGGTCTTGCTCCTTTGCTTCACTTGCTACAATTCGGAGCAAGTATTGTTTCCCTCTACTTTCGAAGATCATGTCAGCATCATAATATAAAAGGTATCTGCAACAGACATTTATTTGTGTTGTATTTTCATATTAATGATGCAGGTATTATGGAAAGTCAGTGATGTCACTTATTGTGATGTCCTCAGGATTAAGGTCACATGACATTACCTCCTGGAAAGATTAGTGTCAAAGGTCTTATGATGTCACTTCCTGTAATGGCATTAAGGTTAAAGGGTGTGTGATGTCACTTCTGCTACCCCTGGCATTTTGGTGACTCGACGTCGATGTCTGCAATGCGCAGCATCCCATGTGGCCACTTCCTCTAAATTAGGAGATCATTATGGAACGCTGTTGTCGATAGTGTTTCATTATTTTACCATTCTAAGATGGGCAACATGGTTCTAAATGTGTCAGGCAGGCTGAAACATAGGAATAACCATAGACTATGTACAGTACTTCAGCAAGACAGACACCCGTTGCTATGTTTAGTTTCGTTATTGCGAACATATGCAGATGAATGCATGAATGAATCAGTGGATGACTGAATGGATGCATGAGGGCAAAGAGGAGTGATAAAGTGCCGTTATCATGACTTATTAAGTGCCTAAACCCATCAAATGACACAATAGGCATTTTTCCCATAAGCCAGACCTTTTAGCGTTGACAATGCTTGTTTAAAACTGGAGTTCCTCACTCGGTTATCGCTCTAAGACTTTGGTTCATGCACTATAATGTTGATAACTTTTCCTAATTGCAATTATGTATTTATGAATCTTATTTCATAATTTCACTAAATAATGTGACATAGCAGACAACGCAGTGTTCAGAAAAGAGAAAATCGATCCAGGAAAGAAGAACCCTGTAGGGAACCCTTGGTTGTTGTTAAAATCCACAGTACTGCTGCGGCTGTTCTCAATTTCACAGTTATACCAAAATGCCACAATAGTGGTTCAACTAAAGGATGGTTGTTGATGTTTCAAATGAATAATGAATAAGGGTCTCACTAGGATAAAGCCATCTTTCTAAAGCACCACATTTATCCCATGCTCCGTGCGGCCAGTCGCTTCCATCCACATCTGATAGCTGATTGCGAAGTCGCAGCCCTTTAGACGTGAATGCTTTTTGCCGTTTGCTGTGTTAGCTTCCGCGGTCTGTCTTTCAAGGTAGAAATAGTTGCAGGATAGACCCAAGACGTGAGATCACTGCTAACCACTGCATCTCCTGCTACTGTCAAAGTGGGCGCTTATCACAGCGCGAGTCTCTCCTTTCGGCAGGTGTCATCCAGTGTGGTCCATGATCAGACAGGAGATATAACTGCCCCTCTTGTTTAAAAAAAATATATTTTTATGAAATCAGCTCAGAATAACATTCCAGTTATTTATACACACATCACATTGTTATCGACAGCCTACCTGCTATCCCCACCCTCTTTTCGAGTAAATTCTCTAAGTGTTCTAGTCTAATCAGGGGTCGACCTCCCCCCCACCCCCATCCCTTTATGCTACCTAATACCCACGGTGTTTCTGCCACTCTCCCCCGATTTTATCCCATTTGTGTGGACAACCTCTGGCTTTGTAGATCACTTTCTCCGCCCTGGTGCACTAATCCATGTCAGATTTCCATTTACTCACTTCTGGTCTCTGTCTCGCCCCCGGTTTTTGGGATATATTTCGTATTGCAGCTACTTTCAGCCAAATAGTTGTGTATTTTGGCCTTTTCTCTTCCCCCGTTACGCACAAAAGCATCCAGCGTGAGTCAAATGGAACGTTTAACCCGGTGACTTTGGACATGAGTTTCCCCACTCCTTTCCAGTATTCCTGTACAAATTTAAACTCCCATAGAATATGAAAAAAGGTACCAATTTCTCCACATTCCCGAGCGCAGAACTCGGACAGTCCATATCCCAGTTTATGCATCGGTGGTCTGCAGGCATACGATCTATGCAAAACCCCCTCCAGGCGGCGAGTCTCCCTTCCCCGCTCCCCCCTCATTCCATCCAACTGCGCTCTGCTACCTTAAATCACCACTGACAACTTTCTTGGGTGCCTGAAAAGGTCGCAGTTTATTCGCATAATAACAGTTTATACCTTTGCATCACATTGTTCATGTTTAGGTACATGTTGCATTATTAGTATTCTTGACCCAGCTCTATCAATCACCAGGGAGGGGAGGGAACCCTTCTTTGGGTTTTCTGATTATGGGTCTAGGCTTCAGCTTGCTACCGATTTGGCAGGTCTCCGTTTGGACCTGTCTGGGCCGCAAGCGCCGTCCCGCTCGCCCTTTACCCTTTCGTGGGCCCTCCCTTCACCCAGAGGTCCCTGCCGGATGGCATCCCAAGGACCTTTCTTGAGCAACTACTCTATTTTCTTGCGACTGGGTCCTTTGCTTTTGTCTCCTTCTGAAACCCTGCCGTGAGGCATCCCAGGGTCATGGGAGAGCATTATCTCTAGTCTTTGCTGGCGGCGTGCCGCCCTCTGGCTCCCCCAGTGCCCCTGCCGTGCGGCATCCCAAGGACACTGTGAGAGCCTCCCATCTATCTTCTAGTGAGTTCTTCCCTCTCGTTTGCTAATTTAGTTAGGTTAGCTCCGCTACCCTCCACCATGCGGCTGCGACGCCCGACTCCTAGGTGTGGGTGGGTGGGTTTCTTCTTCCTTTGTCCAAGGCCCGGGGGGGGGATGCGTGACTCCAACAGGGCCCTGCGTCCCCCTTTTATCCCCCCCCCCTGGCCCCTATGCTCGCCCCCTGATTGGGGGGGGGCTTGTTCCCGCCGATGGGGCCAATCCTGGCCACCGTTGGCCTAGCCCATATGTTAATGTAGGAGGAGGGCGGACGGGGGAGGGCCTCCGCTGCCGGATGGCGTTTTGCCCGGGCCTCTAATGGGTCCGGCTTTGCCTACCCGGCCCGGGTCCTAACCCCCTCCAGGCGGCGAGTCTCCCTTCCCCGCTCCCCCCTCATTCCATCCAACTGCGCTCTGCTACCTTAAATCACCACTGACAACTTTCTTGGGTGCCTGAAAAGGTCGCAGTTTATTCGCATAATAACAGTTTATACCTTTGCATCACATTGTTCATGTTTAGGTACATGTTGCATTATTAGTATTCTTGACCCAGCTCTATCAATCACCAGGGAGGGGAGGGAACCCTTCTTTGGGTTTTCTGATTATGGGTCTAGGCTTCAGCTTGCTACCGATTTGGCAGGTCTCCGTTTGGACCTGTCTGGGCCGCAAGCGCCGTCCCGCTCGCCCTTTACCCTTTCGTGGGCCCTCCCTTCACCCAGAGGTCCCTGCCGGATGGCATCCCAAGGACCTTTCTTGAGCAACTACTCTATTTTCTTGCGACTGGGTCCTTTGCTTTTGTCTCCTTCTGAAACCCTGCCGTGAGGCATCCCAGGGTCATGGGAGAGCATTATCTCTAGTCTTTGCTGGCGGCGTGCCGCCCTCTGGCTCCCCCAGTGCCCCTGCCGTGCGGCATCCCAAGGACACTGTGAGAGCCTCCCATCTATCTTCTAGTGAGTTCTTCCCTCTCGTTTGCTAATTTAGTTAGGTTAGCTCCGCCACGCTCCCTATGGTTTATCGATCAGAGGGAGCTCCCCAACCCCTATGCGCAAGGCCGTTTCCTCCCACCTACCTACACTTGTTGAACTGGTTCGTATGCGTGCCAACTAGGTCGCCGACCGACGAGACTTGGGTAGTCAGATCACTTTTACTGTCATGCACATAATTTTATTTTTTTTTTTTTTTTTTTTTTTTTTTTTTTTTTTTTTTTTGTTTCCCCCGGCTCCGAAAGAGTTCGCTGTGGACTCTTGTCTCTGCGGGGTTGCTTACTAGTCCGAGGGTTAAATGCCTCTCTTCGATTGCCATTCTAGGAGCAACATTGTGCCCGCTTCTGTGCAGGCTTCCATGCCGTCTCTCTTTCATTCCCTCTACTTGCTGTACACAGGGCAATCTCCCATGTTACGTAATCCAGCACTGCTCTGCACCTATACCCACTCACTTACAATTCTCTCTGGCCCCTCGGTGGTTCTGATGACCATGTTAGAAAACAGTCAAATAAAATAACCTTCGTAGGCCTCTGTGTACTCAGGACTTTGTGTAACATGCCTCTCTCCTTCTCTGGTTTGCGTGCATGCTTCTCACCCCTCGTATCACCACCCAGTACAATTTCTTTTCTTTTTTTTTTTTTTTTTTTTTAAAACTGATGCGCGCCATCTTAGCGGTATAGGTCAAACAGGGATTTTGTGTAACTATGTGTATAATATCCCATCCCTTGAAGAGAGTTGCGCCTTGCAGTGAACGTGATCTCAATAACTGACCTAGTCCTTTTCCCCTTCGCCTTCGTTTATTTAATTCCTAGCTACCTCAGCTGTACCATCTTTGAGAGGTCCCTCAGCTTCCTTACTCCATATTACTATCCGCAGGTCTGCAGGATGTTTTCTAATCCCCTTATTTATTGTCGCTGCAGTTTGTTTAGCACGGCACCGATAAGCCACACAGTTTATCTTTCCTGTTTTTTTTTTTTTTTTTTTTTTTTTTTTTTTTTTTTAGCGAATGATCGGCGTTTGCTATCACCAATCAGGTAACTTGTGGAGAGTTATTGACAATGCTACGCGCCCATGAGCATGCTGTGTGAGCTCACAGCGCTTGGTATTACGCGGCGGTCTCTCCCATCTCGGTCCTAACCAGACCTGACCCTGCTTAGTCCACGAAATAGGCCCCCTACACTCTGCTCAGTTCTCAGAACATGGTGTTTTCGGGTCACACTCCCAGGCTGGCAGTGTACAGTTAAACTAGTCGCGTACTGCCACCCGTTTTATTCTCTTTAATTGCATTTACTTCCAATTTAACTTGACAAAGTCCTTTCTTTACTTTTCTGTTCCACTGTTGTGGATAGCACAGCCATTACCCAACCGAGGTATGACTTCACCAAACTTTGTGCTCGTGTAATGGGTAAACAATGTTCTACCCGCTCTCACTGGGTTGCTCCTATGTGTAGTAACTGGGCTCTACATTTTTGCAACTATTTCGCTACGCGAGCGTCCACACACCGTTTCATTCGATCCGCCCCATTCTGCGCGCTACACCTCGCATCTATAAACAAATAGTCAATCCTCTATTGCCTGCAGGAGCATTTGGTCACATTTATCATTCTTCCAAGGTCATCAACCCTCGTGGTGTACTTGCTCCCAGGGCTTTTAGCTCTAGCTGATCCTCTGAAAGGTGGGCTTTCTATGGGCCAGCGCGATATTCGCCACTTTGCAAAGTATTTGAAAGTAAGCCGTACCACTCTGAAAATGTACTACTCTTTACAACCTATTGAACCGAAACTGAGGCTCGAACACTGATCTCCATCTCGAGCCCACAGCCTGCAGGGAGGTAACAGTGTCAAGGCAGACCTACGAATTTCGAGCGTTTAGAGATCTAATAATCGACACCTTCCGTGAAGTGCATTTTTCCTCCGATGTCTTTCCGCACAATGTGTAATATTGTGTAATATTTAACTTACACAATGGTATTCCATTAAATTATTATTCTTATTCTTTGTTCTTTAAAGGTGACTCCTCTGCCCAATTTTACGCATCCACCCGCGAGCTTGCCTCCTGAAGCAAGTGCCTATGAATGGATAAAACAGGGGGTGGGGGACCACTGCTGGGGGGGGGGGTCTGTTTTCCTGCTCTTGACTCTGTACCGGAGTTAATTGCTGCTCAGGTGCCTTCTACCAGCTACGCACGCCTTCCTGGATGGCAGAGCGCTAGCTAACCTGGCGCTGCTTTAAGTCATACATCGTCTACCATGGAAAAGCGATAACCCTAGCTTCATTGCGCCGGGCTCTCTGACCTCTGCGTGTGCGGACGGGCCTAGCAACTTCTCATTCGAGTCTCGCTACCAATATCAAGGCAATAACCCAGCTGCTTGCCAAACCCCCCCCCAGACATAGCAGGCAAGATTAATATCGCACCCCAGACTTTTTAGCCTACGTAATGGTGCCCCTGCAGAGCTGATGCTTACCGAGCACTCCTGTTCTGCAGCCGTGGGATGTCGGCTCCGACCCTTGTTCTCCCCACCGGCCCGAGGTCGCCGCTGCTGCTCCTGATGCATCATCAGCATTCCCCCCAGGCACCCTGGGAACTTCGCATCGCTCTGCGACTCCGGCGCCGACCGAAATTGCCGGCCGGGGGTGAGAAAGGCAGCTGATCACCCAGTGGCGTCCCAGCTCCCCCTGCCCCTGCCGTGTCACACCTCCCCTAATTCCGCGGTCATCTGCTGGTGTGGGCCACTCTCGTCATGCCTTCTGGGTCGTGGCGGTGTGCTGAGAGGCCCTCCGGTGCACCTAGTCGCTGCATGGATCGCTGCCCTCTTGTGACAGCTGCTCTGGCCAGTTCCTTCGTCGGTTGCTGTCGCCCAGTCCCGGTCCTTGCACGTCCTTCTGTGAGCCTCGTCACACTGCCTGGGGATCTGAGGGTCGTGCCTGCGTGACCCTTCCGTCCCAACCTTCCATGCCCCGGCGGGGGCGGGGGCATGCAACCTGTTGTAGCTGGGTTCCCTGTTTGGCTGGGATCCTCCTTTGCCTGGGTCCTGACGGTGGAGACGGTCGCTGTACCTAAGTTCTGTGCTGCACTGTGGACGCCCGCTGGGGGGAAGCTGTGGCTGGCTGCCGCTGGAGGGAAACCGGATGCCTCGGCCCCTTGCAAGGGCGATCTTCCCCCTGCCAGTGCTTTAAGCTGGGCTGTTCACTGCCACCAAGTAGTTTACGGCGGTGGCAGCTCCCCTCCTCTCGTGCTTTTCCGGCACCGCGTCGTAGGCGTCGTCGTGCGCAGCCGAAGGTACTTGGAGGCCGGATGCCTCGCCTCGCTCCCCTGGGAAAGGCGAAGGTGGGGGGGTTCCCTGCGCCGCACTGTGGACGCCCGCTGGAGGGAAACTGTGGCTGGCTGCCGCTGGAGGGAAACCGGATACCTCGGCCCCCTTTCGCTTGGACCCCGCTGGCGGGGGTGGTGGCTTCCTGTGCACGCTGCCCCTTTCTTCCGCCGCTGAAGGATCGCCGACGCCGGTCCGTGCTCGCTCACGGGTTCCCCCGTGCTTTGGATTCGCCGTCGCTTGGCAAGCGTGGGCTGGACATTCGCTGGAGCCTGCAGAGTCCTTGCCGCGCTGGTTTTCGGCGCCAAACAAAAGCCCGACGGCCGCCTCCAGGTATGCCCCTGCCATTTCTTCTTCCTTTGTCCAAGGCCCGGGGGGGGGATGCGTGACTCCAACAGGGCCCTGCGTCCCCCTTTTATCCCCCCCCCCTGGCCCCTATGCTCGCCCCCTGATTGGGGGGGGGCTTGTTCCCGCCGATGGGGCCAATCCTGGCCACCGTTGGCCTAGCCCATATGTTAATGTAGGAGGAGGGCGGACGGGGGAGGGCCTCCGCTGCCGGATGGCGTTTTGCCCGGGCCTCTAATGGGTCCGGCTTTGCCTACCCGGCCCGGGTCCTTATGCGCAGTTGGCTCTCTTGTTTTTAAATGTAAAAAAAAGGCTGACATTTGTCCGGCGAGAGCAACTCGCCCCTGCACACGAGCCTGGAATGAAACTTCCAGATCTCTTATTACAAATAAAACAAAGAACAGATGACCGGCTTTCAGTTGTTAGCCTGTATGCCAGATTTCTTTTGATACATGAACCAATCCGTTGTTTCCTAGTGTACGTTCCCCCTGTGTTACAGTACAGATGGAGTATTTGCCCTAATGAGACCCGATTTTTCTGCTACATTCGTTGGAACTATATCTATGAAGCTGCGTACAAAGTTATATTTTGATAGGCTAATTATTGACCAAGTTTTCTCCATTGGTTTACAAGATGTATAACAAAACATGATCACATTACGTACTGTGTTCCACGTGTCTGGTCAGTATTCACAGAGCATTGCGCCCTGTG
Organism: Triturus cristatus; assembly: GCF_964204655.1. Classification (NCBI taxonomy): domain Eukaryota; kingdom Metazoa; phylum Chordata; class Amphibia; order Caudata; family Salamandridae; genus Triturus; species Triturus cristatus. The sequence continues at coordinate 819,025,530 of NC_140584.1, forward strand.
CACCTTTTTCTGATGATATATTATGAAGTTTATGTCCGTTTAAAGATAAATACAAATATACAGTTTTTTACTAATGGGTTCTATGTTGAATAACGTTTAGGTTAAGTATATTTTCAGAGTGAGTCTGACGTTAAGCAATAAATTACCGAAACGTGTTTTTCGTTTTTCCTTGTCACTTTTTTTAGAACAAGAAAAGAAAAAGGTTTGAATGAATGATTCCTGAGGAATCAACTTCTTACGCTTCTTTGCTCTACCTAGAGTCCTTAGGTTTAAGGTCGAGTCCTGGATTACATTACCTTCTACCCGCTGTGAAGCAGTTAGTTTAATTCTTCTGTCGAGCCTACCTTCTCAAGTCTGTGAAGCATACCCAAAATGAGCTTACCCTGCTCAGTAACTATAAATACTACCGCCATGTTCTCTATTTGTAAATAAAATAGGTTTAGAATATTAGTACTTCCCTGGAAGCTGCACAGTCAATCCAAACACTGACCAAACTATCCTTTTAAGGTAAGGTTAGAGCCCACATAATTTGTCCTTCAGTCCAAGGATTAAACAGCCTTAAGATAAGGCCCGCCTAAGTACAGACTTCAGTCATACCATTCCTTCAGTATTCTTTGCAGACCCCAAGTTTGCCCATTACCGCTGGATAAACTGGTTTATCTTCCTACTGAGGACCCCTACACATTGCAACACACCATGAGAACCTTGGGTTTCCCATTTAAACCCTCCTTCACCAAAGTGAGAGAATCACAGTTTACCAGGGAAATGCATTCTTTAGAAACATGATGTTTTAAGTAGATGTTGGAGAGGTACAGGGTTATCACTTAAAGACTATTGTTCTAAAGAATTGAAGAAGATGAGTCAAAGTACTGTAGTGGCGACTAAAGCAAAAGTGAATATGAAAGCTTACAGTTCAGTGAATACGGGAATTCTATATAGCAGTGCTTTTTGAGGAACTGTAAGAGGGAGATGGTTAATGTGAGTGGGTATAAAAAGGGACAAATAAGGCATAGGAAGACTACGGAAAGTGGAACCAGTAGACATGTTCATCTGAAATAGCAGAGAAGCGTCTACAACAGTGGTTCCCGAACTGTGCTTCACGACACCCCAGTGCCCCTGGCTGGTTTTGACTGGATGTGTCCGCTCCAGGCTGAGCATGCACAAGCAGCAAACAGATGCAGTCACTGCTTGGCCAGAGGACACACAAATATTGTGAGAAGAGAAAGTAGACCTATCCTTGAAATGCATGCCCTATTCTCCATACCTTCATCCCAGGAATTTCAGGGATTAAAATAGAAGTACTACAGAGGCCAGGCTTACATCTCCCTAACCAAAACAAAGTAATGTAATGGGGAGCCGCGGCCAACAGCTAATTGGTCAAGGGAGCTGCAGGACAAAAATGTTTGGAAACCACAGATTTAGGTTTTATCATAGTCATACAATCGCTTCTTCACAATAGATTACGAATAGGTAATATAAAAAGTATTTAACACAGATAAGTAATTCATGAACACGGAAAGACATACCGCCAGCCAGCCAGTGCTGGGTGTGCTCATACTGCCCTCACTCACACAGATGTGTGACATGCGTCATCATAGGACTGCTTACAATACACCCCGGTGTAGCCACGCACTGGGTGGAGCAATAGGGTGGGGAAAGACAGTACAACACAGAGAGAGATAATTTCTATCGCAGTGGCTGAAAACGACGGTAGTGAAAGTGCAGTGGTGTGTGAGTTAAAACTAGCTCGGAAGTGTTGCTGTGCCTAAGACTTTATTCATGGACCCATCCGGTCAGGGTTAAAAACCTGAAGGATGGTGGTGATAGGGAGATGCAATGTGCTCCCAACACCCCTCCTTTACTGCCAGGTGGTTGACATGTTTCAGCCGTATTTATGTGCCCCACATATATAGGGTCATGCCAGACTTCCTCAGGACTCTACCTGTCCCAGTGGTTTACTACTATCACCTCCTCTTGAGAAAAGAGGATGCCTAGAAACCTGTAGTTCCGTGTTGAGGAATTTCCTCTACATAAGTAGTGGGATTACTAAAAGAGAAGAAAAAGGGAACAATAGTGTAATGAGAGAGAAAATGAGAAGAAAACAAGCAGCTAGGAGTAATCTTCTCTTAGTACTTCACATGCTATGTGTGTAGTAAACTTATCTACACATAAGAATACTCGAGTCTAGTGTATCAATCATTCCCCACCAGAAATCTACTATTAAAATATCAGCGTTGCATACATCATGCTGTAGTCAGAATCGCCACAACCACTACCCAGTAGTGGTCTGGTGCATGCCTACTCACTGAGTTTCACCCTATTTCGAGTTTGAACTGGCGGTGGGCAAGGAGAGACCCCCTCAAGTCACACTCTTTATTGCAGGAAGAAAAAGAGATCATACGGAGAGAGGTCATTATGTTAATAATCACCACATGTCAAGCTATGGTACATGAACACAGTAAGGAGAGGCCAAATGTGTTAGCCAGTAGTTGTCCACCAATTGCACCCAATGTACATATAAGGGTGTCACTGTTGGCCTAGCAATTCTCGTAGTAGTATTAATCAAGATATCTCTTAAACGAGCCGTACTACCTTTTCCACGCAGCATACTTTTCTATGAATGACCCAGGTACCAGATCCGAAGTTAAAAGGCACCGGCCTAGTGCAGTAAGCCTCAGACGCCCTACCCCATAAAGCCGATCACTGTGGACTGTTAAAGCTGGCTCTGCATGGCTAAGTAGACCGACAAGATGTAAGAAATAATTGTGTCGCAAAAGCCCCCAACGTTGCTACATAACAAAGTTATAGCGGAATGGTAGCCAGAAGAATAGAGAAAATGTGCTCCCACTGCTCCCCCCCCACTCCTTACTACTCCAAGGGTGGTGCTCCTCTGACACTGCTATCCTCCGTCCACCGTGATGGATAGTGACGGTGAGGGCTAGCATTGTTCGTTTTATCCATGTTGTTCGGGATACCAGTTTGTTCCGGTCATGTGATGCGTGAGAGACGTGTGGTGACGTGTGGAGCCGTACGGCCGGCACTGTTCTAAATTAAGCCACGCATTCTGTTGTCAGACATTCCTTTACAATTAGAGGCTGTATTCTCGATAACAATCTCGACCTTTGTTTTCTTTTAGAAACACAGTCTGCAAGGATGGTGACCTCTCTTCTCTGATCTCGGTCTTGATGGCAATCTTGTCCTGCTGGTGGGGGAGGGTGGGGGGGCAGTGTAGAGATGGCGCTGGTATTAACCCCTTCGCTGCCAGGCCTTTTCCCCTCCTGTGCCACGCCCTTTTTGGCTATTTGGGGTAGTGCGTGCTTAGACCCCTGTAACTTTTTGACCACATAAGGTATCCACGCCAAATTTGCGTCCTTTCTTCCAACATCATGGGGATTCTAAAGGTACTCAGGGTTTGTGGATTCTCCCAGAGGGGTCACAGAAATTAGCCAAAATACAGCAACATTTTGGTTTTGTTCGGAAAAATTGGAAAAACGGGCTGCAAATGAAAGCATCTGGGTTTTTCCCTGCAAATGTTATAAAAAAAGGGTTTGTGGGGTTGGAATCACCATTTTCCCAGCTTTTCGGGGATACCAGACTTTTGTCAGAAACCCAACATTTTTTACACAGCTTTGGCATTTTTCTGGGACATAGCCTAATTTTGCTATTTTTTGTGCTTTTGACCTCCTTCCAGTTAATGGCAGAAATGGGTACAAAAGCAATAATGGATCCTGGAAAGCTATACATTTTCGAGAAGAAGACAAAATTCTGAATTCAGCAAGGGGTCATTTGTGTAGATCCATCAAGGTTTTTTTTATAGAAACTAACAGTTAAATATAGGATAAATTGAAAATTAGTTGGAAAAAAAAGCCTTTTGTGTCAACGTTTTCACCTGTAACTTCTTCTAATTATGACAGCTCTTTGAAAGCAATATACCATTACATCCGCTGGACATTACTGGTTGTGGGGATATATAGGACTTGTAGGTTCACCAAGAACCCGACGAACCCAGAGCCAAAAACTGAGCAGCAACTTGCAATGGTTTTTTATTATGTACCGGGTATATAGTAATTATTCTGTAAAAATGTGTACATGGAAAAATCGGTATGAAAGACACCTATGTATTTCTGAAATGGGAACAAAATATAGAGTTTAGAAACAGTAAATATTTGCACATTTCTGAAATTGGGGATACTCCTACTAGCATGAGAATTATCAGTCATTTTTTAGAATGACTTCTTTTTTACACAATATCTTTCATTTGGAAGGCAGAAATGCATCGAAAGTCAATAGATAATAACAGTTCCTTTACAAAACTGAATTACCCTAAGTCTCCCGATAAAAATGGTACCTCACTTGTGTGGGTAGGCATAGTGCCCACGACAGGAAACGGCGCAAAACGCAACGTGGTCACAACTCAATATCGCAGTGAAAATTTACCCTTTTTTGGCAAAGTGCCTAGCTCTAGTTTTTGAACCCTAGCTCTGTGGGCACCTTGGGAAACCTAGCAAACCTATACATTTTTGAAAACTAGACACCCAGGGGAATCCAGGATGGGGTGACTTGACTGCCTCCTACCAGGGTCTGTTACCCAGAATCCCTTGCAAACCTAATCAATTGTCAAAAAACCCACATTTTCCACACCTTTCTGTGGTGGAAAGTTCCGGAATCTGCGTGGATCCACAAATTACCACCCACCTTGCGTTCCCCAACGTCTTACGAGAAAAACGGTACCTCACTTGTGTGGGTCGGCCTAGTGCCTGCGACAGGAAACGGCGCAAAACGCAACGTGGTCACAACTCAATATCGCAGTGAAAATTTACCCTTTTTTGGCAAAATGTCTAGCTGTAGTTTTTGAACCCTAGCTCTGCGGGCACCTTGGGAAACCTAGCAAACCTATACATTTTTGAAAACTAGACACCCGTGTGCTTCCAGGGAGGCATGGCTTGCGTGGATTCCCCAACGTTTTCTTACCCAGAATGCCCTGCAAACCTTAAATTTAGCTGAAAAAATCTCATTTTTCACACATTTTTGTATGGGAAAGTTGTGGCATCACCGGGCTGACACAAATTTCCTACCACCCAGTGTTGCCCCGGGTCTCCCAATAAAAATGGTGCCTCACTCGTGTGGGAGGCCCAAGTACCCGCGACAGGCAAGGCCCCAAAACGTATTGAAGCGACATGAAAATTGCCTACCTCAAAACGACCTGGTTTTGCAAGGGGGGTCACCTGGGTTTTTGGCCCCGTGCTCGGCGGCCACCTAGGGGAACCTACCAAACCCACACATTTCTAAAAACTAGACACCCGGGGGATTGCAGGGAGGTATGGCTTGTGTGGATCCCCCAACGTTTCCTTACCCAGAATGCCCTGCAAACCTCAAATTTAGCTGAAAACATCACCTTTTTCACACATTTTTGTGTGGGAAAGTTGAGGCATCACCGGGCTGACACAAATTTCCTACCACCCAGCGTTCCCCCAGGTCTCCCGATACAAACGGTGCCTCACTCGTGTGGGAGGCCCAAGTACCCGCGACAGGCAAGGGCCCAAAACGTATTGAGGCGACATGAAAATTGCCTACCTCAAAACGACCTGGTTTTGCAAGGGGGGTCACCTGGGTTTTTGGCCCGGTGCTCAGCGGCCACCTAGGGGAACCTACCAAACCCACACATTTCTGAAAACTAGACACCCGGAGGATTCCAGGGAGGTATGGCTTGCGTGGATCCCCCAACGTTTCCTTACCCAGAATGCCCTGCAAACCTCAAATTTAGCTGAAAACATCACCTTTTTCACACATTTTTGTGTGGGAAAGTTGAGGCATCACCGGGCTGACACAAATTTCCTACACCCAGCGTTCCCCCGGGTCTCCCGATAAAAACGGGGCCTCACTCGTGTGGGAGGCCCAAGTACCCGCGACAGGCAAGGCCCCAAAACGTATTGAGGCAACATGAAAATTGCCTACCTCAAAACGACCTGGTTTTGCAAGGGGGGTCACCTGGGTTTTTGGCCCGGTGCTCGGCGGCCACCTAGGGCAACCTACCAAACCCACACATTTCTGAAAACTAGACACCCGGGGGATTCCAGGGAGGTATGGCTTGCGTGGATCCCCCAATGTTTCCTTACCCAGAATGCCCTGCAAACCTCAAATTTAGCTGAAAACATCACCTTTTTCACACATTTTTGTGTGGGAAAGTTGAGGCATCACCGGGCTGACACAAATTTCCTACCACCTAGCGTTCCCCCGGGTCTCCCGATAAAAACGGTGCCTCACTCGTGTGGGAGGCCCAAGTACCCGCGACAGGCAAGGGCCCAAAACGTAGTGAGGCGCACTACGTTTAGGACCCTTGCCTGTTGAGGCGCACTACGGTTTGGACCCTTGCCTGTCGCGGGTACTTGGGCCTCCCACACGAGTGAGGCACCGTTTTTATCGGGAGACCCGGGGGAACGCTGGGTGGTAGGAAATTTGTGTCAGCCCGGTGGTGCCTCAACTTTCCCACACAAAAATGTGTGAAAAAGGTGTTTTTTTCAGCTAAATTTGAGGTTTGCAGGGCATTCTGGGTAAGGAAACGTTGGGGGATCCACGCAAGCCATACCTCCCTGGAATCCCCCGGGTATCTAGTTTTCAGAAATGTGTGGGTTTGGTAAGTTCCCCTAGGTGGCCGCCGAGCACGGGGCCAAAAACCCAGGGGACCCCCCTTGCAAAACCAGGTCGTTTTAAGGTAGGCAATTTTCATGTCGCCTCAATACGTTTTGGGGCCTTGCCTGTCGCGGGTACTTGGGCCTCCCACACGAGTGAGGCACCGTTTTAATCGGGAGACCCGGGGGAACGCTGGGTGGTAGGAAATTTGTGTCAGCCCGGTGATGCCACAACTTTCCCACACAAAAATGTGTGAAAAAGGTGATTTTTTTAGCCAAATTTGAGGTTTGCAGGGCATTCTGGGTAAGGAAACGTTGGGGGATCCACGCAAACCATACCTCCCTGGAATCCCCCGGGTGTCTAGTTTTCAGAAATGTGTGGGTTTGGTAGGTTTCCCTAGGTGGCCGCCAAGCCCGGGGCCAAAAACTCATAGGACCCCCTTTGCAAAACCAGGTTGTTTTGTGATAGGTAATTTTGATGTCTCCTCAATAGGTTTTGGGCCCTTGCCTGACGCGGGCACTATGCCTACCCACGCAAGTGAGGTACCATTTTTCTCTGAAGACTTTGGGGAACGCAGGGTGGGTGGAATTTTGTGGACCCACGCAGATTCCAGAACTTTCCGACAAAGAAATGTGAGGAAAAAGTGTTATTTTGAACATACTTTTAGGTTTGCAATGGATTCTGGGTAACAGAACCTGGTGAGAGCCAGTGAAGTCACCCCATCCAGGATTCCCCTCGGTGTCTAGTTTTAAAGAATGTACAGTTTTGCTAGGTTTGCCTACGTGCCAACTGCGCTAGGGCCCAAAATCCACAGGTATGCACATTGCTAAAAAAGAAAATCGGAGCCCAGTGGGCTTTCTGCCGCCCTGGGGGGGAATCGGGGAAGGGGGTTTCATCCTGATATGCCCCTAAAGGGGCAGAAAGACTGTGGCTATTTTTTGTGGGGGTGGGGGCATTGGTATGACCATTTTGGGTAGCCCCCACCCCCACGCATAAAAAAAGCTGGCGCCTACTGGGTTTTCTGCCCCCCCAGGGGGCAGATCAGGGGCCACTGCCACCATCTGCCCTCCCGGGGGGGCAGAAAGACTGGAATTTCTCTGGGGGTGGGGTGGGGTATTGTCATGCCCATTTTGGGGAACCCCTACACTAATAAAACAAAAAAATCCATGGTTTCTAGTCGGCATTCTGCGCCCCCAGGGGGGGCCAGATTGGGGGCTACAGCTCCCATCTGCCTCCTGGGGGGCAGAAAGACTGACATTTTTGTGGGGGGGAGAGTGGGGGCATTGGCGTGCCCGTTGCGGGCAGCCCCCACCCTAAATATAAAACTAAAAACGAATCCCTGGTGTTTAGTGGGCTTTCTGCCCCCCCGAAGGGGCAGATTAGGGGCCAATGCCCCATCTGCCCCCCGGGGGGGGGACAGAAAGACTGTAGTAATTGGGGGGGGCATGGGCCTACCCGTTTTGGGCAGCCCCCACCCCTATTTATTTATATACGTAACTTCCCTGGTGTCTAGTGGGCTTTTTACCCCCCCCCCCGGGGGGGCAGATTGGGGGATAATGCCCCCATCTGCCCCCCAGGGGGGGCAAAAAGACTAAAATGCCCAAAAATACACAGGGGGGAGCAAAGGCCCTTGCCCAAGGGGCCGCTCCCCCCTCCCTGGTGTCTAGTGGGTGGATCCCTGCTTGGGGATCGCCCTCCTGTGGCGATCCCCAAGCAGGGATCCACTGGGGAGGGGTACCATTGGAAAGGGGAGATTCTCCCCTTTCCAACGATACCTCTCCCGTCCTTGTACGTGCTCAGGGGGCTGAGCTAGCCCCCTGAGCACGTACAAAGTGAAACCTGAAATGAGCCTCTTGGCTCATTTCAGTTTCACTTTCACTGTAATGAAGTCGGCGCGACGCGCGCGCCGATCGTCATTGCAGTGAAAGGGGGGGGGGGCGCCTCGGGTGCTGGGGAAGCTCTTCCCCAGCTCCCGAGGCTATTTGTGCAGAAAGGGAATCCCTCTGGTGCCGCACCAGAGGGATTCCCTAGGGTTTGCCTCATGACGAGCTGGACTCGTCATGGGCACAGCACGACTGTGCTCCATTACGAGTCCAGCTCGTCATGGGCATACAAGGGGTTAACTGAATTTTCATGCCATGTCTTTGTTTTTAGGTCTCGCCTGACCCAGCGCATGCGCTGGTCTGGCGAGACTTTTTGAGAGGGCTCCAAAAAGTGCTACCAGGCCAGCCTAGAGCTACAGTGCATGTGCGTGGGCACACGTGCCGCGCTTGACCGCGATTAATTTCACTTTCGCGGCCGCATGGACACTTTGATGTTTGATCGCGATCACTTTCGCGGCCGCTTGGCATAGCCAATAGGTCTCGCTTTTGGGACCTTACAAGTATTTAGTTATGCAACTGTTACATGGCTAAACACTTATAAGGTCCCAAAGGCGAGACCTCTTGGCTATGCCAATGCTTGTTTAATGTAGGTGTTGCTGTGAAACTCTTTTGCATATGTAAAAGCTAATTTAGTTAATTTCTGAATAATTGATGCTCTTATGGTGTGTCTAGGCTCCCTGGCAGTGTACAGTGACTTAGCCTAAGATGGTTCCTCTGTTGTGTTGTATTACTGGGGCCTAACTGTGTGTGTGGCCACTGCACCCAGAATATGAACCTCACCACCCAGCACCTCACCTTTCTTAAAAATAACTGTAACAAGCATTTACAATGCAATAGGTCTCGCAATGACATTATTTTGAACTATTGACATTGTAAATGGCAATGCCTTTAAAAAAATTAAATGGCATTGTTATTTACAATACCAAAAGCAACACCTATTGCATTGCATAGCGCAGTGTCCGTGAAGACGGAGCCGCGCTTATTAAAGTAAAAAAAAAAAGTGTGTGTTGGTGGGGGAGGGGCAGGGGCAGAGCCCTGTGGTGACGCACTGGAAAGCACCTTGAATGCTGCGCCCAGCTCGGCAGTGCCAATGCCGCCCTGCGAGGTTGGGTGGGGAGGGAGGGGCCGCCACTGACTAGTGTCTTTAACACCTCATAAAGAGCCGGCGTGTAGGCGGCGGTGGGGGCGGTAACTCCCTGTGCCACACGCAGACAGAGCCCACCCCACCCATCCTTTGACATCACAAATGAGAGAAGACTATCTCTCAAACTGGTGGGTGCTATTGAGCGTGGGGGAGGGGGGGTGGCAGGCAGTTGTGCCCCCCTGCCCCACTAAAACAGCAACAGTTTGTTTAACTTGTGTCCCATGACTAAACTGCCCAGAGCAACCCCATGCCTGGAGGAACGTCTCCTTGTAGAAGTGAGGCCTCCAGGTTATACCCATGCTGTGTGTAAATAACGACCACAACGAACGAAATTAATGCTTGGCGCTTGAATGAGGTAATAGCACGGTGGTAAATGTAACAACGTAAATGTCAACATATTTATTTTATCCACCTCAGAAGTATGACAGTCAGAGTCAAGCCTGCAATAAGCAGCATAAACACATGCCTCAAGAGGAGGTGCTCCACCCACTGAGCTAAGTCTCCAGTTATTAACATGGGCCGGAGCCCTGTCCCCACAGCCCTTGAGAGTGGATGCACGTGAATCAAAGGCATGCAATGTGCGATGTACCTAGGACAGGTCTGGGTGCTGGCTGAAGGACATCTCGTGCTGATGACCTCATCACCGAATCACTCCTTGCTAGAACAACAGGCCCGTACAGTGTCACAGAAGACACACGGAAGAAAACTGGGTTGGCCTAAAAACAAAAATGTTTTTCTTTCGTTTTCTATACTTATGCCTCCGCAGGAAGTCGTCCCTCCGCCTCTAGGTCAATGGGAAATACAATTCATCAGCATTTGTCTTGAAATATGTCTCTCTGTCTTGCCCTTCGCAGACTCTGCAACACATGCGTGTGAAATGCTAGCACTCCCAGATTTCATCATGCCCATTCTAATCATGTTTAGTGTGACAAGACCTATAATTTAACAGACAGCCAATAACTCATACAATAGCATGGCCTACTATAGCACAACATAGAAAGCTTAAAAGAGAAGAAGTAGAATTACACATAAGTTAACTGAAATTCAGTCACAGGTGGTGCAAAGTCATGTCCTGCAACTCTGGCCCCCCTGGCGAGAAACCAAAGAATCAGAGCATATTCTCTGAAACACCCCTACCTTCCACCAGTTAGGAAAAGCAACCAGAGAAGGAGCAAACTAACACCTCAACTAATATCTGTTTTCCAAGCTTCGAAACATCATGTCACTTTTACAAATGATCCACTGAGATGAATTATGGTACGCCTGGACTTCCGCAAGGCAATGATGGCAACTTCCCCCAAAAAGCATCAAAAGATAAAAAACACAAAAGAGGGCCGACATGCTTGTCCTCTACAGGAAACATGTGAATTTAGTAAACCTGACCTAAAAGAAACCAGGGGGGACTCCCGGGGGAGCCCAGGATCAAATAAAAAATTCTTTTAAAATGTTTGGAGGAAAAGGTGCAGAATGTCTGCAGGAGCTGGACCACCATCTCATGTCAGTCGCCCAGGTGATCGCCCTGAAGCACAGGACCCCAGGTTCTGGCATTCCCTCACCCGAACCATAGGCATGGGGAAAACATTCCTTCTGTAGACTCCTGACAACCAAGACATTGGTATAACCTGTTGACCAATCAGAGACATTTTAAGGCAAAGTCAAAGTGAGCAATTACCCAGGGCCCTCACCTTCCAAGCAGCCCTACGGGCAGTGAAATCTCTCTCTTGCTCACTTCTGTGTGCTTTTGCATCTCACCTTCTCACTGAACAGTCACACAGAGGCCGACACTGATAAACTGAACACGCTGTCTCTCATCATGTTTTGATCTAGCCGTCCACCCTCGCATGACCTGCCCGGGCTGAGCGCGCGGTCCATGCTATGCCCGATACTCACTCGCCGATCAGGCTAACGGGAACCATCACAGCCAGTGGGGAACAGTTCTAGGCTATAATCACTTCCAGATCTGGAGGAAGTGCGGCTAGATGAACGTGAAACATCGAAAGGAAGAGGCCCTTCAAGACGGAAAAACCCAGAACAAAACCTAACACTCCCAGAGCAGAGGGCCCGAAGACCAGCACAGTAAATGCCTCCTTAGTCTCCGGTTGGACGTTAAAAGAATTTCATAATTAAGTATTCCTCACACGTCTGTGTCCCGGTGCCACTGCACCTGCTGCACCATCGATAGCCAGGCCACGTTGGAAATCCTCCACCGGATTAGACCGGACCGGAAGCAGAGCACTCACGTAGGAGTGTGGCTGCAGGTCACTGTTAAAACGCTAATTCTGTGATATCCTGCACGCAATAGAAGTTCTGAGACATTTTTAACTTTTAATAATCTTGCACGTGTTTTTATGACATTTGTGACCTCTTGAACGGATGTATTTACTATGTGTAAAATATCACTGTGATTAGAGCCGTGTTCAGTGCTCTAGGGGGGGCGGAACACTCACTTCCGCATTTCACAGCGCCGGGTCAGCATTCTAGTAGCTGAACCCGGGCGGGGGCATCCTATATAACACTCGCTGATGCGACCGCGCAGCGTGCGCGCCACTGGGGCGCTGAAGGCGCGCCTAAGACAAGCCCGTCTGCGCCTGTCCGCGCACGGTCGGGCCCAGGGGCCAGTACTACTGCCCGCTTACATCAGCCCATCGCACATATACAAACTCTGAGCTTCATAATCTTAATTCTCTCCCTGGAATCAATTGTGAGTTTGTGTGCCCACAGGAGAATATCCCTATTAAATGTCCGCTATGTACCCAACACCTTACATCATACAAGCCAGTCCACTTGCAGGAAAGAACTGAGTTTAAAATATTCCTTCTCAACTGTAGATCCCTCCCCAAACATACCACGGAGATAGGGATACTCCTCGGAGACCTAGACCCTGATGTGTTTTTCTTCACAGAAACCTGGCTCTCCCCTCATTCAGAGCCCGACATTATGCAAACCCTCCCCCCGGGCTATATGATGCTAAGAGCTGACTGACCCAATGGCCGATGAGGTGGAATAGCTATAGTCTTGGTCGCCGCTGGAATAAGCTTTCTATGGATAAGTGGGCTCGGGAACTGGAAATAGGAAAACCTACCATATCCCTATGTCCCACTCAGGCTAACGAGGACTTCAACTGTTGGATTGAGCACTCACTTAATACGGCCCTGCCTAAAACTAGGATAAAGAAGCCAGTAGGGACACGAGATACACCTTGGTTCACACCTGAACTACGTGTCCTTAAGCAGCAGTGTAAAGTCAAAGAAAGACAATGGAGGAAAGACTTCCTACCATTAAAAAAACAGGAATACAGACTATCTATCAGCACCTATAAAAAAGAATTTAGGAAAGCCCAAGCCTTATACTATGAAAACAAAATTCTAGCGGCACCCAATTCCTCAAGAGAAACTTTTAAGATTATAAAGAGTTTTTTTTAAAGTCCCTCCGCCCAGAGCAGCCCCCGATATTTCAGGCGAACAATGTAATAAACTTGCCGAATTTTTTAGCAATAAAGTCCAGCTTATTGTAAAATCTCTTCCGATTAAGATAGAGGAAGATCCCTCCCCCCTCACCTATTTGGACCCTCAAACAGATCTCATTCTGAAAGATTTTCCTTTGGTAACCCAGGACATTTTCGACTCCCTATGGACCACGCTAAAAAGCGGCTCCCCAGCTGATCCGGCACCAATGAGCATTCTAAAGCGAGTCACGCCTATTATAGCCCCTTACATAATAAATTTGATTAACACCTCTCTTACCACTGGAGTAGTTCCACCTAGGTGGAAAGAGGCGAGGGTAAAGACTTTGCTAAAGAAACCCAACCTGGATCCCTCTGACTCAGGCAATTATCGCCCCATTTCTCTCCTCCCTGCCATTAGTAAGATCACTGAAAAACTCGTAAATGGAGCGCTGTCAGGTTTTCTTGAAGAACATGGCCTCCTCCACCCCTCCCAGACTGGCTTCCGCCCACGCCAAGGTACCGAGACGGCGCTTCTGGCAGTGATGGAGGAAAGCAAAAAGATCCTGGATTCTGGAGGGTCAGCTGCCATTATTCTCCTTGACCTGAGCGCCGCCTTTGATACGGTGAACCACCGGCCTTTGATCCGGCGGCTAAGGAACATTGGTATCAGGGGCACAGCACTCCACTGGCTATCCTCCTTTTTGGAGGATAGATCCTTTCAAGTTTTCAATGACAATGTGGTTTCCAAATCCATACAGCTGCCGAACGGGGTGCCTCAGGGCTCCTCTCTTAGCCCGACGTTATTTAACGTATATATGTCTCCCCTGGCAGCTAAGATAGAACCCTATGGCATCCGCATTATTACCTATGCTGACGAGACCCAGCTAGTGGTCGGACTCACCCAAACTAACCAAGAATTCCACGCCATCCATGCCTGCCTGAAAGACATCTCAAGCTGGATGGATGATTCACAACTCAGGCTTAACGGTGAAAAACCCGAGATTATGGTTTTGGGTAACTCCCTTCACTACACGCCCACCAAGTTATGGCCACTATGCATGGGCCCAGCCCCCACTCCAAAATCAGAAATCAAGAGTTTGGGGGTATGGCTGGATCAGGACCTAAGCCTAAAAACTCAAGCTAGGAAAACAGCAGCCCTCTGCTACGGCCTACTCAAAATGGCCCGAAAAGTTTTACCTTTGCTCCCTCCATTGGCTAGGAAAGTAATGATTCAGTCATTAATTCTTTCTAGGCTGGATTATGGGAATGCTCTGTACCTGGGCTCCCCCTCTCAGTAATCAAGAAACTTCAATCGGTACAAAACAGCGCAGCAAGACTCTTATTAAGAGTCCCTAATAGACTGTCAGCTGTACCGGCTCTTCGAGCCCTTCATTGGCTCCCAGTGCAGGAACGTATCAAGTTCAAATCCCTATGCTTAGTGCACAAAGCTATGCAGGGACTTGGTCCTCCATCTATCTCTAACTTGATTCACCCATACAAAGCCAATCGTAGACTAAGATCAGATGATCTGCATCTGATTGAGGTTCCCAGGATCAAGAAGGCCAGAAGTGGCGGCAGACTCTTCTCTTACAATGCACCCAGACTCTGGAATGGCCTGCCCCTTCATCTACGCAGCACCCCTGATCACATGTCCTTCCGGAAACAAATAAAAACTTATCTCTTTCCGTAAGCTCTGTCTTCCTTCCTCTATTGTCGGTACTAGCGCTGGGATGCTTCTGGGTAGCCATGCGCTCTATAAATGCTTTTCCATTCCATTTCCATTCCATTCCATTATTACCAATACTGCAGGGAGCGGTAATTACAGGACGCATGAATTCTCTCCCATAACGAGTGTCACTGCTGAGCACGAGGCATAATCACGTACATTTGTGTGCGCGCGGGATTTAACATTATTTCGAGCATTTTCCCCCTTATAAATTTCTGTTGATTTTCGCAGCTGGTGGGGAATGTGCGGGCATTCCTACTAAACTAGTAATCTCTGAGGGGGATAAACTCACATTCCAGTATCGATCGGGATTTCCTTCAAACTCGTTTTTTTTTAAATTAATTTTTTTATTGGCATCAACATAGAAGGTTATATAGCACATACTAATTTAAATCAGGCGCGATCACATACCCTTCGTTTCTTTTCTACTAGGAACATATTTTCCAATTTTGTATCGTAGACCCAAAGTTCAATTCTTATAAAGAATTCCCCAAATCTTATTGAACTAAGTTCTTTCCATTATCATAACTCTGTTTATAGTGTTAATGCATTCCAATAAATTTGGGCTGTCTTGTAAGTTCCATTTTTACACTACAATGGATCTGGCCGCTAAGAAATTAAACAAGCGCTCGCCATTGCGGGAAGGCAGCCGCTTGTTTATATTTGCATCCCGCTTTCACTTTAAGTGAAAGCGCGATGCAAAAATAAACACGGGGCTGAGTGAAAACAGATGGCCCCCATAAAGATAACAAATTGCTTCGCGACAGCCGCAAAGCAGACAATCCTATCCGGATGGGCCGATCGAAAAGGGGAAAGGGCGGCAATCAAAAAACCTAATTTTCAATGGCAGGCCACCGTTTAGCATAAACGGTGATGCCAGCCAATGAAAAAGAGGGGCGGGGCTTCAAGTCCCCTACAAATATCTCCTCTTTCACTATAGGTCTCGCCAAGCGAGCAGCGCATGCGCTGCAATGCTAGGCAAGACCTAATAAGGTCTTTTTACATAATTATGTGACTCCTACTTATGCTCATAGATTCGATGCCATTTAGAAGGCTTGTGTTGTTCATTACACTAGGTAAGTTTTATTTCAGTTGTCTCAGAATTAAAACAAGACAGGCCCATATTATAGAGCAATTTAATAATAAATGATTCCAGTATTGGCGACGTTTTATAGTGCCCACATCTAGCCTTTATCTGGGGGAAGAGCCTTTAACATTGAGGTCAGAATACATGTAGAATAGCTAATTTGTTTTGGTTTCTTTAGTAAAACGTGCAGCGTTACGGGGTTTCACTGCTGTTACCCACTTAATATTTGTACAATTGTGCTGATGCTGCAACAACTCGGGGTACAATTACTAAGCGGGCCCCGATCTCTAATTCTATGCTCTAATCAAAGACAGCAAGAGTCATTTAGCCTATTTTACACCATTTCAACCCATTAGTTTTAAATACTTTTAATAACACAAGCACATTCATTTGTCGATGCTGACCGCGCTTACATTTTTATTGGAATTCTGTGACAGTTTCATCATTTGGAAATCGAAAGGCTTTTTTAAGAGGTTAACACTAGATAGATACCTGGTGAGGTTCGGGAGGTGGAGGGCTGTGCCGACAGTGCTTAAAGCCCTCTGATAACAGTTTCTGTGCCTGATATAATCCTTAAATAGTTCGCCATGAAAACTAATGCCTCCATAGCAGAGATGCTGCCTCGCAACATCTCAGTGCCTTTGGGGTCATATATATTACGGCGACATCTGCCTCAGGCTCTATTTACAAATGACAGAAAGGTTACAAGAGTAATTAAATATGCGCTTACAATAAAGGTATTTCTCCCAGCAGTAATCAAGTTGCAGAGTGAGGAATATTACAACATATGGATGTAACGTTTAACAGTATGACTACCCTGATTGTCACAGGTTTGGGGTAGAAGAAGAAGTCCATTGTTACCCCTTTCCCCCATTTTCGTACTTTGGAGAGTCTCCAGTTTATAACTATACATGGCATTGGCGTCCCCCTTTATACAACTGCAGACGTCCACACACCGGAAGGAACACCGGGACCCATTTCTAGATTTACAGCTAACATGACTTGCAATCCTGCACCTGCAGCTTATTGTGCCTCATTTGAGGAGCAAGCCTCTAAGCCCCAGCATTAAGGGGGATTTCAGCTAAGAAGCCAGGGCTGCTGTGGGTGTCCCCAATGGTGTGGGGCTACTTGGCTGCTGTTAAAGGTTTTTCAAATTCCCATTTTTGAGAGACTCTTGTGTTCAGTAATGGGCTTGAAACCCACCCGTAGCTTACCATTCGTTGGCATGATTGTCGCTCTTCTGTGCTGCCCTCTCATTAGGCAGCACACGTTCACATTTCTTCAGAGTGTAAAGAAAACCTCTGCCTGAAAGTGTTTGCTTTATAATTTGTATAGTCCATGTCTCAGAGACAGCTAGAGGCATCGAATAAATGCAACCTCCCCACCGGTGCCATGCCACCGCCCTTCTGGTCCATGCATAGGTTATTCTTGATCTTTCCTACAAGGTGCTTCACTCGAGGTTTTGAAGGCGCTATGGATGGGCAGATCCGGTGACGGCCGTACGCCATCAGTTACTAATATCCACTTCATTCATTGTCCCAGGTGCAGACACAGAGGCGCCTTATACAGCCTCCACCCCCAACCCCACCCCAACTCCTGGGTCACAAAGTTGTGATTCCAACGCTATGGAATGCTCGGCAGCCTTCATCTCCAACATTTGTTTTCATTCTTTTTTGTAAACTCTATTTCATTTCTTTTTTATTTCTTAAAAAATCTATTGTCTATTATAGTACAGCCTGACAGGGCACGCAGGTTTGTTACAGGCTGTGGGCGCTGCATGTTAGTGGCCAACAGTATTTACATATATAGTGTATGGACAAGCGTCTGCGTGGAAATTAACAAAAACATAATAATAACACAGAAACGACAACCAAAACAATAGTGCTATATCAACTATCCATTCACTCACCGCACCCATCCATTCATTTATCTACTCAACTTTCATCCATCATTCTCCCATCCATCCACTTGTATGGCACTCATCCATCCCCGATGCACAGCCACTCTCCCATGCCCATCCACCCATGGCCTTTACCCTTCCACACCGCCTGTCCTTGCATCTCTTCAGCACTGGCAGCCACAAACAGTGGGCACAGGCTGTCGTAGCCTAGAGCGTGCTGGGCGAGGGCATGCTCGCGATCACGCTCTTGTGGCTCAGATGCGGCTGGGCGGGTACTTCCTGCGCAGAGCTGTATATTCATGCGTTTTCTTCCGGAGTGGCAAGCACCATTTCTAGGGGAGGTCTTATTTTCCCTAGCCAGTCGTGAGATTGATGGCACTGTACACCCAACCTGTCTTCCCTAACACAGTCACTTCTTCTGTCAACTAACAATAAGGACGCTGTTTGAAACGTGTCAATGAAACAACGCCTCTAAGTACAGGCAAGGACATCTCTTTAATAATCGCTTTTAATGTCCCAAAGGCGAGACCTATGGCTATGCCAATGCTTGTTTGAACATGCAAAGCAGTTAGGTTGAGCCTACTGATTGAAAGTTATTACCAAACCCACTCACTGTGATTAATATGGTCACCCGCACAGTGTGGCACTGCTTGGTTTACGATGTAGCCATTTCTAGACTGAGGACATACACCATTCTTGTTGCCACTGTGTGGACCCCAGCGACTCCCCGCGCTGCACTCAGCCGTCTACTGTGACTTCCCGCGCTGGATCAGTGTTTAGGAGCCAGGACAGCCTTTAGCGTCACATAACAGGAGGCCTCCTGGCGACTACATGGAACATACAATCATATCTGATTTATTATCATTAATTGTGAAATATCTTCTCCTTTCTTTTTCTTTGTCTTTTTTAATTCACAGAGGACGACATGAGGATCGATGAGAAATGCGTAGAGACAGGTGAGGGCGCCGTGCTGGGGTCTCAGGCGGACTCTTTTCTGAAATACCAGATCTGCCTCTCATTAGACTCTCAAGTGATGTCTCAAGCTCACCAAACAGTCGAGTGCTTGTTTACAGTCTGGATACAGTAGTGCAAGGATTAGAGCCCATATGGTGGCACTTGTCAGGGGTACGGTATATTTGGGGGTGCCTGTTTAAGGCCGGTTGTATTCAAATTATCCCCAGTTCTACATGCCTTGCGGCATGTACCACGTGACTAGCATGTACACATTATCTACAGAAACCATCTAATTTTAACCTACCAGCTGGTTAGTTTATAATAAATATGATTATGGTCAACTAATGAGGGAAGGAGGGAAATGGTTTGGTTATAGAAATATTAATTGTTACCTGAACTCCAAACAGTAGATGTTATTGGCTCAGAACCTGTGCTCAGGGTTCAAGGGTTTTTGACATCCAGCTCAGGGGTACAGCCACCACTCCTATGTGGCTAGTGTGTCTTTCATGGAACGGTTGGGTAATTCCCCTCATTTCCGAATGGGCAAGTACCCTCTTGTCTTAACTCACCTACGTCGCAGTCATTCATTTGAGCTTGTACTTTACTATGAAACATTAACTGCCTGTGCCTTTAAAAACGGTGACCTTCACAATTGCCACAAAGTGGCTACTGGGCAAAACAGCTATTCCTACAAATGGTAAAAACATAAGCTTTTTTTACATTAATGGTAAGACCATCCAATGCTATTTCCTTATCAAGTTCCACTAATACGTGCATTGTCTAATTTTTGACACACCATTAAAGGTGCATCTCAACACAACAACTTTACAAATAAAAGCAAAATGAGACCATTGTGACTAACAGAATTATTTTTATTTTTGCCCTTTCGCTGCCAAATTTTAAAGATGAAGAAGCGTTTGAGTCAGGTAGGTGTTTTGCTTTTGAAAAGAAAGTACTTGTTTAAACTCCTATATATCTACCACAGTTGCACAATGTGTTTAAATGTGCAGAATCCAGCAAGTCATGCTCTACTGAAATCTGCTTTATTCGACACAGAATGTTCCAAAGTTCTGCTTCAAATACCCGTCTGCCAGGCCCTGTGTCTCCCTTCCCCGTTTTCACTCATGGAATCCTGGCAGTGTCTGTGCGAGAACCTTTCTGTCTCCTTCCCAGCTCCTCCTCTTGGTGGAAGCTCCCCTCCTGCCCCATGGCCTTGTCTGTCTCCGGTGCGCCTTTATATGCTGCCCTCTCTGCTAGGTACTGTAACCTGCCTGTGATGCGTTTGCATCCTTCTGCGGCCAATTCAGACTGCTATCCCTCCTGTGCCTGTAAACTGGGAACCATCCAGTTGATTAATTACACATTTAATATACAGCGTCAGTGCCCGTGTCTTCTGCCTGTGATCTATAACTATCTGTATCATCTACTGTCTTTTCTCTTCTATTGTCTCCTGCCCCTGTCTGTTTGTGTTCTTTATCCCCTGCCCTCCTCCTTCACTCAGCTTCAATGTTTTTTGTTGTTTTATATAGCGCTGTACATGAGCATCAGTTACATTACACTAGGACACATTAATTTTTTTATAGACGGGATACATAAAGTGATTTTGAACAAAATCACAGGATGTTGAGCTGACCCTGGGACTCGAACCTGGTTCCCCAGTTCCAAAGTCAGGAGCTCTGGCATTACGTCACACCCTCTCCCCAATGTCGCCTGCCTCTGTGCCCTTTGCACTGTCTGGTTTATCAGCCTCATGCCCCTTTCTCCAGTCAGTCAGTTCCTATGTCTCCTGTGCGTATTCCCCTGTCACTGTCTGTTTTACTTGCTGCCCCCACCGAGCCAGCTCCTGTCTCTGTGGCCCTGGCACTCTTGTTTTCAGTGTCTCTGTATCTCCTGCCCTCTCCTTCAGTCAACACCCGCGTCTTCTGCCCCTGTTCCCTTAGCACTGTCTATGGTATTTATTGCCCCTCCGATTATCTTGTATGCTGCCCCTGTGCCTCTGGTACTCTTTGTTTTAACTGTCTCCCACACTTTCCTTCAGTGAATTCCTGCACCATCTGCTCTTTTCTCATCTGCTTTAGATACAGATAGACACATGCATGCACTTCTTCACACAAATCTTAACGCAGCCAAAGTAGGTATTGCCTGGAAGTGGCATGGCCTGCCAGGCTTTGAATGCTTGGCTACTGGAATGGATCACTGCTTTGTCCTAGAGTTCTCAGTATATCAAGCCATGTGTCATCCATAGCAGCACCACACAATTTAGAATGGTTGAAATTAATATGAAAGCCTTTAGGTAAGTCTGAGGATTTCCCCTTGTGACAGGAAAGATTTGCCCTAAGTAGCACCACAGTCTTTCCCCCTCTGGAAGGGTTGATCAAAAGGAATGCAAATGTATTTACTTCACTCATAAGTGGGTGAACTGATGTGCCCTTTGGACCACATACTTTATTGCTTTATATTGAGTCACAAAGCATTTGAATGTTACCAGTTGCCATTGTCTATTGGTAACCATTCGCAAAGCAGAATATGTCCTCTGTTTGAGGGGTTGCTGCCGCACCATGGCTAGTGGAGCAGATAGTGGTTGAATAGACCACTGTTTCCCCCCGCACCTAACCCTTGATGCCCTTGCTTGATGTGCACATTGGTTTGGCCCTGTTGCCTGGATATGCAACATTTCTGGACTTGCCTTGTGCAGTTTGTCCATTTTTTAAACCTTTGAAAACTTTGTGAACTTTGCAAAGTTTAAAAAATAAAGCAGGCTAAATTCCTGCTAAATATAGGTTTCGCATTCAGAAAACTCTGCATGCAAAAACACATTTTACACATTACTGTTAAGATTCTTCTATGTACGTAGAGATACTTGTATAGCACAAACCTAGCTGGGAAGCAATGGATGGCTGAAAAAAGGCTAAAGACCAAGAATATGAATCAGATCGTTAATAAGATGCAGGTAACAAGTGATTACTACTTAGTTTAGGGTCGGGCAGTTTTCCTTGAAAAGATGCGTCTTCGGCTTATTTCTGGAATGCAGAAGATTTGAAGCAGTACCAACACTTTTGTGGCCGTTGTTTGACATGATAGGTGCATAGATAGAGAAGGCCTCCAGTCTCCTATTTTCCAGTCTTGCACCTATATATCCAGTTTGATGATATCTTGGCTTATGGTGTGACACAGTCCATTTGAAGTGATCAGTGTTTAGATCAGGTATGACAAGATGTCATTTCTGGGGGCTTTTATGTGACGGAACCAGCTTTAAATATGATACAGACATGAAGCGGAAGTCAATGTAGTCCATTGAGCATTTTAAGGTGATTTAGTCAAACTTCTTCAAGCCCTTGGTTAGACTGCTACGGTATGTATAAGGGCTTTCAGAATTTCTAGAGCGGTGTCTGCAAGGCCGTTAAGTAGAGTGTTGCTTCCATATAGATGTGCTCATGTCGGAGAGCCAGGATTGAATGTGTGGATCTTTGAAACTGATAGAAATCAAGATACATTCAGTCTTGGTTAGGTTGATCTTTTGGTAGGTTCTTGAAATTCAAATCTTGAGTAGCTCAAAGTGGGTTTTAAATCACTGAATATTGTTGGTAAAGGAAATTTTGAGGTAGAGTTGCATGTTGTCAGTGTGTTGATAGATCTTTATGTCTTCAAGTATAGATTTGAGGGATTAGTTGAAGAAGCATAAAAAGATGAGGAAGAGGATGGAACGCAAGGGTACAATGCAGCAGATGGGGACAGTGGTTGGTTTAGTTCAGAAGAGAACCATTACAGGACTGTGCAAGATAAGTCCTTGCATGTTTCCAGGATGTTGATCAGTATTTGGTGGTATACTGTGTCAAAGGCTGTAGAAAGGCAGAGGGAACGGACATTTTTGTCATTGATGAGAAAGACTACATTAACTACTTGATGACCAGCTGTCTCCGTGCTCCAGCATAGCCTAAATCTTGATTGGTGACCCTGCAGATTGTTTTTTCTGATCTGTCCCTGTAACTAGGTGGAGACTGATACGTTTTTCAATGACAGGTAGTCAGGTGTAGTGACAGACGTTGGAGAGATTATCTAGGTCCAGGTTTGGTTTCTTCAGTAGGGGATGGATAAGCCCTGTCTTGAGGACATTGGGGAGGTTTTGTTGGCTGAGTAGAGTGGACAATATTAAGGAGGGACGTAATGTATTTCTTGTAAGATTTAATGATAGATAAAGGTAAAATATAAGATTGATATCATGTGGCCTTCAGCAAGTTCAGGAAGTTGGTAAGTTCAGCATGCCATCAGAAGTTAAAGGCAGTACATTGGGTGCTGTAGCAATGGACTTAAGGTTTAATGTAGATATCGGTTTCGTGTTCTCAATGTGGCATCTGATTTGTTGATCTTCTTTGGGAAGCGCTAATTGATGCAAGGGTGTTTGTCAACTTTGGGGAAATTGGAAGGTCTGTATGTGAATTCAGACAGTGCTTGACCGCTTTGAAGAAGGCTTTGCTATTGTTAGCTGCTTTGTTGATGGAAGTCATGAAGGTAGGATGTGATTGGCTAGTGGGAGAACATGACATCAGAGGTCCCCTGACCTCACATACCCAGTAGATGCTACTGCATAATTCTGACTATCTGCTGCTGGTTGGCAGCTATGAAGCTTGGAACTGGCAAGAAGCTGTGGTGGACTCTAACAGTCCTGAGGGAATGGCTGATGTCATGGATCATTTGACCGCACTGTCAAAGGGTGATACTGGGGTGCATTGGCTCTGGTTGTCTGTCTTTGAAGCTTGGTCGTTGTGGACAGCTAGTCAGGGCCCCATTTGGCCACAGGGCGTGCCTGGAATGGTGTCAGACGTAACTTGACATCTCAGGTGTGTGCCTCAAATCCAAAACATGTTTTGCAGGAAATCTGGAGGTGAACTTGTACAAAGTACACAAAGGGGCACATACATTAAGCTAAGCAATTGCGATTCCTTAATAGCGATTATTAAGGAATCGCTATTTAGGAATTGCACTTGCCTATGCATGTAGGTTTTGCTAAAATATAAGCTATTCCTACACATTCCTTAATTGCAAATCGCAAATAGCGATTCGCAATTTAGGAATTCCTTCCCATTCATTCCTATGGGCCAAGAGGCCCATAGGAATGAATGGGACAGCATTTGCAATTTGCGAGTACCAAATAGGTACTCGCAAATTGCTAATGCAATTTCAAAGGTGCTAGGGGGCCTAAAGGCCACCCTAACGCACCCCCAAAACATGAATATGTGCACATGTGGCGCACACACATGCCCTAAGGGCATGTGTGTGCGCCACATGGCACTTAGAAAAATGCAATTCATAAATTTTTCTAAGGAATTGCAAATTACCTTCAACTTGAAGTTGATGGTAATTTGCGATTCCAAATTGCAAAAATGCAATTTGCGATTGCATAATGCATCGCAATTAGGGAAATACAATTTGCGATTCCCTAACTGCATTCGCAAAATAGGTAATCGCAAAAATTGTGATTTCCTGTTTTGTGAATGCCTTTGGGCTTAATGCATAGCAAATTGCATTTTACCGGTTGCAAACGGGCCAATTCTGAAAATCGGCCCATTTGCGACCGGTATTTTGCTTGAAGCATGTGCCCCAAAATATGTAACTTCAGAAAGTACAAATGTGACGGCCAGAATTCCTCACAACTTTTTTGCAAACTATAAGAACTTAATATGACTTCAGTACAAAAGTCATGTCAATGTTATAGATGCATCCTAATTGAAATTTTTGTTTTTGTTTGCATTATTTCAAATCCCCTTTTCAGAGGAGCTCAAAGAAGGTACATTTGAATTCTGTGTAATGTATGTGCTCGTGATCTTATCATGTCATAAAATAAACTGTATATTTAAGCTACCTAGCCCAAAATTAAGGGCCAGCTAGAAATAAAAGGTTACATTTAAACAAGCAACAATGTTATAATCCTTTTATGGTTCCTGAAGTTAAATGAGGATATTAAAAAAAATAACATATCATAATATATGACTGGCCCTTCTCTTGTACCATAAACCATCACTAGATGTTATAACGTATAACCAGAGCTTGCACTCTTTAGTACAGCAAAGAAAACACACAACATTGACCCTATTTTTATAAAAAGACATTTATTTTTTGTTAAAGTGCCATAGTAAAGATGATATGATGTGATATTTTAAAATAAATTCAGAGACTCTTGTCTTAGTTCCAAGTAGTTGCTTAATTCCAGTTTCCACAGCAGTGCAATAAGGCAAAAAACAATGAATGGCTTTCCAATAAAAAAATTTCATGTGTCCTTGGAAATCTGTATTTCACTCTCACAAAGCCTGTGCTCTGGAGAACGTAATCGACAACAACACACTGGATGTTGTTGTCTTGTAAGCTCTAACAATAAAGAGATAGGGTTTTCCACAGACTGTTCGTTTTAGAGTTTGGTTATAGGCAGCTGTAGCTGTTTGCCAGCAGTGCTGATGAGTGTCACATTGCTTTTTGTTGCTTAGATTGTCCTTCCAAAATGCTATCTTGCTAGTAGTGAATCCTTCCTTTTGTTTCTCCTTTTTGTCTATTGTTTCCTCCCATGGAGCAGGGACCAAGTACTGCACCTTTATGCTTTGGCTGTTTATCTGTTCGTTTTTTTCTTAGGTACCTGCTTCTGTTACTGTTTGCCAGTGTTCAGCTTCGGCACCTGTAGCTGCTTGCATTTTAGCACAGCATTTGTCCCTCCCACCTCCTCCTATGTCGCTGCATTTTCTTCACACTCCCCCTTGTGCCTAGTACTCCTGTTCCTCACTCCTTCTGCCACTTACTTATTATAATTGTGGTGATGTTCGACTACCGCTCCCAGGCTGCATCATGCTAATGAATAGAAAGCCCACACTGGAACTGTGTGCTGCTGATGACGTGTGGTATTGGTATCTGGTTAGTGCTTACCAACCTATTGCAAGGCTCATGGCGCTTTCAGGGCGGTTTACTCAGTACCTACTCAATTTGTCCATTTCTTTGTTTTGCATTGTTAACAAAAACAATGTTTTAAAACTTCACAGCAAAAAATAAAGCTTTCACAAAGACAGTGGCGGCTGCTACTTATCAGCAGTGGAGAGGCGGGTCACGGGGGAGGGGGGGAGAAATGAAAGAAATATTTTTTTAAATCACTTACCTACCTGCCAGCTGCCACCTTTCGATCCTCTTCGCCGGCTTCCAGGGGCAAAAAGCAGGAACAAGAAGCATCCAGGGTTCCTGACTCCCCAAGCCAATCACGATACTGCTAATAGCAGTGTTTTGATATGTCTGAGCGCCGTGGGTCGCTGCTCAGAGAGTGACTAGATGCCTGGGCATGTTCTCCACCCAGGCTGTGCAATACAGGCTGGTGGAGAACATGCACAGCGCGCATAACTGTTTGGCCGCCCCAAGACGGCTGGCTAAACAGTCATGCACACTTAGAGAGTGGCACCACTCCTCCCCCTGCTCCTCTGTAACAGTCTAGCCCGCCCCACCCTGCCCCCTAACCAGCTGAGCAATGGAGGAAAAATAAAACGAAAATAACAATGCGCTATTATTTTATTTTTTCCTTTTTGACCCAGAACAGTGGAGCGACGCTTCTCCACCTTAGCGGAGGAGCCGCCTCTGCACAAAGAACACTAATTCAGAGAAATTTATAGGGGAATGCACTAGCGTAACGGATGGTCCTGATTGAGGCAGACGAGCTACACTTACACTGAATGCAGTGTCCGGCTTTTGTGGAGCCGCTTTCCTGCCTCATTAAGTACACACACACTTCTAATTTTGAAGCGCTTCTGTTACTTGGGATCCCAAGGCTAGTGTCATTGGACTGTAGCTGATTTTCTGCTCAGGGATTGGGATTCAGCGCATGAGGCAAAATGTCAAAGAAGAATGAGCTTCTGTCTCTTGCGAGCCCTGTCCGCCCTGCAAGGTTTAACTGCTTTTTCTTTCAGTGACTGGAGAAGTCTTGCCCACGGTCTGAGTCACAATAAACATCAACCTTTCACTTTCCTATATGTTATATTTTTTAAAGAAAAGCGACCCTGCAGAGTTTATGTACTCCTTGAACATCCGGTCTCCTTCCCATGACCCAAATAAAGGATGGTGCAACTTTGCTGTTCATCATTACAGAACATTTTATCAGCAATAACATTTTTTTTATATGTCCAGCTAAATTGACTGTTGGCAGGGCGTTGGAATTATGCAGTTTTGCACTGTAGCATGTCCAGGTAAGTATGGATTTGCCACATAATCCATCATACGTTGCATAAACTGCAGATTTTAACAAAAACTTCTGCTTCAAGCTCAAATGGATCAAAAGTTACTAAAAACGTGGTGACACGTGTTGCTGTGCAGTGGAAGGTACTTTACAAAGGTTGGCTGATCACTTGTCAGTTGCTTATTGTTGTGTTTGGGTGTTACACTGGTAATAATGAGGTGAAATCTTTGCCCAGACATTGTTGACATGAGTAAAAATAAAATGATGAAGTGATAACATCGGAAAATGTGCTGCATTACACCACATAATTTGCCTTTCCTTGCCATATAATATAGTAAACCTGCTGCATAATTTGGTCCAAAGCTGCTGCTGCAGCATAATTCCAGAAACATTGACGTTAGGCTCTAATAATTGGTAGCCATGTGAAGAGTACTGCTTGTGCACAATGCCTTACAGGTTGCACATTTGAGAATGTGGCGATTTGAACCCAAAACTACTGGCTTCCATCTCTAAAGCTGAATCACTAGACAGGATATGCCCCCGAAGCGTGACTTCAGCACAGACTTGTGAGAGGGATCTGTGCGCAGTTAGAAGTTTCATCTTTTATACCAAAACGTATAAAAAGTCAATGCGTTTAATTACTACAGAAGCAAGAAAGTGGGAGGACCAGGCATTATGAGTAGCCTTGCAGTAGCATTCTTGCCAGAATTGTTGCCTGGAGTTGGAGAAGAGTGTGGAGGGCTGGACAATGCTGCAGTTTTGCATGGTTATAGTTGCAGAGACACACTTTCTGTAGCACCGAGAGCCCAGTGGCCAGGGGCAGTAGAACGAAAGAGAGTGTCATCTTTGATAATACATATCCACCCTACTTGCTAACGGAGTATCTGCGAATCACGAGATTACCCTGATGCGCATTCCCCATTGAGCAATCCTGCTGATCTGCTGCAGGCTTGTACCATTTGTTTTGGGAACCAGGTTTTCAAACCTTCCCACCCTCCCATCATTGTTTGTAATTCCCCCCACCCCCACCGCTCCCATCACTAGGTTCACTTCTCCTCATCCTCTAATAGTTGCTTTCAGTTTTCACCCACCCACCCATAGTTGGTTTCAATTCACCCCCAGCCTCCCACCGTTGCTTTTAATTCCCAAATGCCGCCCAGGAAGAAGAAGCATGCGGCAAACATGTATTCCTGAATCAGACTGCATGGCCCAGTGTGTAGTAATTGTATAGCTATTCGGGTCTTGGTGGCACAAACCCCAGGATAATGTGCTGAATGGCTAAATACTTATAAGGTCCCAAAGGCAAGAATTATTGGCTATGCCAATGCTTGTTTGGCTTGTGGGTGCCTTTAGTAAGGATTGCCAATATCATGCATATTACATCAGGGCAATGAAGGGTGTTACTAGTTAAACTAACCAAAAAAAATGTGTACAAATCGCCAGCAAATCTACATGGTATTGGTTACAATTAAAGATTCTCAGCATTGCAAATTACTAAATGGAGAATTGCATATATTGTGCAGTAACAATGCTTGTATGTTTCTTGCTTTCCCTTCATGCCTTGCTTCCAAATGACAGAAGATGAAGAGTTCACCGAATATGGTCAGAGGATCTTTATTGGTTGGTGTAACTGTTGGTTGGTCTAGTTTAGAGCTGTCTTTGTTTGATTCCAAGTTGGCAACATCTCTCTGTACCTTTGGAAAACTGCAGCCTGTTCTAGCCTTCCCAAATACCACCCCTACACACTAAAATATCTCTGCTTCAAACACTAACCAACACACCAGCCCACAAATTGCATGACTGGAAAAGTGTGCAGCAACACCATGGAAATGCCCATTCTTGCTCCTTGTGCCTTGATTCT
Source organism: Triturus cristatus (assembly GCF_964204655.1). Lineage (NCBI taxonomy): Eukaryota > Metazoa > Chordata > Amphibia > Caudata > Salamandridae > Triturus > Triturus cristatus. The sequence goes on from NC_140584.1 coordinate 819,054,357, forward strand.
GGGTTGTAACCTGTGGATAAAGTGCTCTTAGGTCTGTTGATGTTAATAAGAAATGTTTTGCTTTATTTAACATATTACTAGAGTGTTTTTTCGTCTCAGAATTTAAATTGTTATGGTCAATTGTATAGAAGGTAATGGAGGATGGGATAAAGAGGGGAAAGAATGGGAGGCCAGAAAAAGAGATGGAGGAGATGAGAAAAGAACTTGTGACGCAAAGCTGAATAGTAAATGAAGACAGCCTTAAAGCTAGGTTTGGGTAGAAAAGTGAAAAGACCCAGAAAGAGATGGATAAACATTACAGGGAAGGAAAAAGGAAGTTGTGTGAAAGACAGGTGGCAAGTGAGAAAGTCAGAGTGATAGAATAAGAGGAAAAAGAAATAGAGAAGAGAAAAAGATATAAAAGTGATCAAACGAACATCCTTACTAATCGATCAAACAGCCATAACAAAAAAAAAATCATCACGTATGGGCAGTGATACAATCGTACCAGACTCTAAAACCCCAACAGTACCTGTTTGAACACTTCTCATATCATAAAAAGCACTATTTGACGCTGCTGAGGCTGAGGGAATACCCCACGAAAGACCTGACCCCCAAATGGAAACACACATGGCCAACTAAAGAATGTCGACTATGTGGACAGGGGGACGAGTCTTTGTTGCACCTCCTATGTATATGCCCCGCACTATCAGTAATCAGGAAAACTGTCTTGCGGGAGGCACTAAGAAATGCACAAATAAGTACATGCAGAGCAGCAGTTATAAAAAGCCTCGGGGGGACGTCTATTCAATTGTCCTGCAGACCTATAAACTTTTGGAAAATAGCGGCAAAAGAACTGGACAAAAACAGCGATTTAACAAAAGCAGCTGGAAAATAATGGTATACAGCTGTTTAATTACACTGATTATATAATCTTTTTAATGATTTAGCAGCTAATCGACCAGTACATTTTCATCATGTCACAAACTTTTGGAAAAGGGAGGCAAAAGAACTTTTAATTTCTTAACTATTTGTTGCCTGTTTACACGATTTAGCTTCAATCCTCTTCTGTCTCTTCACAGTCCTACAACTCTTGTCTCTTCTTAAATTCTAGTTTTTAAATGTTGATCCTCATTTTTATGAAACATGGTGGTACGCCCACCCTTTTATGATTTTAATGAAATCAAATAAAAGTATTTTTGATTGATTGAGATGTAAAAGTGAGGTAGAGTAGAGAGATTGCGAGCGAGAGACACTACTGAGTAGCATGCGACAGAAAAGCAGAGATCAGGATTGCCCCCTCCAGTTCAACCGACATGAAAATTGCTAAATTAGGCTTTTCCCATGCCTGAACCAGGCTTACCTGAAGAGGATACTGTATGACCAGAGTAAAATCTTTTCGAACCCAGACACTAAAAATATCAGCGGGGGGGGGGGGGGGGGTTAGGAATGATCCTTCCAAGTGAAATGGTCCAGTCTAATCTGTTTGGATTACACCTGGCAGACAGCAGATACAATGGAGACAGAGATGATCCAGAATAAACATTGAGATGAGGAATGAGTGAAAAACAGAAGGAAAACACAAGAAACTCTTCAGAGGGGAGAGAATAAGAGAAACCCTCCCAAGACCTTCTCAGAATATTTTTAAATACAGAGGGAGAAAGTACATCTAAAGTTGGCTACTCCTTTCTGACTTCACTCGATGTAGATCATGTGCTGGGGCAGTGTGTCCTTCTCAGTTAGTATATCAAAAACGGGGGGCGGGGGGGAGGGAGTAAGAGTATATTCTGGGTTCTTCCTCCAAAAGGAATTCATTCATGTAAAAAAATGGGAACACAGCCTACATTTATGTAACAAAATTGCACCAAATTCATGTTACATACAGTGCAGCTGAAAGAATACTACTTGGTAAAATAATTAACCAAATCCATTCAACAGAAACAGTTTCTTGCATACATTTGCCTATAAGTGTGTTAAAATAGGCAGGGACGATGCCTGAGGACATTAGGCGAGTCACCAATGGCGCCTGAATAAATGAAAGCTAGTAGCAGTGGCTTTTCAACAAATTCAAAACTAAATTTCCCCTCCACAAGACCTGATAATTTTTAAAAGAAGACTCAGGCAGGTCCTGTGAGGTATTGAAAGAGTTCTATTTCAATCACTTTAGCTAAGTCCATTATATACTTCAACCACTGAAAGCCGTCCCCATTGAGCAATCCTACACTGCAATCCAGATGTATGGATTCCTCCACTATGTCTGGAGTGTCCTTTTTGGATTCATTCTGTAAATCTCTGAAAAGGGTGTGTATGCTGAACACCCACTGGGCTGGCTTCATGTTAATAACTTCCAGTGACATATTGTACAAGATGGTTTTATTGGAGGCAACTTACATTAGGAATAAGTTACCTGACATGCTTAGAAACAAAAAACGTGATGTACCGCAGTGATGTATGTGAACTAATAGAAAAACTGAAACGGAGAAATCACATAGGAGGAAACCAAATAATGGAAAACCGGTTTTAAGGAAAGACAATTTAACGAAAATACAAAACATCGAAAATTAAAAGAAACTTTTTAAAGGAAAGATAGTTTTAGGGGACATTTTTAAATTATATTAAAATTGGATGGTGTTTATAGGTAGTGAGGGGTATTTGGGTTCAGGGATGTGTAATGTTTAGGGGTGATGGGATTTTAGGGGTAAGGGGTGAGTTCAGGTGTAGAAAGGGGTTTTTAGGGTTCAGGGATGGGTGGGGTTTAGGGTTGTTGATGGTTTTTTAGAAGTTCAGAATGGGTGGAGTTTAGGGATGGTAGGACATTTTTAGGGTTCAGGGATGGGTGGAGTATAGCGGTGTTAAATGTTTTTTAGGGTTCACAGATGGAGTTTAGGGCTGGTGAGGGTTTTTTAAGGTTCAGTTATGGGTAAATTTAGGGTGGCAAAGAGTTTTTAGTGTTCAGGAATGGGTGGAGTTTAGAGGTGCGAAAGGGGTTTTAGGCGTTTAGGGATGGGTGAAGGTTATCTGGTGAAAAGGGATTTTTAGGGTACAGGGATGAATGGAGTTTAGGAATTGTAAGGGGATTTTAGGGTTCAGGGAGGGGTGGAGCTTAGGGGTTGATAAGTGTTTTTAAGATTCTGGAATGGATGGTGTGATGAGGGTTTTTTAAGGATCTGGCATGGGTTTGTGTGGGGGTTTATGGGTAAGACGTGTGAAGGGGTCAGGCATGAATGGTGTTTAGGCGTAGTGAGCGGTCAGTGAATTAAAAGCATCAAAAGTAATTGTTTGACAATGTAGAAGATATTAAGTACTGAAATAATACCTCAGACAAAAATGATTCTGAATACAACCATTGCACTTATACCTTAAAACATAAGCATGTAAAAGCCAATTTTGAAAAAAAGACTTGCTATTAATTGGTCTCTATGAAATGGTAAATGCCATTTAGCCTTCAAATTCCATTTAACAGTTTAGTTGAAATAGTTTCTCAGTAATGGCATTCCACGAAACTGTGTTTTTTAATGAAGTCACATACAACCGTACTGCAGGAGTCTCATAGCTAATGTTCTTTTCATGCAAGCTACAGTATTCTCATAGATGTAGAGTTAGTATTCACAGCCAAATGAGCATCCACTAGATATATGTCTACTCAACTTACTGGGTGCACTTTTACAGCATATTTGACCTCACGTGGGGTCTGTAGCACTCAAGGGTGATTTAATTTTCTAGCAACAAGTGTCCCAGCCAAGCCAGAGTTTTCTTATAGTTCTTTAACTCAGTTTTCTCAACCAAATGTCTCTATTCTTATTAGCTGACTTTTCAATTCACTAAAAAGAATACTTGCATAGCATGCTCAATTCCGTCTGGTCTCTGTAGAGACACAACCATACATGTAGCTCGTGAAACACATAGCAAACCTATCAACCTCAGCTTGCATAGAATTGGACTAAAAACACGTTTCGGTACCAATTGACAGATAGCTGAAGACATCACACTACATTTTAATTTGAGACACAAGGCTTTGATGCATGAAATAGGTTCTCAACACTCCTGAAAGGTTTCAGGGAGAGTTATACTGTAGAAAATATTTGCAATATTTCGTGTCCCATTAGACAGAAAAGTGTGAGAGTCATAATGGTCATCGCCCATTCCTGCCCTTTTGTTACCAGAGGCACTGATTTTCTACCGTGGATGCTAGATAGGGACCTGCTTCTTCATGCCTAGATTATAACATCCTAGGCAACAATTTTGTTGACACACAGCTTTACTATAAACATTTCTTTGATGCAATGTTTCAGTGGGACTACTGAAGAATCTTCAGCTGAGGGGGAACTGGTCTGCTGAAATGGGAAATGATTTCCCAAATTCAAGCAAACAACATTGCATCATTCTTCACAAGCCTGCAATGTATAGTGTAAGATCTGGCCATATGATACCCGAGCTGAATATGCTCTGTGATTCCAAAACTTGAACATATCGAATCTTGCAATCAATGTATGCGACAGTGAGGAGAATTAACTAGCCTTCTGAAATAGTGGCCACAGATGTGCAGCGCGTTTCAGTCAGGGGTCATCAGTGCTTCAAATAACGTACTCTCAAAATTCACTCTTTTCAATTGGCTTTTATTTTTATACATGTTTTACTTTTCTATCTGTTTTTCTATTTATATTGTTGGAGTTGATGGTGACTCAATATTTTCAGAGCCATGAAGATGTAGATTTCGATCCTGCCCCTTTAGGTGAGAACCTACCCGATAGGTTAAAAACGGGGGTGACTGAAGCTACACCCAGTTTCTGTGATCTATTGTAAGTGGAATAACTGCTGTGAGACCTTTTCCTGGAGTCCTGTGGCAGGCATTGGTTACTGGGCACCATCATTTTGAAGGTACTGTCGTTTTCTAAAAGTGTCCCAAGGCATTAGGTACTACAGCATTCTAGTTCAGTTCGATAACCAGGATACACCCTTGGTACACTTGACTCTCCAAGGGTAGCTAGGTCGGGTAGTGAAGGCTTAGAAGGGCAGTTGGTTTAGAGTTCAGATATTGTATGAAACAGTGATAAAACCCTATAAACTCAATGTCCAGTCAGAGCTATTGCTTTTAAAGAGTACGTTTTTACTTACATACGAGAAGTATAACAGCTAAACCGAACCCTCGTACCCCCTTCAAAAAAGAGGGCCCAAGTACGTTCTAGCCCATGGCTGACACACGATTTCAGTTTTATATACTTTTTGCAGTAAGGCATTGCAATTCCAATAATGTGCGTCTCTGTTGACAATGTTATCCGATGGGAGCACATTTCTGAGTTCTTAGCTCTTCTCAGAAACTTCCAGGCATGTCAGTGGAACTAGAAGCGCCTGACTCCTTTCTGTGATGCCAAGATTGTAATGACATGTCTGTCATTTGTCCTAGTATCAGGTTGTGAAAGGATGGACAACACAGTTGGGTACAGCGTGGACAGAGGAAAATCTGCTTTTAATAGTAGAATGCACGCACGTTTTCAAAACCCATCACCCAAGAGTGAACAGGCATTCCCGCCCAAAGAAACATTATGGTTGTATAGTGCCAGTCTATATGTCCACTGGGGTCCAATGGTCAGTGACAAGGTGAGCAATGGACACATTTCAATGACTGACCAGTTACTGCTCCAGGTGATCCCCAATGTTGTGGTGACAAAACCGTGGACTCTTGGTACAGCATTTAGAGTAGCACCCGCAGTGTCCCTGAATTGACAAACTTTTAGGGGCCTAGGTTTCGTGAACAATTGTTTATGGTTGACATTTTTGGGTAGGTGGTGCATTGAACATGGGACATTCATAGCGCTCACCAGTTCCAATTTGTAACTCGGGAATTCGATTTACGGTTATGGACTAGCCACACCTTAAAACCACAATAACAGTAACTAGTTACACGACCCCCACCTGTCCATGTTTAATGTAACTGGTGCTCATGTAAAGCGCTGCAATATCTTCGGGTCGAGGTCACGCTATATAAAACTGCAAAAAAATAAAATAACAGCAAACTGGATGGGCTAGAAAGAATGTTCAAAGTTTTGGAAACACATCGACCCAGCTCATTTAACTTAAGACCAGTGGTGAAAGGCTTTAATCTTTGCTCACTTCCTAAAGATTACTCCACACAGTCTTCAGTCAACTGCGAATTGGTGAGGAGTCAACTCTCCTGAAACCAAGCAGCCCAGCCTCCTCTTCTTCCAGGGCAGGTCCCAGCAGCAGGGTTCCCTCCAAAGGCCAGGTTGGTGCCCAGCCTTCAGGGTAAAATAACTTCCAGAGTCCTGCTCTTAGTCAGACATTTGTCTGTGATGATGCCGCTGAGATTCTTTTTTTTGCTAGTTTTATACTGCACGATCTTGGACCAAGGGCATTATAACACTTTACATGAAAACCAGATTACATTACACTTTCTTTTAGGCACGGGGAGTTTAAATAAATAGCTCAGAATCACAGGATGTTGAGCCGAGGTTGAGACTCAAACCCGGTTCCTCAGTTCCAAATTCGTCAGCTCTGGCCATTAGGCCATGTCTCTTCTTAAGAAGACTAGATGAATATAACCTACCAGTTTGAGACCCGATGGTCAATTAAAATGGAGTACCAGGTTCAAAAAGCATAACCACAGTCAGCCAAAGTAGAAAACCTCTTCACAGGCTTTTACTTGAGTTTTTCACAAATGAGTAGTAGTGTAGACATGAACTTATCAAGAAAATGTGGATTCCCATGGAGGTAGGGCAGACTGCCTGAGTTTGGGGGCTCTGGTATTTCAGAAGAGTCACTGGCAGAATAGAAAGGATGAAGGCACAAAATCTGGATTGGGACCAAAACAAACCTTGACAGTGTGAGCACTGTGTCAGCTCCAGCATGTTTGCAGGCAGTGTTTGGGCCAGTCTTTTGGACTCTGGCAGGGCTCCGGATTGAATGTATATATTGCAATAACAAACGTCTAGATGCAATGTCAGGGCCATCTTATAATGGTACAACCGTAGTAAAGTATACACAATTCCATTCCAAGATGGCTGCCTGCCACTATTGGTCTTGGCAATACTTGCACCACAATTCTACAAGCACTGCCAAAGTGAATAAGGCAAACAAGACTGATTGGCTTTGTCGATGCTTGTTAAATTAAAGTTAATTTTTTGCTCTTGCCAGCTGGGTTTCGCAGAAGCTTTCGCCTGTGCCGCAGAAAATCTCACAACACCCAGACATTCTGCTATTCACGATGCCCAAGCACTTGCTACAGTTCTGGTGCAGCACCCTATGAAGAAGTTGTCCGGTATCAGCGGCGCCCCACAGATCGGCACCGTTTGATAGTGCTTGTGGGTAAGTCGAGGAGCTTTTTGGCACACAGTGACATGCTACTGAACATTTCTTGGTATTGTGGTAAATAATTTAATTACCGGGACTTAATTTGATACGGAAACATAATAAAATAGCTCAGTAAATAAGAGGCAGAATCCGTGGTATTAGAGGTTCGGAATGGGCTTTATTCCAATGATCGATTATAATCGGTTGCTCCAAGTTCCATCACCACGGAGGTTCAGGAAGTGAAGTACATACATTATTGACAAGAAATGACTTTTATAGAACATACATTACAATGAAATAGATGCGGGAGGCGTAACAATTGATAAGGAAGGTGACGATTCACATGCGTAACCGAAAATGGGTGTAATGAGGAGTAAAAAGGAACATAATTGGTTATGATGTCATATATAGGTGGATCTATAAGATTATACTTGGCATAGATGCGCGCGCAGCAGCATGACGTGTGATTGACGTGCAACTAGGGGGTGAGGGGGACTTGACATTTAGCTCTACATGTGGAGACAAGAAGTCTGGGGGGTCAAGTCAACCTAATCCCAAATCATATCTAACATCCTATGTTTAAAGAACTATGTTATCCACAAAGGAAGGACTCTTGGACAAAATCTATTCTATACTGACTGTGTGTGCGTGCACAAGCGTCTAAGTGTCTACACTAGATGCGAGGGCAGGAATCTTCCATAGTAACAGGGCTATGAATTACTTGCATAAAGACAGAGAAGCCGGGCCCTTTGCTCGGTAGCTGGAAGAATGTTTACTTAAACTACTAGACAGGAATGCATTGGGCAGGGAACGGAGCAGATAATTTCGAAGGTGAAATACAGTTTTTGGCAGAGAATAGGCTGATGTCGGCTTCGTGAGCCGCGCAGGGAATGAGGCAAAGTTCATGGTCACAGATGCAGGCTCAGACTGGAGCTTTCAGAGGCAGAAGGCAAGAAGAGTTTGATGACAGAATCAGGGCCTACTTGCCTGGACTGTAGAATGGCATAAGTGAACCATATAAAGCCGGTGGCCTTTCATACTTAGGAATGGAATATCCAGCCTATTCATGGCGGATCTGACAGAGGACATGTTGACGGTGGACGCACATGTGTTTGCGTCTTCAGAACTAGAACTGGAGGGAACATACATGTACTTGTGATACATACATGGAACCGTTGGGGTCCAAGATAGGGGACATAACTGATCAGAAAAATCCATATTTCCACATTCCCTCCTTGTCCCCTACTTGCCCGTTAAGAGATATCAATCTTCATCAATCCATTGATCTGTTCATATAACATCATTTGTTCTTCTTTCTTCTTCCGTGATGAATGAAATCTTGGTGGTGGAATACACGATGTGGTACACAGACCACAGATCGCTGGTCCACATTGTAGACATAGACAGCAACTGAATAGTATGAGAAGGCCAATACCTAGGAAAGATAGGACCTTCCATCCAAAGGTAGATAGTACACTCCAAAACCAACCGGACCAAGTCCAGGTGCCTGGGTTCTGGTGTATCTGGCTTACAATCTTATGAAGGCGAGTTATGGCCTTATATACAGATGGCGAATTTTCTGGTATGAAAATGCAACAGCTTGATCCGATGACCCTACAAGCTCCGCCCCTATCAGCCAGGATGACGTCAAGGACAAGACGATTTTGAAGCACAACAATCCGCATAGCAGACTGCTCTTCTGTTAAATTGCCTAAAGCGGAAATAGTTTCATTCACTACTGCTTCAAGGGTTCTAGTTAATCTACGTATCAGCTTACTATTAGTAACAGTACCTATATAGGGAAAGAGACCTTTATTGAAATCTGTGTATTTTTCCCATGCCGTTTCAGTGTAATCGACTATTGGGAGATCTCTCCTTACTCTATTATTTACTAAATGAGTGTTTCTGTGATAATCAGGGGGAGCTAGAAAAACAGGTGGCAAAAGGAATCCAATGTAGCAAGTACCATCCCAATCTAGAGGCAAACGTACATATGCCGTCTGACCACATATGAAATAAGAATGGCGAGAAGCTCTAAATGTAGACTTGCCTTGATCACTAAATTCTACTACAGTGGTGCATTTACTATGGCCCATATGTATGGAACCATTTTTCCTTACACATAGTTCACCCTTTACTGGAAAAATTGACATAGTGGGCAAAATTGGAGTAGCTTCGGATTCGACATTTAGGATCATAAGATTAAGTGTAAAATTACCTAATCCATATACTTCATTTTCTAGATCAGTTCCTGTTCTCTGGGGAAGTCCCTCCTTGTTGGGGTAGCAGACCTTAAGCAAAATTAAGTTCAAATTTCCCCATACCCAGTTATCTTGATAAACTGCAGAATTCGAATCTAGAGAATTAATTAAACTAAACCATGCTCCACAGGAGCCGTTGTGTGTGAACGGGTATGGAAAGAGAGGTAAAATTCCTTTATAATTCTGATAGGGAGGGAGTCGGCCACATATCCAACAATTTGTAGCATTGCTAACCTGATGGGAATGATGTAACATACTGATAAAAGTGTTATTGCGCAGCGCAAATCTATAAGACAACTCAAGCGGAGGTAATTCACTAAAAGAATGTTCAGCAGTAACATTGTAAACATGTCTAGAAATAGGATAATATATGTGCAACAATATACTTGCAGTAATTATTAAGACTCAAGAAAAACAAAATTAATAACGTCATTATGCAATGGCTACGCAGTGATTTACAGTACGCCTGTCGTTTCAACATTTTTCGCGATTTTCCATGATTCAGGTCTAAGGGATGCATGTCGGAGACAGATTCAACCGCTTCACCTTGGAGAGGACTTAAACAATCAAATCGTCCGACGGTTTAGGCCTGAGTTTCAGTTTACAAAGTTCCTGACTGTTGGCCTCAGCCAAAGGTAGTTTTGAGTCAATGGGTGAAGACACACGAGGTGGGCTATTCACATCTGAAAGAAGTCCATGAAATTTCTTGATATGACTTGAATGCACCCATCCTTTTCTGCCTTCGATCTTCACGGCTGTCCTTGTGGTGAGCAGGACCAATTTGGGTGCTTTCCACCTGGGCTCCAGCTGAGTCTTTCGGTCGAAATTCCTCACAAGAACGAGGTCCCCCGGAACTACGTCAAGGGGTTTCACCTCAGTGTTGTCGGGAAAGGCTGCAGCTACCTGTGAACGACAAGATTGTAGTGCAGACATCAAGGAAGCCAAGTAATCTGTCAGCATATTACAGTCAATATCAGTTATTTTTCGTGCCATAGGCGTCCCCCACATATTTGGTGGTCTGCCAAAGATCACTTCATACGGGGATAGCCCTGTTCGAGAGTGTGCTACCATTCTCGTGTAAAAGAGTGCAACTGGTAGTGCTACTATCCAGTCGACCCCTTTCTCCCTGCATATTTTGGACAATCTAATTTTCAGGGTCTGATTATGTCTTTCTACGAGACCTGCTGCCTCAGGGTGTCGGACACAGTGGAATTTCCACTGATAACCTAACAAAAGTGAAACATGTTTCATTAATTCGGATGAGAACGGCTGGCCGTTATCTGAGTGAACAACACGTGGTAAACCGTATCGTGGGAAGAATTCTCGAACCAACTGTTTGGCAGTAGTCGGGGCAGTGTAATCTGAAACCGGGTATGCCTCCGTCCAACGGGAAAGAGCACAAACAACTACGAGAACATATTTGAATCCTCGACATCGTTCCATCTGGATATAATCCATCTGGAGGACTTCAAAAGGGTGATCAGGAGGATGAAATCCACCCTGTTCTACGGGAACGCTTTTTCCTGGGTTGAACTGGCAACAGATCATACAGGTACGGACCTTTTGTTTGGCTGCTGCTCGTAAATGTTTATTGAACCAAATGTGTTGAATGCTATCTAGCATAGCTTTTTCTCCTAGATGTGCTGGACTATGTATAGTGTTAATTATAACTTGGACCATTGAATCAGGAAGGAACCACACAGACTTTTCCTTCATCATCCATCCTTGATCCGTTTGGATCCCTCCTAATTCGGTCCATTTCTTTATTTCATCTGTTGTAGCATGTGTCTGGATGTCAATTACGTCAAAAGTAGGGTCTTTAACTGTCATACAATGTGTCGGCATCGGGACTATTGTCTTTGTCATGTCGGATGTTTGTGTTTGAGCAGTCTGTTTAGCTGTTCTGTCGGCTAGATCATTGCCTTGAGAAATGATATCAGTGACTTTCGTATGAGCTTTACATTTCATAATTGATATTGCAGTCGGTAGATGTATCGCATCTAATAGGGCATGAATGAGGGGTCCGTGCTGAATGTGGGCACCGTGGGAAGTTAAATAACCTCTCTCTCGCCACAGCACGCCGAAGTCATGTACAACTCCGAATGCATAACGTGAATCAGTGTATATGTTGACTTTTTTATTTGTGGCTTGAATACAGGCTTGTGTCAGAGCGATGAGCTCTGCGGCTTGAGCTGACAAAGTATTTATACGATTGGTTTCAATGACTTCAGTATCTGTTGTGACTGCGTAAGCAGCCACTAACTCTCCTGTATTTGTTCTCATACATGAACCATCTACATACAATGTCAGGTCTGGATCTGACAATGGGACATCGGTTAAGTCTTGTCTGGGTTTCGTCGTTATTGTAATAACTTCAATACAGTCATGGGCTAGTGGGTCTGTTCCGATTACTGGCAAAAGTGTGGCAGGATTCAATGTGTTACAGCGTCTGATTTCTATATGTGGCTGGAACAATGTAAGTTCGTACCCTGTAAGTCGCGCTATAGTCAAGTGTTGTGTTTGCGTTCTATTTACAAGAACCTCTACTGCATGTGGTACTTGAACTGTCAATGGATGTCCTAACACTATGGCATCGCTTTGTCTGATTGCTAAAGCTGTCGCTGCCACTGATTTTAGGCACGCAGGCAAAGCCTGAGCTACGGGATCTAATGTACTAGAAAAATAAGCACATGGTTTGTGTGATCCTGCTTGTTCCTGTGTGAGTACTGACAAGGCAGTACCTTCGCGTTCTGTAACAAAGAGTGTAAACTGTTTTCTGTAACATGGCGTTGCTAAAACAGGTGCTTGACATAAAGCTTTCTTTAGGCTTTCAAAAGCTTGTGTATGTTCCTGAGTCCAAGGGAGAACAGTCGATGTGGCTGCCTCCTGTGTTGTCAACTGAATGAGCGATTTTGCTAGAAATGCATATTGAGGGATCCACTGCCTACAGTATGAAGTGAGGCCTATGAAAGCCCGTACTTCCTTTTGTGTCTTGGGTATTGGCATGTTAGCTATTAACTGAATGCGGTCGGGTGTAAGCTGCCTTCCCTCCTTGGACAGCGAGTGTCCAAGATAAACAACTCGCTGGACACAGAATTGCAGCTTAGAAGGGGACACCTTGTGACCCTTTTCAGCTAGAAATTGTAAAACTGTCAGTGATGCTTTCTCACATTCGGGTTCGCTTCTAGCGGTGATCAACAGATCATCGACATATTGAAGCAAGGCAGTGTTAACTGGCATGTGGATACTGTCAAGTTCTCGTTTCAGTGCTTGGCTATAGATGCTGGGGCTTTCTGTAAATCCTTGAGGTGCGCGTGAGAATTTAAAGCTACGTCCATTTAAACTAAATCCGAACAAATATTGGCTTTCCGGATCTATTGGGACGCTGGAAAAGGCATTTTTAAGATCAATTACAGTAAAGAATGTTGCTTCGGAATCAATGGCTGCCAATAATGACGAGATATCAGGGACCACAGGGAATTGTGGCACAATGCACTTGTTTAATTCGCGCAGATCAATAACCAATCGATATACTGGCGGGGCCTTCGGATCTGTTCGTTTAAGAATCGGAATTATCGGTGAATTACATACATTGGAGTCTGTTTCCACAACTACTCCTTGGGCAATGAGCTCGTCAATGATTTGTAGTAAAGCCACTACAGCATCTGGTGGTAACTTGTATTGTCGCATTCGTGGAAGTACCACTCCTGCCTTTAGTGTGACTCGATATGGTGTAATATTCATGCAACCAACATCAGTAGGGCCTTGTGCCCATAGATGTGTAGGTAAAGTCTGCAGTCGGGGATCCATGTCTCTGGATACATAGTGACCTTTAAAATCACGTAAAAACAATCTTACTCCTTCCGGAGAACAACATATTATAGCTCCTAGAGCTTTCAGTGTTTTTATTCCTAACAAATTTTCTGGACATGATTTAGTAAGCAATAAATCTGTAGTTCGGGTCAAAGGTCCTATCGTAAGTGGAAGAGGTTGTGACACTTCATTAACAATAGGTTTTCCTGAAAAACCAAGGGAAATATTCTGTGAGCCTGAGAGGGGTGCCCCTGGAACTTCACTACGTTTTATGGTTGTTCGACTTGCCCCGGTATCGAGTAAAAATTTTCTGTCTTGGCCTAATAATTCACTATGTACATAAGGTCCTTCTTGGTCTACCGGGATCTCGATAAGGGGTAAGTCAACTTCCCTCTCTAGGCTGGTTCATGCGTATCGTTGATAATCAGGATAGTCGTACTGTGCGGTTTGGTACAGTTGTCGTGTCGTGGTTTGTGTGGCAGCAACAGGCAGCGCTGGTGCAGCTGGCACAAACTGTACAGACTGTGGTGGAGCTGGCATGGACTGTGCATGTTGCGGGGCTCCTTGTTCATTCTGATCCTGTCTAGGTGGCCGTGGTCTTTCTTTTGTATTACCTATGGCGATATTATGTTTCAAAACTGGACAATCGTGTACGTAATGACCTGGCTTTTTACAATAATTGCATGTCCCTTTTACAGGTCCTGCGGAATCACCGGAATGTGTCACACCCTTTTTATGTCCTTCAGCTGGAACTGTCTGAGAAACTAGCATTTTCATTTTCGTGTCTTTCATGCGTCTGTGTTCATGTTCTTGTTCCTCTCTAATTCTATTGTGATGGTACTGTAACATTTGTAACATTTGTGATGGGGTGTTACCTTGCCAAGTACTCTCGAATTTTAATACTCTGTTCTTTACTTGAGGCAAGGCATTTTCCACTAATTTTGTCACAAACAGATGTGGGTACGACTCGCTACTTGCTTTTATGCCACTATTTATACCAAAACATTTTTCAAATCGGGCATAGTAATCACTAGTGTCTTCATCTTGCTTCTGTTTACAGGCTGAAATAGTACCCCAATCTTCCTTTTTTGTAGTTAATAAACGTGGCAGTACCTGTACTAATAAACCTGGCAGTGCTTTAGTTCTATCCCCGAGTCCTGCTCCTGCAGTTCGGGCCTTTTCTTCTGCTTCTAATACGGACCATTCTATCTTTTGGTCTCCTACCTCCCACTCTTTTTCCCTGAGTTTCTCATAAATGCCAGCAGGCATCAATACCTTTAATATAGTCATAATGTCGGGATAGGTATACTCTCCCATGAGTAACATGTCTTTAATTTCTCGGTGGAAACCCGCTGGGTCTTTGTCATGACTGGGTACCACTTTCTTCATTTCTAACAATTCTATTTTCGATATGGGCGTGTATACAAATACGCGTTTAAACTCATTGTCCTCGCCCTTTATTGGGTGTACTTCTCGTAAAGGATTCTGTCTGTCCATGTAATACGTGGTTCTTTCCTTAATGGGTAGTGAAACATGTTCTGAACATACAAAAAGAATGTACTGCTTTCTTGATTCTAGTATTTCTTTAATTAATTTAGTACCTGAACCTCTCCATCTATTCATGAGTAATTCAGTCAATGTATCAGGTAAGGGACCAGGGTCCGAATGTTGACTCTGATATAGTATAAGGAGTTGTTGAATCATATAGATTCCAGCTAAACGCTGTTCATCTGGGGTGAGATTCAAAAACGTGCGTGCTACTGTATCATCACTGTACTTTCCGGGACTGTCAACCCAATGGACAGCTGACCTGGCTAATTCTTGTTCATCCATAGAATCGAGAAAATGATAACCCCTTCGTTCTCGGAGTAATTTGTCAGCGGCTTGGAGCGAATGCTCGTTAGACCTTATATGGACTATGGGTGTTGGGAAACTCCTGTTATTATCTGGACATATCGGACGTATCGGGTCAATAAGACATCTATTACTATTACAAGATCTTCCTCTACCTACATAGGCTATGGTGTCTGACTGTCCTGTGGGCAGTCCTGATCCTTCTTCCTCGCTTTGTTCGAACTGGTCTACCGCTAATCTTTCTTCGTGTAGGCGTTCTATTTCTTTACGGATCATTCGGCACATGGCTATTATACAATTTTGCTTATCATGTCTTCCTTCTGATATATTCTGACTCCATCTGGTAAGAATTTGCATTGCTTCCGGGTCTACCCCTGGTCGGTCTTGATTTCTGATCACACAATTTATGAGGAAACGTAACAGTTCCCCCTGTATCTCCACTTTCTGATATTCCATAGCTCTGTTAATACATTCAGAATCTCGCCCTGTTTGAACAAAATGGTATATATTATCTAGATGCGCAGTCATTCCTGGTAACTTCCCTAAATACACCGCGGCTCGTCTGATGCGTAATGATGCCATGATCATTTCGTCCTCTTTGCCGGGCACAGGGTCATATCTACAATCTACAAGAAGTTCCTTAAGCGTACGGGCGTTTATGAGTTTGGGGGTACGTGAATGTGCTGACTCTTGAAAGGTAAGTTTATTTATTCTGGGTGGCGTAGAGAAAATGTTGCTAGTACCTCCCGTAGCCCCATCTGGGGTGTCGGGTGTGAAAGGATTCGTTGAACGCGATACAGCAACTATAGGTGTGGACACAGCTATAGAAGTAGCTGTAGGAACAGATGTAGAAACAGATGTGCTTGCCGGAACTTGTTGCTGTAGAGATACGGGTACTGGATCTTGGCGTTGAACCTCCCTGTCAGGCGGTCTATGTGGGGCGGAATTAGCATACTCGGGAGCTGCGTCATCTAAATATGAGGAAAGAAAAACATCTTCTGCGGTTCTAGGATGCCCCTTAGGATGTACCTTTATTGGGAATAATGGGGGTGGCAAGTCTTTTGGTATCTCTGGAGTAGCCTTAGGTAATCCTTCGGCCAGAAGGGGATACATACCATTCATAAGGGCATTTCTTTGTCTGTCTACTTGTTCTGTTTTCACTCGGATACCTTCTTCAATTAATAGATTTTCTCGAACTTTATTTGAACTCTCTTTATTCTTCTCTTCCTGTCGGAGTGCTTTTTCTGTACGTCTATGAGATTCTTTACGCCATAACTCAACGGCATCTTTCTGTGACTGTCTGACTTTCCTTTTCCATAACTCTTCCTCGACTTTCATGATGCACTCTGCATCCCAGGTTCCCGCTGTGGGCCACCTCTGACTTTCTGGTAATTCCTTGGTGTAGTCTACCCATAAATCAAGAAATAATATAGCATCTAAGCCATGTTTATGATACATGAAGTACCCTGGAGTGTCCCTAGGAGGAATAGGAACGGCTTCTTCGAGTACCCCTTTTCTTGTTGTGATCTGTCTTAGTTTCGAAAAGAGCGGCATATTGAGAACTGATCTGATACTTGATTTTGAACAAACTTAATACAGTAAACACGATAATGAACAGTCATTCACACCACAATATGCAGAACGTACTTAAAACATTTAACATTTAACATTTACCTGAACAGTCAATAATGATGATGGTCTAAAGAAACTTAATCACTAAAACATAATACTCGACTTTAACTGAATTATTCTGAATTTATATACTTGATATACTAGATATACTGCTAAACAGTACAGATACACTGCTGAAACAGTGCAGACCGGATTTGTGTACCCAAACCCGTCTTGACCGGCACAACCTATGTGCACGTCAGAACGCCTCCCCAGTAATGGTACTCACCGGGTAGCTCGGAAACGGAAGGCCTCGGAAACTGAACTGAACTTGAACCGGACTGGACTCGACTCGACTCGAACACTTCGGAAACTGGACTCGACTTCGGACTTCGGGAACTGGTGGGCCTCTGTATACCTCGGATCTTGCTCTCTCAGCTAGGCTCTGGTCGGGATACTTCGCACTTCTCACCGCCTCGTCTGGGTGTTGATCGCAGCCTCAGTCGCCCCCGCTTGACCGGAGGGAGATACAGGAAATCCTGCTGGTACGCGTAATTGTCCGTCCAGCTGTGGCAGGAGACCGGGCCTGCAACTCACCGCCGGCGCGTGAGATGAGAAAGTGTCCCTATTCGGGCGCCATTCATGTGGTAAATAATTTAATTACCGGGACTTAATTTGATACGGAAACATAATAAAATAGCTCAGTAAATAAGAGGCAGAATCCGTGGTATTAGAGGTTCGGAATGGGCTTTATTCCAATGATCGATTATAATCGGTTGCTCCAAGTTCCATCACCACGGAGGTTCAGGAAGTGAAGTACATACATTATTGACAAGAAATGACTTTTATAGAACATACATTACAATGAAATAGATGCGGGAGGCGTAACAATTGATAAGGAAGGTGACGATTCACATGCGTAACCGAAAATGGGTGTAATGAGGAGTAAAAAGGAACATAATTGGTTATGATGTCATATATAGGTGGATCTATAAGATTATACTTGGCATAGATGCGCGCGCAGCAGCATGACGTGTGATTGACGTGCAACTAGGGGGTGAGGGGGACTTGACATTTAGCTCTACATGTGGAGACAAGAAGTCTGGGGGGTCAAGTCAACCTAATCCCAAATCATATCTAACATCCTATGTTTAAAGAACTATGTTATCCACAAAGGAAGGACTCTTGGACAAAATCTATTCTATACTGACTGTGTGTGCGTGCACAAGCGTCTAAGTGTCTACACTAGATGCGAGGGCAGGAATCTTCCATAGTAACAGGGCTATGAATTACTTGCATAAAGACAGAGAAGCCGGGCCCTTTGCTCGG
The DNA here is from genome assembly GCF_964204655.1 of Triturus cristatus. Lineage (NCBI taxonomy): Eukaryota > Metazoa > Chordata > Amphibia > Caudata > Salamandridae > Triturus > Triturus cristatus. The sequence continues at coordinate 819,072,512 of NC_140584.1, forward strand.
TAGCTGGAAGAATGTTTACTTAAACTACTAGACAGGAATGCATTGGGCAGGGAACGGAGCAGATAATTTCGAAGGTGAAATACAGTTTTTGGCAGAGAATAGGCTGATGTCGGCTTCGTGAGCCGCGCAGGGAATGAGGCAAAGTTCATGGTCACAGATGCAGGCTCAGACTGGAGCTTTCAGAGGCAGAAGGCAAGAAGAGTTTGATGACAGAATCAGGGCCTACTTGCCTGGACTGTAGAATGGCATAAGTGAACCATATAAAGCCGGTGGCCTTTCATACTTAGGAATGGAATATCCAGCCTATTCATGGCGGATCTGACAGAGGACATGTTGACGGTGGACGCACATGTGTTTGCGTCTTCAGAACTAGAACTGGAGGGAACATACATGTACTTGTGATACATACATGGAACCGTTGGGGTCCAAGATAGGGGACATAACTGATCAGAAAAATCCATATTTCCACAGTATGAGCAAGATGCCTACTAGAAGGCTTTGTTCATCACAGGTGGAACAGGTTATGCATCTTCTGATGTTTCCTAGACAAGGAATCCGGCAATTGTTGTTTCCCCAAAGAAGACAGCACAGAAAGCTGGTCCCTCCTTCTGTGACATCATAAGAGTGAAAAATGACACTTATAACTACTGCCAGCCTCAGAAGTAAGAGATGACAGGCTTGGCCATTCTTGTATCCATCAGATAGACTGACACATGTAGCTAAATGAATAAAACATGCATGATTGAATTTGCGTCATCTCTCTATTTTAGTAAATCTTTTGTTTGCTGAATATTTTAAGAAAGTTATATATATATATATATATATATATATATATATAAATAGATATAGATATATATATATATATAATAAGTTGTGCATTGTGTAATTGATATCAATAATTGGTATGCGTGAACTACTGATAATGTTTGTATATTCTGATAGAGCCTTCTAACCATGTATTCCTCACCCTAGAATATTCCCCTGCCATCAGACTGGATCTGGAAAATTTTGAGCAATACTCTACACGCCAATGGATGGCTTCGGTCGGCTTCACGTTGGTGTAGTCGGTGTTGGAAGTGATGTGTGTGATGCCTATATAGACTAATGGTAATATGGGAGGTACCCTTCTTATGGAAAAGGGATGGGTATAAGAGAACACAACAAACAAACTTCCCTTTTCCTTCTGTTATACGTGGGAAAGATCGGTATCTTCCAAACCACTGGTCTATACAACATGCATTATCTCATGAAAGAACTGGTACAGGATATCGTCTTGCCAGGTGTCCAAATTTACATAACCATTTCTATACAGTGCCCCTAAGTTAAAAACAAAATAAGTTCAAAGGAATGTGCTATTTGCCTATTTTATTTGTCAGTAGATCATCATGATTAACACAATACATTAAAAACAATTCATCATCAATATTATTTTAAAAGATACACTCTTCTTAGTATGATTAAATTTTTTTGAAAAAGACTGTCGACGCGGCGTTTCGGTGTTCAAAAATGATCGTCAACTTCTTCAGGACAACAATTTCAAGAGTTTAAAAACATCTGAATCGGTACTATCGTGAGCCTTAGTCAATGGGCTTCAAATGTCGATTAGATCCTTCAGTACATTCAGGATAAAAATAAAGTTCAGTACTTTAAAATGGTTTCATCTATTGTACCGCTATCTTATTTCGTTACAGATTTCTTGCTTGTGCAATCAATCATCGTTGTGCTGAAGAAGGTGACGATCATTTTTGAACACTGAAACGCCACTTTTTAAATAAAATTGATGATGAATTGTTTTTAATGTATTGTGTTAATCATGATGATCCAGTGGTTTGGAAGATACCAATCTTTCCCACGTATAATAGAAGGGAAAGGGAAGTTTGTTCGTTGTATGCCTATATAGACACCACTCTGGCATGCTGAAATCGGTTCCTTTCTTTCCACACTGGAGCGCTACGTCGATTTAAAAAAATAAATAATAATAATAATCTTTTTGGGACTTTTTGTCGACTCTTTTTGAGCAGTTTTCTCCCAGTGTTCTAGGGATATGTCCCCTAACAAACCAACATATTTTAAACCTTGTGGGGAATGTTATGGACAGATTTTTGTGTCTGATCCCCATTTGGTATGTCTCTTGTGCCTGGGGTCCAGCCACGACCCCCAATGCTATCTGTGAACAAGCGATGAAGTTCCTGGCAGCACATTGAAGGAAGTCTGTGACTCATTCTCAGTCCCAAGGGAGACCTAAGTCGGGTAAGTCAAAGAATCAGAAGAAAAAGAAGCTGAATTGGTCTTCGGTTTCTCCATCCAGACAACATGCGTTAAAGCCCCGCTCCTGCACTCCACCTGCGGAGCTGGCAGCTGGCCTGGTTTCCGTGCTTCCCTGAGTTCCCCAGAGCCAGAGTGATCCCCCCCCAAATAAATAGTTTTATGATGCCATGCATGTCATCTTTGGGCTTTTTACTCCCTCTGTTGGGCCCCAGGGAGCTGAGAGTTCCCCCTGCTGAGATTTGCTCCTGATGGCAGCCGTCCCTCTGGATCCATTCCCAGATCAAGTCTTATGCCTCCACTGGTGCCCCCACCCACCCCGGCTTCTCTCCACCTGGCGCATAGCCCGACGCCGATGGATATCAACCCTATTGCCATTTCCAACTCAGAGACGGCACCGCTATAACCCCATTCAATGTTGACTCTGGCGCAATTCCTGCCTTGTCTACCTCTGAACTTGCCACCCTTGAATGAAATGAAATGAAATGAAAAGAGCATTTGTAGAGCGCGATGGCTACCCTGAGGCGTCCCAGCGCTATATACAGCTGCGTGTGCGTAGGACGAAGAGGGGACCTAATCTGAGGTATTAAACAGCAGTGTTTTTAGCCCCTTTCGAAAAGATAGATGATTAGATTCTGAGCGTAGGTGAAGGGGGAGAGAATTCCAGAGTTTTGGACGAGTTGTAAGAAAACAGCCGGCCGCCGGATCTGGCTCTCTTAATTTTTGGTACTGTGGTCAGAAACATGGAAGCCGATCTGAGTTGTCTAGTGGGAAGGTGGGGAGAGATCAGGGAGCGGTTGATGGTGGCGCCCATTTTCCAGAAGGCGCGATGAGCAATACATAGACTCTTAAAGGATATTCTTTCCCTGATTGAAAGCCAGTGAAGTTTCCTTAGTTCAGATTTTACTGACAGATGGCTGGGAATCTGCAGAAGAGTTCGTGCTGCACAGTTCTGAATGACCTGAAGCTTATTGAGTAGCCTGGGGGGCCCTCAGATAGAGGGCATTCCCAAAATCTAGAAGGGGTAATATGAGGCCTTGGGTCATGATTTGTCTGGCTTTATTAAAGGGAAGTAAGGGAAGGATTTTTCGGATGAGCCTAAATATGCTAACACAGGTAGCTGAAAGTTTAGCTGCCTGGTGGGTGAAGTTAAGAGACTTATCCAACCAGATGCCCAGACTCAACGAGGAGCCCTGCGGCACCCCACATCCCAGCGGTTTGCTGGGAGAGGTGGCATTACTCTCAAAGACCTGAAAGGAGCGATCAGACAGGAAGGATTTAAACCATCTGAGGACATGAGTTGAAATTCCTAAATTGGTGAGCCTCTGAAGTAAGATGCTATGGTTTACAGTGTCAAAAGCGGCACTAAGGTCCAGGAGGAAAATAGCTACAGTCCCTCCTCGATCAATAATCCTCCTGGCCTCTTCCGTCACTGCAACAAGAGCAGTCTCAATCCCATGCAAGGGCCGAAATCCTGTCTGGGAAGGGTCCAGCAGGTGGTTGGTCTCGAGAAACTCCGTCAGTATCTTATTGACGTGTTTCTCTAAGATCTTGCTAAGCCAGGGTAGTAGGGAGATTGGACGATAGTTTGCAGGGTTATTGCTATCTAGATTTGTTTTTTTTAAAAGAGCCTTAACCATGGCCCGTTTCCAGGGGAGCGGGACTATACGGGTGGCTATGGAAGCATTAAGCAGGTCCAGGATAGTGGGTAAAATATGTGAGCTGACTAGCAACAAAGATCGCGGGGGCGCTGGATCGTTAGGGGAGCCAGACTTGACCTGAAGCATAATGGACTGTAGCATGGAACAGTCGAGAGGGGGGAGTTTATCAAGAGTTGCCAGGGGGGGTGCTCTGTCTCAGCAGGTTCAGCGGCCATTGTGAGGGTCTGGGTGAGAGGAAAAGAGGTGTAAATGGCTTGGATACTGGAGGGAGGGATAATGAAGAGAGTTGTGGATCCGGATTAAGCTGACAACTGGTATGAGCAGCTAGGAGGCGCCAGTGGTATGCTTTTCGCTCCAAACCCTTTTTCTGAGGATGGCGCATCTTTTGCAACTATGATACATAACGCACCCCAGGTCCTCGATCTGCAACTGTCGGCCGTCAAGGTCAAGACCAATGTTTTGACGGAGGTGCTTCACCTGGTTGCAACCTCTGCCAAGCTGTTGCTTCCCTTTAATGAGACCCTTACAGACGTTCTACTAGGGGGCCTGGGCGAAACCTTGCACAGGGGCTCATGTGCACCGCATGACTACCAACTACCCATCAGCATCGTCCCACCCCAGGAGACCCAACCTTTCTCTCCCAGCATCCCTCCCCTGATAGCCTGGTTGTGCAGACCTCAACTACTATGGCTAACCCAAACGCTTTCCCTTCTACTCCACCGGGTAGGAAATCCAAGAGACTGGACACTTTTGAGAATGGCACTTTCTCCTCCACCGGCTTGGCCTTGTGGTCAGTGAACACTGCTTGCTTTATGGTAGGATATTGTCATGCTCTCTTGCACTCAGTTGCATAGCTGCTGCCCATGCTACCTGAAGAGGGCTGAGCCGTCCTGAACCAAGCACTGGTAGACGGTCAGGTCGCTGCTAAGTTCACCATCAGGTGAAGACTGAACATCACGGACTCGCTGGGCAAGGTCATGGCCTCTATGGTGCCACTTCGCCACCACATCTGGTTGGAGACCACTAGGTTCTCAGGGAATGTCCAAACATCCTTCATTGACATGCTGTCAAGAATTCCTGTCATGCGAGGGGAGGAAAACGGTAACCAGCGTAAACGGACTACATCTCCCAGGATGCTTAGCGGTTGAGAGGTTATGTAAACAGGAGAGCTGTTACATAACTCAAGGAAAACACGCCCTTATGTAAACAGGAGAGCTGTTACATAACTCAAGGGAAAACACGCCCTTATGTAAACAGGAGAGCTGTTACATAACTCAAGGGAAAACACGCCCTTATGTAAACAGGAGAGCTGTTACATAACTCAAGGAAAACACGCCCTATAAAGGGAGGAACCGGGAGGTACAAGGCTGTCGGATATTGTGTTTACACCGACGTACCTGCTTCGTGAAGAGCAGTGTTCCGGAGTGGTGCTCCAGTAAGGCAAGAACGGAGGTAGGTCGAGTCGTTACTCCCTGGGCCGTGTCTTGCCCCATCGTCACCTGTGAAGGACCCGGAAGCTCTACCGGTCAACCATTGAGCTTCGCTTTTTGACTCGGCTGAGTCAAAGCGCAGTGGCGCTTTTGCTGGTTGGAGTCGTAACTCCCAGCCCGACCAGAGATACAGGGACTGCCAGCTGTAACGCACACCAGGAGGTGTTTGCCGCATTACAGACTCGGAAGTCCACAGGATCGATCGAGCGGCTGCTCTCGGTTCAGTCTTCTTGCTTTTGATTGGGGTATCGGTGACGCATCACCAGGAGGTGACTCCGCGTCCCGGTGCAGTCGGAGGAAGAGGTTGAGCGGCTGCTCCCTTCAGGTAGAGACCCCGGCTGGGTGTTTCCCTGACTCCTCGATTCTCCCCAACACTCGTCGTGCCCCTCACAGCCTACCGATTGGCATTGTCGGCCATTTCATTTCTGCCCTCTGTTGGCATACGCCGGGATCGGCGTATATGCAGAGGACGGTTAGGACCATCCGTGCTGTGGGCTGGTAACGTACTTAGCCTGGAGGATTCCAGTGACTATAACTTTTGTTTTTCGTTGTATTGTTTTTGCCTTCATTAAAATAACTAACCCTTCACAAGTGGTTGCGTCCTCATTATCGTGTCTGTTAAACGATCCTGAGACGTTCAGGGCGTTACACATGCCCCTCGGTGGCTCTCACCTATTTCGTGACAAAACTAACACTGTGCTCGAGTGGTTTCATGGGAGCGGGAGCACTGCCAGATCTGTAGGCCTCTCTCTGGCTTTCCAACCACAGCAAAAGTCCTTTCATCCCTTCCATGGTCCCAGCCATGGCTCCTGTGGGTGTTCAGAATACCACCCTACTCGTCGGTCGAGCAGGATTCTCAGCCCTTTAATGATCGGGGTCACGGATCCCACAGAGGATTCAGGAGCAAGTCCTAGTGCGCTGTCCAGTCCCCCACCCCTCTGGCTGCCTCCAAGCCACTTTTGTGAGCACTCCACCCAGCACCATCTTCTTGTTGGTGGCAGGATCAGGCACCATCTGCTACAATGGGCTAAAATCACGCCTGACAAGCGGGTTCTACAAATTGTGCCGATGGGTTATATCCTTTCCATTGTGGAAACCCCTCCATCTTTGCCACCATCCCCAGTATGGGAGACTGAGGACCATCTCTTCTTACTGGGTCAGGAACTGCAGGCTCTGTTGGCCAAAGGAGCTGTCAAGATGGTGCCAGCACCAGAAGTAGGGTGTGGTTGTTATAGCCATTTCTTTCTGGTGCCACAAAGGGCAGAGGCCTCCATCCCTTACTAGACCTGTGCCCCCTCAATGCCTTCTTGAAGAAAGAGAAATTCAAGTAGCTTAGATTGGCTCCGGTTGTGTCTGTCCTGGCAATTGAAGACTGGATGGTAGTACTGGACTTACAAGATGCTTACTTTCATATCCAGGACATTTGGGCTATGATCCTGACATTTCAACCACTGTCCTGGATTCAAGTAAGACTAGTTATGAGGCTGCTGGGTCTGATGGCCTCCTGCATCCTACTGGCGAAGCACACTCGATGGCACATGTGGGCTCTGCAGTGGACCTGAAGTCCCAGTGAGTGCAGCATCAAGGGAATCTTTATGACTTGATTCAGATTTCGGAGGAGACTGCAAAAGATCTACAGTGGTGGCTAACTAATCATGATTCGACCAGCAACAGACCCATCTCACTTCCCCACTCATAGCTAACAGCGGTGACCGACGCATCGCCTCTGGGTTGGACGGCCATCTGGGAGAGGTGGAGATCAGAGGAATCTGGTCTCTGGCAGAGTGCCAACACCACATCAGTCTTCTGGTGCCGAGGCTGATGTGCTTGACATTGAAAGCCTTCAATTGGTTCAGGTGTTTACAGACAGCACTTCCACCATGTGGTATTGCTACAAACAGGGCACAAAGGGTTCTGTGCCAGGAGGTCCTGTGCCTCAGGATCACGCTGGAGTGACAGCACATCTTCCTGATAATGCAGCACCTGGCAGGGTGTCTGAACACCAGGATGGACAAAATCAGCCACTGATGCCATGCGGATCACGAAAGGCATCTGCACTCAAAGTTGGCGCATGGTCTCTTCCAAGAATGAGGAAAACCTTGGTTTGATCTATTTGCCACCACTGAGAATGCGCATTGTCAGCTCTGCATTGGACTTTCAAAGGCGCCTCTTGCTTGGAGACGCATTCCATTGAGACTGAAACACAGAACTCCTGTGTACCTTTCCACCTATACCACTCCTGTCCCGAGTTCTTAAGAAGATGAGGACCGATTGGGCCATCCTAGTGTCTCTGGACTGTGGAAGGAAGGTTTGGCGTCCTGAACTCCTGAACAAGAGCTTAGATCCTCCAATCTGGCTGCCTCTTCGGGAGGGTATTCTGTTGCAGCAGCAGGGCAGGGTCCTACACTCGTACCTATGCACACTCCACCTTCATGCATGGAGATTAAGCAACAACAGTTGAATGCCTCCCGAGATCTGTTATGTCATTTTGGAGACAGGCGTACCTCAACAAATACTGCATACACCTGCATTTGGGACAAATTTGTGATTTGGTGCGCCTCCTGTCATATTGAGCCGCTTTCGAAAAGATAAAGATATTACTTGTAAGATTGATTTAAGAATTGCAAAAAATTGTAAACTTACACAAAAGTGTAAGTTTACCTTAGTGAATCCAGCCCCATGTGTTTGTAAAGCAACTTGCTCTGCATTAGGAACTTATGCACTCCATAGCCTTGAAGTGTATTGTCAGTGAGAAAAGGGAAGGAGGGTAAAGTCTTAAAATGTCAGCCGTCAAGCTTTTCTTTAAAGCTGTCTTGATCTTTTTAAAAATAAAGGCCCTTATTTGTATCTGGATGCTAAATCTGGGGCTAATATATCAGTGTGTTAATAATGAAACCATACTCTACCTTTCTTAAATTTTCAGTTACAGTACAAGAAAACTGTAAACAAGGTTAGTGCATACTTTTCTGCATTTATCTGCACATTATTATCACTACCCTTTAGTTGGTGGCCACTATCCTGGATTATTTATAAGTTGGTGCAGCATTACCAAAATTAAAGCTTGTGTCAGTTGTAGAAATGGGCAATCATTTATTTACTCCCCATTTCTGCAGTAATGCAAACAATGATGAGAAGAAAGTTATAGTGAGTATCGTGTGCAACAAGATCAAAATCTGAGATTGATAAGTGCCATTAGAAAAACAGTTATGGCTGGTTGACCACAATTTGGGGCTGAAATAAAAGAACAAAGAAGAAAATAGCACAACTTTTGCACAGTGTGTGGCTGCGTAGATGAGTGGACTGAACTACATTAACTGGACCACATGATGCCAGAGAAGTCAATAGAGGCTGTTGGTCAGTATGTTGTCAGAGATTAATCTCTATAGCTAGAAAGGCACCAGTTTACTGTGGGGGATGTAACATATGAAAGACCATTTTCGCCAAGCCAGGCTGTAGAGAGATGTTTAACTAATATTATCAGGACTGAACAGGTGAGTTTGACAAATAAAGTCACCCACATTGTACAAGAGATGAAATGTGTTATGAATATAAATACGGAGATAAACGTAATGTTGAGGTGCATTGTTTTCACCTAGGGCCTTCGGGTGTTGGAGTCAACGAGCTAAGAAGGCAGCTAATTGGGATCAACCCGAATACTTTTCAAAGTGCTGTTCCACGTAAGTGCTGCTTCGCTTTTAATTTCTGCTATGGAGAGAATGCATACATCTGAGGGCCACTTAACCACAATATTAGCATGAGTTGAGGGGAGGTGACTGGAGATCTCAGGCAATACATTTCCCTGGATGAGGTGCTTGCATTCAGACTAGGGCACATCCCATTTTTTGCTTTCCCTCGTATTCATTTGACTGTCTTTCTAGGTGTGGTTGTCTTTTCTGCCCAACAGTCATTGCTTCTATGCAAGTGTCTTCACAGTATCAAACAAAAGTTCATTCACTGCTGGATGCAGATGTGTACAACCTAGTGCACCAGGTATCAAGGACAACAAGTTGTCAAGTTTATTTGGTCCACAGGACAATTAGGCTCACCCTGCTGCAGCACAAACCCTTGGGATGTCAGTTCACAGTGCCACATTAAGGCTTGAGGAAAAGAGGATTTCTGCTGCTAAAGCAAGATATGAAATTATATATATATATATATATCAAGACCCAATTCCGGTTACGTCAAGCTGTCTGTGGGCGGTCTGGTACGGGTTACCGGATAACCCAACACAATCGAGATAAACTCCGTCCTTGTAGGGAAAGATATCCAGACTCTCAAAGTGCTGCAAAATATTCAATTTAATGGCATTTAACGACGCGTTTCGGATTTCTCCTTCATCACGGTCATGTGTATGAATCCCATGGTGCACTATTATACAAGGTGATACATCAAAATAGAAAGAGGACTATCATATGCATTTCAATGTCTAATGAGTTCAACTGTGGCGGCCATCTTACAATGTGGTACAACTCAATTTAAACAGATGTGCATAATAAAAACGCTGTTTGTTTGTTTGATATTATACAAATATACGTGTTCAGCATCTATTGTACACTACCACCTTGCATTGACTTTGCGATTTTGTCAGCATGCCGTTGCAACATAAATTTCGCCAATATACAAAAGTATGTACATTCAATAAAGCTATTATCTCAATTTTACAAATTGCGTGCCGCATGAAAGACGAATTCATTTAGTGCCTTCCCAAATATGCATGTGACTTTCAAAATAATTGTCATCACGAAATTGGCATGCAACGGTCGCATAACATGACATGACATCATAAAAATCCTGCCCAAGTGGGCAATAGTCCATATACTCCTAGTGAAGAAAACCAGTTGTACTCACTGATTAGTGAATGAAAATAGTCCCTGCATCTGTAAAAAACAGTCAAAGAACTCATTACTACACAAAACTTGCTAAACGAAAATTAAAATTAAAAGTCAATAATTAAAAACTGCTCAGCTCATTTCAAGAAATCACATGTGGCAAGTTACTGAATTATGCGTACAAGTGGATGGAAAGTTCTTCATTGGAATTAAAACCTAAAGGACCCATGGTTTCAAAATCTATTATATATCTAGATTCAAGTTTTCGCAAGGCCAATTTTCGATTACCTCCTCTCGTGTTTAAGGTCACTGAATCTATCACCATCATGCGTAGCAATTTTTCATTTTGAAAATGACTTTCATGGAAGTGACGTGCCACTGGGTAATGTTTATCATGATGTCTAATGGCACGCACATGTTCTAATACCCGTTTTTTAGCACAGTGTATTGTACTTCCAATATACATTTTCTCACAGGGACACATAAGAGCATAGATGCAATAAGTAGTATTGCAATTCAGATGTTTCTGAATATTAAATATTCTCCTCGAGTTAGGTATCGGAAATGAAGCACAGTCTGTGCTGTTCTTACACGCTTTGCAATTTCTACAACAATAGAAACCCTTACAGCCAGTACCTTTTGGTTTCTCTATGTCCGATATCATGCTGTTGCTAAGATCATCCCTTAACGATTTACATTTTCTGAAGGTAATTTGAGGATTATCATTTAGATATTTAGCTAAATTATCATCAGTTCTCAGCACATGCCAATGTTTGTTAAATATCTTTTTGACATTCTGTGCTTGTGCTGAAAACTGAGTGATAAACCTCAAGGTGTTTTCTTCTTCTTTGTGTTTGTGTTGGTATAATAACTCTGTTCTAGTCGTCTGTTTAACTCTCTCTTTAGCTTGAGTTATGATTTTATTACTGTAGCCTCTTTCTGTGAATCTTTTACACATGATGTTTTCCTCCAAAGCGAAACCAAACACACAACCACACACAATCACAACCAAACACACAACCACACACAACCAACCACACACACAACCACATGCACAACCACACGCACAACCACACACAACCACACACAACCACACCCACAATCACACACACCCACAACCACACACAACCACACACACACAACCACACACAACCGCACACCCAACCACACACACACACACACAACCACACACCCAACCACACTCAAAACCACACACACAACCACACACACAACCACACACACAACCACACACACAACCACACACCCAACCACATACACAAACACACACACAACCCCACACACAACCACACACACAATCAAACACACACAACCACACACACAACCACACACACAACCACATCCAACCACACACACACAACCACACACACACAACCACACACACAACCACACACACACAACCACACACACATAACCACACACACAATCACACACACAACCACACACACAACCACACACACACACACATAACCACACACCCAACCACACCCAACCACACACACACCCACACACACAACCACACACACACACAACCGCACATCCACACACACACCCACAACCACACCTGCACACACAACTGCACCCATACACAACCCCATACACAACCACACACACAACCACACACACAACCACACACACACACACACACAAGCACACATGCACACAACCACACACACAACCACACACACAACCACACACACACAACCACACACACACATAACCACACACACACAACCACCCACACCCCCACAACTGCACCCATACCCACACACACACCCACACACACAACCACACACACAACCACACACACAACCACACTAAGCATTGGCATATCATACACACAAAACCACACACACAACCCCACACACACATGCACAACCACACACACACAACCACACACACACACAACCACACACAACCACAACCACACACAACCACGAACACAACCCCACACATCCACACACCCACAATCACACCCACACCCACCCACACACACAACCAAACACACAACCACACACACAACCACACACACAACCACACACACAACCACACACACACAACCACACACACACACACACACACACACACTCACAACCACAACCACACACAACCACACACAACCACACACACACACAACCACACACACACACAAACACACACATAACCACAACCACACACACACAACCACCCACACCCACACACCCACAACTGCACCCACACCCACACACACCCACACACACAACCGCACACACACAACCACACACACACAACCACACACACACACACACAACCACACACACAACCACACCAAGCATTGGCATAGCCAATAGGTCTCGCCTTTGGGACCTTATAAGTGTTTAGCCACTCAACAGTTGATGTGGTTGCACCAAGGATATTGTGCTGCATAACTAAATACTTAGAAGGTCACAAAAGCGAGACCTATTGGCTATGCCAATGCTTGTTTTATGAAGGGGAAAGTGCCCAGTTGATTTATTTATGTATTTGTCGCAGCGCCATAGAATACCCCTGATTGAGTCGTGGTTTGTACATTCCTTGGTGTAAGATGCTGCCAGTGTGGATTGGTGTCTGGCGCCCCCCAGAGGGAAAGTAGGCACTATACAGGTACTGCTGCGCCACGTGCGCTCTCGCGTGCAAAGAATGCAGTTTCTTTCTGTTTTTACATCCTCGCCACCACTTGTGTTCCTAGAACCATACATGGAAAATCGATTCTTACTTAAAATGATCGACTATTCGTTTCTTTCCTGCCTGAAGACCCTCGACTTGCCCTCCTTGTTCTGCATGCCTCCCCCCTGAGTGCAGCCTGCTCCAAGCCACGTCTGCCTGCCTTTATCTCCACGATGGTGTCTCTGCCACATGCATTCACGACACCTCACCTTGTGAATCCCAGCCTTGCATCCTAACAGGAATTCATTTCCTCTAGCCTGGAGCACTGGAATCATGCGAGTTTGCAATTGCTGTGTTTTCTGCATATTTATGAATTTGCCACATAATCCTACTTCCTTACTGCCCTTTATGGTGACCAGCATGTACAGCAGCAACAAACAACCTCCACTTCAGGTCCACTGGCATAACGAAACTTGAGGGGGCCCCCCTGCAAGGCCCTCCAAACTCAACCAGGAGCTCTCTGGCCAGAGTACTGTGCTGAGGGAGCCCCCTGCAGCATGGACCCCCCCGTGCACAACGGGGGCTGCGGGGGCCTGTGTTGCACCACTGCTCCAGTCTGTCTTGGGCACGTTTCTGTACGGTGCCCCAGCTGTGTTCATGGTCCCCATGTCTGTTTCAACAGTTTGCCTCGATCTTCCGTGGCTTGTCTCTCTTCCGTTGGTCTTTTAGGGTCAAGTTGGAAGCTGCCCTTGTGATGTTGTCTTGTTCTCTTCTGATGCTGTGCCCTATCTACCTGCCTCTTCTCATAATGCTCTCTTGCTTGCGTCTAGTGAGTACTTCCTGGATGCAGATGGTTTGCAGCCATAAAATGCACAAGATTCTTACCGGGTTACTGGTGTGGAAGGCTGACAGTTTATCTCTTTTTATCATCTGCCAGAATTCTGATCCACCTAAAAGAGTGGACAGAATTAATGTCTGGTAAAGCCGCAGCTGTTGTTGGTGTTACACACATTGTTCAGCATCCTGAAAGCATTCCTGCCCTCGTGAACTCTGCTCTTTATGTCACTGCATGCCCCTCCATCATGTCTGATAGTACTGTCTAGTTAGGTGAACTCTTCTGTCATGGCTAGGTTCTCCATCCCCCTTGACTGGTGAAGGGTTTGGTATGTTGAGTGATGTGACTTCTGATTTCTTGGTGTTGATCTTCAAGCCCACTTGCTGTGCATAGATGTTGAGGTGAGCCTTCTTTTCCTGCATATACTTTTGTTGGAGAAAAAGCAAGGGTAGGTCAACCGCATAGTCCCAGTCCTCCGTGTAGAGAATAAGGTCCATCGATGCCTCTGGCTCGGTCTACACTTGTGTGTCACATCGCCCTGTCTGGCAAGGTTGAAGAGCAACGCTGGCAACCTGCATCCCTGCCTCACACCAGTCTGGACTTTGAAGCTTAACTTACTCTTCCCCGCCCTGCAAGCAAAAATATCATAGAAGCTTTTGATCTGCCTGCTTCGGTACACGCCAGAGGCTATTGGTACACGCCAGAGGCTCTTGGTACACGCCAGAGGCTCCCAGTACTCCATATAGGTTCTCAGTATATGCCAAAGTCTGTGACGGTGGATACTGACCCTCGACCACTTCAAGGTGGCGATCCTCCCAGGAGACCTAATCCTCCATCTGCTGCATATTCTGGAGATTTAAAAGAAACAAAAATCAAGCTCAAATAGATCAGAAGTTAACTAAAAATTTAGCAACACTTGTTGCAGCACAGTGGAAGGCCTTTTGCAAAGGTTAACTAGTTATCTTTTTATTGCCTACTGCTGTATTTGGGAGTTAAACTGGTGCCAATGAGGTGAAACCTTTGCCAAGATAGTGTTAACGTGTTAGAATGACAAAATAATGAAGTAATAGCATCACAAAATGTATTGCTATGCTGTACAGTTTACTTTTTCTTCCCACATAATCTCGCCCCCGCCCATCACATACGCCTATAGCCTATCTGTTCACCCTCCACAAAAATGGCATTAGCTCACACACCACCACTAATGAACACACCTAACTCCTTTTTGTAATCCACTACAAAGACACAAGTCAATACATGGAATTGTATCTTTGGCAGCACACGGCTAATCTTAATAACCATGAACTAATGGGTTGACTAATAATCCTGTGTTCTGGAGTAGTGTGCTACCCACTGTTATGCGCTTCAGCTTCCGAACTGATTACTATCCGGGTTAATGAGTACTATATAAATACAATTATAGTACAATAAAATTGAAGCTAGTCTCTGAGTAAGAACCCCGGAATACAAACCAAAGCTGCCCGTCACGTGGCAATCAAGCACGGAGAAGCATGGACATATTCTTTCGCCCATGACGCCCGAGCCAGCGGCCATGACCAGACTATGGAAATGCACTTCCAGTGCACAACTCCTGTGCTGGAGCGGCAAAGGCAGAGTCCTGACTTGCCACGCCATTGCCTATTTTGAAATATCTTGACTGTCAACCGTTAAAACCGCATGCCTTCAAGGTGCTGTGTATTGTGCCTAGAATCCTTTTTGGCCAAGAGCGTAGAGATCTCGAAACTGCCTGCTCAGGGCATACTGTTACGCTCGCCCGGTTCTTCTGGTAATTCAAGCCAGGCCCGCTGAAAGTCAGACTGAGGCCAAACCATTTTCCACTCTGATGTCACCACTGGAGAACGCTATCGCATAGAGCAGAGAATCAATTCTAGTCTTTCGCAGTTCCCTCAAGTCCAAAGCCTTCCTTTTTAGGTCTTGGCCTGGCGAAAGCAGCGCATGCGCTGCTATGCCATGAGAGGCCTTTTGGAATCAATACGATTCCAGCGTGCACACGGGGAGACAAACTGAGACAGAAGATGTGCACACGGGTATTGGATCCTTTACTGGCGGTGTGATCCACTGTGGACTTTTTTTGTCGCTGCCAGTAAAGGCAACCCCGGCGTGCACATCTTCTGTCCGTCCCATGACGGGCCGCGCTTGTCTCTCCTCGTGTTTGGACTCTCTGTGCTTTGCCTTTCTTCCCCAGTGACGGCCTCATGCTCGCAGTCCTGATGCTGCTGTATAGTTAACCTTTTAGTTTAGTTGTAATTCAGGGTGAGAAATGAATTATTGTAGCAACCCCGGTTCAGTGCTTTAACGAAAAGCCGGTCACAATATGTGTCTCTATTGTATCACTTTTTTTAGTTACGTGATTGCAGCCACGTGCATTTAATATAAATCACCAGCGGGATGGGGTATATTATGTTTCACATTGCCGATTTTTTTGGGTACTGTGTAGAGCTTTACTTGCAATGTTAATACACCACATTTACCTTATTAGCTCGATAAACAATGTAAATTATTCCGCCCAAGATTCACGAGATTAGTCAGCCGGAAGATTTATGTTTTACACATGCATGGCCTGTTGCCATGTTAAGACGTGGTTCGTCTGGCTGCTCTTGTTGTGGGGGTCCTGGGGGAGCACCCTCTGAGGCTTTCTTAGGAGCTGCGAAGCGCCGCAGAGAAACAAGGATGAAGAACACGCCATGCTGTCCTCCTGGAAGTACAATGTGTACGCCGAGCAGCCTTTAGGCGCTATCTCCACCCTGGCGCAGATGACAGCACAGGCAGCACCTCCTCGGCATCTGTCATTCGAGGCGCTGTGTTCCCCGCTCTTGTTGTGGGGGCCCTGGGAGAGGCCCCTCTGAGGCTTTCTTAGGAGCTGCGAAGCGCCGCAGAGAAACAAGGATGAAGAACACGCCATCCTGTCCTCCTGGAAGTAAAATGTGTGCGCCGAGCAGCCTTTAGGTGCTATCTCCACCCTGGCGCAGATGACAGCACTGGCAGCACCTCCCCGGCATCTGTTCATTCGAGGCGCTGTGTTCCCCGCTCTTGTTGTGGGGGCCCTGGGAGCGGCCCTTCTGAGGTTTGCTGAGGAGCTGCGAAGCACCGCACAGAAACAAGGATGAAGAACACATCATCCTGTCCTCCTGGAAGTACAATGTGTGCGCCGAGCAGCCTTTAGGCGCTATCTCCACCCTGGCGCAGAAGACCGCACAGGCAGCGCCTCCCCGGGTTCTGTTCATGGTGTGATTTTTTGTTTTGTTGCTCACACACTATTAGCCTTTGCGTGCGTCTTTCTAAGAAAAACAGCACGCAATTGGCCGAAGGTGGGTGCATGTCCTGCCTTCTCTCTCCCCTGCCCTAGGGAGCTCGAGAGCGAGCTGCGGCCCGCATTCCTTAAATTCTTTGTAGTGCGCGCGCGCCACTCGCATCAGTCCGGCTCTGCCTTGTGTCTCCAGCCACTTTCAGCTCAGGAACAATTGTCAGCGCGGGGCCATGTGGGGGAGGAGGGGGAACTGCAGCACACACAGCCGCTCGCTGCAAGCTTCCTGTGCCAAGCCAGAGCTCACCCTTGCTGCTGCCGCCAAATGAAAAGGTGCTAATAGTTTGCTGTTTACGTCTCAAGGAGGTTTACTTGCTGTGGTGCCCATTCGACCACTCCAGACGTTGCTGCATCGACACTGTGCATGTTTTTAATTTATTAAGAACTTCAATGGAAAAGGTATGTTTGATCCCTTCCGGACAGAGAAAGGTGCAGCCTGCAATGCACGGCCGGAACGTTGGTCACTTAACAAACAGTAGATGCCCCAGGGTCGTCGCTCGGGGTTATCACAACCGCCCTGGAGCCTCTGAGCTAGACGGTGTTGTTAGTCTTTGTTAGCTACGTCTGTTTGCAGGTTTTACGACTGTATCTGACAGGGATGTGACACTGGCTGTCCAACATACATGTATTTTATTGTTAACCGCGCAAGTTACAGTTACTGCTGCAAATTAGAAATTGGCTCCGAACTGTCTGCTTTCTGCCCACAAACTCCTTTTTAGGTCTCGCCTGGCTATCGCGTAAGCGATCGCTCAGCGAGACTGTAGGAGAGTAGGGTCTGCTATCCTATGGTCACCCCAAATTTTTGCTTTTTGCTTCACTGGTTTTTGACATATTGAGGCTGTGGGCCTGCCAATCAGACCCCCAGCCTGCTGTTCTCTCTACTAAATTTACACTATGCACCCTAGGTGCATAACCAATTGGAAGTGGATCACCCTGTGAGCCCCTGTACCAGTGTACACTAGGTACCCAGGGCATTGGTGTATCTAAGGCCTGCCAGGGGCTGCAGCATGTATTATGCCACCCCAGGCCTGGCCTAACAAATTTGACACAACTGGCTGATCGCTCAGCTGGGGTAAGTTGGTGTAACCACCTCTTACTTAGGTGTAGTATACCTGTACCTAACCTTAAATGGGACACATGTTAACCTATCAGTCACTCCTATGGCAGGCCTTAACAATCCTGAAGGCATAGGGCTTGGTTCCATGTGAGATGGTGCTCTGGCATGAGCTGAGCCTGTCTGCAGTGGTCGGAACAACTTCCTTCTACTGTTTCCAGATATCATCATACCATATACTCTTAAGTGCATTATGAACCTCGCGGTTAAATGCTATCTTTGGTTTGGCTTTATCAAAACATGTCGAGTAAGGTGTCATACGAATTGGAATACTAACCCCTCGCCAATTCTGGCGACGGGGTTAGCATTCCACCCTTCTAGAGGGACACGACATGTACAGTACCTGAAACCCGGGTAAAATCAGACATAGCCTCAGCTCCACAAAATGGATGCTGCCACCACAGACACAAGTCTGCCCTCCTGCTGCTGGGAGTCCTTCCAGCTTGGGAGGTGTGGACAAAGGGTTTCCTGCCAGGGGAGGTGCGTGCACCACCCCAGACAGGATTTTGTGTATTGGTCAGGTAGGGCTTGAAAGGAATCAGACATGCCTGAGGCTCACAAGGAGCCTCGGTGCATATGCCAGTTCAATCCGGTCCTGGGGCACACCAGCCCTGGACCTGGGGCGAGCTGGACAAAGGATTGGGGGTGTAACCACCCCCCTTCCTGGTCCCACCCTTAGGGAGGGACCTAGCAGGTAGTCCGGCCCCTAGAATCCGCTTAAAGGTAGGAGCTGTGTCTTAAGACTTCAGACATCCTGGAATCAACTTAACCACAAGAAGAAGACGGGAACTTCGACGCTCTGCTGCACAGAGGACTGAAGGAAATCTCCCCTATGGTCAGGGAGTGACCATCTTGCTAACGCAAGCACCAACCAGCTATTGAACGTCTGCTTTGCCGCCGCCTCCTGCCGGAGCCCGAGCCCAGAGCCCGACAAGACCTGGACCTCCAGACCTCTCACAGCCCGATCCAGAGTCCCTGCAAAGAAGGAACCCGTGGAGGCACCGAGACACGTGGAGCCAGCCATCTTGAAAGACCGACGACAAGCTGCAAGCGCAACAACAGAGGCTCCCTCCAAGTTGTGCTTTGGGTCCTGAGAAGCACAACCATCGAGCAGCATCTGCACCAAAGGTGAGCCCTCCAGCATCTCCACGATCTGCGTGGAGCCCCTCTGCACTTTGCATCTCGACGCGCCTGCCCGGTCCCTGGCCCGTTGGCTAGTGGCCATTTTGGCGACGAAACTTGAAACTAACGACGCTGGTCTGGTTGCTCCAGACTGGCCCTAGCTGCTCTCCAAAAGAGCAGCCCCTTTGACCTTGCTGGTCAGAACAATCAGCTTACATCTCTTTCCATGACTCCTGCCTTTGCCAAGGCTTGTTTGCTTCTTTTGAGTCGCCGACACAGCCGACAGCGAGAGCCTGCGTGGGTCAGCTCGTGAACCGACTCCTGGACGTCGTCGACCTTCAGGGACCACGTGGCTGCGGAGACAAGCTACCCTTCACCACCTGTTTGCACCCGACATCGCCTGGTACCTACCTGGTGCCACGCCGGTCACTGGCTAGTGACTGTGAACACTGTCCCCTCTGCTTTCAGGTCTTCTACAACTCCGATCCACTCTTGGATCCACCGCATCTCTTCTGGACCGACCGCCTGCAGCATCTTTGTCATCAGGCTCCATTGAATCGATAGAAGAAACCCGACGCACTTCGAGACGTATGCACCCGCTTCCTGTGGGTGAGGTAAAGCTGGCACTCCGGTGCCCAAGTGTAGAGAATCATCTCTAGTGTCTGTGTTTCAAATCTTAAGATCGTAGTCCATTCAGAAGACCCTTTCTGCAGTAACTTTGTAACTTTTACGCACCCATTGAAAACCTATGGGAGCCCGCGTGTAACTTTCCTCACTGCACACGCGACCCGTGGACCTCCTGGTCACTAACTGAAGTTAGCTCCTTGTAGGCCCAGCGATTCTAGAGGCCCTAGGCCTTTTCCCTTTCCTGTTCGTGGTACTTATACCACTATTTTAGTATATGGTTTGAGTGGCCACCAGGGCCCATCCATATAAAGTGCAACTTCTGTGTATTATAACATTGTCTTGTTTAACGATTTGTGCTCCCGTGCTCATAAAGAGTCTAGGGGATACTTTGAGAAATAAATACATATATATTTTCAATATATATCTGTGTGGTGTCCTTTCATTGGTATAAAGGGGGGTTGCATTTGGTAAAACAGCCTGCTTAACGCGCTTTAACGAGTTTAGCCTCAAAGACTGCTTAGCCTACGCTACCACTAGGGCAGCTAGTCCGAAAAGGTTGACTTACAACCACACCATAAGGGTTGCTTGGCATGGTACAAGGTGGTCACTTTAACTAGTGAACATCATATACCAGGCCAACTTCTCACATTGGTGAGCAGCGGTGGGATTTGAGCTTGCTGTGTTTTACCATTGTAATCTCTTGGTTACCAAATGAAAGATCTCATAGGTACCTGTAGGTACATATAAAACATGATAGAAATACTTAAGTTCTACTGAACTTAGTTGTTGTAGAGCAAAGGGAGTAGCACACCCTGACTACAACTACTAGATAGGTTTAGTAGGTAAACCCAAGTGTAGGTAGATTGCAACACATCCACCCACACTTAAGAGCAATGGAGGGGGCAGAGGGGTCCAAGGTACCCATCTCTGTCGAGAGTGACCCCCAGAGGGCACCAACTCTCTTTGCTATCCTAAATCAAAATGAGCTCAGGCAGTTGGCAAATATCAGGGGCCTTAAACAGCCCAAGAATCCTACTTCTGCTGAACTCAGAGAGCTTTTACAAGCTGATGAAGATCAGAAAGCTCTCAAGAAAGCCTCCCAGTTAGGCCCCTTAGGGACTGGAACGGGAGGCCCCCCTTCTGAAGATGCTACTGAGGTACCCCTTTCCAATAGTCACCCCTTAGATGAGATTCATACTACAGAGGATGAAAGTGAGAAGGGTACTGATACAGAAGGTAGTGAGGATGAAGGGAGAAATAGCCCAGTGCCAAGTGTTATATGTGGCCCAGCTAACCTAAGGCTATTGGGGACTGACAATGGGATCATCCCATTAGATCTCCCCAGTGGACTTAACCAGGGGCTTGGGAGGCAAAGGAATCACTCAGGTGAATCTAATGCTTCTCATGCCTCTAGAGGCTCTCAAGGTCACTCCAGGAGAAGGATGACCACCCCTCAGAGGAGGGAGCATGAGGCCAGAATGCAGGAAGCTCAGCTGAGAATCAGGAAACAGGAGCTAGAAGTAGCTCTCATGGAAGAGAAACTGAGTAAGGCTAGGCAACCTAAAGAGAGTGGGTCTATACCCACTGGTGGCAGCATTGTCCCTAAGGACAAGGATAGGGTCTTTGACAATAGGAACCTGTCCAAGGTTGTGCCCCCCTACAAAAGTGGGGATGACATCCACAAATGGATGACTGCTCTTGAGAGAGCCTGCAAAGTGCAGCAGGTTCCTGAAGACCAGTGGGCAGCAATCCCCTGGCTCTCCTTTGAAGGAAGAGGCAGAGACAGACTCCTCACTGTTAGGGAGGAGGATGTCAGAAACTACAGAGTCCTGAAGAGTGTCCTAGTTGATGGGTTAGGCTTAACCACTGAACAGTACAGGTTAATGTTCAGAGACACCCAGAAGACACAGACTCAGGACTGGTCTGAATACATTGAATGTGCCACTAAGGCTTTGGAGGGTTGGTTGCTGGGAAGTAAGGTATCTGATTATACAGGATTGTACAATTTGATGATGAGAGAACAGATTTTAAATAACTGTCAGAACCAGCAACTGCATCAACACTTGGTTGACTCAGATCTGACCTCTCCCCAAGAATTGGGAAAGAAGGCAGACAAATGGGTCAGAACCAGGGTTAAGCAAAAGAACCAGAACCAGGGCCAAGGGGGTGATCAGAAGAAAACAGACCAAAAGGGTGGAGATCAGAAATCTAAAGACCAGAAGTCTTCAACAGGGCCCCAAACTAGTACTAACGAGGGTGGGTCCCAGCCAAAAGGGAAGAATAAAGAAGGTCCAAAGAAACCCTGGTGCAAACATTGCAAGAATACAACTCACTGGACTAGTGATTGTAGGAAGGGTGGAGCCCCCAACACTGTTGCCCCTAAGGCACCTGCTCCCAGTACTACTGTTAGCAGTGTTGGTCCCCAAACAAAGGGTGTAGTGGGAATCACTATGGGAACTGAAGGAGATTCTGACTTAGACAGAACCCTGACACAGGCAGTCTTGATCTGTGATGGGGACATGGATTTGTCCCTGACTGTGAGCCCCAGTAACCTGGGCAAGTACAGACAGACTCCTTTAGTTAATGAAAAAGTGGCTCAAGCCTACAGGGACACATGTGCCAGTGTCACTATGGTGACACCAGGCTTTGTGGACCCTGGACAGTACATACCAGGTGAGAATTACCTGGTGACCAATGCCAGCAATGCCACTACTTCACATAGTGTGGCAGTTGTTAACTTCTCATGGGGAGGGGTAACTGGCCTCAAAAGGGTTGTGGTTAGTGCAGACCTCCCAGTAGAATGTTTGTTGGGCAATGACGTAGAGAGTTCTCTATGGTCAGAAGTGGAGTACAGGACACATGCAGAGATGTTAGGTATATCACCTCATGTCCTTGCTGTGACCAGGTCACAGGCCAAAAAGTGCCTTACTGAACCACAGGTCTTGGATCCTGGAACAATGGACCAAGCACCTACCAAGAAGAAGAACAGGAGGGTTAAGGCAGTGCCTTCTCCCCTGCCTCAAGGTGATGATCAGCCTTCCCAGGAAGATGATCTAGAGGACCCTGAAGGAACTGTCCCTGAAGAGCTTGAACCTGATCAGGTTGAGTTTCTGGGGACAGGGGGACCTTCCAGGGCTGACTTGGGGCAGGCTCAGTTAACCTGTCCATCTCTTGAACCCCTCAGACAGCTGGCTGCTGCTGAGGCTGCTGGGAATGCTCAAGATACCCATAAAGTGTATTGGGATGAAGGGCTCCTTTATTCAGAGGCTAGAGACCCCAAGCCTGGTGCAACCAGGAGGTGCGTTATACCTCTGCAATTTAGGGGCTTCCTTCTTACCTTGGCCCATGATATTCCTTTAGCAGGACACTTCGGCCAGAACAAGACTTGGGACAGGCTTGTCCCTCACTTTCACTGGCCTCACATGAATGAAGATACCAAGGAGTTTTGTCGCTCCTGTGTGACCTGCCAAGCCAGTGGCAAATCAGGTGGCACAACAAAGGCCCCCCTAATACCACTACCTGTGGTGGGGGTCCCCTTTGAAAGAGTGGGAATAGATATAGTGGGTCCCATGGATCCTCCCACAGCATCTGGGCACAGATTTATACTGGTGGTAGTGGATCATGCCACCAGGTATCCAGAGGCAATTCCCCTTAGGACCACTACAGCGCCTGTTGTGGCCAGGGCCCTGCTGGGAGTATTCTCCAGAGTGGGGTTTCCTAAGGAGGTGGTTTCTGACAGAGGTACCAACTTCATGTCAGGATACTTGACAGCTATGTGGAAGGAATGTGGTGTCAACTACAAGTTCACCACCCCTTATCACCCACAATGCAATGGGCTTGTTGAGAGATTCAACAAGACCCTAAAGGGTATGATCAAAGGATTACCTGAAAAGCTTAGGCGAAGATGGGACATCCTTCTACCCTGCCTTCTGTTTGCTTACAGAGAGGTCCCACAAAAGGGGGTTGGCTACAGCCCCTTTGAATTGTTGTTTGGGCACCCTGTAAGAGGCCCACTGTGTTTAGTGAAGGAAGGATGGGAGTTACCTCTCAAAAAGCCTAAACAAGACATAGTGGACTATGTACTTGGTCTCCGCTCCAGGATGGCTGAGTATATGGAGAAGGCATCCAAAAACCTTGAGGCAAGCCAGGCCTTACAGAAAGCTTGGCATGACCAAAAGGCTGTCTTGGTTGAGTTTCAGCCAGGACAGAAGGTATGGGTGTTGGAGCCAGTGGCCCCAGCAGCACTCCAAGACAAATGGTCTGGACCCCATACAATCCTGGAAAAGAAGGGAGAGGTTACCTACTTGGTGGACCTAGGAACTCCCAGGAGTCCCCACAGGGTACTCCATGTTAACAGGTTAAAAGCATATGTTGACAGGGCAGACATGGGCTTGCTCATGGCTACAGATGAGGGACAGGAGGAAGAGAGTGACCCTCTCCCAGACCTGTTGTCTCAGAACCCTGAGGATGGCTCAGTTGAAGGAGTGACCCTTGGAGGCAACCTCACTGATCATCAACAGATTGAATGTAGACAGGTTCTACAATCATTTCAACACGTTTTCCTTGATACCTAGCCAAACTGACTGGTGTACCCATGTGGTGGACACTGGTGACAGTCTGCCTGTGAAGAACAAGCTTTACAGACAACCTGACCACGTCAGGGACTGTATAAAGGCTGAGGTACACAAAATGCTGGAATTAGGTGTCATTGAACCCTCAGAGAGCCCCTGGGCTAGCCCAGTGGTTCTGGTCCCCAAACCTCACACCAAAGATGGCAAGAGAGAGATGAGGTTCTGTGTGGATTACAGAGGACTCAATGCTGTCACCAGGACAGATGCACATCCTATTCCAAGGGCAGATGAGCTCATAGACAAACTAGCTTCTGCTAAGTTTTTGAGAACATTTGACTTGACAGCTGGCTATTGGCAAATCAGACTAGCTGAGGAGTCTAAGGCCAAAACAGCATTCTCAACCCCAGGTGGGCATTATCAATTTTTGGTGATGCCCTTTGGTCTGAAGAATGCACCTGCCACCTTCCAAAGGTTGGTGAATCAAGTCCTTACTGGGTTGGATGACTTTTGTGCAGCATATCTTGATGACATTGCTGTCTTTAGCTCCACCTGGGAGGATCACCTGGTCCACCTGAAGAAGGTACTGGAGGCTCTGCAAAAGGCAGGCCTCACTATCAAGGCTACTAAGTGCCAGATAGGGCAGAGTAAGGTTGTGTATTTGGGCCACCTTGTAGGTGGAGGCCAAGTTCAACCACTGGAGAGTAAGATACAATCCATCAAGGACTGGTCTCCTCCAACCACCCAGACTCAAGTCCGAGCTTTCTTGGGCTTGACTGGGTACTACAGGAAGTTTGTTAAGAACTATTGGTCCATTGTGACTCCTCTTAATGATCTGACATCCAAGAAGATGCCCAAAAAGGTTCAGTGGACAGTAAGCTGTCAAAAGGCATTTGATGACCTGAAGAAGGCCATGTGCTCTGCACCTATCCTGAAAAGTCCTGACTACTCCAAAGAGTTTATTGTCCAAACAGATGCTTCTGAGTTGGGTGTGGGAGCTGTGCTGTCACAACTTAATGTAGATGGTCAAGACCAACCCATTGCTTTTATTAGCAGAAGGTTGACCCCCAGAGAGAAGAATTGGTCAGCTATTGAGAGGGAGGCCTTTGCTGTGGTGTGGGCCCTGAAGAAGCTGAGGCCATACTTGTTTGGCACTCACTTCAAGATTCAGACCGACCATAAGCCCCTCTTATGGCTAAATCAGATGAAGGGTGAAAACCCCAAACTGCTTAGGTGGTCCATTTTCCTACAGGGTATGGACTTTACAGTGGAGCACCGGCCAGGTACAGACCATGGGAATGCAGATGGTCTCTCCAGGTACTTCCACTTAGGACATGAAGACGAGACTGGTCAAGGCTAGTTTAATGTCCCTGCGTTTGGGGGGGGGTTGTGTAGGAGAGTAGGGTCTGCTATCCTATGGTCACCCCAAATTTTTGCTTTTTGCTTCACTGGTTTTTGACATATTTAGGCTGTGGGCCTGCCAATCAGACCCCCAGCCTGCTGTTCTCTCTACTAAATTCACACTATGTACCCTAGGTGCATAACCAATTGGAAGTGGATCACCCTGTGAGCCCCTGTACCAGTGTACACTAGGTACCCAGGGCATTGGTGTATCTAAGGCCTGCCAGGGGCTGCAGCATGTATTATGCCACCCCAGGCTTGGCCTAACAAATTTGACACAACTGGCTGATCACTCAGCTGGGGTAAGTTGGTGTAACCACCTCTTACTTAGGTGTAGTATACCTATACCTAACCTTAAATGGGACACATGTTAACCTATCAGTCACTCCTATGGCAGGCCTTAACAATCCTGAAGGCAGAGGGCTTGGTTCCATGTGAGATGGTGCTCTGGCATGAGCTGAGCCTGTCTGCAGTGGTCGGAACAACTTCCTTCTACTGTTTCCAGATATCGTCATACCATATACTCTTAAGTGCATTATGAACCTCGCGGTTAAATGCTATCTTTGGTTTGGCTTTATCAAAACATGTCGAGTAAGGTGTCATACGAATTGGAATACTAACCCCTCGCCAATTCTGGCGACGGGGTTAGCATTCCACCCTTCTAGAGGGACACGACATGTACAGTACCTGAAACCCGGGTAAAATCAGACATAGCCTCAGCTCCACAAAATGGATGCTGCCACCACAGACACAAATCTGCCCTCCTGCTGCTGGGAGTCCTTCCAGCTTGGGAGGTGTGGACAAAGGGTTTCCTGCCAGGGGAGGTGCGTGCACCACCCCAGACAGGATTTTGTGTATTGGTCAGGTAGGGCTTGAAAGGAATCAGACATGCCTGAGGCTCACAAGGAGCCTCGGTGCATATGCCAGTTCAATCCGGTCCTGGGGCACACCAGCCCTGGACCTGGGGCGAGCTGGACAAAGGATTGGGGGTGTAACCACCCCCCTTCCTGGTCCCACCCTTAGGGAGGGACCTAGCAGGTAGTCCGGCCCCTAGAATCCGCTTAAAGGTAGGAGCTGTGTCCTAAGACTTCAGACATCCTGGAATCAACTTAACCACAAGAAGAAGACGGGAACTTCGACGCTCTGCTGCACAGAGGACTGAAGGAAATCTCCCCTATGGTCAGGGAGTGACCATCTTGCTAACGCAAGCACCAACCAGCTATTGAACGTCTGCTTTGCCGCCGCCTCCTGCCGGAGCCCGAGCCCAGAGCCCGACAAGACCTGGACCTCCAGACCTCTCACAGCCCGATCCACAGTCCCTGCAAAGAAGGAACCCGTGGAGGCACCGAGACACGTTGAGCCAGCCATCTTGAAAGACCGACGACAAGCTGCAAGCGCAACGACAGAGGCTCCCTCCAAGTTGTGCTTTGGGTCCTGAGAAGCCCAAGCATCGAGCAGCATCTGCACCAAAGGTGAGCCCTCCAGCATCTCCACGATCTGCGTGGGGCCCCTCTGCACTTTGCATCTCGACGCGCCTGCCCGGTCCCTGGCCGGTTGGCTAGTGGCCATTTTGGCGACGAAACTTGAAACTAACGACGCTGGTCTGGTTGCTCCAGACTGGCCCTAGCTGCTCTCCAAAAGAGCAGCCCCTCTGACCTTGCTGGTCAGAACAATCAGCTTACATCTCTTTCCACGACTCCTGCCTTTGCCAAGGCTTGTTTGCTTCTTTTGAGTCGCCGACACCGCCGACAGCGAGAGCCTGCGTGGGACAGCTCGTGAACCGACTCGTCGTCGACCTTCAGGGACCACGTGGCTGCGGAGACAAGCTACCCTTCACCACCTGTTTGCACCCGACATCGCCTGGTACCTACCTGGTGCCACGCCGGTCACTGGCTAGTGACTGTGAACACTGTCCCCTCTGCTTTCAGGTATTCTACAACTCCGATCCACTCTTGGATCCACCGCATCTCTTCTGGACCGACTGCCTGCAGCATCTTTGTCATCAGGCTCCATTGAATCGATAGAAGAAACCCGACGCACTTCGAGACCTATGCACCCGCTTCCTGTGGGTGAGGTAAAGCTGGCACTCCAGTGCCCAAGTGTAGAGAATCATCTCTAGTGTCTGTGTTTCAAATCTTAAGATCGTAGTCCATTCAGAAGACCCTTTCAGCAGTAACTTTGTAACTTTTACGCACCCATTGAAAACCTATGGGAGCCCGCGTGTAACTTTCCTCACTGCACACGCGACCCGTGGACCTCCTGGTCACTAACTGAAGTTAGCTCCTTGTAGGCCCAGCGATTCTAGAGGCCCTAGGCCTTTTCCCTTTCCTGTTCGTGGTACTTATACCACTATTTTAGTATATGGTTTGAGTGGCCACCAGGGCCCATCCATATAAAGTGCAACTTCTGTGTATTATAACATTGTCTTGTTTAACAATTTGTGCTCCCGTGCTCATAAAGAGTCTAAGGGATACTTTGAGAAATGAATACATATATATTTTCAATATATATCTGTGTGGTGTCCTTTCATTGGTATAAAAGGGGGTTGCATTTGGTAAAACAGCCTGCTTAACACGCTTTAACGAGTTTAGCCTCAAAGACTGCTTAGCCTACGCTACCACTAGGGCAGCTAGTCCGAAAAGGTTGACTTACAAGCACACCATAAGGGTTGCTTGGCATGGTACAAGGTGGTCACTTTAACTAGTGAACATCATATACCAGGCCAACTTCTCACAGAGACTTATGTAGGGGCTTCAGAAAATGCTCCCAAAGGCTTCCCAGGCGGATCGGGTGGCGGTTACGCGCACAACCACGCGCATTCCATTTGCCACCAGCTACTTCCTGCGCGTGCGCCACCTCACGCATTCAGAGAGATTTAGTAAGGGGCACAAGACCTTAGGAATGCGGTTATGGCCAGTGCATGTGAGGCATTCAAGCACGAAGCTGGCGTCTGGCATCGGACTTGAAAGCAGCAGACTGCTTTCGCCAGCGCGTGCTCGGCCTCACTTCCTGCATCCCCTCTTACAACAATTAACTTTTGTTATAACTCACACCTCATATGCTCGTTCCCTCCCACCCTTCCTTTGATGTCCGCTTTTCTTGTCGTTTACAAACCACGCCACACACTGCTGCACGCCGCACACTGCTGCACGCAGCACACTGCCGCATGCCGCACACTGCCGCACACCACACACTGCTGCGCACACTGCTGCATTACACACTGCTGCACGCCGCACACTGCTGCACGCCGCACACTGCTGCACGCCTCACACTGCTACACGAAACACTGCTGCACGCCACACACTGCTGCATGCCACACACTGCAGCACGCCACACATTGCTGCACGCCGCACACTGCTGCATGCCGCACACTGCTGCACGCCGCACACTGCTGCATGCTGCTGCACGCCACACACTGCTGCACGCAGCACACTGCTGCACGCAGCACACAGCTGCACGCCGCACACTGCTGCACGCCGCACACTGCTGCACGCCGCACACTGCTGCATGCCGCACACTGCTGCACGCCGCACACTGCTGCACAACACACACTGCTGCACGCCACACACTGCTGCACGCCACACACTGCTGCACGCCACACAATGCTACACACCACACAATGCTACACGAAACACTGGTGCACGCCACACACTGCTGCACGGCACACACTGCTGCACGCCGCACACTGCTGCACGCCACACACTGCTGCACACTGCTGCATTACTCACTGCTGCATGCTGCACGACACTGCTGCACGCAGCACACTGCTGCACGCCGCACACTGCTGCACAGTGCTGCACGCCGCACACTGCTGCACGCCACACACTGCTGCATGCCACACACTGCTGCACGCCACACAATGCTACACGCCACACAATGCTACACGCCACACTGCTGCACGCCACACACTGCTGCACGGCACACACTGCTGCACGCCGCACACTGCTGCATGCCGCACACTGCTGCACGCCACACACTGCTGCACACTGCTGCATTACTCACTGCTGCATGCTGCACGACACTGCTGCACGCAGCACACTGCTGCACGCCACACACTGCTGCACGCCGCTGCACGCCACACACTGCTGCACGCCGCACACTGCTGCATGCCGCACACTGCTGCACGCCACACACTGCTGCACGCCACACACTGCTGCACACCGCACAATGCTGCACGGCGCACACTGCTGCACGCCGCACACTGCTGCACGCCACACAATGCTGCACGGCGCACACTGCTGCACGCCATACACTGCTGCACGCCACACACTGCTGCATGCCACACACTGCTGCACGCCACTGCACGCCGCACACTGCTGCACGCCGCACACTGCTGCACGCCACACACTGCTGCACGCCGCACAATGCTGCACGCCGCACAATGCTGCACACCACACAGTGCTGCACGCCACACAGTGCTGCATGGCGCACACTGCTGCACGCCACACACTGCTGCACGCCACACACTGCTGCACGCCGCTGCACGCCACACACTGCTGCACGCCGCACACTGCTGCACGCCGCACACTGCTGCACGCCACACACTGCTGCACGCCGCACAATGCTGCACGGCGCACACTGCTGCACGCCACACACTGCTGCACGCCACACAGTGCTCCATGCCTCACACTGCTACACGAAACACTGTTGCATGCCACACACTGCTGCACGCCACACACTGCTGCACGCCGCACACTGCTGCACGCCGCACACTGCTGCACGCTGCACACTGCTTTTATGCTACTGACATTGTAAATGACATTGCCTTTTATTTGTTTTAAAACCAAAACATAAATAAAAGGCATTGTAATTTTACAATGCCAATAGCTCAAACTCTTATAAATGCGAGACCTATTGCATTGCAAATGCTTGTTTAACTCGCAGTGTTGTCAGCTGCGCCTGTCTGTCGTTGGTTAGTTCACCCAAAGGCACATTGGCATTTCTCTGTATCTGCCAAGGCGAGGGCCGCTGTAGAAACCACACACTGCTATCAGACGGCAGTCACATTCTCTTGTACTTTCTTCCACACACGTGGAGGGTAATCTTTTCATTGCCACTGTTAGTTGTGTGCTGGGCCAGTAACAAGGGGTGGGAGGAGGGGGCTGGTCACTATGACCCCTGCTCACCTGTGGTAATAGACCGCATATCTGTGTACTTTCTTTGTGCCCTGCTGTCTTTTTATTTTGTCTAAATTACAATCAAAAGATATTCTACCAGACCCTTAACACAAGGCCACGTGAAGGTGGGACTATTTCCTTTCTCATGGAAAACTTTGCTTGTGTATGCTGTGGTGATAACATGGAATTGGACTTTTACACAGTGGCATAATGTGTGAATCTGTTTATTAGCATCTTACACTGTGCCACTTTTCTCTTCGCTACATAGCGTGCATACATATGTACTATGCAGTGAAAATGAACGTGTCCTAATAACACCTGTTATGTAGAGATAGAGTGCAAACACTTGTATTCATGCACCTGTTACTACGGTGAAAATATAAAATGTTATTCTTCCCATGGTACAACTTTGCCGACAGTAGGAAACATGGCCTGCTGTCTCACAGAATGTGCATTTATTATCAGTATTGGTGGGGGGGGGGCTATCATTATTCACGTGAGGCTGCGTCTCTCCTCTTCTATTCGTAGCCACTTACCACACCCAACAATGGCAATACATAGCATTGAATGTCCACTCTGCCCATCTGTGGGAAGTGATTACAGTATGGAGTCCGAGCGTGATTTTCTGCAGCCGTGCTCTAGCATGGTCACAGGGTTCACTTTTAGCTTTACACTGTACAAAGAAATGTGGATTTATGAGTAAAGCTCACTGCACATAGCAAAACAACTGGGCCTATACTCAGAATGCCTAAGGAGTTCACAGACATAGCCCCTTCTCACTGAATACCCTGGTTTCGGAATGATGGGCCGGAAAGAAACAGCATGGCTTAAACCTTGCATGTAGTCTTTGTCGACGCAGTTTACTACTATTTTCAGGCAGGGGGCCATCGCGGCTGGCTCAAGCAGCTACAAATATGCCACATTATGCTATATGTACAGCTGTCATTTAAAATGAAGAAGTGTATATTGGTGTGAATAAGAATATATGCCATAAACTCGTGCTGTTGTGGCAAAGATGCGTAATTAATGTGACCATAGTATGACAATCTGGCACATGCAATGTTTGCTTTGGTATTAAGTGTAAGCCCATACATGTGGTGGGTGGGGTTGGGGTAAAAGGCTGTCGCACCATAACTGAGCTGTGCCGTATTTGATGAGTTTGTGTGCCAACAGATAGTGTAATGCAGATGTGTGTCTAGTTTGCTAAAGGCAATCAGCACTCAGTAACTAACAGCCACATAATTACACTCTACTCAATGCAACATAAATACACTCCACATAATACCACTCAGTGCCATATAATTACACGCCACATACTTACTCAATGCAACATAAATACACTTTGCATAATACCACACAGTGCCACATGATTATATGCTACATAACTATACTGCACTCAATGCAACATACACTCCAAATACTACTCAGTGCCACATAATTACACACCACATAATTACACTCTACTGAATGCAACATACACTCCACGCAATACCACTCAGTGCCACATAATTATATGATACATAATTACACTACAAAAAATACCACTCTGTGCCACATAATTACCTGCCACATAATTACACTCTACTGAATTCAACATAAATACACTCCACAAGATACCACTCAGTGTGACATAGTTACACAACACATAATTACACTCTACTCAATGCAACATAAATACACTCCACTTACCACTCAGTACCACATAATTACACGCCACATAATTACTCTCTACTCAATGAAACATAAATACACTCCACATAATACCACTCAGTGTCACATAATTACACGCCACATAATTGCAGTCTACTCAATGCAACATAAATACACTCCACATAAATGCACTCTATATCACATACCACCAATCAACATAAATGCACTCCACACCATTACATAATTTCACTAAGCATAATTTCACTCAACACCACAGTTCCAGGCCACACAATTCAACTCCACATATTTTCAATGTACACCGCATAATTGCACACCAAACAACCTATTTCAGCTCCACAATCCACAACGTACCTCCAATCCACACCATATAGTGTCACCACCTGAGCACCAAACATCATTCACCACCACCATTTTGCATCAGCACACCACCTAAGCATCACGTCAGTCTGCCCTTGGAATCTGGCATCTGTTGATTCTCCCCTAGTGTCCGTCCGCTGCTCGTGTTCTTATTAAATTACTGTTTTCCAACCTCCACTCCCCCGTTATTTATGTCCCGCTCCCCCATAACAACATTTTTTATAGCAAACAAGCATGAGAACAGGCAGGAAGAAGTTGCCAG
This sequence comes from Triturus cristatus, assembly GCF_964204655.1. Classification (NCBI taxonomy): domain Eukaryota; kingdom Metazoa; phylum Chordata; class Amphibia; order Caudata; family Salamandridae; genus Triturus; species Triturus cristatus. The sequence goes on from NC_140584.1 coordinate 819,105,799, forward strand.
CAGTGCAAGTACAAAAAAACTAGAAGACATTTTTTATGTTAAAATCCTATTTTAATCCGGTTTTTCAGTTGTATATAATGTCGTCTTCGTTTGTATAAAGGTAACAAAAATGCTTAACACTTTTTATTATAGCTTTTCAACATAATGCACAGCAGCCACAATGCTCTACAACATAGCCAAAAGTTCTGGTTAAACACATAAGGTCCCAAAGGCGAGACCTATTGGCTATGCCAATGCTTGTTGTTCATGAAAGCAAGAAAGTGCACATTAAACACCACTGAAACTATTGATTTAAATAAATATTCAGTTGGTGTAGTAAACTAAAATGTTACTGGATAAATGGAAAATTATGTGCTTAAATGGTTTGTCTTTGAAAGTGCATTTATAATGCAATAAACCAAGCAATGGTTCCATAAATACTTGGTTGGGGAAACTGAATAAGAAATACTGCCGCAGAATTATCAATACTACGGGAATTGTTATTTGGCTGTGCTATTACCACAGTATTCTGAGCTTTCTTTTACACCAGATTTTAGAATAACAGTGAGAATCTGTGCATTAATCAAGCCTGCCAAGTATCACGCATCAGGCGTGACTCTAACGCATTTCAGTGTGGTGTTCCGCATCACCGCACTGAACTGCATTGTCACGCATTTTAAGCCATCGTCTGCTGTACCAGAGCTGAAGTAACTGGCCACACCAGGCTGCTTGCTTAGCGCGCACGCCGGCTTGTGTGACATGACCTGCGCCGGCTCTGCTGCTCCCCGCAGATTCGCCGGCCCTGGCGCTGCCACCAGCACATTCTCGGTATACAGTTTCATCTTCTTGTGCACTGCTGCTACAATGTATCAGCACCCTGCTGCATTGAAATACCTGCCCGCGGTGTGGCTGAGTCACTGACACTGTACAACCAGGCCTGTGACGTCACCCGGCCAAGACAGTCCATAACCGAGGCAGTGAGTCGGACGGGGTTTGCCCTCAGCAGTGGCACTGGTTACGTGATTACTAGCTGTGATGCCACGGGGGATGTGACGTCACGTGCTGGTGGTCCGACCTGGAAGGAAGTGAGGTCGATTCAGCCAGGAAGCGGAGACTCGACTGGCGGTGAGCGGTGGTGTGTGCCTGCAGGCAGTCATTCACTGTGTCCTGTCCGTGTCCCTCCCGGCATGAACTCAGTGCGCTGCGCATATTTATTTATTTTATTTATTTAATGCATTTTTATAAAGCGCGGACTTTACCCGAAGGTGTCAGAGCGCTGTACAACAGAACAAGTTACGTTACATGAGAGAAATGTTACAAAATAGAACGTTACAAAAATAGCAGGACACAGTATCAAACACAGCATGCAAGAGGAGGTAGGGAAAAACATAGAAGGCAAGAAGACAATATCAAACACTGCAATTTACAATGACTAACAAACTTCCTGGCGGGGTCTGAGAATGAAGGAATTAGTTCTGAAAGTGTCTTTGGAATAGAAGAGATTTGAGGTCAGTTTTGAAGATCCGAATAGAGGTGGTGGCACGGAGCAATGGAGGAAGCGAGTTCCAGATTCTCACTGCATTACCTGAGAACGATTGAGCCATCGATTTTTCCCTTTTGAAGGAGGGGGGCTCAAGCAGAAACTTTTCCGCATTCCGAGAAGGTCTCAAGTGTCCAGAGAATTTCAGATTGTTCGCCAGATAGCGAGGGGAGGAAGTGTGCAAGGCTTTGTGGGTGATGCAGGCCGTTTTGTAAATAGCTCTTGCCTCGATAGGAAGCCATCGGAGAGAAGACAGGATAGGAGTGATGTGGTCACTTCGTTTGAACCCTGAAATGAAGCGAGTTGCTGAATGGAGATCCGGGAAGAACCGACGAAGCCCCCACAGAAGGCGCAGCTGATAACGTGCGTTCTTGGCAATGGAGTTGATGTGTGAGATTAGGTTGAGTCTTTTGTCAAGTATGACACCTAGAGATTTAGCGTAGTCGACAATGATGGGTTTACTGTTGAGTAAATTCAGCTGATTCATCCAGGATTGAACAGGAGGCGGGGAGAGAGAGGTAGGTAGGAGGAAGAATTCAGTTTTGGAGGGATTGAGAATGAGTTGGTGAACTAACATCCAGTTGTGAATAGAGTTGAGAATAGAGTTGAGTAGTGAGAGATCTTGTGAGGAAGACACCTTGAGGTAGATTTGGGTGTCATCTGCATAGAGATGGTAAAGGATTCCAGATTTGCTTAGGAGGTTCCCTAATGGTTCCAGATAGAGATTAAACAGAGTGGGTGCAAGGATAGAACCTTGAGGGATGCCTTGACCAACCACCAGTGGAGACGAGAGACTGTTCGCAATCTTGATTATTTGGAATCTGTCCTAGAGGAATGAGGCAAACCATTTAAGCACTGTGCCTTCCACGCCCATTCTCTGTTAAAGAGTGTTAAGGAGGATGTTGTGATTAACAGTTTCAAAGGCTGCAGAGAAGTCAAGAAGAATCAGAAGGCACGATTCCCCTGAATCGAGTATATGCAGCGCATCATCGATCACTTGCAGCAGGGCTGTTTCAGTGCTGCAATTTTAAATAAAGCCAGACTGGAACACGTCAAGGAGATTATTGTCCATAATGTGTTGAAAAAGTTGTTTTGCAACACATCTTTCTGTGATTTTTGAAAGAAAAGGGAGATTGGTGATGGGGCGGAAGTTGTTGAGGTTGTTCGTATCTGCGGAGGTTTTTTTTTTAGAAGAGGGGTAACCTGTCCTGTTTTGAGGACAGCTGGGAGGGATCCTTGACTGAGGAAGAGATTAACTAGCCTGGTCCAATAAGAGAGAGTATTGGTATAGAAATCGATGGCGATTACACTAGGTATGGGGTCAGAAGAATGGTTGGAGGGTTTGGTTTAGAGGATGCATTTGAGGAGGTCATCTTCTGAGATGGCGGCAAAGTTCTGCCAAGTGACTAAGGCTTTTCGCTCCTCAATGGGGGTGGGGTGGGTGTCCTGATCCAGAAGTGATTTGACCTTTTCATCAAAGAATATAGCAAATTCAGTTGCTTTCTTTGAAGCATCCTCAGGATTGATGGTTTGGGGAGAGCAGTTCGTGGTTTTGATGAGGTCGAAAAGTTTTTTGGGTCTGTTTTTAGCAGAGTCGAGGAGGAATCTGAAATGTGATGCTTTTTCATGGAAGATGTGCTTGTGGTATTTGGATCTTGCCAAACGTAAAAGAGAGAGATTGAGGGTGGAAGGAGATTGTCTCCACTGTTTCTCCAAGATTCTAAGGTTTTTCCTTTGGTCATAGAGAGCTTTACTGAACCAAGGTGCTGAGGGGATGGGTCTTTTACTTTTGCTTTGGAGTGGAGCGACAATGTCGATTTCGACTGCTAGAATTGAGAGGCAATGGGGGTGAGATCGTTGACATCCGTGCTAGGGTCTAGACTAGGAAGTGAACGCATAGCAGAATCACAAAGAGTCTCAAGATCAATGTTTTTAGTATTGCAGAACCAGGTAGAAGCCCTTTTAGGTTGGCCGAGAGTTATAACGTGCGAAAGGTGAAAACGGAAGGCAATGAGGAAATGGTCTGACCAGTCTAGATGGATAGGGGGAGCAATGGTAAGCAGGTCTGATTTCGAAATAACAAGGTCCAGAATTGAGCCCTTGGCGTGTGTAGTTTCTGAGCAGTGTTGGACAAGATCGTTAGCTGAGAGAAAGGTGGCAAGCTTGTTGGCAGCCGAGTCTTCCACGGAGCCCCAGTGGAGATTGAAGTCACCTAGGAAGATCTGCCTGTCGCTTTGAGAAAATTGGTCACTAATGAAGTCGGTGAGTTCCTCCATGAAGGAAGAGCAGTTACCTGGCAGGTGGTAGATGGCATTGAACCTGAAGGGTGAGCTGTGATGAACTTGAAGTTCTAGGGATAGGCATTTGATTATCAGCGTTGGAGGGCAGCATCACAAAGCAGGGCACCTGAGAGGCCTCGGGCATTGAGGAGTGCGATGGTGTGGCTCACCACTGTTGACGCAACCGAACTAGTCGCTCAGACAGTGAGGACAGGCTCATTGAACACGGAGTCGACGCTGGCCATGCCTGCAGCGCCAGCCCAGCCGCAACGTCGCCAGCCCAGCCAGGGACTGACAGTGTATCAGAGACAGTAAGTAACTTGGCCAGGCAGCCTGAAGCCCAGCCTGCCACTTTAAAGTACTACTGTAACTCTGTCATGTTGTTGTCACACACTCACACTGTGCTTTGCTGGCTATGCCGGCAGCGCCAAATTCAATCACGGCGCACGCAACATCAAGATGCCTGCTGTAGCTTGCACCCGCCCGGTCCACCGCCCCCTTAGCTGGTGTGCAAATCAGACTACAACACAGGCATATGGGTACTGCAAGGTGTCCTGCTGATTGCTCAGTGTGATATGGCTCTAGTCCTGACTTGGTTGGTGATCGCGACGTGGCTATGGTTTCCTGTGAGTTGGGGGACTCACTGTCCATCCTGGACGACACTGGAGGCGGGCTGGGGCCCGGTGGTAAACCTGAATTGCCTCGGCCCGCAGTGACTCTTGGCCTGAGCCTGCCAGTGCCTGCAGCCTCCTGGCCACCCTGGGCAGAGTCTGTATCGCTGCCTCCAATGGAGCGGCACCACCACCGCAGTCCGAACGGACTCCCATCTTCGGCCGCTCGCCAAGTATGTTAAAGTTACCAGCCTGTGTGTGGCAGTGCACGGTCAGGCAGCTGCAGCGCGGCAGCGCCTGCCGGTGTTAATACTCAAAAGGTGAAATGGGTGGCTCGGCCGCTGCTGCGTGAGGTTTGTAACTAAGTGTGATGTTGTTGGGGCCTGCTCTCGGCCTATTGGGTCGTGTCACTCACGTGACGTCAGAGAGAGGCCCAGACCTGATGCTTTCCTAATTTTGCCTGGAACGAGGGGCCCACCGCAAAGGCTGACAATCTGGGTTTTGTTTTTCTGCTGGATTCAGCAAAGGCTGGAAGCGCAACCGCAAAAAACTGTTCCTAAGCTATTGTGTGGTCTTAATTTAATATGTTGCAAAGGAGCGTCCTGCTATTTGTATGATTCTAAGTATATCACTTAGTCATGAGCCCCATAAATGGAAGTCATTTAACAATTATTTCTTGCGCTTTGCACCAGTTAACTTAGATTTTATCATTCCTTAAATTAGTGTAATGTCTGATATTTATGTTTCCCTTGCCTTCATTGCTTGGTTTTGCTCGCGAGAAAGTGTCACTCATAATCGTTAAAATGTCACCCATAATTACTCTGAAATTATGAAGATGTCACACATGGCAATCTGAAACCTTGGCAGCTATGATTAATTACTGCACGTTTTTCGCTCATTCCACTGCTTTTTCTGCACATATAATTTGCCTCTTTTTAGCAGGCAAAATCTGTCAGGAAAAGCCAGAGTTGTAGGGTTCCGAACAATACCATAGTATTCCACAGATAAACACGGAGTTAGAGTTTATTAAGCATCGCTTGGGTGTTCCCACAGGAAAACCCATGTATTTTGACGCATTCACAGATTTACCATTTCTGGTGGACCTGGGAATGCGCCAAAATGGTACGCCTTCCCGGCGAGGCGTAACAAGGAGAAAAATCTTTATTTCTCCTTAGTAGTTCATCTTTCTATGTGTGCTGCATTATGCATTATGCATCACGCATAGAAAGATGTTCTCTAAAAATACACCACTGACAAGAGGAAGCAGTGTGTTTGAATAGTTTAATGTTACACTACTTCACAGTAAAATCCTTTCTAAAAAAAAATGAAACTGAGACAGAATGTAAATGAAATAACTGTGTGGAAAAGGTGTGCGCACTTTTCATCCGCATGGGGTGGTAATGCACTTGGCTTGCTCGACCGACCCATATTTGAAGCAGACAGGACTTAAAACAAAATTGTAAAGCTCCAATGTGTCCTCTTTAGGTTTCCCCTGCACAGCGCTTGCGCTGTGCTTGTGATTAGATGTCGCCTGCACAGCCTTTTCTGCTTGTTTCTTGCCCTCTTTTTGCCTTTCCTGATTGTTTCTTGCCCTCTGTTTTGGTGATATCTGCTTGTTACTTACCCGATGTAACGCTTATTTCTTCTAGTTTCTTGCCTTCTTTTTGCCTTTTTGGCTCATTCCTTGCCCACTGTTTTGCTTTTTTGTGCTCGTTTCTTGCCCTCTTCTAACAGTTTCCCTCCTCCCACCACCCAGCACCTCTCCCTCCTCTCAAAACCTACTTGATGGAGGCCGCAGCGCGACCGCATTGAGAAGGTCCACGTGCCAGCTAACCTTGCGACAGGGCTCCTGTCCAGCTGTCCTGCAGTCCGCTACCCTCGTTCTGCTTTGTCGTTTGCTGCCCTCTGTTTGTGCCTTCTCTGCACGTTTCTTGCCCTCTGTTTGTCTTTTTCTGCTCATTTCTTGCCCTTGGTTTGCCTTTTCTGCTAATTTATTGTACTCTGTTTTGCTTTTTTCTTCTGGTTTCTTGCCCTCTTTTTTCCTTTTCTGCTTGTTTCTTGCCCTCTGTTTTGCTTTTTCCTGCTCGTCTCTTGCCCTCTTTTTGCTGTTTCCCTCCTCCCCCAGGACACCCTCCCACACGGACCTCAGCAAGAAATCAAGACCTCACTTATCAACGGAGACCTTTCACCCCAGCGCCCAGATACCATTAGGGGTGATAGTGCTGCGCTCTACAAATGCTGATTGATTGATTGAAAGTTATGTGGCCTAACGGTTAGAGTCGTCGACTTCAAATCTGGGGAACGTGGTTCGAGTCTCGGCAACTACGCTTAACATCCTGTGATTCTGGGCAAATCACTTAATCTCCCCTTGCCTAATAAAAATGAATGTGTCCTCATGTAACACAACTAACTGGTGCTCATGTAAAGCGCTCTGATACCTGATTTCGGGTCAAATTCACGCTATATAAAACTTCGGGGGAAAAAAAATATATTACTGATAAAAAATGTATGTCCACAGTGGCACGATATTAAAATAATAACAGTATGCAAGAAACAAGTGACTGGTGTTGTGATGTGATACAATTCTATCTACAAATTGAATAAATGCAGGGTGCACATGGACGTACTTTGAATAGCTAGTTTTGTTCCATATACCTTTGAAAATAAATGTTAATACGTGTTATGTTGGGTGGTGTGAATTTGTATACATTAATAAGTGGGGCATGTCGTCTAATCTCAATAGAGCACCGATGCCTGAATTGACTTAGTATGTTTGAGAAGCAAATACTTCCATAGATTATACTATAATTTACCATTTCTTCATTTAAAAGCATCATTAGACCATTTTAATTATGAATACTTTGACTGCCTTTGGGGGATAGTGACGAATTCTACAGTTAGGAGCTGTGCCTAGTTTGTGCCAGTAGTTGCAGTTTGTCGCAACAGCACTTGGGTGACCACCTAACTCCAGGACACTACATACACTGCCTCTAGTCCTGAACGTTTCAGCTGCAAATTTCTCTTTTCAGGTGTCTTAGTCTAATTAGAGCAATATAAATAAATCCTTACTTTATCACACAGAATGCATTGGGTTATTACATAAAAGTCTAGAAGTGAATTATATGTTTTCTGTTATCAATCACCTTTACTATTACCAAGGTACTGCAGCCTCACTTTTCCAATATGGGTTAGTTCTTTATTTTTTAACAATAAGACATGCGGCACAATAGCTAGCGCTGCTGTAGAACATGTCTATACAATATTGACAAACCAATAGATTTCACAGGTAACACTTTTATGGTGTTTCTTTCACATATATTGCTCACCAAGCTAAAACTTACCAAAAAATAAAGTTATTGGTAATCACATAGGTGAAACCTATTGCATTTTCCAATGCTTGTTCCTCCTGTTCATTCTTTACTTTCTACCGCTATTTTGTCTCATCCTTTTTTCTTTCTTATCTTTCGCTCACACACACTTTTTCTATTTCTACCTCTCTCTGTGTTGTCCCCTTTGTTCATCATTCCATGATTTTATTTTCTCCTCTTACTTTGCCTACAGCCACACCCATTCTATCATGGTATTCCTTATTCATTGTTTATTTTTATTTATTTATTTTTTATTTTTTTTTATACAAGAAAGGCAATTGCAACGTCATTTACAGGGTTAGAAAATATTGAGTAGGTGCCGGTTATACATCAGTGTTATATCGCTAACCCCACATGTCATTATTTTGAGACTAGAAAGAGGCACGGAGTAAAGGAGAGAAGTAAGTGGTGAAAAAAGAGGTAGGGACAGGCATTGAGGGAGAGAGAGAGACAACACCATACATTACATCTGACATTCTGTAATTATGTTTGAGCACGCATGCAGGCCCCACAGGGCTATATTTGGTTACGTCCCCCAGGGACCAAATCGAAACATTTGTCTTGGTATCCTCGCAGTTTCATGGGGGATCATAAGAGTCTAGGTAAGTGTCCAGAGATCTCCACATCCCTCTTGAGGCCGGTTTCCAGGGTGAATTCTGTAGAGCGATATTGTCTGCACCTCTGAGGTGCGTGATCCAGTTGATCCAGCCTTTGTAGGTAGTCTTACTTGTGTCCTTCCAATTGGCTAGGACCATTTTCACTGCCGCTGTCAGTAATAGGTCTAGTAAGTCCTTATCATGTTCCGTTGTCAGTTCCGCACTCATAAATGCCGAGGTGAGGGTGTAGAACTCCATTTCTAGTGTATAACCAAACAGATCATTTAAGAAACCAAAGATTTTCCCCCAGAATACCTTGAGCTTTGGGCAGTAGAAGATAAGGTGTGCTAGGTCCCCCTTCCCCTTGTTGCAGTTCCAGCAAAGCGCATCCTCCCTGAGGCCTAGTGAGATGAGTCGTGCAGGGGTCCAAAAGGCTTTGTGGAACAGCCAAAATGTTGTTTGTGCGAGCACTGGGGAGATCTTATTGTGTGAGGTCGAGGCCCATAGTGTAGCCCATTCTTGTTCGCTGAGTGAGGTTTTGGATTGCTTAACCCAGTAGGCGACTGTCTTATCATTACGTTTGGATGTTTTGGGGCGAAGAAGTTTGTAGTACTGTGAGACTTGGTGTCCTAGTGTGTTAATGTTTGACACTAATCGGAGTATTGAGGGTTGAGGGGTCGCTAGTTTAGTTCTCGATATGGCTGATCTGATTTTCAAAAAGTTATAGAATTCGATGTCGTTTAAGTGGTATCTTGCATTGCGGTCTGTAAAAGTGACGGGGTACTTTTCGTTCTCTAGTTGGTAAGGGTAGTATATACCTTTCTCAATCCATGTGTCGAAGGTTAGGCACTTCCCTTTATACTTAACCCTGCTATTGGCCCAGAGTGATTCCATCTTAGACCCTTTTATACTAAACTCCAGTCTCTCGTCTACCTTTAGTGGTGCGATTTTTGTGTTTTTAAAGATAGGTTTGGGTGCGTGGGGTCTCTATTAGCTGTTAGTAGGGCCATTGGGCTTAGGCTGTTCAAGATAGCTCTCTCTACCTGAAGCCAAACTGGTGTGTATTCGGCCGGCGGGGAGGTCCAGTATGAGCCCTGTTTTGCTAGAAACGCTAACTGGAATAGCCTGAAGTCATCCGTAAGGAGGAGTGGGAGCATATTGACCACGTAGTTAATCATTGGGGTGATCATCATTATTTATTAACATTTTGTCTGCAGACGGAAGAGACCACAAATGACTTATTAGCGTTTTATTGGGATGAAGTTCACCAGTCTACCAGTCCCGTGGCAGCCCAACCCTGCTTAAGCTGTTTAAGTGGAGGGTTCACTAGACCACTGCTTCAGATCATTCTCTGATTAGATTGTGCACAGAGGCTCAGCGATTGTTGGAAGAGGAGCATTACAGAAGACATTTTTCCTACAAACACATAATCCACTCTCTTTTTGGAACTTTGCATACCGAGGAAGTCCTCTTTTGTATCAGCCATGGATCATGATTATCAAGCTGTGGCAAAGGCTAGTGGCATTTAAGAAATTGGAGACCTTTGACAAAAAACAATTTTCTGCTGGCAGCCTGTTATTGAAGTAAATCTGCCTCCTGTGACGCTAAACTCATGTACTATGGAATATGACCAAAAAGGTAGTGCACAGCCTGCCAGAGCATTTTCAGCCACACTTTAAAGAACTCTGAAAAGATGTCCAGGCTGCAGCGTGACAAATCATCCAATGCAGACTGGATACTGCAAAAGACTTTGTGGTGAGATTGATGGGCACCTCTGTTGCCATCATGCGTGGCTCTGAACTTCAGGGTTCTCTTCAGACCTCTAATATACCATAACAGATTTACTTTTTGATGAATGTAAGCTTTCTGGTAACAAAGCAGACTTAGCCCTTGAGACATTTAAGAAAAGTTGAGCAATGGCAAGATCTCTCGGTTTGCAGCCTCCTCAGCGAGACTACAGACAATTTCACAAATGTTGTGGATTTATGAGTGGCTTTAATTTTCATCAGTGACAGCCTCCCAATCACAGTGTACTGAGGAAAAATAACAGCCTCAAAATCCTCTCTTCAGGCAGTGGTGAGGCCATGGTAGAAGGAGAGCAGGTCTGCCTCTGCCTTCCACTTCCCCCTCCTCCTCCCCTGACCCTCCCAGGAAGCAGCTCAAGTTCCAATTTGTGGGAGGCGTGGTGTCCTCCTTTCCACAGGCCTAGAAGGCCATTTCTTTGGACCGGTGGATCATTCAAATTAGAAAAGGGGGTATGCCCTACCCCTCCCTCCTATTCACATGGAAGTGGAGGGTTCTCTTGCAGAAAAGAGCAGTGGAGCTGGTGCCAGAGCAGGAAATTGGACAGAGGTCTGCATCTCAATCCTAGACTTCAGGGCTTTTAACCTTTTCCTTTGCAAGGAGAAGTGCAGTAAATTCAAGATGCTCTCTCGAGCTCGGGTGCTTTTGGCGCTAGAAGCAGGATACTGGATAGTGTCTCTGGAATTAAAAGGCCCATATAGCCATACACAAATCCTGCAGTCACAAGGGATGTACCTACAATTTTTTGTGAATTCCACTCACTCTCATTTATGGTCCTCCCCTTTGGTTTTAAATCAGCATCTCATGTATATACAAAGGTGAGAGCAGTGGTTGCAGCTCTTCTTCAAAGGTCAGGATCTCAGTATTCATGTACTTGGATGAGTGGCTGCTGAAAGCCAAGTTGATGGAGTTGGTGTCCTGTCACTTAGAATCGCCAACAGCACTGCTGTTCGAACTGGGCTGTACAATCAGTGTGCCCAAATCTCATCTGGAGCCCACACAGTGCCTTCGGTTCGTTAGGGCAGTACTGCATACAATATCACTTTGAACCTTTCTCCATACGAAGAGAATCCAGGACATTCGGATATGGTTCTGATGTTTTGGTAAGAGGCTCAAATTCCAGTTATGCTGTTTTCTGCTGATAGGTCTGCTGGCTTCTTCCATCCACCTGGTCACACATGTGGGCCCTCAGTGGGGCCTCTGATGACAGTGGTTCCTGTACAGGTGAGATCTTGTGAGACACTATTGTAACCTATTGGAATGCAGATGCATTTGACCGGGTATAGTGTCTAGAAAATCCTTGCGGCAAGGATGCCCGTTCAATCCTATCTAACTGTGGCCACAGTGGCAACTAATGCCTCCACTCTAGGATAAGAAGCTCATCTGCAGGAACTGGAGATCAGAGGTCTCTGTTCTCCCGAAGAACAGCTTATGCATATTAATCTGCTCAACTGAGGATGATTCAGTTGGTGCTCTCAAATTCTCAGTTGGGAAGCATTGAGACTCTGGTCTTGGGCTTACCAGCATGGAGTTTGGTTGGTTGCGAACCATCTGATGGGCTCCCTGAACACCAGTGCCAACAGCCTCAGTTGGCGTCACCTTGCCAATCAGAAATGGTGTTAACACCCAGAGGTGGTCCTGATTATCTTTGCTCATTGGGATACTCCTCAGCTGGATCTGTTTGCCACCCACAACAACATGCATTTCCCACTGTTCTGTCCCCTCTAGAATCCATCGTAAGAAGCCTTGGGGGACGCGTTTCAGTTGAAGTATAGTTTTCAGTTCTGAGAAAACTTTGCCAATACTGGGCCAAAGTCATTCTCATTACATCGGATTGGCCAAGAAGGGTGTGGTATGGAGCATTTTTGCATGTCTCCTTATGCCCCCTGCTCCAAGTTTCACTCCGAGCAAACCTTCTATCCCAGTCGGTGGGACAATTTCTGCACTCCAACCTCCAGAACCTCCACCAGCAGTTTGACTGCTGAAGTGGTAGATTTCATTCTGTCGGCTTTGTTATTCAACCAAAATGTTGTACTCCAGAAGGTGGAACCGGTCTGTTACTTGGTGTGCTCAGAATAATATGGATCTCCTGAAAGCCCACTTGTCTGACATCCTCAGATGTGCCTTGACGTTAGCCCAGCAAGATTGTGCAGTGGGGACTGTCAAGGGATACCTAGCAGCCTTGTTTGCTTTGCTCTGCCTTCCAGACTAGCCATCCCTATTTAAGTCACCCATTGTGTTGCTTTTTCTGTAAGGTCTTAGAAATGTTTCTCCCTGCATTACTTGTCATATCGGAATGGGGCCTTAATTTGGTTTTATGGAATCTTGATTTGAAACTCTTTACAGTTGCCAATGGAGGCTTTTAAGGAGTAAAGCAGTTTTTCTAATTGTCATAACTTTAGCAAGAAGGGCGAGCGAATTGCAAGCGGTGAATTGACACCCTCACTTCACTTGCTTTTTCCATTACAAGTTTGTCCTTCTAACTACAGCTGCTTTCCTACAAACTGTGGTAATCCCATTCCACCTGGGTCAGTCCATCACTCTTTCTTCTTTTTACAACCCTCCAAACCTCACCAAGGGGTAGGAGAGGTCGCACAGACTTGACCCAAAGAAGGTGGGCAGCTTTTACATCCACCTCACTAAGGAATACAGAACAGATAACCATCTTTTTTATAGGATATGGAGGTAATAGAAAAGGAAAAAAGAGAATCCAGCCTGGGTGTATTATTCTGTGATTTAAGATGTGCTATAAACATCCTACGGAGGGTATCGGGGCTCATTCCATCCACTACGGCCAAATTTTCTATGTCAGCATTGGCAGAGGTGTTCCAGTAGGCAGGACAACAACATGGCCGTCCCTTTACACTTTTGGGAAGCACTACTGCTTTGTCTCCAAAGTGTGAATGAACAGCCATTTTGCTTCTGTTCTCCTCAATTCCTTGTATAACCATCCCGACAAGCCTCTCCTGTAATTTACTGCTTTTGCTTGCTATTCAAAAGATGAGGAATCTGCAGGTGTCAGTATCCATCAAAAGAAAACATTACTTACCATCGGTAATGATATTTCGGGTAGTTACTCTTTTTACCAGCAAATTCCTCACCAATCACACCTCCACCCCATTTTGAAGGATGATTATAAGCCACTCCATTAAAGCCCAATGTTATTGTTCTGTTTAGCTCTATACAAAACTCCTTAGATATTAACTGTGACAAATGCTGTGCAACACAGCATATATTATACTCGCTCGACTATGCATGTGGGGGAAAACATTTCTGTGATGTCATATGTCAGTTTATAGGATGACAATGTGTTCTCTCTTATGTCATGGGGTTTAGGGTTGTGAACTCTGTCTCTGAAGGATTTCACTTTCTATTTTACACTTGTTTATGAAGTTACTCAGGTTTTGCTTTGACCTTAAATTTCCTGTTTCAAAACATAAGGCCAGATGCATGAAGAAACCATTTTGCAAATTCCTAATTGCAAATTAGGATATCGCAAAATGACATGCATGAAAGTGTGTTTAACACTTTTTGCATTTTCTAGAGGATCGCAAATGACCTACCTCATGAATATTAATGAGGTAGGTCGCAATTTGTAACTCCCTACGAATCGCAAAAATCACAGGGATGGTGGCCTGCTAGGGTCAGCAGACCACTATGTCTGAGATTGCTTTTAAATAAAGCAATTTTTTGCGGGGAAATGCAGCTCGTTTTCCTTAAAGGAAAATGGGATGCATTTCTTAAACAAAAATGAAAAGTTTTCTTTTCATTTTGTAAGAGTAGGCAGTGGTCCGTGGGACCACTGCTTGCTCTTAAAAAATGCTGTAACAAACATTCCCAAAGGGGAATGGGTTACCACCTATTTAAAGTAGGTGGTAAAATGCAAATGTTTTGCCACTGCATTTCGGTCACAAGACATTCCTACATACCGATGCGATTCGGTATTAGGAAGGGACACCCTAAACACGCCCCTTCCTAATAGCGAATCGCAAACCCATTTTGCGATTCAGTAACAGGTTACCAAATCGCAAAAAGGGCTTTCTGCATCTGAAAAGCATTTTTTGCATTTGAAACGGGCCGATTCTGTGAATCGGCCCGTTTGCGAAGACAAAAATGCTTGATGCACGTGCCCCAAAAGCTTGTGAATCTGAGAAGGATCTGGACAAAAAAAGTTAGAGGTAAGCAACTTTCCCTCTTTTCCTACTCATGCAAGGAGTTTTTTACATTTTAACAGGCTTTAAATCTAAGACGATGAGTGCTTAAGAACCACTGTTGGAGATAAACAACTATACCTTCTCCATGCATAGTGCTTGCATATGGAAATCCATCTAACTTTATGATAAATCTGCTCCACCCTACCGCCTTTTCATGAATTGGTTCACACAACATATATGATCATTTATCTTCTGTCCTCTGTAGAATCATTATTTTTCTTATAATGGGCTGGTATTGTGGGCACACACTTCTAGCTTGTGCTGTATGTTTTTCAAATGAACTGCCTTGAAAAGATGAAGAATTGAAGATGGAGATTTTAAATGTTAAAAGTGAAAGTTTTACTTTGGGGGGAGTGTTTCTAGCCACTTTATCACTTGATACGCGTTTATTTCCTTCAATGCACCTAGTGTGGTGTTCCTAGCCAAAGATGAAATCTTCATATAATAAGCTATGTCTGAATACCTTTAATATTTTGTGGTCCAATGACTTTTTGATAAATAGATATTTTTTTTTTTAATAGACACCACACGTCCGCAGCGGTCCTACGAGAACAATGGCTATGAGTACCACTTTGTTACCAAGGACATGTTTGAGAGCATGGTGTTTAGTCACAGGTACTGTATCTCTGAGGCTCACCCCGGATTGCCTTTATCACTCTACAGCTGCATCCAATAAATACACTTTTCATCATGAGTTCCCTTTGACATCTCTAATGCCTCTGTATCTCAAATGCAGATATATCCTATTTCTCTCAATCACGAAACAGGTTCCCTTTGTTTGTCACTTTGCAATAGTATTTAAGGGTCGGAAGTTTCCTCTCTTTCTTATTGGTGTCTTTATATGTATTCCTCATGGCACTCTAGCATGAGTATCTATAGCTGTCTTTTATCATCAGGCATTATTTAGTCTAACTCGATTGATAGACTTCCGCTCTCCTTGATACAGATTGAGCTATTGGACTAAGATATGGGCTATTCAAGTCTACACCCTACATAGAAGATGTTTGTTCATATAATTCCCAGTCACACACAGTAGTTCTTGCACGCACTATATTTCAGTCTTTCGTTCATAGCCGCTTATAGTCTTTTTGCCAATATGTGTTTCGGCAGGCATGTGTTGCCTTGACTTCTTTAGTGCTAGAAGGTACGTATAATATCTATTATATATCTAAAATTAAGAGGTTTGTACTAATTATACCCAACACAGAATAGTGTAAACTCAAGCAGGAATACATTTGATGTACCAGTGCTTACAAAGTTAAGAACTTTTTACTAGTAAGTGGCCAAATACCACATTATCAAATTTGTGGAGACCTAATAGATCAAGACCATACATCACAACAGAGGTTATTGTGTAAAGTTGTGTGAACCATAGTATCCAGTCAATGAGAGTAAGTTTATTTAAACATCCACTTATACAAGTTTCTGCAATGTGAAATTTAATATGGGTGGCATCTCTATCGATCCTTAGCCTATAACTCAACTAATTAAAGTCTGTATAGACTCAAGTTGCTCAGGGAATCATAGGAGGGTGATGATGAGATTGGATTCTTATATGTTATAGAAAGTTAAGTAGAGCTAAAGTAAGATTATGACCCAATGTGGCAGACGCCATGATTTTGTTGTTAAACTTGCAGTATGTCACTTTATTTCCAGTAGTTGTCTACAAGGCAGTGTGTTTCGTTAGCTGTGGAAATACAAGTGAGTCAATAACTTCAACCACTTCCATATAATAAAACTGGGCTTTATGTGGCCATTGTAAGTTCAACTCACTTGTAATCACTCGATTGCAGTTTCCTAGCGTCCTTGCAGATATTTGTTCTGACTTCGCAGTTGCAGAAGTGGAGTCTTGCATGAGTTAGCAGGCTTCCAGCTGTGCATTTGTAAAGACCTGTTATTGCAATCACAGTTGTTTAAAGGGACAGAGGTTACGCTACCAAAGAATTGGGCACACGGCAGAATGCATGTATACCCTGGTCCATGGGGCATTGTCTGCTCCCACTGATGCCTCCAGCTGCCAACAGTTACAATCTAGAAAGTTACCGACCAACAAGGGCAGTTGGTAACAATTTTTGCTTCGCAGTAACAAGACCAGTGGCAAATCACCCATTGATACATTTTGTTGAGAGCCAGAAGGGGTGGCGATTCATTTTAACTGTCTTCTTTGATTTGAAACTCGCAAGGAGTGGAGCTTTTTCAGCCTCAAAAAGTCTGACACTTGTCACAGTTCAGGCTTTGCAAGTGAGAAAATCATTGGATCCATCGGCTTCTGGTTTAGTGATTTAATTGTTATCAGTTCTATTCCTGCTTCCCTTATTTTAACTAAATGTTTAATCCTGGCCCATCACTTTGTCATTAATTGTCAGTTCCCTTATCTGCAAAAATTGAAAGCCTTTATTATGCCCATATATTAAAAACTAGATGTCTCATGAACACCCTCCCAGTGCAGTTGCACTTTTCAAACATGCAGTCATTTCCAAATGCTTAACTGGAAACTCACCAATATTCTGGAGCTGAGAGCCACACCACTGTGGGCTGTATTCATTTTGAGATAGATTTTTACAATTATAATTCCCATACAGTCCATAAAAAGTCATATCAATAATTAAAATAATACCTCTATATAAAAAAATATTGTTAACTCAACCACCAGTACTAAAGAGCTAAAATATGATGAAAATCTACACGTTAAAGTTATACAGTTACAAATTGTCTTTAGTGCATAAATATTCAAAGAGAAATATTTTTCTTATGTATATTTTTGCAAGGAGCTTTTTAGCTGAGCAGATACTTTCATTTGTCTTTGTTAAGACTACAATCATTCCTCAATAATATCCGATTTTTAACTGAAAAGCTCACAAATTCACGCAAAATAGTTTTAAGTTCTCTGACGCATAAAGATACACTAGTTTACTCATCGTCTATGAATTACTTTTGGTCTGTAACTAAGGGGCCATACAGTATGATGGTATGCCAGAATCTTGCATTGTTAAATGTTCATTTTGGATTTTGACATTAGTGTATGAGCAACAAGACAGGCCTTCTATGAAGGATGATATGTCGGAGGAAAAGTAGTTCCCTACTTGATCAGCTCTTAAAGTCCAGGAAAAAAACCTGCTCCTTCAGCTTCTTGACGTTTAAGGTTTTGAAAGTTCGCTATACTTCCAGTAAATCAAGATTCAGAAGGCTTCTAAGAAGGTTTAAAAACCTTCATATATTGTTAATTTTGGTTACAGGTCAGAATTCGCCTTTCTGTCTATTGCGAGTGTTTTTCAGCCCCATTATTTCTTATGGTGTACAAGCATTTAAAAAAAAAAGAAAAACAAATTACAAAATACAGATATTCAGTAACCCATATTTCAGTGGGTTATAAAATGACCATCCAGTAGCTCGGGTTGGCTGTTATAATAATACTTAACTTCCTTTATTCAGTCCTGCTCCTTCTTTCAACCTGTATAGGAGACATGACTCACTGCATAAGCATCTGTGGAAGAATGTCCATTGCCAGAAACCGTGAGGCAAAACACAGGACACCTGAAATAACTTTACATATTCGTTAGCAAGACATGAAGAGGGTGCCTTCTTTCATAAAGGGCTGTGAAACTAAACTGCATATTCTGGTCCCATTATGTTATTTAATTACCCATATTTTGTTATACTTCCTTCCCAGATGCTGCTAGTTCTCCATGGTGCAGGAAAGATATCTGGCGCACATGAGTTTGAGAAGGAAATGTATATTGGAAAACTACAACCACATGTAAACATCCTCTCCATCATGGTATTCCTTCTGATATTCACATGTTTGGGATTTCCCTGGCCATCACAGAGAGGTTCGACGTCCTCCTGGTTGCAGAGGAATATTTCACACTTATCAATTGAAAACTACCTTAAGCTGAGCTGCCATAGTAATAGACAAAAGTAATTTGCCCTTCTCTAGCATGACCTCCACTCAAGCTCAACCTTAAAATATATTCATTTCCTAACACTCAGGAGGACCTAAACAGCCTCCCCAGTACAAGGGTGATTATTCCAGGTGTACAAATGTGTATAGCTACAGTCCAGAATCTTCCTCTATGACAGCAGATGACTCCTCTCTCAAATGAACAATCCCCACCATCAGGAAGGCGATGGAGGTCTTCCTGGATGGCTGAGGAGATGGAGGGAGGGTGAGGCGCGGCGGTGGGGAAGATTCTGAATAGAATCACTGTTAACAGCCACTGTATTAAGCAGGAACAAATGATAAACTAACTTGTGTCAGTGACAGATCAGCTCTGTTAATTCAGCATAAAAAGTTTGTACTGTGTCCTTGAGAAGTAGAGGCGCTAAATGAAAGTGAAAAGTTCCACATGCAGCTTAAATTCACGATTACAACTTCACAGTTGAGAGACACTCAGATTTGGGAGCGTGTGTGTTTTTCAAATAGTTGTGTTTTTATACAATGAGATCGAGTGATGAGTGACTCTATCTTCATTGTTTGAAAAACTGGTGCAGCATGGGAATCTGGAGATCACTATGAGTCTGCACAACGTCATCTGATTAGATGGACTAAATATGCATAATTTGTCACACATCAATTCTCTTTATCCGTCTTCAGATTCCTGGAATATGGTGAATATAAAGAAAACTTTTATGGCACTAGTATCGACTCTGTGAGAGCAGTTCTTGATGAAGGGAAAGTCTGTATAATCGACCTGGACCCACAGGTAAGATGAGAAGTCATGTACAAGACCCATTCTTTTGGTGGGACTGATCAAGGGCAGAGGGAGCGTGCCATTCATTCAGAGAAGATCAACACTCAGAACTCAGTGGTGTGACATATTTTATAAGGACCTATATGGAACGAAGGATACTTGTTTGAGGTCCACGTGCAATAGTATCTCATTAATTTTCATTTTCCTAATGTCAAAAAGTGTTCTTTCCCAATAGTATCATGTTTGGGGGGGGGGGGCAGAATCAGCTTCGGGAAATAACAACTTATTCCCAGTCTCCATCTGGTGTTCTCATTATCTGTAGGTTGAGGTGAAAGTTCATGAATCAGTTGGTATCAATTGGTAAACTGTATCACTGAAATATGGATTTTGCGTGAATTTCTTGATATGAACCAAGATTTGTAAATTTTCCACAAGTTATAATTAAATAACGCACAGTATAGCAAACCTCCTTCAAGTCACCAAGCATCCTCTAACATGAGCATTATTATTATTATTTTTATTATTATTATTAATGCGATATATAGAGCGCGACAGCTACCCCAAGTATGGGTGTCCCGCCGCTAAAGACAGCTGAGTTGCGGCCGACAGAAGAGAGGGCCTAAAAAAGCCACGTTTTTAGTGCTTTTCTAAAACCAGATTCAGTATTTGCCTGCCGCAGGGGCTCTGGTAGGGTGTTCCACAGTGATGCTGCACCCACTGAGAAGGTCCTCCCTCCAAGGCGAGCCTTCCCAAAGCGAGGAGTTTGCAGCAAAATCTGAGAGTTTGATCGTAACACCCGATTTTGTTTATACATGCTCAATCTTTGCTTTAGATAGCTAGGACATTTTCCCTTTAGGGCCCGATATGCCAGAGTTATAGCCTTGAATTGGATTTGTTTCTCCACCTTCAACCAGTGGAGCTTCTGTAAATACGGAGAGACATGATGTTTAAAAGGTATTCGTAACACCAGTCTCGCAGCCGCGTTCTGAATCATCTGGAGACGTCCAATGGCATATTTGGGTAGACCAAGATATAGACTATTGGCATAGTCTAACCTGGACGTGATTGTAGCATGTACTACAGATTTCCGGCAACCCTCCGGTAGAAAGTGGAGGATTCTCCGCAGATTTTTCAATGTGCTAAAGCAGCCAGAAGACACCTGCTTGATTTGAGCCGAGAAGGAGAGATTCGTCTCCCACTTCACACCTAAATTCTTAGCACACGGGCCAGGTATTGGTGGTGTCCCCATCTCTAATGTCCACCACAAAACTGGATCTGGAGCTAAGCCCTTGCCGAAAAACAGAACTTCGGTTTTACCAGCGTTGAGCTTTAATTTGTTAGTGTTCATCCAGCGTGCTATGTCTTGTAAGCAGCCCTTGAAGTTTTTAAAAGTGTCTGCCGACCGCTCCTTAAATGGAAAAACCAACTGGGTGTCATCGGCGTAGGAGATCGCTTTGACACCCCAGTTGGCAATAAGGGTAAAAAGCGGTGCTAGGTAGACATTAAACAACAAGGGGCTCAGGGCTGAGCCCTGAGGAACGCCGCATCTAATTGGCTTAGGTCTAGATACATAAGGTTGTAAAGCAACTTTCTGGGAGCCCCCGCTTAGATAAGATTGTACCCAAGCTAGCACCGTCCCACCAAGACCCGCATCTTGTAATCTCTGTGCCAAGATGGCATGGTCTACAGTATCAAACGCCGCGGACAGGTCCCGGAGCACCAGTAGAGCCGAAGCTCCTGAATCCAGTGTCCATTTTACCGACTCTGATACCTCAAGAAGAGCGGTCTCAGTACTAAAACCTGCCCGAAAACCAGATTGAGTGTCATGTAGAGCCCGATTCCGCTCTAAAGAAGAGGATAACTGGCGTTGAACCAATTTCTCTAACATCTTTCCCGGAGCAGGAAGCAGGGAAATAGGCCTCAAATTACTAAGGTCGCCTGGGTCACCATTTAATTTCTTCCTCAGAGGGAGAAGAGTTGCGTGTTTCCAGGAGTTGGGAAAGATGCCTGTCTCTAGAGAGGTATTCCAAATATGACGAAGGCCCTCGATCAGAGATGGAGCTAACATTTTCCAAAATTTTGGCGGGCAGTGATCTTCTGGCGCGCCAGACCTGCATTTTTGTATCTCCCCTAGTGCCTCCTGATGAGAGATCTGGATGAAATTTGAAAGTGTTGCCCTCTCACCACCATCTACTGGTGTGTCCAGTTTCACAGTGGCCTCGGAAGGGGTAAAGGAGTCATAAACTTTAGAGATTTTGTCATCAAAATAGCTAGCAATTTTTTCACAGCGTCCGGCAGACGCTGAAACCTCCAACTCACTTGCCTTAGGTTTAAAGAAGGATTGGACTACTTTAAAAACCTCTGTGCAGGAGTGATCTGCGTTCTGGATGCGTGCAACAAGGTAGTCCCGTCTGGCACCTTTTAAAGCCTTGTGAAATTCTTTTATGGCTTTTTTGTAAACCACTTTGGCTAAACCACAATAGGCTACTCTCCATTGGCGTTCCAGTTTCTTCCATTTACTTTTTTGTTCCTTCAGTGTAGCAGTGAACCATGGCGCTGAGGGAGAGCATCTTGCAGATTTCCCCGTTCTAATTGGTGCAACAGCCTCCACTGCGTCCGCAATCCATTGATGTAGCGAGGCTGCGTCCGAATTGGGGTCCTGAGAGAACTGAGGATAACTCTCTCTCAGTCTAGGACTTAAGGATTCCGCGGACAATTTCTTCCAGTCTCTTTTTTGCACAACCTGGATGCAATTTAATAACTTAACAGTCGGAAGGGTAATTGAAAAGGGTATTAGGGAGTGGTCCGACCAGGTCAATGGAAGTGGGGGCCTTATTACAATATTGTTAAGATTCGAGAAAATAAGATCTAGGGTATGGCCTGCCGTATGTGTTAGAGAGAGCACCCCTTGTGAGAGGTTAGCCCCCTCTAGAGACTACACAAGTTGCGTCGCTTGTACGCAATCCGGGTCATCAACATGTAGGTTAAAATCGCCCAAAACCAAAAAATTGGAATAGACTACTGGTTTTTGGGCAATCAGATCACATAGAGACTGCAAGGCGGTCGCTGCACAGGCAGGCGGTCTGTAGATTAGAATGCCAGCCAGGGCAAATGCGGGGCTAATCTGGAAGCAGAAATGGAAGCCTTCAATACCCTGCAAGAGAAGCGGGGCAGAAGACACAAGCTCCCAGGAATCTCTAAAGATAATAGCCACCCCCCCAACCTCGTTTTCCCCCTTCACGATTCGCAAAACACAATTTAAACCCTGGCGGGGTAGCTAGTGAGATCGATGTCATTGCGTCCACACTCAGCCAGGTTTCTGTGAGGAACAGGGCATCCCATTTCCCTTCAATTAAAATTGACCAAATCTCATCAGCATGTTTAGGTAACGATCTGCAATTAACTAAACCTAAGCTAATAATGGTCTTCTGAGCAGGCAGTGAACCCTGGGAGGCCTGCCCCACCCCAGTCATCTTATTTTGAGTCAGAGTCTGTCCACATTCTCTGCAGCAGTGTGGCAATGGGGAATGAGCTAAGTCAAGCTAATGCGCCCTCCGACAAACATCTCCCTGGAGGTTTAGAAGTACCTCTCGTGACCACCTTAGGGGGCTCAATCTATCAATCCCAGCAGCATGGCTGGCGCTGGCCGTGCTCCAGACGCGGACGGGCGCAGACGGGCTTGCCTTTGGCGCGCCAGCGGTGCGTCCGCTGCGCGGCCGCCGAATCTCCCACACCATATACCCCCAAGCCGGAAATGATGTGGAAAGTGGGCGGAGTCGCGTCAGTCCCTCCGCAACAATCGGCACTAGTTTGCCGTGACGGACCGGGGACCGCGACCCGCCAGATACAGAGAATTTAGCAAGCTGTTTCCCCAGAAGGTATGAACTAACACATTACACTCTATTAATGTCCCCAACGTTTTGAGAGTAAATTCTCCAGAATTCAGTATTTAGTAGATTCTCATGCTTTTCAGTTATGCCTCATGTTGTTAGGAATCCTCTAAATATTTAACATAGTAGTATTAACAGTATATTTTTAATGCAGGCGCGCATCCAAATGGATTAGGCCTTTTTACATGGGTTAGGCCTTTTTATGTGGCCAACAAGCTAAACAGACTTCTACCACTGAAGGCAATCATCACATTTTTTACTGCATGTCATGTGTTCAGGAGATCTTTGACTTAGGGCCTGATTTAAAGTTTGACAGACATGATACTGTGTCAGAACATGGTGGTTATCCCATCTGCCGTACTACAAAGGCCATAGGCTATAATGCAGAACATATACTGGGAATGCTGTGCTAGAAAGTGAAGCATGCCACAAGCTGGATGGAAACAAAATTTAGATGCAAGAGATTTCTTTGGCCTGTGGAGTGTTTCAACTGGATTTATTCACAACAACTCAAAATACAAAATTCTGAACTTTCTCCAGCAAACGGTGGCACTAGAGACTCGGGGGACGAGATTTTGAATTTTTGGTTAAAGGCTTTTAGGTATGCTTTTCTTCACCAGTTCATTCCCAGGAGTCGTATCCAGCATGAGTTGCGATAGATGGAAATTGACCTCAATAGCCACATTTTGGGCTAGGAAGCTATGTCATCTCAATATGGAGGCCATGCCAACTGTGTTCTCCCACATAATGGCATAGGACTTGGGGCAATTCAGCCTCTCTGATCCTGGAAATATGTGATTATGAGTTTGGAGTTCAATAGGTGCAGCGGTGTGAGGCGGTAATATGCTGGTGGTGCTATTGCGGCACCGCCAAGCATATTATGAGGTTCCTCACTGCCAGCCTTTTCATGGCGGTGAGCCTGCCATGAAAAGGCTGGTGTTGAGGGAACTAAGGGGGTCCTACAGGACCCCCTGATGCCTCAGGGCCGTGGGGATGCATGCAGGGGGGTTCATGGTGTGCCCCCCTGTCTGCAAGTACACCCAGTTCCTGCACGGCATGGACTTAACCGTCCATGCGGTGCAGGAACTTGCTTTGGCGTTCCTATTGCCGCACCGTTGTGGAAACACCAAAGGACTGCTTGCCAGACAGCGAGAAAACTCGCTATCTGGCGGGCGGCCGGCAGTGAGCTTTGGCAGTGTGGCAGTGGTACGGTGGCATGCCGCCCGCTCCCATACTGCCAAACTTAGAATCAGGCCCTTAGTCCTTTGGTGTCTGAATCATCTAGACATTCAGGAAGATTGTTGCACAATGTTTTTATTCTGCCAAAGAGTGTTCTATCAGACATGTTCCAAGTGTAAGAGACACTATGTCTAACAAATGAATTTATTTGGGAAGCATAAATCGCACACCAAATTCTCACTTTTCACTCAGACACCAGGCGCTTATCACAATAGCCAACCAATCAAATATGTAAATGTGTGTTAATTAATTCAATATAATAAGTAACAAGTTAATAAGTGAAGAAATCACATTGAGCAATCCGCTCTGATATTAAAAACAATACCACACCAATGCATTCAGTGTTATTGCACAAGAAAATACACAACAAAGTATATTTTAAAAACAAAGTGCACATCAATTATAGGAATCAACATTAACAGTCCATCTTAAATCAGAATTAGGGATATGATCCTATTATGAAGTATGTTTCGATTCCATAACAAAAGTAAAAATATTTCTTTAAAAACGACCAAGTAGCATAACAAAGTAAAAATATTTCTTTATAAACAACCAAGGAGCGACGCGTTTCGGTGGTGTTAACAGGTCCAACCACCTTCTTCAGGCTTTACAAAGACACAATTGAAAATTCCCAGCACTTTGAATCTGTATACAAGAAGATTTTATATATATATATATATATTCACCTAAAAAACCATAGGTTTCACACATGTTATAGTTAGGTGGATATTTCACTCGTAAAAAACCAATGAAATTCCCCCGTTATAGTTAGTTGAGATAACTATAACTCGCGCGACCGCCACTCTATCACAAAGATGATGTCATCAGTGCTGTCATGAGTGATGCCACTGACCATGTCATGAGTGATGTAATATGTGACGTCATGAACAGTGGATTGCGGGCGCGCGAGTTATAGTTATCTGAACTAACTATAACGGGGGAATTTCATTGGTTTTTTACGAGTGAAATGTCCACCTAACTATAACTTGTGTGAAACCTATGGTTTTTTAAGTGATATATATATATATATATATAAAATCATATAATGTCAAATCCACCAACAGTTTTTACATTTTTTAGTTTGAAAACATTCCTAATTATTCACAACAAAAATATATTGTAAATGAATCAATAAACATACACACTCAATTGCTGGCTATGTAGTATTAAAACAACTCCTGTTACACAAAGAGTGTTCTATCTGACATGTTCCAAGTGTAAGAGCCGCCATTTGGTACAAAGTGAAGGTCTTGCACTCTGTGGCACTGCTTGTAAATCAAATTTTCTCAGATCTTCAACACCTAGTCTGGCGAGTCTCAAGTACTCAGCATTATAGTGATTCACATTCTTTTCGGATCATAAAGAACATCATATAATGCCGCCATAAGGTGGCAAATAAATCACTTCAGGTGCTAAACGCAAAATGTTCTATGCTATGACATAGCTATATCTAAGAATATTTGAAAGTGGGACCAATTGTGTATTTTCTTGGGTCATGGGATATCCAAACAAGTCGTTATCAGATGGATGTCCATATGTAAATCCTTTTGTCTTAACAAAGATAACAGAAGTATAAGAGGAAGGGTGATGGTAAGTTTCACCACATAGATTCTGATGACCACCCTTGAAGGAAAACAGAATGTGGATATTTGTAAGCATGCCAGATGCTGCACAATTATACTGGACAGTAGCAATCAAAGGGACAGGAGGCAAACTTTCACTCCTTCGATAAGGGATAAAAGCCCAGGTTTCAGCCCCATTGGTTTAAATGATTTGCCTGAATTTTCCCTGAGAAGAAATTCATGTTTTTGAGTGTGTTCTGGTGTAGGTCGCGGATATGTAAGAAACTGTTGTAGTTACACTTTGATATGAATACATGTACATAAAACCACATGCGATGTTAGCACATGCGCTAATATCAGACATGCTCATACAACGGTGAATATGTAGGGTGAACCGATGCAAAGATAAAGAGAGGGCTCTGATCACCCATCCTATTGATCACCCATCCCATGCCAGAAAGACATGCAATGCCCACCACGCAGACCTAACTCACCGGAACCGGCAGACGCATGAGTTTTTAATATGTAGTAAGAACACTGACAATCTACAAACCTGGGCCTACACACCAGAAAAATAGCTGGGAGTGCTTGGCAGTGCGAACTGAAAGTTTCAGATGAGGAGATGAAAGTGGTTTAAGAGTAGCTATTTGGAAGTCTCCTGTCTAAGAATGTACCAAAAAGGGTTAGGCTGAGGAAACCAATGCATACAAAAACAAATGATGCCACAGATGCTCCCTGCAGTCTGGAGGATGTGGAAAGAGTAATAATGTCCTCAAGCATCAGAAGAGAAGTGAAGCCCAACACTGGCATGAGGTAGTAGATCACAGTAGAGGTTCTGCCCTGCACATCATCATGAGACCACAGGGTGAGAAGGCCCTGAGAATGTTGATGCTGTGCAGGAATGGCACATCTACGTCATTGCCTTGAAGCAGACGGCGCACCAAAGTCTACTGAGAGTTAGTCTATGTTTAAGATACTCATAAAGAGTTGTTGTTTAGTGCCTCTTGCCTTCCTACTAAAAAACAATTCTATCAAAGTCCCTATTGGAAGTGACACACAGCAAAATATTCAGGGTACTCAGGGAAGAAGGCGACCAAGAAGAGAGTCCTGCACCTGACAAACTCACCACAAGGATTGTCAACTATCCATGTCAGCAGACCAACAGTTATGACCCAGACTACTCTTCCACCACACACCCAAGTGCCAGAGCTAAGAATGTATCTGCAGGGGGGGGTATAACATCTGCAACCTGCTACTAGCCTGTAGGTGGTGGTAGAAGAGGATAAACGTAGCTACTGTTACTAATAAAATGCCATGGGGAGTCAGTAAGTGATGGGCAGCTATAGCAACACGAAGGAGGGCACCAATCAATTGGTTAGTGTTGTGTATCTGCTTAACCCTTCCAGTGCCTACTTTAACCCTTTGTATAGAGGCCATTGTTTGACTGTTGAGATCTGAGCACTTGCCCCTCCACCCCCCACACTACCTCCGAGAGGCCTTTGCCTGCTCGACTTCCCTATCTTGAGTCATGTTCTTGGCCTAATTTGCAGAGCCATACTAGGGCGGACTCTAGGACACCAGTGACAAATGCCCTCAAGCTCAGTTGGGGCCAAGTAGTCCTTTCCTGACATGTGCCACCCTACCCCAAACAGGGCCTGACACAAGGGTTAACAAATCATGGAATCAGGGTAAAAGGATGCAAGATATAACTGAAGCTACTGGTGATGTTTCTGGGAATCGATGTGCATAGTAATATTTATTACAAATGACAGTATTAACTAAAACCAATATCAAGTACCAGTTCATCCTCATTTGTTCATTATTTTGATCAATATTTTTCTATAGTGAAACTTCGAGCCAGTATTATTGGTCTTTAAACAAAACAATGCAGAATATTTCCACCTTATGCAGTCACCAGTCCTCCCAAACACTGAAGAACCCCTGACTCTCTCTACAGGTAAAATACTCGATGCCCAAGACGCTAGTCCAAGTAATAAGGCCCCAGTTCTTGACAGAGTGTCCATGGATGTTTGTAAGCATATTCAAAATCTTTGTTGCCCTCTGTCAACTGTTGCATCAAGACAATGGCACATCTTTTATCACAGTTTCATGGTATAAACCCATCATTATTCCAATTTTTAAGGGAGCCAGGGATAACCTTAAATGTTTTTGCCCAGTCACCTTGATTGATTCCTAGGGCAAGGTCCTTTGTTAGGGTTCCTTTGGCGCTTCTGCAGACAAGATAGAGGGATTTTGACTGAGACACATTACGACTTAAGACCTGGCCTGGGCACTGTTCTTATTAATCCTAAAATATGTGAGTGTTTAATGGGGCACTTTACATTTGGCCTTTGTGAATTTAACTACAACTTTTGACTGCGTAAATAGAACAAACATTTGGGAAATAACGACAAAAAAAGTTTTGACAATGGTTTGATTAAAACTATCCAACGCATCGTAAGGATGTAGTCATTAAGTCCGAATTGAGGTTACTATAGCTGAAAATCCTACACTGGGCCTACTACACTAGAAGCCAATTGTACCAAATAGGCAGGCCTCCGATATATATCCATCCACCCATCCCAGGAGGGAAGTGTACAGAATATTTTGGCTCCACAAGAAAAGTAGGTCAGGGTGGTATCCTGGGATCTTTTTTGGTATAAAAGCTTCTTGGAGGGTGTTTCGAGAATACATGATCAGGGAACACCAAGTTTGGGTAGTAGCCATATACCTGCGATGCCTTCCTTTTGTTAAGAACAACCAATAAGTTTCATGATGTGATCACATGTTATGCAGCATGTATGAAAGATCTGGGGCTGAAATAAAATAGTAAAATCTTATTTTATGAATCTCCACCCAAGAAATGGTCCAAAAGCATGAATAGAGAAAGTACACAGAACAGCCTTGTAAAGGTGTTTTATTACCTTACTACATCTTTTAATGCCAAGTTGAATTGGGCAGATGTCTTGCTAGCAGAATAATTAGTTTTCTGGAAACTCGGGGAATGATTTTTCGCCTCACAGAAAGGGAAAGCCATGGAAATTTGACCCAGATCTTAACTGTTCTAAACATGCATTCCCTCAGTGTCCTATGGGGCAGAAATTTAAAGGTACTTCATAATCAGAAGGAAAATATTAATTTCTAAGATGACTGTTAGCGTTACCCCATTCACTTCCATCATTTCCATGCCCGAGGTGGTGGGCCTTGAGTACTCGAAGGGCTATATAAAGCGGACCTCATTCTGTTGTGGTTATCAGTGTGATGTAATCCTGCAGTGGGGTGAAATAGAAAAATGTTATCTGATTGCCTTATATTGGAACTGTGGAGTAAGAGTACATGGCTGGAACACATCAGAGGCGTTAGTTCGGCCCTGGGACGCCTGGACTTATTCAGTAAGCTCAAAAAGATTGTGAACGCGAATATGAAATGGGTCTTCAACACCTTCTGTCGATGGAGATCAATAGGAAGGGACCGTTTTGATGCAGATTGATAATTTATGTGAGCGATATCTTCTGACTAGATTTAGAGTCGGCACTATCCACTATCGGTTGCTACCATCTATGACTCAGATCACCACTAACATACATGAATCAACCACTTCTTTATCTTTTTCTGCCATTATAATGAAGGTTCTCACAGGAAATATATTATCCTGATTCTAAAAGAGAGCCAAGTTTGAGCTTGTCATTCAGTCTTTATATCTTGTATTGCCAACCCCTTTGATCATACTGTATCAAGATTCTTCATTCTGTAGTTGGTGTACGAAAGACTGTGAAAATTCTTAAGCAAATTGTGAAGTTTTTCAATGTGATTGGTTTTATTGTTTGCATGGACTGATATCCTGTTGTTTTATGTAAATGTGAATATGTGGTTTTTGCCTACGTGATAAGAAGAAATCTTTCAAAGATTATTTGTATAACTTTTCAACATAATGCTTCACATTGTTTTATGAAGTGATGCTTTGTGGTTTATATAACAATCCAAAATAAACTGTGTATGTCAGAACATACCCTTCCTTATTATACATTTCTGGAGTCTAATGCATATCTTTATATATTTTAGATTTTGTGTACTTCTTGCAAAACAATACTTATTTGAGCTGTGAACACTCAAGTAATAGCATTAAGTTATTTATGTACAATACATCTCTTTTGTGTTGTTTGCCACTGTTCTGCTCCCTTTTCCATGCATTGGTGTAGTAAATCACTGAAAATAAATAAATATTATGTTTGTGGGGTTTCAGTGGCAGAGCAGGAGCTCTACACTGATGCGGTAGCAAGAAACCTTTTGAAAGCAGGAGTAACTGGTCACGGTCAACACATACTTTGCCTTTATAATATGATTAGTTGTTTATTTGCAAAACCTTGTAAGTAGTGTATGATGTCACATTTGAATGCATCCCATAAGATTGGTATATAATTACCAATGAATCAAATGTATCTATATTATAAACAATAATGCCTTGCCCAATGTGAAAGTTCTGCAGATGTCCCAGGAATCTACCGATGGTCCATAAATGTCAATAAAATATCTGTTGTGCTAGCACATTTATCATTGAATGGTTTCCTTTGTAGGCTATTCAAGGTGTTCGAAATCATGAAGTTAAGCCTTACGTCATCTTCATCAAACCACCCAGTGTTGGCTGCATGAGGCAATCTCGGAAGAATGCTAGAATCATTACAGATTACTATGTTAACATGAAATTCAGGGTAAGGTGTGCAAGAGATGTATCACAGGGTGGGTAGATCTGTGTCACACTCTGTGGCCATAACACTCTTTGTAATCTCTGTATGTATATGCATCCTCTTGCAAATAATTCCCATGGAAAATATAAATGTCTGCACATTGTATTTTTGTGCAAGAGCCCATATATCCCCCCCCCCCCACCCCCCCCCCCCCCGGATCCTTCCTGAATTTCTCGCATCACGCTCTTTATTTGAAATGTGCACCCTACAAAGTGTTTAATAAATTGTTGATGAGTTATGGAGCACATCATACCGCAGATGTGTGCTTTCAGTAGTGGGATAATATATACTACTGCATAAGTTGTGCTTCTCCAGAAGGGTATAGGTTTGTAGTGTCGCTTATGTCATAACGTCTTACATGGTCACCAGAGTGGTGCTCTTATCATGTCACATGTAGCTGCTCTTGAGTGTGTAGTGTAGTAAAGAAGAGGGAAACATAGAAACCCTTCAGCTTACAAAGCATAGTCGTTTATGGTTGAACTAGAATAGTCTTCAAATGTGGGATAAATGGGAAGTGTTTAAATGTCGAGAGTAACGACCAGCAGCTTTCTCTTAACTTGTTGCGGTGATTGTGTAGCTGCATTTAGGAGTGCAGCACAGGATGTGAGAGATAGTTGTGCTTATGGTTGTGCCTACTAACCTTGTGTAGAGGTTAGTTCTACTTCATGTGTAAGTATGATGTTGTATCATCTGTAGGGGAAGAGCCAGGTCTTTAATGCCTTCCCAAATTTGAGATGATCTTAGATGTTTTAGCCTTTAACCTTAGAGAGCTGCATAGTTTTTCCTGCCTGTATGGAGAGAGGTTTCACTGATATCCAACTGCATGTAGGGCTGGTTGGTGGTATAGATGGCCTAAAACATTAGGCCCACATCTATGAAAAGGGAGGTGAGCCCAAGAGGAAGAGAAGGGTTGTTTGCAACCTTTCTACCTGTACACTACAACACTTAAAGCAAACTTAACCAGACTCAGAGAGACTAGATGGAAAGTCACTCACAGGGAATTACCCATTTTCTGTGGGCCCCTATTTCCATGTTTTGTATCGGGGTTAGATAGGACCAAGAGAAATCACAAAACCCTGAAAGGCACGGCCACACACACCACCCTAGATGTCATGCTTCTAGTGGCGAATGAGTACTTTCCCTGCCCTGTGGTATTGAGGTTTGTTGGAACTAGGATCTAGTAAGTGCTCATAAAAAACGCTAAGCCCTTAGCCTAATGTATTCCTGTTTATTCAAGGTGGACCAAAGAGATGATTAACAATTACTGTGATGCATTGGCCTGACTATTATCCTTGCATCTGGTGGATCGACATGTTTCACCCTGTGTAACAATCCCTGAAGGGGTCCCTGACATTCTTCAGGACCTAGATCCTCACTTTCCTAGGTCTAGATCCATAGTTACCCTCATACATCCATCAGCAGGCATCCACACTGTACCATTAGTATAGTCCTGGATAATGTTCGCTGGGTCTGCGATATTTATTAATGTTTCTATATTTGCATAAACATAAAACATGAAAAACCTAAGTAGAGTGAGACAATACATAACATTGGGCATGTAAAATGAAAAATAATAATGAAATTAAAAGCAATATAGCAGAGAACTACTCTCAAAACATGCCATTAAGACCATAGTTTCCTAACTTGTGCAAGTTAATTTTGGTGAGTCGTGAAAGTCGCAGCAATAAATAAAGATGCCTTCAAATCCTGTATTTATCTTGTCACATTTACTGTGCTTCAAAGACAGAGGTCAAATGTCAGGCTATGTCTTCTGACAAATTGCTGCTTATATATTTTTTTTCAAACATATTTTTATTAAGGTTTTAGACAAAGTTCATCGTATTACATTACCATCGCGTTCTTCACATGAGGAATGTTAAAGAATGTTTACAAAAAGTGACACCGTGAAGAGGCATGCATATCGCTAGGGCCAGTCCCCAGCCCAAACATACTGGAATGCACACTTTAGGGGTACAGCGTCTAACATAACAGGGTTGCACATTGCGGTAAGTAATGCTAGAAATGCCCCATCGACCTTTGTGGCAGCTCTCTCTGGAGTCCTTCTGAATCGAGGGTGTTGTGTAGAAAGTACTACAGTGAAGTAGAAACGGCTCCTAACTGTGGAGCAATGAACACCAAGTAATTAACCAACCCCTCCCCACACCCCACCCCCCTCCCGCAACATGGTGGCGGCACATCAAAGAAGAGGAAAAACACCTACTGAAGATTGCTTGGTAGGCTGCACTTCATATCTGGAAGAGGTGGAGCGCCCTAACGGGAAAGAAAGGTGACAAGGGGGCCCCATTTGAATTCAACGTTTTTAAAATCATCCCTGAAGATGTCCGACGTTCGCTGTAGACTCAGGAGTTTCCATAACCTAGAATGTCAGAGGGAAATTGCCGGGGCCTCTCTCCTTTTCCATGCCGCTGCTAATGTAAACTTCGCAGCCCCTATACAGAGCCACATGATCTTTTTATCCGCCCAGGTCTGATGTTCTAAGGATGGGTCCGGAAGTCCCAACAGGACATCCGCCATGTTAGTTGGGATAGGGTATCCCAGCATGTCTTTCATATGGGCGAGGATTTCTTCCCAGAAAGGCCTTACGTGTGGGCAATCCCACCAGATATGTTGGAAGTCTCCCAGAAGTCCACATTCCAGCCAGCACCTATCAGAGGACCCGGGAAAGATCTGTCGAAGTTTGGAGGGATGAAGGTACCAGTCCATCATGGTATTAAGGTGTGCCTCCCTGAGTTCGATGGAGTGGTTGAACTTCGTGATGTCAGACCATAAGTGGGACCACTCCTCGTCCGAGATATCTCGTTGTAGGATACCCTCCCACATTGACATGTAGCGTGGGCATGGAGAGAGTGTAGTGGTGAGGAGAAACTTATATATAAAGGAAATCGTGCCCTTCATGGAGCTCGCCTTAGTGAGAAAGGATTCAAATTTTGTCAGGGGACGGATAGCGGCCTCCCGGTTTTGTGGTGTGAGGGCCCAGTGTAGTAGCTGGTTGTAGCGGTATTCTGTAGGTTGTACTCCCTTTTGCAACTGTCAAAAGTAAGGGGGTCAAAATTATGGAAAAGGTGTGTTAGAGCTAGGCATCCCCTCTATCGTCAAGCATCGAAAGGACCTGACTGTAGTCCTGGAGGGAATGCAGGATTAAAGTGCAATGGCGTGAAGGCGGGAGGGAAAGGAGGTCCATCTCTCGTCGCCCGACACCGAGTCCCATACCTTAAGTGTTGTGCGTGTAGGAGTGCTAATATAAGTATTCTTAGGACTATCTTGTTTGGGGCGCCAGATCAAATCCCATATGGTCCGTCCTGTCACACTACGATCCATATGCAGCCAGTGTTTGTCTGATTCATATTTTGACCCTTCTGTCAGTACACGTAATTGGGCGGCCTTATAATACAAGTGTATGTCTGGAAGTCCGACTCCACCCCTCTCTCTAGAGCGGCGCAGTATCATAATGGAGAAGCGCGCCCGTCTCCCTTGCCATATAAAATTCAAGATCAGAGTCTTGACACGTTGAAAGAAGTCTCTCTCCAGTTCAATGGGTAGGGCTTGAAATAGGTAAAGAAGCTTGGGGAGGAGAGTCATTTTTATGGCATGAATGCGACCCAACCACAAGAGGAAGAGGGGTTTCCATTTGTTGAGCTCTGATTGGATATGTGCGAGCATAGGAGGGTAGTTGGCCGAGTATAGACCTCCCACCTTTGGTGTAATCTGGACGCCCAAGTACTGAATAGAGGAGGTGGTCCACTGGAGGGGTGTGAGAGGTTGGAGACCCTGCAATTCTGCTGGCGGGAGTGTGAGGTTGAGAATAAAGGACTTACCTAAGTTTACTTTGAAGCCTGCTACTGTTTCAAATCGGGCTAGTTCCGATTGTAGAGGTGGGAGTGATGTCGCCGGATCTGCCAGAGATAATAGGACATCATCAGCGAATAGGGAAATTTTATGCTGTTCTCCTGTGAAAGGGATCCCTTGGATTGTAGGGTTTGCTCTAATTGCCGCTGCAAGGGGTTCGATACTAAGGGGGAAAAGTAGGGGGGAGAGGGGGCACCCCTGTCTAGTACCTCTGGAGTGGAGGAATGAGGGAGAGAGCACACCGTTGACCATCACCCGAGAGTGGGGTTGAAGGTAGTGTGGTAAATAAAATTCCTTTACCTGGACTGAATTTGATACAGAAACATTATAAAATAGCTCAGTAAATGAGAGGCAGAATCCGTGATATTAGAGGTTCGGAATGGGCTTTATTCCAGTGATCGATTATAATCGGATGCTCCAAGTTCCATCACCACGGGGGTTCAGGAAGTGAAGTACATACTTTATTGACAAGAAGTAACTTTTATAGTACATACATTACAATGAAGCGAATGCAGTAGGCGTAACAAGTGATAAGGAAAATGACGATTTGTCTGCGTAACCAGAAATGGGTGTAATAAAGAGTAAAAAGGAACATAATTGGTTATGATGTCATACATAGGTGGATCTATAAGATAATACTTGGCCTAGATGCGCGCGCAGCAGTATGACGTGTAATTGACGTGTAACTAGGGGGTGAAGGGGACTTGACATTTAGCTCTACATGTGGAGACAAAAAGTCTGGGGGGTCAAGTCAACCTAATCCCAAATCATATCTAACATCCTATGTTTAAAGAACTATGTTATCCATAAAAGAAGGACTCTCGGACAGAATCTATTCTATACTGACTGTGCGTGCGTGTACAAGCGTCTAAGTGTCTACACTGAATGCGAGGGGGTAGGAATATTCCATGGTAACAGGGCTATGAATTACTTGCATGAGGACAGAGAAGCCGGGCCTTTTGCTCGGTAACTGGAAGAATGTTTACTTAAACTACTAGGCAGGAATGCATCGGCTGAGGGGGAAGCAGATAATTCGAAGGTGAAATACAGTACTTGGCAGAGAATAGGCTGATGTCAGGCTTCGTGAGCCGCGCAGAGAATGAGACAAAGTTCATGGTCACAGATGCAGGCTCAGACTGGAGCTTTCAGAGGCAGAAGGCAAGAGGAGTTTTGATGACAGAATCAGGGCCTACTTGCCTGGACTGTAAAATGGCATAAGTGAACCATATAAAACCGGTGGCCTTTCATACTTAGGAGTGGAATATCCGGCCTATTCATGGCGGATCTGACAGAAGACATGTTGATGGTGGACGCACATGTATTTGCGTCTTCATAACTGGAACTGGAGGGAACATACATGTACTTGTGACATGCACATAGAACCGTTGGGGTCCAAGATAGGGGACATAACTGACCAGAAAAATCCATATTTCCACATTCCCTCCTTGTCCCCTACTTGCCCTTCAAGAGATATCAATCTTCATTAATCCATTGATCTGTTCATATAGCATCATTTGTTCTTCTTTCTTCTTCCGTGACGAATGAAATCTTGGTGGTGGAATACACGATGTGGCACACAGACCACAGATCGCTGGTCCACATTGTAGACATAGACAGCAACTGAATAGTATGAGAAGGCCAATACCTAGGAAGGATAAAACTCTCCATCCCCAGGCTGATATCACATTCCAAAACCAACTGGACCAAGTCCAAGTGCCTGGGTTCTGGTGTATCTGGTTTACGATCTTATGAAGGCGAGTGATGGCTTTATATACAGATGGCGAATTTTCTGGTATGAATACGCAGCAGCTTGATCCGATGACCCTACAAGCTCCGCCCCTATCAGCCAGGATGACGTCAAGGACAAGACGATTTTGAAGCACAACAATCCGCATAGCAGACTGCTCTTCTGTTAAATTGCCTAAGGCGGAAATAGTCTCATTCACTACTGCTTCAAGGGTTCTGGTTAATCTACGTATCAGCTTACTATTAGTAACGGTACCTATATAGGGAAAGATGCCCTTATTAAAATCTACATACTTGTCCCATGCCGTCTCAGTGTAATCGACAATGGGGAGATCTCTCCGCTCTCTGTTGTGTACTAAATGAATATTTCTGTAATAATCAGGAGGAGCTAGGAAAACAGGTGGCAAAAGGAATGCAATGTAGCAGGTACCATCCCAATCTAGAGGTAAACGCATATATGCAGTCTGACCACATACAAAGTAGGAATGGCGAGAAGTTCTAAATGAAGATTTGCCTTGATCACTGAATTCTACTGTAATAGTGCATTTACTATGGCCCATATGTATGGAACCAACCTTTCTTACACATAATTCACCCTTCGCTGGGAATACTGACATGGTGGGTAAGACTAGTTCAACCTCGGATACGACATTTAGAATCATGAGATTAGGTGTAAAATTACCTAATCCATATACTTCATTTTCTAGATCAGTTCCTGTTCTTTTGGGGCGACCCTCCTTGTCAGGGTAGCAGACCTTGAGTAAAACTAGGTTCAGGTTTCCCCATACCCAATGATCTTGGTAAACTGCTGTGTCTGAGTCTATGGAATTGATTAAACTGAACCATGCTCCACAGGAGCCATTATGTGTAAATGGATGTGGAAAGAATGGCAGGACTCCTTCATAATTCTGATAGGGAGGGAGTCGGCCACACACCCAACAATTGGTGGCATTACTAGTCTGATGGGAATGATGTAACATACTAATGAAAGTGTTATTGCGCAGCGCAAGTCTATAAGACAATTCATGTGGAGGTAAGTCACTAAAAGAATGTTCAGCAGTAACATTATAAACATGTCTAGAAATAGGGTAATATATGTGCAACAACATACTTGTAATAATTATTAAAAGACTCAATAAAAACAAAATTAATAATGTCACTATGCAGTGGCTACGCAGTGATTTACAATACGCCTGTCGTTTCAACATTTTCCGGGTATTTTCTCTACTCAGGTCCAAGGGATACATGTCGGAGACAATTCAACCGCTTCACCTTGGAGAGGACTTAAACAATCAAATTGCTCGACTTGTTGGGCCTAAGCTTTAGTTTGTAGTTTTCAGAGTCATTCGGTTCAACAAAAGGAAGTTTTGAATCAGTCTGTGAGGGAGTGCAGGGCACAATGTCTATATCCGAGGATAGTCCATGACATTTCTTGATATGACTTGAATGAATCCAGCCCTTGCGGCCCTCGATCTTCACGGCTGTCCTTGTGGTCAGCAGGACCAACTTGGGTGATTTCCACCTGGGCTCCAGCTGAGTCTTTCGGTCGAAATTCCTCACACAGACGAGATCACCCGGAACTACGTCATGGGGTTTCACCTCAGTGTTGTCGGGAAAGGCTGCAGCTACCTGTGAACGACAAGATTGTAGTGCAGACATCAAGGAAGCCAAGTAATCTGTCAGCATATTACAGTCAATATCAGTTATTTTGCGTGGTATAGGCGTCCCCCACATATTTGGTGGTCTGCCGAAGATCACCTCATACGGGGATAGCCCTGTTCGAGAGTGTGCTACCATTCTCATGTAAAAGAGTGCAACGGGTAACGCTACTACCCAGTCGACACCTTTTTCTCTGCATATTTTGGACATTCTGATTTTCAGTATCTGGTTATGTCTTTCTACGAGACCTGCTGCCTCGGGGTGTCGGACACAGTGGAATTTCCACTGATATCCTAACAGAAGTGAAACGTGTTTCATTAATTCGGATGAGAACGGCTGGCCGTTATCTGAGTGAATAACACGTGGTAAACCGTATCGTGGGAAGAATTCTCGAACCAACTGTTTGGCAGTAGTCGGGGCAGTGTAATCTGAAACCGGGTACGCCTCTGTCCAACGGGACAGAGCGCAAACAACTACGAGAACATATTTGAATCCTCGACATCGTTCCATCTGGATGTAATCCATCTGTAGGACTTCAAAAGGGTGATTAGGAGGATGAAATCCACCCTGTTCTACGGGAACACTTTTTCCTGGGTTAAACTGACAACAGATCATACAGGTACGGACCTTTTGTTTGGCTGCTGCTCGTAAATGTTTATTGAACCAAATGTGTTGAATGCTGTCTAGCATAGCTTTTTCTCCTAGATGTGCTGGACTATGTATAGTATTAATTATAACTTGGACCATTGAATCAGGAAGGAACCACACAGACTGTTCCTTCATCATCCATCCTTGGTCCGTTTGAATCCCTCCTAATTCAGTCCATTTCTTTATTTCGTCTGGTGTAGCATGTGTCTGTATGTCAATTACGTCAAGAGTAGGATCTTTAACTGTCATACAATGTGTCGGTGTCGGGACTATTGTCTTTGTCATGTCGGGGGTTTGGGTTTGAGCCGTCTGTTTAGCTGTTCTGTCGGCTAGATCATTGCCTTGGGAAATGATATCAGTAACCTTCGTATGAGCCTTACATTTCATAATTGATATTTCAGTGGGTAGATGTATTGCATCTAATAAGGCATGAATGAGGGGTCCGTGCTGAATGTGGGCACCGTGGGAAGTTAAATAACCTCTCTCTCGCCACAGCACGCCGAAGTCATGTACAACTCCGAATGCATAACGTGAATCAGTGTATATGTTGACTTTTTTATTTGTGGCTTGAATACAGGCTTGTGTCAGAGCGATAAGCTCTGCGGCTTGAGCTGACAAAGTATTTATACGATTAGTTTCAATGACTTCAGTATCTGTTGTGACTGCGTAAGCGGCCACTAACTCTCCTGTACTGGTTCTCATACATGAACCATCTACATACAATGTTAGGTCTGGATCTGGCAATGGGACATCTGTCAGGTCTTGTCTGGGTTTTGTCGTTATAGTAATAACTTCAATACAGTCATGAGCTAGTGGGTCTGTTCCGGTTACTGGCAAAAGTGTGGCAGGATTCAATGTGTTACAGCGTCTGATTTCTATATGTGGTTGAAACAATGTAAGTTCATACCCTGTAAGTCGCGCTATAGTCAAGTGTTGTGTTTGTGTTCTATTTACAAGAACCTCTACTGCGTGTGGTACTTGAACTGTCAATGGATGTCCTAACACTATGGCGTCGCTTTGTCTGATTGCTAAAGCTGTCGCTGCTACTGATTTTAGGCACGCAGGCAAAGCCTGAGCTACGGGATCTAATGTACTAGAAAAATAAGCACATGGTTTGTGTGCTCCTGCTTGTTCCTGTGTGAGTACTGACAAGGCAGTACCTTCGCGTTCTGTAATAAAGAGTGTAAACTGTTTACTGTAACATGGTGTTGCTAAAACAGGTGCTTGACATAAAGCTTTCTTTAAGCTTTCAAAAGCTTGTGTATGTTCCTGAGTCCAAGGGAGAACAGTCGATGTGGCTGCCTCCTGTGTTGTCAACTGAATGAGTGGTTTTGCTAGAAATGCATACTGAGGGATCCACTGCCTACAATATGAAGTGAGGCCTATGAAAGCCCGTACCTCCTTTTGTGTCTTGGGTATTGGCATGTTAGCTATTAACTGAATGAGGTCGGGTGTAAGCTGCCTTCCCTCCTTGGACAGCGAGTGTCCAAGATAAACAACTCGCTGGACACAGAATTGCAGCTTAGAAGGGGACACCTTGTGCCCCTTTTCGGCTAGAAATTGTAAAACTGTCAGTGATACTTTCTCACATTCGGGTTCGCTTCTAGCGGTGATCAGCAGATCATCGACATATTGAAGCAAGGCAGTGTTAACTGGCATGTGGATACTGTCGAGTTCTCGTTTCAGTGCTTGGCTATAGATGCTGGGGCTTTCTGTAAATCCTTGAGGTGCGCGTGAGAATTTGAAGCTACGTCCATTTAAACTAAATCCGAACAAATATTGGCTTTCCGGATCTATTGGGACGCTGAAAAAGGCATTTTTGAGATCAATTACAGTAAAGAATGTTGCTTCGGAATCAATAGCTGTCAGTAATGATGAGATATCGGGGACCACAGGGAATTGTGGCACAATACACTTGTTTAATTCGCGCAGATCAATAACCAATCGATATACTGGCGGGGCCTTCGGATCTGTTCGTTTGAGAATCGGAATTATCGGTGAATTACATACATTGGAGTCTGTTTCTACAACCACTCCTTGGGCAATGAGCTCGTCAATGATTTGTAGTAAAGCCACTACAGCATCTGGTGGTAACTTGTATTGTCGCATTCGTGGTAGTACCACTCCTGCCTTTAGTGTAACTCGATATGGTGTAATATTCATGCAACCAACATCAGTAGGGCCTTGTGCCCATAGATGTGTAGGTAAAGTCTGCAATCGGGGATCCATGTCTCTAGACACATAATGACCTTTAAAATCACGTAAAAACAATCTTACTCCTTCCGGAGAACAACATATTATAGCTCCTAGAGCTTTCAATGTCTTTATTCCTAACAGGTTTTCTGGACATGATTTAGTAAGCAATAAATCCGTAGTTCGGGTCAAAGGTCCTATCGTAAGTGGAAGAGGTTGTGACACTTCATTAACAATAGGTTTTCCTGAAAAACCAAGGGAAATATTCTGTG
Organism: Triturus cristatus; assembly: GCF_964204655.1. Classification (NCBI taxonomy): domain Eukaryota; kingdom Metazoa; phylum Chordata; class Amphibia; order Caudata; family Salamandridae; genus Triturus; species Triturus cristatus. The sequence goes on from NC_140584.1 coordinate 819,146,701, forward strand.
AGCCTGAGAGGGGTGCCCCTGGAACTTCACTACGTTTTATAGTTGTTCGACTTGCCCCTGTATCGAGTAAAAATTTCCTATCTTGGCCTAATAATTCACTATGTACATAAGGTCCTTCTTGATCTACAGGGATCTCGATAAGGGGTAAGTCAACTTCCCTCTCTAGGCTAGTTCATGCGTAACGCTGATACTCAGGATATTCATACTGTGCGGTCTGATACATTTGTCGTGTTGTGGTTTGTGTGGCAGCAGCAGGCAACGGTGGTGCAGCTGGCACAAACTGTATTGGCTGTTGTGCGGCTGGCATGGCCTGTGCATGCTGCGGAGCTCCTTGTTCATTCTGCTCTTGTCTAAATGGCCGTAATCTTTCTTGTGTTTTACCTATGGCGATATTATGTTTTAAAACTGGACAATCGTGTACATAATGACCTGGCTTTTTACAATAATTGCATGTCCCTTTTACAGGTCCTGCTGAATCGGAATGTGTCATACCCTTTTTATGCCCTTCAGCTGGAACTGTCTGGGAAACTAGCATTTTCATTTTCGTGTCTTTCATGCGTCTGTGTTCATGTTCTTGTTCCTCTCTAATTCTATTGTGATGGTACTGTAGCATTTGTAACATTTGTGATGGAGTGTTACCTTGCCAGGTACTCTCGAATTTTAATACTCTATTCTTTACTGGGGGCAGGGCATTTTCCACTAATTTTGTCACAAACAGATGTGGGTATGATTCGCTACTTGCTTTTATGCCACTATTTATACCAAAACATTTTTCAAATCGGGCATAGTAATCACTAGTGTCTTCATCTTGCTTCTGCTTACAGGCTGAAATCGTTCCCCAATCTTCCTTTTTCGTAGTTAATAAACGTGGCAGTACCTGTACCAATAAACCTGGTAATGCTTTAGTTTTATCCCCAAGTCCTGCTCCTGCTGTCCGGGCCTTTTCTTCCGCTTCTAACACTGACCATTCTATCTTTTGGTCTCCTACCTCCCACTCTTTTTCCTTGAGTTTTTCATAAATGCCAGCAGGCATCAACACCTTTAATATTGTCATAATGTCGGGATAGGTATACTCTCCCATGAGTAACATGTCTTTAATTTCTCGGTGAAAACCCGCTGGATCTTTGTCATGACTGGGTACCACTTTCTTCATTTGTAACAATTCTATCTTTGATATGGGCGTATATACAAATACGCGCTGAAACTCGTTGTCCTCGCCTCTTATTGGGTGCACTTCTCGTAAGGGATTCTGTCTATCCATGTGATACGTGGTTCTTTCCTTGACGGGCAATGAAACATGCTCTGAGCATACAAAAAGAATATACTGCTTTCTTGATTCTAGAATTTCTTTAATTAATTTAGTACCTGGACCTCTCCATTTATTCATAAGCAATTCAGTCAATATGTCAGGTAAGGGACCAGGGTCCGAATGCTGACTTCGATATAGTATAATGAGTTGTTGAATCATATAAATCCCAGCTAACCTCTGTTCATCTGGGGTGAGATTCAAAAATGTGCGTGCTACTGTATCATCACTATATTTTCCGGGACTGTCCACCCAATGGACAGCTGCCCTGGCTAAATCTTGTTCATCCATGGAGTCGAGAAAATGATAACCCCTTCGTTCTCGGAGTAGTTTGTCGGCGGTTTGGAACGAATGCTCGTTAGACCTTATATTAATTATAGGTATTTGGAAATTCCTGTTATTATCTGGACATATCGGACTTATCGTGTCAGTAAGGCGTCTATTACTATTACAAAATCTTCCTCTTCCTACATAGGCTATCGTGTCCGACTGTCCTGCGGGCAGTCCTGACCCTTCTTCCTCGCTTTGTTCGAACTCGTCTGCCTCTAATCTTTCTTCGTGTAGGCGTTCTATTTCTTTACGGATCTTTCGGCACATGGCTATTATACAATTTTTCTTGTCATGCCTCCCTTCTGATATATTCTGGCTCCATCTTGTAAGAATTTGCATTGCTTCCGGGTCTACCCCCGGTCGGTCTACATTTCTGATCACACAGTTTATGAGGAAACGTAACAGTTCCCCCTGTATCTCTACTTTCTGGTATTCCATAGCTCTGTTAATACATTCTGGATCTCGCCCTGTTTGGACAAAATGATATATATTATCTAGATGCGCATTCATTCCTGGTAATTTCCCTAAATACACCGCGGCTCGTCTGATACGCAATGATGCCAGGGTCATTTCGTCCTCTTTACCGGGCACCGGGTCATATCTACAATCTATAAGAAGTTCCTTAAGCGCACGGGTACCTACGAGTTTGGGTGTACGTGAATGCGCTGACTCTTGAAAAGTAAGTTTATTTATTCTAGGTGGCGTAGAAAAAATATTGGTAGCACCTCCCGTGGCCCCATCTGGGGCGTCGGGTGTGAAAGGATTCGTCGAACGTGACACAGCAACTATAGGTGTGGACACAGCTATAGAAGTACCTGTAGGAACAGATGCAGAAACAGATGTGCTTGCCGGAACTTGTGACTCGATTTGTTGCTGTAGGGATACGGGTGCTGGATCTTGGCGTAGGACCTCCCTGATATGCGGTCTATGTTGGGCGGAATTAGCATACTCGGGAGCTGCGTCATCTAAATATGAGGAAAGAAAAACATCTTCTGCGGTTCTAGGATGCCCCTTAGGATGTACCTTGATTGGGAATAATGGGGGTGGCAAGTCTTGCGGTATCTCCGGAGTAGCCTTAGGTAATCCTTCGGCCAGGAGGGGATACATACCATTCATAAGGGCATTTCTTTGTCTGTCCACTTGTTCTGATTTCACTCGGATACCTTCCTCAATTAATAGATTCTCTCGAACTTTATTTGAACTCTCTTTACTCTTCTCTTCCTGTCTACGTGCTTTTTCTGTGCGTCTATGAGATTCTTTACGCCATAACTCAACGGCGTCTTTCTGTGACTGTCTGACTTTCCTTTTCCATAACTCTTCCTCGACTTTCATGATGCACTCTGCATCCCAGGTCCCCGCTGCGGGCCACCTCTGACTTTCTGGTAATCCCTTGGTGTAGTCTACCCATAAATCAAGAAATAATATAGCGTCTAAGCCATGTTTGTGATACATGAAGTGCCCTGGAGTGTCCCTAGGAGGAATAGGGACGGCTTCTTCAAGTACCCCTTTTCTAGTAGTGATCTGTCTTAATTTCGAAAAGAGCGGCATATTGACAACTGATCCGATACTTAATCTTGAACACACTTAATACAAAAGCACAATACTGAACAACCATTCATACCACAATATGCAGGACGTTTTTAAACACATTAAACATTAAACATTAGACTTTTAACTGAAACAACAATGATGATCGTCTGCATAACTAATCACCAAGCTTAATTCTTGACAATAACTAGATACTTCGGAATACTTGATATACTGCTAAACAGTACAGATACACTGCTAAAACAGTGCAGACCGGATTTGTGTACCCAAACCCGTCTTGACCGGCACAACCTATGTGCACGTCAGAAATGCCTCCCCAGTAATGGTACTCACCGGGTAGCTTCGGAAACGGAAGGCCTCGGTAACTTGAACTTGAACCGGACTGGACTCGACTCGTCTCATCGGAAACTGTGCTTGACTTTGAACTGGTGGGTCTCTGTATACCTCGGATCTTGCTCTCTCAGCTAGGCTCTGGTCGGGATACTTCGCACTTCTCACCGCCTCGTCTGGGTGTTGATCGCAGTCTCAGTCGCCCCCGCTTGACCGGAGGGAGATACAGGAAATCCTGCTGGTACGCGTTATTGTCCGTCCAGCTGTGGCAGGAGACCGGGCCTGCAACTCACCGCCGGCGCGTGAGATGAGAAAGTGTCCCTGTTCGGGCGCCATCATGTGGTAAATAAAATTCCTTTACCTGGACTGAATTTGATACAGAAACATTATAAAATAGCTCAGTAAATGAGAGGCAGAATCCGTGATATTAGAGGTTCGGAATGGGCTTTATTCCAGTGATCGATTATAATCGGATGCTCCAAGTTCCATCACCACGGGGGTTCAGGAAGTGAAGTACATACTTTATTGACAAGAAGTAACTTTTATAGTACATACATTACAATGAAGCGAATGCAGTAGGCGTAACAAGTGATAAGGAAAATGACGATTTGTCTGCGTAACCAGAAATGGGTGTAATAAAGAGTAAAAAGGAACATAATTGGTTATGATGTCATACATAGGTGGATCTATAAGATAATACTTGGCCTAGATGCGCGCGCAGCAGTATGACGTGTAATTGACGTGTAACTAGGGGGTGAAGGGGACTTGACATTTAGCTCTACATGTGGAGACAAAAAGTCTGGGGGGTCAAGTCAACCTAATCCCAAATCATATCTAACATCCTATGTTTAAAGAACTATGTTATCCATAAAAGAAGGACTCTCGGACAGAATCTATTCTATACTGACTGTGCGTGCGTGTACAAGCGTCTAAGTGTCTACACTGAATGCGAGGGGGTAGGAATATTCCATGGTAACAGGGCTATGAATTACTTGCATGAGGACAGAGAAGCCGGGCCTTTTGCTCGGTAACTGGAAGAATGTTTACTTAAACTACTAGGCAGGAATGCATCGGCTGAGGGGGAAGCAGATAATTCGAAGGTGAAATACAGTACTTGGCAGAGAATAGGCTGATGTCAGGCTTCGTGAGCCGCGCAGAGAATGAGACAAAGTTCATGGTCACAGATGCAGGCTCAGACTGGAGCTTTCAGAGGCAGAAGGCAAGAGGAGTTTTGATGACAGAATCAGGGCCTACTTGCCTGGACTGTAAAATGGCATAAGTGAACCATATAAAACCGGTGGCCTTTCATACTTAGGAGTGGAATATCCGGCCTATTCATGGCGGATCTGACAGAAGACATGTTGATGGTGGACGCACATGTATTTGCGTCTTCATAACTGGAACTGGAGGGAACATACATGTACTTGTGACATGCACATAGAACCGTTGGGGTCCAAGATAGGGGACATAACTGACCAGAAAAATCCATATTTCCACAGTAGTTAGCCCAGACCATAGTGAGAAATTTGGATGCAAAACCAAAAGCCGACGGAGTATAGAACAGGAACTCCCAGTCTACCCTATCGAAAGCCTTCTCCGCGTCTAGCCCGACGAGGACCGCGGGAATCTGGCGACTATTGGCCTTCTCGATTCGGTGTTTGATGCGACAGGTGTTGTCGTGTGTTTGGCGCCCCTTGATAAAACCTGATTGGTCCGGGTGTATAAGGTCAGGCATGAGATCGTTCAACCGTTTAGCTAAGATGGAGGAGTAGAGCTTCGCATCGAGGTTGAGCAAAGCGATAGGTCTGTAGGAGGCGCAAGCCTCAGGGTCTTTCCCCGGCTTAGGAATAACAGTAATCACCGCCATCTTGTTAAAGAGTCGATTGAGATGTGGGATGATTTTGGGGGCAAAGGTTTTGTAGAATTGAGCAGTATACCCATCCGGGCCAGGGGCTTTATGGAGCTTGAGGGCCTTAATAGCCACGGTAACGTCTTCCCGGGTGAGAGGGGCAGTAAGTAGTTCATTCCACTCTGGGGAGACTTGTGGGAGCTGAAGGGACTGTAGATAATCTCTTTGGGCTTCCGGATCTAAGTGATCACCAGTGTATAGGGCTTTATAAAATGACCCAAAGAGTTCCGCTTTTGTCTCGACGCTATGGGTGAGATCTCCCCGTTGACCCCGGATCCCGCCAATATATTCCTGTACCCGTTTATCCTTGAGTTGCCTAGCGAGATGTTTGTCAATCTTGTTGCCCTGGGAGTAAGACACATTACACAATTTCAATAGCGTAAATTCCGCCCTATTATTATAAATGGCTCGAAGTTGACCCAGCAGAGCTGTTAAACTACAGAGGGTTTGCCTAGTGGGATTCAGTTTATGAGCTTGTTCTGTGGAGGCCAGTTCTGACTCCAGCTTTTCCCTTTCTGTAGTGCGTTGTGAATTGAGTGCGGAATTAAGGGAAATACATTTCCCCCGAAAGACTGACTTAAAGGCGTCCCGGGTGGTAAACTCCGATGTGTCTGCAGGTCTGTTAATATAAAAAAATTCAGTGATAGCCTCCCTTAGTTTAGTGCAGGAGTCCTTATCTTGGGTAAGAGCAGTCGGGAAAAACCACCTAGAGGAGGCAGGGTTGCCCACCCACCAAGACAGAGAGATTGCTAGGAGACTATGATCAGAGATGGAAAGGGGGAATATCTTAGCTTCTTGAAGGTCGCCTAGGAGTGAGTGGCTGATAAAAATGTAGTCAAGTTGTGAGTAAGTGCGGTGCACATGGGAGTAGAATGTGAAGTCTCGGGAAGTAGGGTATAGGGTACGCCATGTATCTAGGAGTCCCATGTCTTGGAATCTTTGTCGGATATCTGTAGAAAAGGAACCAGTGTCTGAGCGCTGTGGGTGAGTGCTATCCAAGTCCTTATGCCAAGTTAAATTGAAGTCGCCCATGAGAATTAACTGTCCTTCTGAGAAGTCCAGTATTTTCCCCAGGAGGGTATGTAGAAAAGCCGTCTGGCCCGTGTTGGGAGCGTACACCACTGCCAAAGTACTGAGTTTCCCCATCATACGGCCTTTTACCATAAGCCAGCGACGATCCCGATCGTGCTGTACATTAAAGGGTTGGAATTTGGTGGAGGAATGAAATATGAGTGCAACCCCCTTGTGTTTCGTTAATGCGGAGGATCTGTAAATGAGTGGGTAGTGTTTATGGCGAAGCCATGTGTCCTCAGATCTAGCGAGGTGAGTTTTTTGTAGGGCTACCACATCTAGGTGGTGATCCACAATGGACTTTCAGACCTTCTGGCGTTTCTGTGGTGAGTTAAGACCCTTGACGTTCCATGTACCTATGGTAAGTGTCATAATGTTAGTAGGAAAAGCAGCATTTCAATAAAAGCCCCACCTCGCCTATCATGACCCAAGTGAACAAGTGACCCAGGAATTAGTCCACCCTCCCCTAGTGCGATAAAAAGGTATAGTGCAATCCGCAAGTTGTTCCGTACAGATTGTTTAAAAGCTGCCACCATGACCCACAATCCCCTCCCTACAAACCCCAATAAAAGTAAAGAACACAATCTAAACCATTGTGATAACATATGAAATACATCATCAATATCTCATTAGGGGTGATAAAACCCCACATGAGAAAAGGGAGTCAAAGGACCGAGGTCCCCGTCCGCGCCCATCCCGGAGCAGTGCCTAGGGAATTGACAGCAAAACATCTGTGAGGCGTCAACGAGTTATTGTTGAGGAGAGCCTCCATTTGTCATAATCTAGCCCTGGTCCCCTGTGTCTTCCTCAGAACAATACAGACTGACCTTGGAATAAAAGAGGTATAGTAGAGTGTATATACGGGGCCAAACGCAGCGCAGCACCAACTGCATCAAGGAGACATTCCACTAGGACCTGTCGCAGTCGGGAAGCTAGATGTAGGCTGCTCTAAGATGCAACTGCTGACAAGTCTTCTAGGAGGCAAAGGCGGCAAGTAAAGGAGAAGACCCTCCTTCCTCTCCCATTGTGCCAGAGGTGTGTTCAAAGCAGCAACCAAAGGATATAATGAAGCTAGATGCTGGGCTCATACGTCTGAGTGGTGACATCTTTCCATAAGCACACATTAAGGAGTCACCTGCGGCCCCCATGTGAACCCTCTGACCATGCCGATGTAGTTGACGCAGCATTACGAAGGCTGTTGGCCGCGGCCTGTGCAGAATCGTGGTCTTCAGTGGAAATGCCAAGGAGAGTCAAGCCTTCCTGTAGATCAGAAATATGACGCTGTCTATTACGGAACTCCAAATTTAATCCAAATGGAAAGGTCCAACGATATTTGGCCTTATCATCTCTTAATTTGGCGGTGATTGGTCTGAATAACTGTCTCCGCGCAAGAGTAGCGGGTGCCAAATCTTGGTAAATCGTACAGGAATGGTTTTGAAACGAAATGGATCCCTTCGACCTGGCTGCCACAAGAACTGCCTCTTTCACTTTAAAGGAGTGAAATTTTGCTAATATGTCGCAAGGCCTTCTCTTTTCACCGTGTTGCAGTGCCCCCACTCTGTGTACTCGTTCAAGTTTTATCTTGAGGGTTTGGGGACTCAAGATTTCCGCGAAAAAGTCCCTCCAAGAAGGCCCCCAGGTCAGGCCCCTAATTCGTAGGCTCTCTCTCCGGGCCCTATTTTCAAGGTCTTCGGACTTGAGTTGTGCCTGCAGGACCTGGTCACGGAGTGATCGCACCTCATCTCGAAGTTCTGACGCGTGCTTGTCTTGATCTTGAGAGTGCGCCTCCAGATCCACTATTCAGGTGCCCACGGAGTCCACATCATGTTGAAGAGAGGTTAGCTTTTCAGTCAGGTCAGCTCGTAGTTGGTCCATGGATGATTTAATGTCCTGACCCAGCTCTTTGCGCAACTCAGATTTAAGGTCTTTGAACATGGCTAGAAGGTCTGCCTTTGTGAGAGCTATGGCGGCCGCTTCGTCGTCCCTGCGTAGGACTGGACACTTGTCCGAGGTCGAAAAGAAATCGGAGACCTTAGTGGTTGTTCTGGGTGTCCCTTTTGGGGCGGCATACGGGCCGGCCCTAGGTGGCCCCCCCTCGGCTGCAGTCACTGTGGGCCTGGTAGCCACGTAAGAGGGAGACGAGCTGGAACGTCGGTGCCCGAGGTCGTAGTAGTGAGGCCCGGAGCGTAAATCCAGAGGTGATGATCCCCGAGGGATGAGAGAGGTCGCAGGTGGGGGTGGCGCCAGACACTCAGGGAACAAGAGAACCACCTCAGAGGCCGCAGGGGATATGCAGATAGGGGCATCCACTAATCCCACCATCAAGGGGGAGCAGAAGCTATAAGAGTCACCTCCTCAAGGCATAATCAGGAGCTCCTCTGTGGGTGAAAGTCTGAGCCAGCAGGTGGGAGAGAGGTGCATGTATTATGAGAGGGCTGCTGAAAATCAGGGTGTATGCAACATTACTGGGGACCTTCAGATGATGTATGGCCGCAGTAGCTCGCCGGGCAGACAGCAGGAGTCCTTGGCGCCTTTACTCGAGATCCGCTGCCATTTTAAAGTCAGGCACGGAGGCCGCGCCGGCGGGTGTGCGTCCGCATATGCAAGCTGAAGGCGCTCGCTGCCATTCGTGCTGGCGGCTGCCTCACCTCAGGCGTGTGGGCTGATTGAAGGAAGCTGAAAGCAGGAGGCGGTATCGGACGCCGACAGTTGCGGGGTCCGACGCTCAAGACCGGGTGGCACCCGCCATCTTAGCCCACGTCTCCAAGAACCGCACGAAGGTGTTCTCCTGGATCCAGAATCAGGTGAGCGTCCCAAGCCTGTGCGCTACATGTTTCGACATCAGATTCTGCTGCTGGCGGCCCCCGGAGGACCGGCGCTAGTCGCTCCTGAAGTTCGCGCGGACCGGGAGCCGCAACGGATCACAACCGTTCGGCCATCTTGTGCGGCCACGCCCCCTTGCTTATTTATTTTAACATGGGTATTGGTGTTTTCATACTTCTCTCACTTTGGAATCAGAGAATGAAAAGTAAAGTGAATTATGTGACAATCCTGCTGGGATACAGTGTGAAAGGAAAGCCTGTAGAGTGTCATTTTTTTTATAACACCTGAAAACATATAAATACCTGTAAATGAACTGTACACATTCAGTGGTTAGGGAAGCATAAATTAAGCGAATTTCTTGTAATTCTGAAGAGTGATGGAAACAAAGATTTTAATAGGATCAAAACAAATCGAGACACTTTACTTGGTAATGTGCAAATGATAAATATTTACTAAAACCCAAATTCCACACATTGTCAATTTCAATTCAATTCCTTTATTCGATATTTAAAAAATATCATAAAAGTACAAATATACAGTTAAAAAACAACATTCAGTTCATTACAAATCCAATAACTGCACAGAGACCATTATCATCAATTCATTCCCAATTCACAGTTAAATCAAGGGAGTCCCCTGGTTTTCCTAAGTCTTATTGCAACTTTAATAAAATTTAAAATACAAGCCAGTGCTAGTGGGTTCTCAGATCTTTGTAAATATAAAAGAGCGACCTTAGCATGTCTAAACTTCATTTGTTTAAGAATCCTTACTAAATATGTACGTCTAGGTATCGAATAAAAAGGGCATAATAAAACGAAATGAAGGGTATCCTGCGGAGACCTATTGTCGCAGCCGCAGGTACCCTTCTCTTCGACTGTGACAGTAAAACCAAGCGGGTCAGCCAGTAGATGATGTAGAAGGTTGAACCTAAATCGTGTAATTAAGAACCTGTCCTGTGCATTGTGTATGAGGGCAAGGTACGGTTCCATACCTTCTACTGTCTTTACCATTATGTGGGCGCGGACTGTAGGCTTACTTTCCTCAAGGACCGCTCTTCGTGTGATCAGTTTTTCGAAGAACATTCTTTTAATTCTGGTTTTGTCCTCGGGAGTTATTGTTAGTGGGTTATAAAAAAGATCCTTACACCCTAAACTCTCCAGGGTGACCCTGACGTAGTTCAGCCATGGTATGCACATTCCCTTGTCCCTATTCATGCAGTCAATGACTATTTGTCTGCTCAGTCCCGCCTCTGGATTGGTCCAGATTTTTAGCCAGGCCATAATAGGTCTGATTTTAATCAGATCTTCCATATATGCTCTACCCAATTCGTCATGGCAAATAAAGGCCGATATACTCTGAGAGGTTTGGAGAATCTTTCTCAGAAACTTATTCTCCTCAATCTGTATTTGCTGGGTAGCTACAAAGCCCCACACTTCTGCCCCGTATAATATTTTGGGGCAACAGATGGAGCCTGCTATTCGAGCACTCAGTTGCTGCTTTATTTGATAAAGAATTGCACTTGATTTATCCCTTGTGTCCGATCCCCCCTGCATTTAGAACTACTTTTTAGGACGATAAAACGGACTTTTAAAATCACTTTTAAAATTGTTTTTTTGAAACGCTCCTACCCTCGTTAGGCAGATAAATCATTTCCATCTGTCCCTGATCCCTGGGTGCTGGGTTTAGACCGGCCCCGGGCTCGATCCAGTTTTGGCGGCCATCTTAGGTGGGGGCACATTCGCCGAGCGGTCTAGTCGCCCTATAAAAAGAGGGCTTAGTGACCAGACCAGGGACTAAGAACTACTGAGAGGCTGCTATTCGAGCACTCAGTTGCTGCTTTATTTGATAAAGAATTGCACTTGATTTATCCCTTGTGTCCGATCCCCCCTGCATTTAGAACTACTTTTTAGGACGATAAAACGGACTTTTAAAATCACTTTTAAAATTGTTTTTTTGAAACGCTCCTACCCTCGTTAGGCAGATAAATCATTTCCATCTGTCCCTGATCCCTGGGTGCTGGGTTTAGACCGGCCCCGGGCTCGATCCAGTTTTGGCGGCCATCTTAGGTGGGGGCACATTCGCCGAGCGGTCTAGTCGCCCTATATAAATAGTCCCTTATGGCCCCGCGCAGCGGACGCGAGCAGCGGACGCGCCGGACTAGCGCCGGAGTTTCGCCAGAGTTAAGCCCGTCTGTGCCCGTCCGGGCCCAACCGGGTCCGGGGCCAGTAGCTATGCCCGATGTGAGTCCCCAGCACTCCATCACGATCAGGTATACGAAGGATGAGCTCCTATCCTACCGAACACCGAAATACGACAAATGCTGCTATGTTGCCAAAGACGGAAAGCGCTTTAGGGGATGTAGAGTTTGCCACCTGGATGTAGAAGATGCCACCCCCACTACCTTGTGTCGGCTTGCCCTGCTGAACTGCAGATCACTCCCCTGCCACGCTACAGAGATTAACTCCCTACTACTGGACCACAAGGTTGATGCCTTGTTTCTTACTGAGACTTGGCTATCTGACACCTCGGGTCCGGATGCGGTGATAGCGCTGGCGCCGGGATATCTGATCTACCATCTTGACAGAGGCACAGGGAGAGGGGGGGGTCTGGCCATTTTATTCAGGGAGTCACTGAGTTGTAAGGCACGTGAGGCAGGGGTCAAGGACTGTGAGAGCTGCCAATTCTCGCTTCAATTTTCCCCTACCTACACGTTGACAGGACTCCTAGTCTACCGGCCCCCTGGAAACATGGGTGATTTTACATCGTCACTAATGGAAACTACTACTCTGCTGGCTGCGGCCGCATCCAACTTCATCTTGCTAGGAGATCTCAATTGCCATTTCGATGAAGATATTGACCCTAGGGCTACCAATTTGTCGAGCGAGCTGAGCGCCCTGCAGATGAAACTGATAAATACTGGGGCCACCCATGTCAAAGGTCATCTTCTTGACCCCATCTTTTCGAACATGACGGGTATATCCGCCATGCCTCCCCTCGCTCTTCCTTGGTCTGACCACTCACTGATCATGGCCAACTGGGAGATTAAGTGTGATGACACGCTCCCACTCAGGGAATTTAGAATAGATAGGGCATGGTCAAGGCTCCCGGTAGACACTTGGAATGCCCGTCTGGAGGACACTCAGCCTGAGAAGGGCTGCGACCCGGTGTCTGCAGATGTTATAGTGAGGAACTGGTTGACCAATGCACTGGACCATGTGCTTCCCCTCAAGAAGATGCTCATTAGGGACAAGAGAATGGGGTCTGCCCCTTGGTATACCCCAGAGCTCAGAACCTTGAGACAGAACTGCAAACGCGCGGAGAGATTATGGAGAAGGTGTCCGGAGATAGATAGCAGGGAAAAATATCGCATCGAACTTAGAATATACAAACGTGCTATACGTACTGCTAAGGCCTCCTTCTATGGGGAGAGAGTAAACCATGCTGCGTCCTCATCCAGGGAAGCTTTCTTAGTGATGAAGGAGCTTCTTAAACCACCTGAGCCTACTCCTGTCTATGATAGACCACAGGAAAAATGTCTGGAATTAGCCACCTACTTCAAAAACAAAATCGACATTATTATTAGTTCTCTCCCCTCGGTCTTGGGAACATCGTCCCCTTCTGAGGACTTCAGCATGTCGGAAAATCGACTGACGTCATTTGGCCCTGTATCTACAGGTGAAGTACTGAAGGTCCTCGGGAGCATGAAAAGTGGCTCACCTCGGGACCCTGTCCCGATGCGGTACCTTAAGCAGGCCGCCCTGACGATAGGAGAGCCCCTGACCAATTTGATCAATCTCTCGTTCACTCAGGGGACAGTGCCGCCTGACTGGAAAAGTGCGGTTGTCAAAGCGCTTCTGAAGAAGCCGGGCTTGGACCCGCAGAACTTGGCCAATTTCAGGCCCATCTCCTTACTACCAGGAGTGAGTAAGATTGCCGAGAGGCTGGCGAACCATCGGTTATCAAACTTTCTTGAGGAGAATGGCCGGTTGAGGGACTCCCAGACGGGATTTCGACCAGGCCATGGTACGGACACGGCTCTGCTAGCAGTGGTAGAGGAGGCCAGAAACACTTTGGATGCAGGGGGATCAGTGGCAGTGATCCTCCTGGACCTCAGTGCGGCCTTCGATACCGTCAACCATGGGGTGCTGATACAACGTCTAGCTGAGTCGGGTGTCACAGGAGTGGCCCTGGAATGGTTGGCCTCCTTTGTGGAGGGGCGTACCTTCGAGGTTTGGGAAGGAAATGCAAAATCCCCTCCCCTCCCACTCCACTGCGGGGTGCCACAGGGCTCATCCCTTAGCCCCACGTTATTTAACGTGTATATGGCACCCTTGGAGGGTGTGGTGTCTCCGTTTGGGTTTAAGACCATAAGCTATGCGGATGACACCCAGCTAGTGGTGAGTCTTACACAGCTGGAGAAACAGCCAGAGACACTCCATGCTTGCTTGAGAGATGTGTTTGATTGGATGTCCAGGTCATCGCTCAAACTGAATGGCTCAAAAACTGAGCTGATGATCTTGGGTCATTCAAGTTTTGCCCTCTCGCCAAGCAGCTGGCCCAACTGCATGGGCACCCCGCCTGACCCAAAAAAAGAGATCAAGAGCCTGGGGGTCTGGCTGGAGCCGGACTTGTCCTTTAGGACACACGCCAAGAAGATCGCGGGCGTTTGTTATGGAATGCTCCGGTCGGCCCGTAAGGTTCTCCCCCTGTTACCAGAACTCTCCCGGAAGCTGTTAGTCCAAGGATTAATCATCTCACGCCTGGACTACAGTAACGCGCTCTTTCTTGGAGCACCAGAGTCAACGTTTAAGATCCTGCAACAAGTGCAGAACGCAGCAGCAAGGCTGCTGCGGAATGTTCCGGCCAGGCAGTCAGCCAGGCCTGCTTTAAAAGCACTCCATTGGCTCCCTGTTAAAGAGAGAGTTACCTTTAAGGCCCTATGCATCGCTCACAAGAGCATACAGGGGAAAGGACCAGCTATTCTGAAGGACATGATTCGCCCTTATAAGTCTACAAGAGCCTTACGCTCTGACAATAAACATTTCCTTCAGACTAAGAGAATCAGGAGAGCCCGCTCAGGGGGCAGGAGTTTTTCTATCCATACAGCGCTAGCCTGGAACTCCCTCCCATTCTCGCTGCGGTCCGAACCTAACCTTCTCAGATTCCGGAAACATCTGAAAACGTATCTGTTCCCAGAATAACTGTAGCTTCTCTGCTTTTTATTAGTAGCCTGCTCTTGGTTTCTATAAGCGCTGGGATGCCTCATGGTAACCGTGCGCGGTACAAAATTCAATAATAATAATAATAATATAGGTGCATAACCTGCTCGGGGGACCACCTGCCCAGCCTGCGCCCATAACTCATTATGGCCCCTGTGGATACCGCTAGCTTTGACCTACGCTCTTCAGTTAAAAATTTAAAATTTAAAAGCCCATCAAACAATATACCCAGATAGGAGAAGGTTTCAACCTTTTCCATTTTATGTGTGCCTATTTTGTAAGAAAATCTTTTGCAAGGTTTAGACCCAGCCAGCATCACATAAGACTTGGTGAGGTTGGCCGATAGATCTAAACTAGCCATGAAGCTGACGAACTCATCTAGCAGGCTCTGGAGACCTTTGGGTGTGCGGGCTAAGAGTACCGCGTCATCCGCGTACAGTAGCACGGGAACTGGTCGGGATCCTAGTCTGGGGGTGTCCACGTTCATCTCACATAGTGCTCGGTCTAACTCATTTATATACAGAGAGAACAAGAACGGGGCCAGGATGCATCCCTGTCTCACCCCACTTGTGCAAGGGAAGGATGCTGTCGTGTCACCCTCCAAGTTAAAGCGCACTTTAGCAGAAGTGTTCCAGTGAAGTGCTCTTAGAATATCCACTAGGCCCTGCTCTACCCCTAATCTAATCATCAGAGCCCAGAGTTTTTCCCTGTTGACATGGTCGAAAGCGGCTGAGAGGTCCATAAACCCCAAATATACGGCCTGGTCACTTGCAATGGTGTATTTGGCCACTATTAGATAGAGGTTCAGGCATTGGTCTGTTGTTGATTTTCCACTCCTGAAACCATATTGCAAGTCCGTAATTATTTGGTGTTCAGTGGCCCAGTCTAATAGGCGATTCAAAACTACACGCCCCAGGACTTTAGCAGTCACATCAATTAGTGATATGGGGCGGTAACACTGCGGATCGTCCTTTTTCCCTTTTTTAAAAATTGGGACTATTGTGGCCTCAGACCAAGATCGTGGCAAACCGGTTGCTATTCCTGTGTTTATTACTCTTGTGAGGATTGGGGCCCAGAGCTCAACCCTACTTAAATAGAGGTCGGGAGGGATTCCGTCCGGGCCGGGGGCTTTATTTTTTGTAAGACCTTTAATGCCCTCTGCTATTTCCTCCAGTGAGAATTCGATATTAGATGCCCATGGGCAAAGATTTCCATCGCCCCTCGAGTTCACATTCGAGTGATTGTACAGTAGTTCAAAGTGTTTGGACCATTGCTCTGGGAGAATAGATGTGCCAATTACTGGGGCAGCAGTGTCCTGGAAACAGGGTTTGTTAACTATTTTCCAGAATGCACTTGAATCTCTTCTATCAGCTGCGTCCCGCAAGTCTTCCCATACCTGTGTTTGCAATGCCAATTTCCTTTGTTTGATTGCCTTTTTATATGCAATCCTACACTGTGCAATATCCCTCTTGTTTTTTGGAACTATTTTTAAACATGCTTTTAGCTCTTTATGGGCCCGGGAACAGTCTTTGTCAAACCATCTAGGGAAAGTCTTGACTACCGGTATCGAAGATGTTTTAAGTAAACCATCTATAAGGTGTGCCATAGACTCGAACGCTTTAACCACCACGGGACCTTTAAGTGATGGATCTAAACACACCTCAATCATCTCTTTGGCTTTCTCTATTAGAGATTTATAAAAGGCCTCCCCATCCACTTTTGCCCATCTGAGGCGTCTCCCTTGGTCAGTTGCCCTCATTGTGCTAATAACCTCGGTCCTTTTCTTCACATTTCGGGCAAACCAATTTTTGATATTCAGTACTAGTGGGTTGTGGTCACTGAATATGCTCCATTCAATTCCTACTTCCTTTATCCAATCCCTAAAATGGTGAGAGACAACTATGTAGTCTATAATAGAGCATTGCCCTCTCCCCTTGAATGTAGGTATGACCTCACAGCTATCTTTAAAACCCACCAGGTCTAATGTATGCCTCAACATATGGTTTTCCAGGACCCTCTGTAACTCCAGCCCTCCCGGTGTGTGTTCAAAGTGCGCCCCTTTTGCCAGTGTACAACCGGTCCAGGCACCCTTTGATGGGCTCAGATTTGGACACAGGTGACAATTCAAGTCTCCTGCTATGACCACACATGGCTCCCTACCTATCTTCCTTAGGCTCAGTTCTCGGATCAGGTAGGTGTCCAGGTCATGTATTATTTGCCCTTTCCCACTCCCTGCTATAGCATTGTATACGTTAATTAAGACAGCATTTAGCCTGCTTGCTTTAAACCCAATAGCTTGTATGTTGGGAGAGTTCCAATTTAAATCAATCCATGATCCTACTAACTGTAGGTCCACATAGGTGATTAACCCTCCCATTGCTCTTCCCGGGGCCAGTTTTTTTGCAGGAACAGCAAAGCATTTGTATCCTGCTAAATGGTAAGGATTATGGTCCACAACCCAAGTTTCTTGCAGGCAGATTATGTGGAATCTGAGAATGTATTGCCTCCACTCCTGATTGTGAAATTTGGAGGACAGCCCAGCTACATTCCATGAGACCATTTCAATCCCTTCCTGCAATATTCTCCCTATTGGGGCAGAGTTTTTAGGGATAGTGTGGTCAGACTCTCCCAAATTTCCATCTGTATTAAGCACTAGTGGGGTCTGAGTAACTTGTGGGTACTGTGTGTGTGAGGCCACATGAGCTAGTTCCTCATTAATCTCAACCTCCTCTTGCCTTTGACCTGGGCTATCCAGCCTATTCACTGTTTTGTGTTTGTTTGCAGTAATTTTCTCTGGGGACCTCCCTCTAGTTGAATGATGAATGCAAATTTTGCTCCTCTTGGGCTGACAGGAGATCATAACGACGGGAGTAATTTGTGCAGTGTTTAGTTGTATCGGTGTTTGCTCAGCATAAGCTTTAACCCCGTTCAGTCAATCCACCTCCTCCAGAGACCCCAGGGGGTCGAATCT
Organism: Triturus cristatus; assembly: GCF_964204655.1. Lineage (NCBI taxonomy): Eukaryota > Metazoa > Chordata > Amphibia > Caudata > Salamandridae > Triturus > Triturus cristatus. The sequence goes on from NC_140584.1 coordinate 819,164,208, forward strand.
GTTCCTTAGGGCAATTCTGCCTTGGCTCCCCGGGGGGGCATATGACTTCATTTCGTGGTGAACCCTGCCATCCCACAAATACTCATCTTTATCATAACTGCCCCCATTTCGGCGATATGTGCTTCTGTCAGCAGCATAAAAGAACCCCAGTGGTAGTGAGCTTATGTTACTGCTTTGAGCCGCCGGACCCCAGCTTAATATGTGGTCAACTATCCTATAATCCCTGAAATTCACCACCACACAATCACCAACTACATTCTTTTGCCTATTCCCCAGCCATCTCACCCTTCTTACATGTAGGATTTCTCCTTGTACGTCCCTCGGCAATGGCCTATTCTTATTTAGCCAATGTGTGACTTTGTTCTTGAGGTCATCATGCGATTCTGTGTACCCAGGTTTTAACTCTGGGACCCCTGTAAGTATGATGACATACGGGGCTGCATCCGGGGGCAAGTGTATACAAGGCCCAATGGGAGTAGGTTTGAGTGGGGGTAATTGTGTGCGGTGTGGCAACTCCAGCGAAGTGTGCAGCAGTGCCGAATTTGCGTGGGCTGTGTTCGCGGAAAGGCCTGTGTGTGTCCTGTCCGTTTGTAAATGAGTCGTGTTTGGCAATAGTGAGGTTCTCGTAGTAGCATTAGAGGGCCCTGCTGGGGTGTTATCAGGTGGAATGATAGGCATATTATTATTGGGCTGATCTTCAGCTCCAGGTTTAGTTATTTGAACAGTCGGCGACTCAGTGGCCGGATTGTTGCTCAGTGGTGGAAATAGAGTGTTGCCTGTCCCTCCACCCCTTATCTTCACTAGAGAAACAATTTTGTCCAGCCTGCTCAGGATTTGTTTCATCTGAGTGTTGATCAGTAGCTCAAAATGTAACTGTAGATCGTTAATAGTCTGGGACACCCACCCCGGGGGAGCCTGTGTGCCCAATGCTTGGTCACGGGTAGCTTCTCCAATTGGAGCGTCCGAATAATTGGAGGTCGTGCGGGTTTTAGTCTTTTTGGGTCCAGGTGGCCTCTTGCTACTACCCTTTTTCTTCGTCGCTCGCGTCTTTCCCCCTTTGCCATTGTCCAGTGTATCACCGATGGGAGTTATTTGTAGCGGAGAAGTATTAATCAGCGGGGCCTCCTGGGACGAGTCAAGGGTGATCGCGGGCGTATTAGTAATAGGTGAAGCAAGTTGGCTCAAATGAGGAGTTAATGAGAGCCGTCTTTCTGTGCGCTCGATTTCGTTCGAAACTTCACCAATGGCCTTAAGCAACATTCTGTCAATGGCAGTCTGCTGTGGTGGGACTTGGGCGGGGGTACCCTTTGAGCTGTTCTTTTGTGATGGAGTGACGTGGTCCTTCGTGCTCAATTTAGAAGATCTGGTTCGAGTGTTAGATGCCATTCTGTTCATGCAGTTATAGGATTGATATCACTGCGTAACACAATACAGAGGGTATCCCTGCAACAGGCCTCTTTGGTACCTAGTTAACCAATACAAACAGTAGAATGGGGGCAGAGGGCCACAATAGCTTAACGATTTTACAACAAATGAACAGTACCTTAATGTTCTTTCAGCACCCTCAACAAGATGTTAGGGACCAGGCCCAGCCCAGCCTCGGCCGGCCCCGGACGGCCACAGACGGTCCCGCCCTTGTCCCGGGCTTAGCCCGGCGCATGCCCGCGCGCGTTCCGCGTCGCGGGGGGGGCGTGATCTGTTAAGTAGTGCCCCCAGTCGCGCTCGATGCGTGATTTCCGCTTCCTTAGCCCAAGGGATCCTGGGTGTTGTGGTCCCTTCAAGCGCTCCCCCCACACAGCGGTCGCGGCTGCAGGCGACGGCGGGAGGGTAACGCAAGGGCAAAATCAATCCGGTAGCCCCTGCTGTCTCTGGGCCTCACAGGTGCATGTGCAGGAGTCCGTCAAACGTGGTCACAGGTTCTGTACTCGGCCCCCGCTCTGCCGGAGGGCGTGATCTGTTAAGTAGTGCCCCCAGTCGCGCTGGATGCGTGATTTCCGCTTCCTTAGCCCAAGGGATCCTGGGTGTTGTGGTCCCTTCAAGCACTCCCCCCACACAGCGGTCGCGGCTGCAGGCGACGGCGGGAGGGTAACGCGAGGGCAAAATCAATCCGGTAGCCCCTGCTGTCTCTGGGCCTCACAGGTGCATGTGCAGGAGTCCGTCAAACGTGGTCACAGGTTCTGTACTCGGCCCCCGCTCTGCCGGAGGGCGTGATCTGTTAAGTAGTGCCCCCAGTCGCGCTGGATGCGTGATTTCCGCTTCCTTAGCCCAAGGGATCCTGGGTGTTGTGGTCCCTTCAAGCGCTCCCCCCACACAGTGGTCGCGGCTGCAGGCGACGGCGGGAGGGTAACGCGAGGGCAAAATCAATCCGGTAGCCCCTGCTGTCTCTGGGCCTCACAGGTGCATGTGCAGGAGTCCGTCAAACGTGGTCACAGGTTCTGTACTCGACCCAGTCTTCTTGCCCCTGGATGCTGGTCCAAGCACCGGGACTTCCACTCCTAGCAGGTCCTGCTCCCGGCCCAGGATATCAGACCACCGGGGCATCAGATGGTTGGGGGTGCGCCGGACCCCAGAGCAGCGAAACACTGCCTGGCGCACCTTTCCCCACCGCTGGCGATGCTCCCGGACCCAGGCCTGCTGCCAGGGTTAAAAGGAGGTGGCGTTGTCTATGAAGTGATGTTACGTGTACGGGGGGGCCTTCGGTGCCAGAACGTTCTTGTAGGTCGTGGGTGTGCACACATTGTCATTTGTGTACAATATAGTAAAACTGTGCAAATTTGATTGTCAGTTCAATGGAAAATATGCTGTCTTTAAATGACCGTGCACTACCACACGAGGCTTTAGTTCCATTTAAAAATCACCTTCCCCATGTCTATAAAAGCTAGGTGTGTCACAAACGTTTGTTGTTCTAAAAATTGGGCCGTTGTTCTAATACATTTGGGAAGCACTGGTGTAGACTATTGTCTATGTGCTAAGTACAGACTGCAAACCACTGCAAATCTGTGAGTGTGCCCTAGTTTATGCCATAGGTGTGCTCTAGATGACTATTAGAATCCGGGTTCTCTGGTTGGCACAGGTATGTACTTGTGACAAGCAGGGAACCTTTCCTCTAGTCAGGGTAAGGGGTTACACTCCTAAAATAACCCCTGCTCACCCTCTAGGTAGCTTGGCGTGAGCAGAAAAGGCTTATCTCAGAGCGTTATAGGTTAAGCATTTGTGAACACATACAGTAACCAAGTGACAACACTACAAATGGACACCACACAGGTTTTTATATAAAAAATAAGGATTCTTTATATAGAGTTACCACAAGACCATTAACCTCTTCAGTGCCCATGACGAGATAGTCTCATCATGGAGCACGGTTGCGCTGTGCCCATGACGAGACTATCTCGTCATGAACCCCACCCACTAGTGCAACGCCCGGCACCGGAGGGGGAAAGGGCGTGGCACTGAAGGGGTTAAACGACAAAAATACACAATACTGTTACTTAGATGGTAGAAGTTGGCTTAGTTCTCTTAAGTTCTTAAATGCGACACTTTAAGTCAATGTACCTTAGATGCAACACGCAGGGCAACGAAAGTGTTGCAACGATGCTGATGCGATGAAGTTTTTGGTGCAAAGAAATAAAGACGTGAAGATCTTCCAGATGCGTTACGCTTCTCCGATGTTGCGAGAAGACTCGACTCGATGCGTCAGCTACAGCGGCTTCACCCCTTTACGCGATGCGACGACATCGGCCTTGGCAGCGGCACTCTTCTCCGACGTTTGCAAGACGCTTCCGCTCGATGTGATGCTGCAGCGGCGTCACCCCTTTACGCGATGCGACGACAGCAGCTCCGACGGCGGCACGCTTCTCCGTGGATGCGAGGCGGTTTTTCTTGGTGCGGTGCAATGTGACAACTACGATGGCGACACGCTTCTTCCTCGATGCGAGATTCTTCTTTTGATGCGGTGCAATGCGTCAGCTACGATGGCTGCGATGACAACACGCTTCTTCCGCGTTGCGAGACACTTCCGGAATGATGCGAGACGCTTCCGCTCGATGCGATGCTGCAGCGGCGACACCCTTTGCGAGATGCGACGACAACAGCACCGACGGCGGCACGCTTCTCCTTCCTGAGTCGCGCTTCCAGCTCCTTGCGACACGCAGTCCCTCAGAAGGCCCAACAACAGTAGCAGGCACTTCCAAAAGACTTTGGGGAGCTGGGGGTGAAGTCCACTGGTCGTTGGACTTCGTTCAGGTGGCAAGCTCAGCACAAGCCCTTGGAGATCTTTTAAGCACAAGTTGAAATAAAGTCTTTGTAGTCTTTTCTCCTCTCCTTTCAGCAGCAAGGCAACCACTGCAGGCCAATCCCCCAGGTCAGGGACAGTACTCCTCCTTACAGCTTTCCCAGTTCCTTCTCCTCAGGCAGAGGTTCTTCTTGTCAAGCAGGATCTAATTTCTTGGGAGCAGGGTCCCAATACTTATACCCCTAATTCCTTTGTTCCTCTGGGGTAGAGGGGCCTTTGCCCAGTCCAAACTAGTTCTTGAGCACTTTGTTGACATGACTCTGCCTTTCTATTCAGGGTGCAGGGCAGAGACATCAGCCGCTCCACAGGAGGTGGATCCAGCATTGTGGTGGCAGAGCACAGCCCTATTCAGAGTCCAGGTGCACTCTTCCCACCCATCTGGATGTCAATCTCTCTATTCACCACCAGGCTACCTAGCCCTGCCCCTCTGGGTTTCCCTAGCCCTGTCACTCACATAAACCAGACAGGCAGATACACATCATAGCAGAGACGGGCTGAAATGGTTAGGCAAGCAAATACCAACTTTCTAAAAGTGGTATTTGCAAACACAGAATATTAAAATAAACTTTACTAAAAGATGTATTTTATTATTCTGAGTTCAGGCATACTAAACTCGATTTTCTACCATGTTCCCTGGGTCTGTTAGGATCATAGGATGTAACAATTCTAACAGCCCGTTCTGGCCTATGGAGAACAGGTAGCCTTACAATAGTGAAAAACGAAAAGGGCTGTAATTCACTATTAGGACATGCCACACACATCAGGGCTTGTCCTACCTTATGCTTACAATGCACCCTGCCCATGGGCCTACCATAGGGGTGACTAATATGAAGTTAATGGAAGGTTTAGGGACTGGGAAGTGGGTGCACTTGCCCAGTCAGCATGACAGTACCAGACTGCACGCAGGTTCTGCAATGGCAGACCTTAGACACATTTTACTAGGTCGCTTCTGTGGGTGGCACAACCAGTGCTGCAAGCCCACCCGCAGCATTTTTATTTACTAGCCCTGGGCACTCATGGTGCACTTTACTGGGGTCTGACAGTAAACCAAATAAGCCAATCATGGAATCCAACCAACATATACATTTTAAATTGGGAGCACTTGCACTGTGGCACTGGTTGGCAGTGGCACAGTGCTCTGAGCAGCTAACACCATAAAAACACATGAGGCACAGCGACAAAAAGTGGAAGGGAGACTCACGCCAAGGTGCCAGGTCTAACAATGACCCTTTAAGCAAGACAGAGTGTGTTGCATGATGAGCCTCATTCTATGGGTACTCAGTGAAGTCTTGAATGGCTGGGGTTGTCTGCAAACAGTATTTTGGATTATTTGGTACTTGTGGATGTTGTCCTGTGCCCCTGCCTGCTCTATGTTGAGGTTTTTTTTGTGCCCCGTATGTGACTTGTGCCATTCCCCAGGTTTTAGGTGACATGTCTGTTGCTTGTAGGGACTCAGAGGTGGTTGTTAGCTGTGTGTGGAGAACGCATCTGAATGAATCTGCCTCAGGCATTGTGCTGCAGATTTCATCAATGAAGATTTCGCTCATCAATTTCTTCATCTTTGCCTTCCATATTTGGGAATGAATTTCGGGTTGTCATGCATCTTACCTTGGAGCTTCCTGGCCGGGGGCAGATACGTTGCAGAGCTTCCATTGCTTTGAAGGCACTTCTTGTAAGTTGCTTCACTAAACGGATGACTGGCAGGCTGCAGTCTACAAACACACCTAGGCAGTCTGACCAAAGTCTCACCAAAGCTGGCATGCCTTTTCTACTGCTCAATCCCATACCAGCAGAGTAAGACTTATGATGGTGATAATATCATTATTGCTTACCTTACATACAACCCAAATATAATTACCTCACAGGACTTTACAATTAGGTGCTAGTATTACCCAAATCTTGATGATTGGTTGTGTAAGCCTTTGTCTCTAGATTTTTTGAGACACTTAGATTCTGGGTGGGAAGGGTTTGCGCAAATAGAGCAGGCGTGCTTAAACTTACATGTGCCTGGTGCCCTTGTACATGTTCTTCGGTTAAAATCCCAACATGTGCCCTTTCTCCCCCCACCGCCACCTGGGCTATGTGACGGGCCTGAGTTATGTGCCGCCCGAAAGGGCTGATAAGGTTGGTGAGGGTGAAACGCTTGCCCAACTTGTCCTCTGCTTGCTTGCGCTGTGCTAAACTGAAAGCCGGTCTGAGGTGCATCAAACTGATCCAACCAAGATATCGTGTCCACCATGTTCCAAGACAGAGCAGGGTCTGATGCTTTTGCCCTCCTGAAGTTAATGTCATAGAGTCTCCAACCCCATCCCCCGTATTTATCATGTGCCATGGTAATGCGGTTCTGGTAACATGCCATTTCAGCCTGAATGTTGGGGAATCGTTCCGCCATTACCGCCATAAATACTGAGCAACCCCTGATCCAATTTGTCAGGTTCTCCTCAACTCTGAATCGTAACAACTCGCTGGCCCATTCCCTGGGGATCATCCAGTCTTTCTGTTTCTTAGCTTCCTCCCTCTTCCTCTCATCTACTAGTAAAGAAAACATGCTCACATAGCACCCTGACCAAATAAGCTCCTTCAAATCGCGTGACACATGCCTAGCCACATTCTCCCTCCCGGTACGAGATTCCCCCACCCCCAGCATAGGCAGTGTTTCTTGTTTACCTGCTGCGGTCACGCCCGCGGGCTCGGCCAGCTTTTCTTTCACTTGGCTCCCCACCGGTACTTTCTTCTTGGCGCCCCCTGTAGAAACCCCATTAAGCGGGGTGGGGAGAGAAAGAGGCACCTGCCCTCTTCCTAATGGCCCTACAAACTGCGCAATCAGCTGCCTAGCCTCTGCCTCGGGGTCGCCCTGCAGGTCCTTCCCCCTACAGCTGGTGACAATATCCCTGCCTTCCCCAACCAAGGCAGAACCGCCGCTAAATGCGCTACCAAATCTGTTGGAACCGGATTTATGGTACTATCTGTAGGAACCCCTGGAGTTGGCACCCCTGCCCCCTGAGGTGTGACGGCTACTGGAACTGCCCCTGCCGGGGCTACCGGCAATGGCTCAGGTATTGGTTCACCTTTGGGAACTCCCCCCAGTGGCAATGACGTGACCGGTGGACTCACGGGGACCCCCCCCGATGGTCCAGGTACGCCATCATCCTTAGGCTGCGAAGTAGGCGCTGGCGCTTTAGGCTTACTCCCCGCTTTCTTTGGTCTGACCCTCCTTGGAAGCGGATCCAATTCGCCTCTGGGTTTGGGCGGTAATATGGTGCGCCTAGGAACTTTCGCCGGTCCCTTCCTGACCTTCAACCCTCTCCTTGAGATCCGCCAAATTCTTCCCTAATCTATCCACCTTCTTCCATTTTTTATCCATGCTAACCATTTTTCGCATCATTGTTTCCATCATTAATTCCATGCGCAAGCGCTTGTCGCCCCGCCTCATTTTTCCTGCCATTGCCACTTAGGAGCGAAAGGCTATGACCCTAGACTAACACCGTGTGTACAATGCTAGCTTAGTGCCCACCCCCAGTGATGATCCCACCTGTCTTAAAGTACAACGTAAGAACACTCACTTCATCACTTACTGGTCCACACTATGCCCCTCCACATATAATGAAAAAACACTTTAATGACCCCACGTGCTGTCCCTTGACTGATTGCTACATAAACAGTATACTTAATGCGCGCAGCACGTATCTAATGCGCTGTCGACAACCAAATCAGTTATATTCCTACGTATACAAGTATGCACATGCGCCTTACAGTATTACTATATGCTGTTATATCTTTACTCCCACTCTTTCACATGAAAAACCCCCAGGTCACTTGGTACCTTCAAACTCCTTTGCGCTTTCAATTAGCAGCATGTAGTAAACACCCCCAACTCATACCCACACCTCAAATACCAAGATCACTGGATACTTCAAACAATCATTTGACATATAAATATACAGCATGTAAAATTACTTTTCTAATTTGGCACTTAGCAGCGTGCAGAACTCTTTGAAATCAATTGACCAGCATCAATGGGGCTTGAACCTGTACCCTTGGGAGTATGAGTCTCAGGTGCCTGTGCCTGTTGCTTGGGGCTTTCACGAGCGCTAACCCCGCTCCCTACGATGCCAGCGCGTTAGAGTGACTCTGTATATTATACCTTCAACACAGATATATGACACGCAAACCGAAAACTCAACATGTATAATGAGGGGAGTGAGCAAGGCAAGTGAAAGCTGAGGCGGTGAAGAGAGGCTGGGGGAGACGACACGCTGCTGCTATGCAGCGCCCTCACACGGGTCTCAGATCTTAAATATTAGGCCACGGAGCTCGGGCTTCTTAATCCGGAATAAATACTTTCCGGTGCACTTCAAAACCCCAACCAGCACGGGGATCGCCCCGTGAAAGCGCGCGCTTATCCGACCTTTACAACGGACCACCTTCGTGACAACGGACCACCGGCACTGCGACGATGTCCTCACGCAATCGTCCCTTTGAAGTCGCTTTCCCGCTAGATACGCTCCTCGCCGCTGGATACGCTCCTCGCCACCCGACACGCGAGGATGCTGCTCCCTGAAGTCGTGCTACCGCCTCGTTGTCGATCGCTTCTCCACGAAAAACCCGACTGCAGCACCTGTAAAATGAAAAGAACAAATATTATCCAACGACCTCCTAATGAGGTCGCACAGTAAGGCTGGGGAGCGCGGAAGGCAACAGAGGAAGATTCCTCTGCTCCTCAGCCTTTTATTAGTGGTGAGTGCTCACCCCTCAAGAGGGGCGGGCACTGGCGACTTCCATGACCCGGAAGTGAAACTTTCACTTACGGGCCATGTCTAACTGTTGACTAATTGGAGGGCGAGCCTGTCGCGTCACAAGGTGCGCGACAGGCCCGCCTCCGGTGTCGTCGGGGCCGGCAGGACTGCCATATTATCGACAGGTCCGATGCCGGCCCCGCCTTACTACACTGGGCTGCAAGCCAATGAACTGCAAGTGACACACAGATCTTCGCAGCATTTGCTGATACCACTGACAATGCTCAGTTGCCGAATTTGTTTCATTGATTTTCAGAAGTTCTACTTTATGTTTCTAGCAGACCTACAGGCATTTCACCTCAGGTTTTACTAACTATTTCTTCTACATTGCACATGCGGAAACTTAGAGGCCATGTAAATTACAATCCATTTTTTAGTTTTATTGAATCCAGTGTCTGCAACTCCTAAGGCGGCCTTTTCATAGCGCACTCTAAAGCAAAATTATTTCTAAGTGATAGATCACCAAGTGAAGGTGTTAAAAACCCTCTTTTCCAAAATGTAACTTGTGTAACTAACAAAGTCCATATCTGTTGTTGGAGTCAAGGTGGATAACCCGAGAGGAAGGTAGGAATAAGATAACAAGAAATAATCTAAGAAATTGGATTATCGATATATGATTTAGCCATTACATCCTTATATACTGTCTCGCCCCACTTTTTCCTAACACATGTGCGGCTATAGTCAAGCAGTATACTCCTGCTTTGGTTCACTTTACAATGCAAGGCCACCAGATGTAAAATGAAATGCAACACATATGAAAAGTCTAACTGAGTGTTGAAAAACATTGCTGCAGAAGGCAGAAAAGTACTTTGTCAAAAAGAAACTGAACTGGGGTCGTGGCCTAATCGTCCATGCTGGTTGTTACTTTCGGAGCTCTGAGGCCCTATTATCTTGGTTTTCGACTCGCCCACGGACCTTGCTATAGGGAGACCATGTATCCAATAACTCGCGAAGAAAACCTAGGGTCTTCCTACCCCCCCAGAGATGGCTAGCGGCGACGTGAGAGACCGCACATACCCCTGAGACTGACGGCAAAATTGTGCCCGACCGGACCAACTGCCGCAACTAGCAAGCAATTGGAGGACAGAATAGCGGCCGTTGTCGCCAACCAAGACACGGTCGCCGGGGCTCCATGAATGAATGAATTAATTAATTTGATACCGTGCACAAATCATCTCAACCGGGGTTATCTCGGTGCACAGTCAGTATAAAAAGGCTAAAGCCAAATCTAAAACAGCGCTCTTTTTTTTTGCTTTTCTAAATTTGCTACAGTCTGGACAGGTTCTTGCAGAAAATGGCAATTTGTTCCAGAGGGTGGGAGCCAAATAGGAGAAAAATCTTCTGCCACATCTAGCTCTTTAAATACGAGGGACTGACAGTAACTCTTTCTCACTAGCCGAGATGGAGTCGCTCCCCCTGCTGGAACACAGAGACTGCGAGCGACCCTGCGTGCTGGTGCCCTGGGGAATGGAGTGACAGCTGCCCCCGGTATACCATCGAACAAGCATTTGCAATGCAATAGGTTTCGCATTCTTCAAGAGAGTTTGAGCTATTGGCATTGTAAATGACTCTGGGCCCGATTCACAGAACTAACTTAAGACAAAATCATAAACTTACTACCATTTTGGTATTCACAGAAGGCACTTACTCATTTTGGTATCCACAGAAGGCACTTACTCATTTCGGTATTCACAGAAGTTAGGAGTCCTAACTTTAGGACTCCTAAATGCCTTCTGTGAATACCGAAAGCCTTAAAATTAGGATTTTTCTCAGTTTAGTAGTAGTATAGTTAGGACTCCTAACTTTAGGACTCCTAAATGCCTACTGTGAATACCGAGTTTTAAAATTTGGATTTTTCTAAATTTAGTAGTAGTAAAGTTAGGACTCCTAACTTTAGGACTCCTAAATGCCTTCTGTGAATACAGAAAGCCTTAAAATTAGGATTTTTCTCAGTTTAGTAGTAGTAGAGTTAGGAGTCCTAACTTTAGGACTCCTAAACTGAGAAAAATCCTAATTTTAAGACTTTCGGTATTCACAGAAGGCATTTAGGAGTCCTAAAGTTAGGACTCCTAACTTCTGTGAATACCGAAGTGAGTAAGTGTCTTCTATGAATACCAAAATGAGTAAGTGCCTTCTGTGAATACGAAAATGGTAGTAAGTTTAGGATTTTGTCTTAAGTTAGTTCTGTGAATCGGGCCCAATGCCTTTTATTTAGGTTTTGTTTTTAAAACAGATAAATAAAAGGCATTTTCATTTACAAGGCCAATAGCTTAAAATCTTGCAAATGAGAGACCTATTGCATTGCAAATGCGAACTATAATTTTTTCTAAAAGCGTTAGTAGAGAGCGTGTCCTGCCTGCAACAGCAGGTAGGACAACCCTATTTGAGAATATTGTGCTCGGAAGCTGTAATTAAAGCCTACTGAGCAAAAACACGCGTAACGGAGTGTCGCCATGGGAGGTTACAAAATGAAACCAGGCAGTACTAAGGAGGGACTACTAAGCCTTTATCCAATGAACAGCCACAGTTTACAGTGGACAATGACACAAGCCAATGACAAATATTGGCGGAGCTTCAAGTACCTCAATAGACCATGCCTCGCAGAGCAGCACGTGCTGCTCAGACTCGACCGAAAAAGGGGCAAGAAAGAAAGGAGAAGGAGCAAAGATGAAGAAAGCAAAGGCGGAGACAGGGTTACTCAGGAAATAAGGAATGACAGGGAGACGACCAATAAAAAGGCGACTGGCAAAGAAAAAAGGAGAGAAGGAAGACTGAAGTAATAAGAGAGGTGGATGGACAACAGAAGTAACTTGGAGGGGGGCATAAGAAAGGAGGGGCCAGAGGTTAATCATTGAGATGTAGTTAGAGAATAGGAAGGTAGGGATCAAGAGAAGGAACGAGCAGGCCGAAGAAAGGAGTATTGAGAGAGAAAAGAGATGCGAAAATGGTAGTAAATGAGGAGTAATATGTTGCTAAATGCATCAGATTTTCCCAATTTATAAAATTGAGTGACAGACATCTCAAACCTGCCATGTATTGATGAGGGTCTCACTTTTCACTTTGCGCTCTCTCTCCATGCAGTGTGTGGGGAGGGGGGGCTGGTATGGCAACCTGGTACAGAGTTGTGGATTGCCCCCTTCCCTAGCCCAAATGGCAGGAAAGCATTGACCAAGTTTCCAGAGTACTTGTGCACATTCCTTTATGATGGAAATTAGGCAAGGGAGGCATACAGAGGGCTGTTTAGTGTGTTTACTGTAGTGGTCGCTGCTTGGGAACTTCGATCATTAATCTGTAAGGTTAATTTCAAGGTTAAGCCAAACAGGCTGCAAGCAGCAACCTAGGGGTTGGCGATTGCTTCCACCTCCAAATGCGTATACATGGAACACTAGTAACAGCAATTTTCGAGAGGCAGTAACAGTGTGTGTTAGTGATGTTTGTGTGTGTCTGCAATAGCAGCGTTTTATCTTCGCAGCATTTTAATACATTCCCATGTGTCTTTCAAAGAGGCAGCATAACCCCAACATTTACCTACAAACGTTGTTTTCCAGAAAGCGCCTACCGCTGTAAATACTGCAGCTTCAGAAGGAGCAGGGACTGAGTGAGTGTGTAGAGTGAGGAGAGGGTACTCCTTGTTGTGATACTGAGTGCCCTCACACACCCTTGCGGATGTTTAGCATCATCATTGGGCACAATTGCTCCTCGTGGGGGTGGCGCTGCAGTCCCTCACGGGCCCTTGATTAGGGGCTCTCTGTTGGAGTTCTTTTAGGAGTTGCCGCATTTGTGAGTGTGGGTGTGTGGGTCAGGGTGTGCTAGTGAGTGCAGGTATTAAAATTGAGACAGGGTCCAAAAATAATTTAATTGGGAGGTCCCTGGTTCAAATTAAAAAATTGGCGGGGATGGAGATGCACGATAGTGCTTATTATGAGAGGGGAAACTAAACAAAATAATGTCCCACTTCTCTCAACCCGTATGGTGTGATAACAAAAAGTGCTATAAGAAAAGTTAGGTCAACATGTTTCGCGCTTTTAGGTGGTCCCTATTGGATCCAGGAGCGCTTCGTCAGGACCAAAAGAAGAAAGTTTACAAGGGTGGGTTCGGGAAGAGACAACCCGTAATCCATCCGTTACCTAGGTCTGGTACGCTTGACAATTCGTGTTCAGAATCCGTTATTATACGAAATTCATGTTCTCAGCCTAAGGGGAGACATAACAAGGAGAAAAGGGTGGGGGGGGGAAGAAAAGGGGGAAAGGAGGGAGGAAAAAAGACAGAGGTAGTATTATATCAAGTTTATTGATATTACTCAGCCACGAGTGCACTGGAAGTGCTATAGTGCCCAGTGCATGAGGGCCCACCGAATATTAAACAGTGGTCATGCTGCTGAGGTGGCCGGGAAACCACCAAATAGGAATGGGCAAGTTGCCCATGGTTGAGAGTGCTCAAAGGGAAGAATAGCGACACACGAGGTGAAGAAATGACATTGAAATACGCCCCTGAAATAGTGCTAAGTAAATGCCGGTGTGCATCAATCTCGTCAAGAGGGAAAGTGCGATGCTGCGGCGCCCGGGCATCACCTGGTAACAAGGGGAGGGTCTGGTTCTAATAACCAGGATAAAAGCTAAGGTCTTAAAAGGTGGTGCAGAGGCCGTACGTGTGCAAGGCTGTGGAGGAAATACCTGTGAGAGCCTGGTGCGGAGTGACCTAGCTGTTGAGTGCACGGATCGAATGGTGACACTATGAAATACACCCCTAAGTTGTTGCTATGTAAGTGCCCGTATGCAACCAACTGGATAAGAAGATTGGTGCATAGCTGCGGCGTCTGAGCATCACCAGGTTGTAAGGAGTGGGTACGCTGACAACGAACAAGTAAGAGCTCAGGTCTTATGGAGTGAAGAGTAAGCCGTCCGTATATAATGGCTGTGGAGGAACTGCCAGTGGGGTGCGGGTGCGGAGTGACCAGGCTGCTAAGTGCACGGATCGTGGATCAGGCAGTGAGGTCGAAAATACAATCATATGTAAAAATAACATAACATAAAGCGCGGGCGCAAGCCTACCCCCTCCTATTCAGTGGTGGGCTCCGTCAGCGTGAGCCGCGTGGTAAGGCTGCAAAATGCAAAAGAGTAAACTCGGTAAGTAAGCAGAGTTGGTACCTGGATGAAGGCAACTGCTGGGGCGTCCCGAGTGGCTGGTGCTCATACTTACATCGTCGTTAGCCTTACGGAGCGGTAAGACCTACCCGTGCGGTGGTTCAGCCGGTAACATCGGTGTGTGCTGGCCAAAAGTAAATATAGTATTTCCGGGTAGGCGCGAATCCCTGGCTGATGACGTCACGGCGTCCAGCGCTACGGAACGGACTACTCGTGGGCGGCTCGCCGGGTGCTCTGCTAGTGACTGCCGCGGCCATGTTGGAAAGGTAATGGACGGCCTGGTTGAACATAAGTATTAACGGAGGGTGCGAGGAGGGAGGAGCACCTTCCTCCAAGTTCCTGCCGCTGCGCTAGAAAGGGTAAAATCCGAGGGATATTAAAACCGGACTTAGAGTTATAATGTCCACAAACGGACTTAGAAGTACTCAGCCCACAGGTGGTAATCAAAATATGATCTCTGGCACGGACCACAGGTCAAGGATGTCCCCGTGTTGATCCTGTGTGTGTGGACATGTTATTTGGGTAAAAAACTGTGGGGGAGTGAGAGGGGGATGAAGGAGAAAACCGCGCTGTTCTCTAGGTGTGTGGAGTATGAGTATGTGAGAGGACTTCTCTTCTAATTGTATGGGGAACTAAAGCCCATCGTGTCCATTAATGTCATGATCATGGGTGGATGACTCTGCCGATTGAAACGGTCATGTAGATAGTGAGAGCCCATGCTAACTGGTACAGCGATAGACATTCAACATCGTATTCATGATGCTTGATCTCGTAGATTATCGAGTGGTGGTGCTCAATGACATGTTAGCTAAGATCATCTCATGATTGTTCTAAGGAGATAATTCCACCCAGGGGATGTCATCATTCAATCCCCCATTATTACTTTTTAATTTAAACACCCATCGTTGTTCCTGCCTGAACAGTGTGGCTGCTGACCATGTGGGATTGGATTCAATGATAGTCCATCGTAAACTTTCAGGGGGGTGATTCTTTTCTAGAAAGTGGCTTTGTAGTTTGGTAGCTGTGCGTCTGCACCGAATCGTGCTCTTATGCTCACCGATTCGTGTTTTGATTGGTCTCATAGTCATGCCAATGTATCTTGAGCCACAGGGGCAGGTAATCATATACACACAGTTTTTCGTATTGCAGTTGGTGTGATGTAGTTGCTTCCATGGTTTCGCAAGTCCCAGGTCAATTTCCTTGGTGGCGCTGGTCAGTGGGCATACTGTACAGGACCCACATGGATAGTGGCCAGTTACCGGGGGAAGGTTCCACAGAGTTGGTTGGATTTTAATCGTATTCTTAGGGCGTGTGTGAACTAATATGTCTCTTAGATTTTGTGTCCTCTTGAAAGCAAAGAGGGGTTTTGGGCCTGGTTGAAACTCCCCTGTCTCCAAGATCTTCCAATGCTTCTTAATTATCCTCTGAATTTTGTTGGAATTCGGGGTAAAGGATGTTACACATGTTAGTGTCTCTGAGATGGTTTTTTCTTTGGTTTCCAGTAGAGCTTCTCTATGGTTGTTTCTGGCTCTTTTCCGTGCTTGTTTTATAATTTTCTTTGGATACTTTTTTTGCGTCAAGTTCTCTGTAAGAGTGTCTGCCTCTTTTTCAAATTCCAGAATGGTATTACAATTGCGGCGCAAGCGGAGGAATTGCCCAACCGGTAGGTTAT
The DNA here is from genome assembly GCF_964204655.1 of Triturus cristatus. Classification (NCBI taxonomy): domain Eukaryota; kingdom Metazoa; phylum Chordata; class Amphibia; order Caudata; family Salamandridae; genus Triturus; species Triturus cristatus. Next base: position 819,180,111 of record NC_140584.1, read on the forward strand.
TTCTTAGAGCCTTAGGATGGTGACTCTGGAATAGGAGTAAACTATTCCTGTCCGTGGGCTTTTTATAGTTAGTGGTCATCAGACAACCTTCTTTTAGGGATATCAGTAGGTCCAGAAATGGTATTGATTCTGAAGACTGTGTGCCTACAAATTTAAGGTAAGGATTGAGTGTGTTCACCCATGTGAAGAAGGTTTGACATGTTTCTTTGTCCCCTTTCCAGAAGATGATAATGTCATCGATATATCTGCGCCATAACATGATGTTGTTCTTATATGGGTTGGTTTCTGTCAAGATGTGTTCCTCTTCAAAATGTACCATGTATAGGCAGGCCAGACTCGGCGCGAAGGTGCTCCTCATACTGGTGCCCTGTGTTTGGTGATAGAGGTTTTTTTCAAAAGCAAAAAAGTTCTCCTTAAGTGCTATTGTCGCACAGTCACAGATGAAGGTGACCGGAGTTGGTGATGTCCATGGGTCGATGTTCCGAAGGGCCTGTTCAAGGACCGCCAGTGTGGCATCTTGGGGAATGTTAGTGTATAACGCTTCCACGTCTAAGGTCACCAAGAGGTTGATAGATTCCGGTGTAGTAAAACCCTCAATGAGGTTGAGCACCTCAGTGGTGTCTCTCAGGTACGTCGGGGTCTCAGTTACCAGGGGGCGTAGAAACACATCACAGAACTTGCTCAGGGGTTCCAGCAGGGAATTAATCCCGGACACAATGGGTCTGCCTGGTGGAGGGGAGACTCCCTTGTGAATCTTCGGGAGACAATAGAAATATGGTATACGTGGCTTGTTGTTCAAAAGGAATAGAGCCTCCTCCTTAGTAATCCATCCCTCTGCCTCTGCTTCAGATGTCAAATGTTGTATCACGGTGGAGAGGCATGTAGTAGGGTCTTCATTGATGGATTCGTAGTACCTTATATTAGATAACTGTCGTAAGCATTCCTCATCATAGACATCTTTGTCCTGGACGACAATGGCGCCTCCCTTGTCTGCGGGTTTTAATATGATGGTATCATCCTCTGTCAGGTGTCTGAGGAGTGATCTTTCTTTTCTCGAGAGGTTATCAAACGGGCGAGTAGGGACGATGTTGTTTATCTCCTTCAAGACAGCTTGTTCATATGTTAGTACTTCATTTAAGGTCATGGCTGATGTGGGGGTAAATTTGGATTTATTCCTCAAGCCCGACCCGATCGATGGGGTCTCAGGTTTGTCTTGGAAGAATGCTCTTCACTCCGACCCCTCCTGTTGCCTTTGCGCGCATGATCAGACCACATTGTGCTAGAGAGTGAGTGACAGACAGGTCAGAGAGGAAGCTGGGGGTCAAGCAGGCTACCACAATATGCACCAAGGCTGTAGACGCGGGTTCCTCCTTCAGTTGTGTGTTGGCACCTCTGGTAGGAAGTGTGTCATGTGTCTTATTCGATATCGGGAAGTGAATGCATATAAAGTTATGTGTGCATATCAGGACATTAGTATGTATGTATTTTGTTAGGGGTTTGATGTCACGAGTGATGCAAGCAGGTGATATAATAGGTGATATAATAGGAAGACCAGCATGAGTGTGATTTGTAATTGTAATCTGTGGTATTTGTTGTAATAACAGACATTTCTGGGGGAAGCACATCGTAGGACGAGGTACCCACCATTAAGAGTAGAAAGTGCACAGTGTCATTGTATACAATTACACGTACGCGTGCACATTGAGAGACAGGAAGGGAGGGAGGGAGCGAGCGAGCAGGACGCGTGCGTGAACTTCTGCTGTCCCTTGTGCTACCGCCACGAGCCATACGCGTGTTCGCGTGCACATTGAGATACAGAGAGGGAGCGAGCGAGCAGGACGCATGCGTGCACATCTGCTGTCTCTTGTGCTACTGCTGCGAGCCGTACGTGTGCACATATCTTGTCCTCTGTACGCGTGCACATGTCCTGTCCCCCTTCGCAAAAGAAATCAACAACAATAGATCTCGACAAAGCGAGCAGCGCATGCGCTTCGTCACTTGGCGAGACCTAAAAAGGGAGGAGAATAATCGGAGTCGGCCCGGCTCTGAACCGCAGAGCTCCCAAATACCTGGATGAAAAGCCTGGAGAGGTGCAGCCACAGGAACTGATGCATGTCAGACGGCGGTCTGCATCGTCATCAGGGCCACAAGATAAAGAAGAAGTCTAAAAACACTAGGGGGAGTAAAAAGGGGGAAAAGACAATACAGAAACAAAGTGCGGCCGCAAAGCCCAGTACCTGGGGGAACTGTCTGTGGCTGGAGACGGCAGCAGAGAGCAGGAGGTGAGGGAGCGTAATAGTGGCAACATGCTCCCCCATCCTGACCTGTTTTGTTTACGTTCGCCACAGTGCCTTAACATGGGCTGGGAAACAACAAGAGGCCGTGAGACCAACGGGAATAGAGCCGCAGCAGGGGGCTCGAAGGTAGCATCTGTGAAACTGTGCAGAAGCACCCAAGATGTGAGGGGCAAGCAGCAGAGGAGTTGACATTATGTAGCAGCATGGCCTCGCAAAGAGTGACAGCAAATGTTGAGCCGGCCTGGGGAAATGATCAGATTGCATGGACACTGTATAACTCTGAAGGCCTGATACAGAAGGGGGACACTCTTCAATGAGGAAGACACATAGAGACGGCCTGAGGCAAGGGAGACTGTTTATAGCAAGGGGGGTGCCTCTGCCGTGGTCCCACTCTTCCGCCACCCCCTCCTAGGGACCAGAGAATATGAACACACAACAGGGCCTATTATCCAACATGGGGACTGCAAACCCCCACACCCCTGTGCGAGATCTCTCCTTGATCCTCCCTCCTCCTCAAACTCGTGAGAGGTGGAGAATAAGCTGGTCGGGCGCACATGGGAGAGCTGGTGTGAAAGTGACCCAGAGGGTAGCGCAGGAGACTCCCTCTTCTCTGCGGAACTGCTGTGAATGAATGCTGATGAGAGGGGCGATAATGAGCTGGGGATGAACCGGGGCAGTGAGGTGGTGAAGGAAGGGAACTGCAACCCATAATAATTGCTTGGAGGAGCGATACGAACGTGCATTTTGAGACTGAACACTGCAGTGGAAGGGCTGTTGCGCCAAGAGCTTGAAAGTGGGGTGCCCACGGTGCATGTGAGTATACCCTGGGGCAGGTGCAGACCAGCGACACTTCAAACCCATCACATAGACAGGTGCGAGTAACACAGGAACTGGGGCAGATCGCCTGACTGGACAATGGTACGTCTCTGTACCTGTGGAGAGCCCACCCCCTCCCGCCGGGTCAGGGACAGATGTATCCGGTAAGGGCGGGGATGCCACAACCTTGGCAACACACACAGCAACCACACTGCAAGCAATAAAGGACACCAAAACATCCTCATAGACTCAAATAGCAGCGGTGGTGAGTGCAGTGGGACTTCTTAGGGACGACCACAGGAAACTGACTGACCAGGCAGGGCCGTAACACAGGCCCCCGCAGTGCAGGAGGAGCCCAAGCTCCAGGGGGCCCCCTCAGCACAGCACTCTTGCCGGAGAGCTCTTGATTGAGCTCGGAGGGGGCCCCTTCACGTTCCTTGCAGGGAGGCCCCCTCAATTTTCGTTACGCCAGTGTGACCAGGTAAAGGAATCGAAAGACAAACTGTGCACCACCTTGCCATAAGTGAAAGACCTTACTGGGAAGTGTTCTGACATGAAGGAGGAGATTAAACAATTGGCAGGTAGAGTGGAGGATGCTTAAGGCAGGTCCCGCTGACACAGTGTTAGAATTGTAGTAGTACTGGAGAAACCAGAGGGGCCAAACATCAAACTCTTTGTGGAGGAATGGTTGAATAAGACTGTCCTACAGGGTAAGCCCTACAGATTCTTCTCCATGGAATTGGCACACAGAATTCCATCCTATCCACCGCAGCCAGGGGCGAACCCATGCCCGATTATAGCGAGACTGTTGAACTTCAGAGATAGGGATGTCATGCTCCAAGCAGAGAGAAAAAATGGCCCCTGGTCTATGAATTGATACGAAGTACATTTTATCTGGTCTATACGAACTTAGTTCAGCTACAACGAGGAGCATTTGTACCTCTCAAAAAAGTGCTATGGCAACTGGGAATCAGATACTCACTTCTTCACCCGGCAAAGCTGAGAGTGGAACCCAAAGGGAAGATTCAATTCCTTTGAATCGCACAGGACGCCTGGTTGTGGCTTGAAAACTGTGGCCTCTGGTCGGGCCCACCGCCTGGGGAGGAAGAGATGGTGGATGGCAACCAGTGCCGTGGAGGTGAAGGACCAATAGAGGGTATAAAGCGTTACAACAAACAAATGATAGACGGAATGCTGACAATGCAGACATTCTCCCCCAGGGTAAACAGCGCTTCCTCCCCCACTAAGTAACAGATGAAGGCAGCGCAGGAACAAACAGTCAAAGAGCTGCAGCAATGCACTGACATTCTCAGCAAATACAGGTGGAGATATCTCGCCTAGGAGGGAGAGGGCAGTGGTTCTTAGCAAACACAAACAGAGCATGAAACAGAGGACGACCAGGTGCCACTGGTAACACCCATGACTTCCGAACATTTGGGGCAATGAGGGCCCTGATCAAAGGCACGGTCTGGTAAGAATGGGATTGGCTTTGGGGTATGTGGGTAGGGGTGATGTCAGAACTTCTCTTATTGAATATAAGGCTACAATTAGAAGGGTCATCATCACTGGAGAGATAGGGGAGAGAGTGGAGATACGCCCTAGATCAACAATTTTGGAGGGAGATGTTGACACTGTAAGAGAGGGAATACTTGGAGACTCCGAACCCCCAGTTAAAACAGCCATGTACCTCAAGAGGGCAGAGTACCAGACAGTGGCTAAACATGAGGCAAGAACGTCCTATATGGGAAGCAGATACAAATCTATGAAGATGGGAACAAAACAGGCTAACTGAGTGCTTGGCTTAGTAATAAAGATAGATATAGTATTACCATCATAAAATTAAAGACAGATACTGGAGATCGATAAAATAGCAGACTTTGCCACTCATTTTGAGCTCTTCTATAATTCCTATTTGCGCACTCCTTAACGGTAAGTATTGATCTTTATTAATGAGTGTCCCATGAGAAAGTTGGGAGGCGATCTAATGAAAGACCTAGATGTAGATATCACAGTGCAGGAAGTTTCCTCAGCCGTGGGTCAAATGAAATCCGGGAAAGCCCCAGGGCTGAACGATTTAAATGTTTAGGAGGCTGCCGAGGTGGATTTTGGCCCCACTCCATACAGCATATGTGAGGGCTTTCCCAGAGGGGGATCTTACAGACAACATGCATACTGCAAGGGTTATACTGATTCCGGAGGCAGTCAAACCCCCGGATTGATTCGACTCCTATTGACCCATATCACTTCTGAACGTGGACATCAAGACAATGGCTAAACATTTTTGCGACCGGACTGAGGGCAGTGGTAATGGAGTTAGAACAGACCAGAATGGGTTTATACTGGGCTGATTGACCAAGCTGTTTCTAAGACGGTGCCTAACAACTTGGCAACAGCCTGGGGCTCGCCAGCAGGGAAAGTGATTGCTTTCCTGGATGCAAATAAGGCCTTTGACTTGGTCGAATGGGCCTACCTCTTGGCGGTCATGGCTAAGATGGGATTTGGTCCTAACTACATTAGGTGGGTTAGATTGCTATACGGCCAACCTAAGGCAAGAGTGAGGGTTGACGGCCACATATCGTGGGAGTTCAGTGTATGAAGGGGCATGCGGCAAGGATGTCCGCTCTCGCCAATGTTGTTTGCACTGGCCATAGATGTCTTGGCGACATAGGTGCATGTAGATACACAGGTATGGGGATGGCCTGGTGGCGGTGGTGAAGATGAATGCATCTAACTCTACCCCGACAATATTTTACTATATTTGACCAAAGTGGCCCAATCTCTAGACAGACTGTGGGATATCTACTGCATATTCGGGGACCATTCCAGTTTTGCCATAAATTGGGACAAATCACTGTTGTTCCTGATAGGGGGATGTCCACAAGGTGACACAATCACCCTGCCACTGCGGATAATGAAATCAAAGTTTAACTACCTGGGGCTCTGGATAATCAAAAACCGAGATTCATATTACGAGGCAAACCTGGAACCCCAACTCAATCGTCTGGAGGAAGATGTAAAACACTGGCAGTCGCTACCGTTCTCTATGGTAGGAAAAGCTGCAATGCTTAAGATGGCTGCATCCCGAGATTTCTTTGTATTTCATGTCCACACATATCCTCATCATCAGCCTTTCAGGAACATTTCTATAGCAAGGAGTGAACTTCTGTGCCAATATCTCCCTTAGGCATATTGTGAAGATTATTTCCACAAAAAGAACATTCTTAAAGTTAAACTTTTAAGGTCGTTCAAAATTATATTAAATGGGTCGCTGCAATGAATGATTTACATATTTTTGTTTTTAGCAGCATAAACGTTTTATTAAAAACCCTGCCTTACATCGATATTCATCATTACACCTCGGCAGATTTAACTTTGGCCCAATCCTACCTAGACTATGACAATACCTGCTATTTGGGTTTTCCCGACAAACTCATAAAAGGTTTCTAGCTGTTACAGAATGCAGCCACTCTGCTGATTGCTAGGAGCATATTTCACGTGTCCTTGAGCAATTCCACGGGTTACTTATAATAATAATAATAAGAGAGTTTTGTTTAAGACTATACCAATTCTGCATGGGATAGTTCACAGCACTGCCCTCAGTTATTTGCCTCAACATTCCATCTTCACACCCCTTCTCCGTCTCTCTATCCCTGTGGACTATTTCTATTGTATGTCCCCGAAACCTAGACAGGCTGGGCCACAAGATTGGGTGCATTCCCACATCCAGCGGTAGTCAACTAAAATTCAATTCACATACTCTTACTGTGAGTTGAAGGCTTGTTTTCTTGTTTTCAGATGTTTTCTACAGAGCAACTTAATTTGGTTTTGCTGCTGAGGGGGGATCAAGAGTATTGTACAGCACGTATTCTTTGTTTTAACAGCTTGACTGTGAATTTGTCCTGTACTACACCTGGAGCCACAGACACGTTTTCAAGATTGAATTTGCTTGAATTCGTTTTTTCGTGTAGGCACAGTCTTTTGGCCAGGCTATAGATTCTCTTTACCCTATCAATTTGTGTATTGAGATGTTCAGGTGGAAAATACAGCATTGGCCAGTGCTATTACTAACGATCTGGTGAGCCCCTCATTGTGGTTGGTTGAAGACCTTTCAGATCATGGACTGTTAGAAATGTTTGTTTTGCATTGGGATTGCAGATAGAGCTGTTCACAGGGCATGATCCAAGTTAATGGTGTTATTTCTACCTGAGAGCACCACCATATGCCTCGATTTTCAAGACCATTTGTGCATGTAAGTTCAAATTACATGTGCAAATGATATGTGACAAGTAAAATCTATTCACAAAATGTGTACTTGGACTAGTAAATTAATTTGTTCATGCTCAATATTAACTTCTGATGTTTTAAGGTTGTTTATTAGTAAATCCTTTGACGGGGATGTTTGCCTTGTAAAGTCATACTGTGATGTGATGGGCAACTTGGGGTTGGAGGGTGAAACGGAGATTTCATATGTGATGCAATGTTGCCAAAAGCCGTGGTGTCTCTGTGCTAGCAGGGTCTCTGGTTGCGCCCTAAAATATGGAGCACTTAGAATAGAGCTGACCCCCTGTTCTAAGTGAGATGTGAAATACTGAACATTTAAATTAAGAGTGGATGAAGAAAATAATTAACAATGTTTAAAGTATCCGGTTCATGCTCATTCCTGCTATTTAATTCCTCCTAGGAGGAGGATATCCAAGAGATTGAGGAGTCGGCTAAGAAGATGGAAGCCCAGTATGGTCAATACTTTGACTTGACGATTGTCAATGACAATTTGCAGACTGCTTGTGTCCAGCTTCTATCTGCGATCTGCAGGGCACAGGAAGAATCTCAGTGGGTCCCGGCATCATGGATATGCTCAAGCACTCAACAGTGATGCTGCAGTTCGGAGACATGGTTAAGGGCAGAAACTTTGCACCGGTGCAAAAACAAGGCAAATCCATTTGTGGTAACAATTTTTCATGTATGTGAAATTGTGAAGTTGGAAATGACTGTTGGAACTACACTACATCAGCAACAACATACAGTCAGTGGCGCAGTGTAACCATCTGCAATATGCCATGGCCATGTACTGGTCTCATTAGTTGCATTGGCAACTGGCAAGTAAAAAGGAAGACAATAGATTGCCATCATTTTTCAAATATGGAAGATGTGAGCAAGCGAGAATCAAAATCAGACTGATATAAGTTAGTAAATAATTATCCAAAACCTTGCAAGTTTGCTTTTTAGCAAGAGTGTCTTAATGGGCTGGCATTTCTATGTTGAAATCTTAGTTACTCATGTAAAATGATGTATAAACAATAAATAGGCCATATATTTCTTCCCAATGGCTTTCTGTGTTTTTGCCTTGGTGCAAAAATGTTTCTGCAATATGGACTTCAATTGAAATTGTTACTTTGGCTATAACACCAAAAGCAAAATCTCCAATAAATTCTGCCCTATTTAGTTATAACTGCGCATATTTCCTAAATATAAATCCTTGTTTTATTGTGTTAATAATTCTATTGTGTGGGCTAATAAAAAGCGTGTATGTTCCTGTGTTAGAATTGGTGAGGGATCAGATGAAGGTTATTTCTAGTAATAATCCTGGAACCATGTTACAGGATATAAAGTCTATTTGCACCATGTTGTTGATTGTGTGATTTGGAATGCTGGCATAACTGCATTTGCTACAAACTAAAGCTTTTCACGAGAACAAAACAAATTGATTTCATAATGTTTCTGCTGTGTTTAAATGTTAAAAAAGAAAGAAATAGTTTTCCCCAGTTTTCAAATCTAAATGAAGGAGTTTACTTACTTGTTTGGCTTGAGGAACAGAGCTGCCAAGAACATGGGGCGGCAGTGGCTTCCCCACCCCTGTTACAGCTGGCCTGCTTAATCTTGGGTTGGCTGCAACGTCCTTGGCCAAAGTGATCCTGCTGGCATGGCTGGAGCACTTTCAGTAGAAATGAGCAATGCCAACTGTGTGCCTGCCATGCCACTGCGGCATGGGGGCAGTCAGCTTAGTTTTATGTTTGTTGTTTCCAAAAACAGTGTGTTTTTGTTTTTGGAAAAAACAAAACATAAATGCGTTAATACTCCTGAAGTTTTGTACAAGTGCAAGGAGTGTTTGTTCATTCTTTCTTACACTCCACAATAAACTGCAGCAGAATGTGTGCAGGAGGCAAGTTATGAAATTGTGGGTTTTAGACTTTTTGTGGTAATGTATGTGCATAGCATGAAATATGTATGTCTATTTTTGTTGTAAATGTAACACTATGGTTTATATATGTACCACATTATTATCTCAATTACAATTTTGTAATTGTTAATAAAGAAATTATACTTACGGAGCAAAGCGTTTTAATGGTTCTGGCCACTGAGACTGCCCTCCTTGACAGATTTCTGGCTTATTGAAGTGAGTCCTCACACTGGAACAAACAACTCACCTGCCCACTACTGTGATGACATGTTTCCCAAAGTAAGAACCTCCAGTGTTGTGCATCCACCCTTCTCATCCTTAGAGCTCTCTCATAGGATGCCAGTCCCTTCCCCGGAGTTTTATACTGCGTGACCTTGACTCGAAGGTATCAGAGCACTTTATATGAGCACCAGTTGTGTTACACAAGGACACATTCATTTTTGTTAGGCACAGGAAGATTAAGGGATTTGCCCAGAATCACAGGATGTTGAGCATCATTGCCAAGACTCAAACCCGATTCCCCAGATTTGAGATTAACAGCCCTAGCCCTAGCCCATTTGGCCACATCCTCTTTCTGAAGAGTTTGCAAGAGTCCTTCGAGCCAGATCCACTTGTCTATTTCATCCCCCTCTGTGTATTTTTTAACAATACCCTTGGGTGACCTGGGGTCATAGGCACCACCTGTGATTACCTCTGCTTCTCTGTTGCTGCCACCATGTTCTTGGGGTTTCATCCCTACTTGACCCTTCTCTCATCTAGGTCGTTCACACGTCTCCCAAGGTGGAAAGAAAGTGGTCTGTGTGCTAAGGCCTTTGTGAGGCCACTGGACTAACTTGGTACAGAGTGACAACTTTCTAAAAGATGCTGAACTTTAATTGTGATAGTAAATTTGATCTGGCCATCAGGTTGGGTTCACTGTCACAATTAATTTGATACCTTCCAGTGCCCAGTTAGGTCGCCCCATTCTGAAGTTAGCCAGGCTGGGGTGCCAGCCAGTAACCCTGTGTTAACCAATGGGGCTACTAACTTTTCCTGAGCAAAACAACAATTTTGAAGTGTTGCTGTTAGGACATATGAAAAATACATGCCTTACTTAACAATATATAGCTCTCTGCCATAGGGCTCCATAGGTCTTCCTTAGGAGAAACTTACATATAGGGGTAAGGGAGTGGCTGTTTTGCCATTGGTTCTAATGGCAAAGTCGAACTAGCAGTGTACACACTGCTCTTCCTGTCTGCAGTCCTTTTCCATTTTGTCCTTTGTCACACTCAGGGTGGCACAAACAGTGCTGCAGCCCTGGGTGGACACTCTGTCTTACATGCCCTGGGTACCCTTGCCGTGCCAATTGGGTATAGCCAATTCAACATACACTTTGTAAGGATAAGAACACTGGCTTTGAGGTCTTTTTAGCACGCCTCAGTGCACTCTCAGAGTTGAAAAAACAGCTCCATCAGTCCAAACATGTGGGGGTGAATATGCAAAAAGAGGCACTTCTTTACATCCCCTAGCCGCTGTGATAACTGTAGAGAACAAAACCAGCACCTACAACATTAAAATAGATTGAATATTATTTTAAGGCTCTAAAACAGCACCAGCAACATCTTTCAATACTTTGGTGCTGTGCTTGGCAAGCCCTGTCTTCCCTGATGGTTAATAGGACTGACCCTCCCCAAGAAAACGTTTTAAAAAAGATGAGGGACACTACTGAATCATTCATTCTGATGTCAGGATGAGCCACTACTTAATGTCAAAGATGATGGCGAGACTGAAACATTCTATATACAACTAACATAGCACTAGTACAAAGCGCAATCTATATGTTAAGTTTAGATTAGGAGTTCTTCCAGTGTATTGTTCACTGGCAAGGAATACTAAACAGTACCTAGGAAAGCTGTGTCCTATTGTGATAATGCTACTGGAAAACTTTGTTCTCCCCATTTATCAAATTTCTAGGGGAAAGTTGCTGCTCTAACTGTTTTACAATTTGATGTCCATGATTGTCACAAAGATGTGACCACTTGTGTTCAAACAAGGATCTTACATAAGGGCAGCCTTCCCTGAGCCTGCAATAAGACCACTTAGGGCGGCGGTCTGAAGCTCTCAGACAGTACTGCCCGGTTATTTACCAGTAATTTTAATCATCCTTAGTCTGTTACTTCTTTGCCAAGTCATTAAACATGAGATGATGCCACCTCGGACATGAGAAAGAACAGGAAGTTCAAACCGTGGCTCCACCCAACCCTACCCATAAAAGGCTAGTATGCCCAATTGAACCTCCTGTAAAATACCAAGCCTTTGAAGCTCAGTAAACGCAGGGAAGGTAGGCAGGTTATAATTACTGTGATGAGGATGTAACAGACATGGGGTAATAAAAATATTTGGTAAATAATAAGGCATCATCCATAGGTTCTACCTCCTTGCCCAGTCATTAAACAGAGTGGTTTTAACCATAGTTTTAGAAATTGAAAAACTCTTAAAAATTCTAGCTATTAAGTTTTCATTTTGGCTGCCCATTGAACTCTTAGTGTAGAGATTGTCAAGTTCTTGTCAAAAATACCCTGAAGGAACTGTAAGATAGTAGCAATGCCACAGACTACAGCTGAAACGGAGTTTGAAGCACACCAAAGTTAAAAATTCCTCCAGTGCTTTGTGTATGCCTTTAGTGTAGAGGGACGATAAGCTTTCTGAATGACGTCTGCCAAGTGTTTGGGAATCCCTCTACTCTCAAGCCCTAACCTCGCTATTTCCTGACCAAGAGGGACAGGCACGATAGAGGAAGAACGCCTGAAGTTGAAGTAGAGGTAAGGAAAGAGGAATCTTCCAACACGGTTCCATTGTTATTTCCCTCAACTATGCGAACCATGCTCTGCGAGGCCAACATGTGACTACAACATCAACCCTTTGTTTTCTCTCTAGATTTTTGGGAGTAAACCGGGAATAAGTCAAATTGGTGGGAAGGCACACAGTAGGTGGAGATGAGGCCATTGTATAGAGCGGGCATCCACACCCACCGATTCCAGAGTAGGAAAGCAGGAAACAAAAATGGGAATTAATTGTTGGAAAGGGAGGCAAACAAATTCAGATGAGGAGTTCGAAAACATCTGCAAATTTAGGCAAACGTTACCAATATCAAAGACAGGTCCTGAGAGGTCAGAAATACTCTGCTTAAGAAATCTGCCTCATCTGAATTGTCCTTATTTCTTATGTAGGTAGCTTTCAATGACAGAGGATGGTTGTCTGCCCAGAACACCATCTTCATTGCCACTATATTGAGGAATGCAGATCTTGAACTGCCCTGTCAGTTCACATAGGGACTTACTGTCCTGTTGTCCGTCCTTATTAGCACATTCTGTTCAGAAATTAAATCCTGAAACCCCAAGAGAGCATTGAAGATCATAGACAGTTCCCTCCAATTCGAGGAGGAATTGTTCTACTATTTGATGGGCCATCTTCTCTGAATGGTATAAAAACTGCATTTTGCTCCCCAGCCCTCTCGAATGGCGTCCCTTGATGCAAGGGGAACCCCCGTTCCAGAGAGGCTGGGAGAAGCCACCATAGCACCGCTGATTTTATCTGAGATATAACAGTAATTTTCTTCTCCAAATGCATGCAAGCAGGCTTCCAATATTTGAGCAGGTGGATTACCACCGGCCTTAGTTGCAGATGAGTACACATGACTAGAAAGACACATGATGCCAAATGACCCTGACCCCAAAGCCAGAATCTTCCAGAAACCCCGCCGCAGTCCACAAGTTGTCGCAAAACCAGTATCAACTTTATGTCTCGCTCCTTTGACAGAAAAACAATGTCCAAGTAGGTTCTGAACTGGGCTCCTAAGAAGGTTCGGTCTTAAGTCAGAACAGCCTGACTCTTCTGATTTATGAGCAACCCATGCTTCTGCTGACAATAATGAAACCCTGCCCAACCCCTCAGCGCTTCTTCATGAGAGTCAGCTTGGAGCAGCCCATCGTTCAGATATAGATTAATGTTCCAGCCTTCCAGATGAAGAGAGACAACCAAGGGAGCCATCATCTTCATTAACACCCTCTGAGCGGAACGTATCCTGAAAGGAAGAACCGGAAACTGGAAATAATGACCCCCACAGGCAGAATTATAGGAACTTCAGATGACGGAGGAACATAGTAACGTGCTGATATGCATCCTCTAAATCCATTGCGTTGATAAAGATCCATGCATGATTAGAGGAAGAGGTTCCATCTTGAATTGAATTTTGCTGAGAGCCTGATTTTAATAATCATTCTGTATTTTCTGGATGGTTTTGGGACCACGAAAACTTTAGAATAGCACCCTTCTTCCTCCTTGATTTTGGGAACCGGAGCTACTGCCTTCTTCAGCAGAAGAGTCTCTACATCCTCCCATATAGCTTCCATCGTGACCTTGTCTGCAGGACAGAGAGTCATTATGGTCCCAGTCACTGGGGGAAGAGGAAAGCTATCATGTAGCCTCTCCTTACTACATTCTGGGCCCAGGCATTGGAAGTGGATCTTTCCCAGGCCAGAATTAAATGCCTTAATCGACCTCGCACTGTGAAGGTTCTTCCTTTGGCATAGTCAGGACGGCTGCTGCTTGTTCGGCGACATGGTCTTGGATTTTGGGTTTGAAAGATTTTTGTAGGTCTTGTTCCTCTGTCTCCTGGAGAATCCTGAATACTGCTGTTGTGATTTATTGGAAGTCTGCCGAAGGAGTGATTTCCACGATGACTGAAATTTTCTCCTGGCAGCCACATTAGCACCTTTTGCTATGGTGGAGGCACAAACCAAATCAAAAACAATATCTGAAAGAAACTCTGCCTGTTTTTCAATTCCGAGCACTAACACTGATCCTGGACAGCCCTAAAGAGCTCCTTGACATCGAAAACAAGGAATTGACTAGTGTAAGCCCTGTAAATGCCTGCTGTCATAGATAAATGTGCCCCTGCATAACTCTCCTATAGGGCAGTATCAATCTTTTTTATCAGTTTGGTCCTTAAAAATTGTGTCCTGCTTGATTGAAGTGCACCCAAAACAGGCAACCATAGAATCCAAGACCACTGCCTCAGAAAACTTCTTGTCCCTTACCCTCCTGAAAGTTCCAAAATGCTGGGGACGTGGCTGCCAGCATCAGAGTAGCAAAGGCGGTTCATGTGAGTAATTAAAATCGGGTTCTCCAATTTCTAAATGCCCCTGTTGTATTCTGTGGACTTGCATGGAGTGGGCGGGGAGTGTGTTGAGAAGGCTCGCCCGTTCTCTTTGGTTACTTCAGCCGTGGTTCCTGTGCATGCGAGGAGAGTTGTATCCCGGTCATGGATGTTTGGTTTCTAGTGTTGATTAGGGTAATTGGACACAGGTGTGGACGCGCTCAGTTGGGCATTTTAACACCTTCGCTGCTAGGCCTTTTCCCCCCGTGCTAAGCCTTTTTTTGGCTATTTGGGGTAGTTTGCACTTAGGCCCCTGTAACTTTTTGACTACAAGAGGTATCCACGCCAAATTTGTGTCCTTTTCTTCCAACATCATGGGGATTCTAAAGGTACCCATGGCTTGTGGATTCCCATGGAGGGGACCCAGAAATCAGCCAAAATACAGTAATTTATTTCTTTTCTTTTTGAGAAATGGGATAAAAGTGCTGCAAATGAAAGCGTCTGTTTTTTTCCCTGCAAATGGTATCAACAAAGGGTTTGTGGGAGGAGGAGCCAAGATGGCGACCGGGACGGCAGCGTAGGCTCCCGGCTCTGTGAACCTCCGCATCCCGCACAGATATCCTGCATGAGATCCTTAGCCTGCGCTATATGCCCGTGTTGGTGAATGAGAGCGGCAACCGATCGTGTGACTCCGAAGTTTCTGGCGGCGGTATCGCCAGAGAAATGTCCAGTTGAAGATTGCGGCCTGTGCAACCCTGGAACCGGGACCTCGAGTGGACAACATGGCCGGGCGGCAGTTCAACAACAGCGGCCTTTGATGACTGGGTGGAGTCGGCCTAACCGGAGCGGTGCGAATATCGGCCTACATTTCGCCGTGGTCGTTCCTACCACTACGCGTCGCGGAACGAGTGCATGCCCGAGGTGGCTAATCCAAGATTCCCCGGTGATTGTCTCAGCCTTCGCCGGTGAGCCGCCCGGCCGCCGCCCGTAACTCGCCCTGATTTTTGCGGACTGCTCCCGGATTTTCGCGGGCGCAGGTCCGTGGAGGGGATGACTGTTGCCCGGGACCACACGCCGGATATATTTTTTGCCTGCCCCCGAAACCCTGATTCCAGTGACATGGAACCTGAGGCGCTTGTCCCTGAGTCCTGGTCCCAATCTGGGTTGGACCTACCCGGCGGCCATCTTGACAGGACGAAGTCTACTATCCTGTACACTGGGTCGCAGCACGATTGGAAGTGTGCGACTATGGGGAGCGTCACGGAGCGAGCGCCGAGAGCTGTGCTGGGGTATGGTGATCTTCTCGAGGCTCTCGGTGCCCTCCATTCCACCTTGGTTCACGGCGCCTGGGTATTGGGGAGTAAGCTTGATGGGGTGACATCAGTGTTGGAACAGTTGCTGCCTGCCTGTCCCCAGGTACACGGGGACTTCCTACACCGCACACAGGAGGACAGTGTCGTGGCCGCCCCTGTGGATAGTGACCAGCTGGAAACTCCGGACAGTATCTTAACGTGTGATCGGCTGGCTGTGGGTCTGGTCTGTTCCGGAGGTATTGGACCTGAGTGGGGTGTGGTGGCCTTGTCCCGTGCGCGGCCTCCGGCAACCCAGGCAACATTCAAGCAACGGTCGCCTGCTCTGGCTGATTTCGCTTTCTTGGACCTTGTGTGCGGTGCAGATCCTGGGGCAGCACTGGGACAGACGACTCTCCATACTGTTGACTGTGTTGGTGATCAGAGACTTCCACCCTACCTGTGTGTGTCGCCTCCTGTTCTCTTTTGGACGCTCCTCTTCTTTGTAGCATTGGACATGGAACTGGGTCGATGGGTATGCATGGGTAGATTCGCAAAGAGTGGCCAAGGATAAGGCTGATCCTTCAGAGGTGGTCATCTAATAGGCGGGCGGATTCAGGGGTTGCGTGCTCTCACGGCATAACTGTTAGTGTAATAGGCGCATAATGCTCCCCATTCTTCTTTGACTTGGTCGATTCTGTGTTGCTTAATGTTTGCTTTAGGGGAAAACAAATTGTGCGGGAGGGAGAAGCCGGGGGCATGTTTTGAAGGCCCTCCTCCAGTTTATTAATATTCTCTCTACCCCCCGTCTGGTGGGGTTTCTTTTCCTACTCCTCTTTCTCTGTTTCTTCTATATTTCGGGTCTGGTTCCGGGGCGACAGGCACGCTGCTGGGGGGGGGGGGCCGTACTCATCTGCAGAGGTGCAGGGTGGGGGGTTGGGGGAGGGGATCCTTTAGTCTTTAACCCTTTTTTTCCATGGCCTCCTTTTTCTTCTCTTATTCTTTTTTGTCTTTCTTTTCTGGGATCAGCATGGTAGAACTCCTTCGTCGTTAATCGCTGCGATTTCATGTGTGCCACAATTTCCGTGGTGTTTTCTGGGTTTTAGGGCAGGGGACTGCAGGTGCAAATGGCCGTGATATTCCTCCACATCCTGAACTTCTTGTTTCATCGCCATTGACTAGATAAATTGCTGTTTATTGTGGACGTTTATTATTCTGCCTGCCATTTCTTGCTGCCGGGAAACTGTTTGGCACCTGATCCTTCCATTCTCCCTTATTATAAAATGAAAACCTTTTGTATCATGGTCTCCTACTTGGGCTGTTTAGTGGCCGAGAGTATACCAGCATGGAAATTCTGCTCCCCGAGGTGCTGCCTGTGATCAATATTGATTTCTGTTACTCTGACTGCTTAGCGGCCGGCCCCGGGGGTTGTAGGCCCATACTTGTTACTGGTTGAAATGTCAATAAAGGTTTTTCAAAAAAAAAAAAAAAAAAAAAAACAAAGGGTTTGTGGGGCTGAAATCACCATTTCCCCAGCTTTTAGGGACTGACAGGCTTTTGTCAGGAAACCAACATTTTTACACAGTTTTGTCATTTTACTGGGACATAGCCTATTTTTGCTATTTTTTTGTGCTTTGAACCTTCTTCCAGTTAATGGTAGAAATGGGTATGAAAGCAATAATGGGTCCTGGAGAACTATACATTTTAGAAAAGAGGACAAAATTCTGAATTCAGCAAGGGGTCATTTGTGTAGATCCTTCAAGGTTTCTTTATAGAAACTAACAGTTGAATATAGGAAAAATGTAAAATTAGTTGAAAAAAACAGCTATTTGTGCCAACGTTTTCACCTGTAACTTCTTCTAAATATGACAGCTGTTTGAAAACAATATACAGTTACATCCGCTGGACCTTTCTGGTTGTGGGATATATAGGACTTGTAGGTTCAGCATGAACCCGACGAACCCAGGTCCAATAACGGAGCAGCGTCTTGCAATGGTCTTTTGTTATGTACCGGGTATATAGCAATTAATTTGGGAAAATATATACATGGAAAAATCGGTATGAAAGACACCCATGCATCTCTGAAATTGGAACAAAATATAGAGTTAAGAAACAGTAGATATTTACACATTTCCGAAATTGTGAGTACCCATACTAGCATGAGAATTAGAGGACATTTTTCAAAGTGACTTCTTGTTTACACATTGTCTTTCATTTGGAAGGCAGAAATGCATCTAAGTCAATAGGTAATAACAGTTGCTCTTCAATGCTGTGTTACCCTAAGTCTCCTGATAAAATGGTACCTCAGTTGTGTGGGTAGGCCTAGTGCCCGCAACAGGAAAGGGCTCAAAATGCAACGTGGACACACTTTACTTTTACAGTGAAAATTGGCCCTTTTTTTTACTAAGTGCCTAGCTGTAGATTTTGAACCCTAGCTCTGCCTGCACCTAGGGAAACCTAGAAAACCTATACATTTCTGAAAACTAGACACCCAGGGGAATCCTGGATGGGGTGACCTGTCTGGCTCGCACCAGGTTCTGTTACCCAGAATACCTCGCAAACCTCAAAATTTGTCAAAAAACACATTTTCCTCACATTTCTGAGGTGGATAGTTCTGGAATCTGCGTGGATCCACAAATTCCACCCACCCCGCATTCCCCAAAGTCAAAATGGTACCTCACTTGTGTGGGTAGGTCTAGTACCCACAACAGGAAATGGCACAAAACACAATGTAGACACACCACATTTTCACAGTGAAAACGGACCCTTTTTTGCAAAGTGCCTAGCTGTAGATTTTGAACCCTAGCTCTGCCGGCACTTAGGGAAACCTAGCACACCTATACATTTTTTAAAACTAGCTCAGGGAAACCTAGCAAATCTATACATTTTTTTAAACTAGACACCCAGGGAAATCTAGGATGGGTTGACTTGTCTGGCTCTCATCAGGTTCTGTTACCCAGAATCCCTTGCAAACCTCAACATTTGTCCGAAAAAACACATTTTCCTCACATTTCTGTGGTGGAAAGTTCTGGAATCTGCGTGGATCCACAGAATTCCACCCACCCCGCTTTCCCCAAAGTCTTCCGAGAAAAATGGTACCTCACTTGTGTGGGTAGGCCTAGTGGCCACAACAGGAAACAGCCCAAAACACAATGTGGACACACCACATTTTCACTGTGAAAACCGACCCTTTTTTTGCAAAGTGCCTAGCTGTAGATTCTGAACCCTAGCTCTGTCAGCGCTTAGGGAAACCTAGCGAACCTATACATTTTTGAAAACTAGACACCCAGGGGAATCTAGGATGAGGTGACTTGCCTAGCTCTCACCAGGTTCTGTTACCCAGAATCCCTTGCAAACCTCAAAACTTGTAAAAAAAACCCACATTTTCCTCACATTTCTGTGGTGTAAAGTTCTGGAATCTGCGTGGTGCCACAAAATTCCACCCACCCCACATTCCCAAAATTCTTCTGATTACAATGGTACCCCACTTGTGTGGGTAGGCCTAGTGCCCGCGACAGGAAATCGCCCAAAACGCAACGTGGAGACACCACATTTCCACAGTGAAACAGACCCTTTTTTTGCAAAGTGCCTAACTGTACATTTGGAACCCTAGCTCTGCCGGCACCTAGGGAAACCTAGCAAAGCTATACATTTTTGAAAACTAGACACCCAGGGAAATCCAGGATGGGGTGACTTGTCTGGCCAGGTTCTGTTACCCAGAATCCCTTGCAAACCTCAAAATTTGTCAAAGAAAATACATTTTCCTCATATTTCTATGGTGGAAAGTTCTGGAATCTGTGTGGATCCACAAAACTCCACCCACCCCGCATTCACCTAAGTCTTCAGAGAAAAATGGTACCTCACTTGTGTGGGTGGGTCAAGTACCGGCGACAGGCAAGGGCCCAAAACGTATTGAGGCGACATCAAAATTACCTATCACAAAACAACCTGGTTTTGCAAGGGGGGTTTCATGAGTTTTTGGCCCCGGGCTCGGCAGAAATCTTGGGAAGCCTACCAAACCCACACATTTATGAAAACTAGACACACGGGGGAGTCCAGCGAGGTATGGCTTGCGTGGGTCCCCCAACATTTTCCTACCCAGAATCCCCTGCAAACCTCAAATTTAGCTGAAAAAAATCATTTTTTTGTCAAATTTCTGTGTGGAAAACTCTGGAATCTGCATGGATGCACAAATTTCCTACCACCCAGCATTCCCCCAGGGCTCCTGATAAAATTGGTACCTCACTTGCGTGGGTGGGTCAAGTACCCGTGACAGGCAAGGGCTCAAAACGTATTGAGGAGGCATCAAAATTACATAAGATAAAATATCCTGGTTTAGCAAGTGGAGTCACCTGGGTTTTCGGCCCCTGTCTCGACGGCCATCTTGGTGAACCTACCAAACCCACACATTTCTGAAAACTAAACACCCGGGGGAGTCCAGCTAGGTATGGCTTGCATGGGTCCCCCAACGTTTTCCTACCCAGAATCTCCTGCAAACCTCAAATTTAGCTGAAAAAAACACTTTTTATCAAATTTCTGTGGGAAAGTTCTGGAATCTACGTGGATCCACAAATTTCCTACCACCCAGCATTCCCCAGGTCTCCTGATAAAAATGGTACCTCACTCGCATGGGTGGGTCCAGTACCCACGACAGGCAAGGGCCCAAAACGTATTGAGGAGACATGAAAATGACCTATCACGAAACAACTTGGTTTTGCAAGGGGAGTCACCTGGGTTTTTGGCCCCGGGCTCGGCGGCCATCTTGGGAAACCTACTTAACCCACACATTTCTAAAAACTAGACACCCGGGGGAGTCCAGCGAGATATGGCTTGCGTGGGCCCTCCAAAGTTTTCTCCTGATTCCAATTGGCAAAAAGAAAAACTGGAGTCCAGTGGGCTTTTTGCCCCCATCTGCCTACCAGGGGATACAGAAAGGCTGTAATTTTTGCAGGGGGGTGGGGGAATTGGCATGCCCGTTTTGGGCAGCCCCCACCCCTAATTGTAATTGCTCCCCAAAAAAACTGGTTTCTATTGGACTTTCTACCCCTCCCGGGGGGGGGGGGGGGCAGAAAGACTGTAATTTTTGCGGGGGTGGGGATATTGTCATGCCCATTTTGGGCAGCCCCCACCCCTACATGAATACAAACAAAATCCCTGGTTTCTAGTGGGCTTTCTGCCCCCCGCCCCCCTCCCCCTCCCGGGGGGGCCGAAAGAGTAGAATTTTTGCAGGCACGGGTGGGGCATTGGCAAGCCCGTTTTGGGTAGCCCCCACCCCTGATTCCATTGGCAAAAAAAACCTGGCGTCTAGTGGGCTCTTTGCCCCCCCGGGGGGCAGATTGGGGGCTACTGCCCCCATCTACCCACCAGGGGATACAGAAAGGCTGTAATTTTTGCAGGTGGGTGGGGGCATTGGCATGCCCATTTTGGGCAGCCCCCACCCCTAATTGTAATTTAATTGCCCCCAAAAATCCCTGGTTTCTATTGGACTTTCGGCCCCCCCCTCCCCAGGAGGGCAGAAAGACAAATTTTTGCAGGCGTGGGATCATTGATATGCCCATTTTGGGCAGCCCCCACCCCTAATTCGAATTGACAAAAAAAAATCCCTGGCGTGTAGTGGGCTTTTTACCCCCCGGGAGGGCAGATTGAGGGCTACTGCCCCCATCTGCCTCCCAGGGTGGGGCAGAAAGGCTGTAAATTTTGCGGGGGTGGGGGCATTGGCATGCCCGCTTTGGGCAGCCCCCACCCCTAATTGTAATTGCCCCCAAAAATCCCTGGTTTCTATTGGACTTTCTGCCCCACCCAGGAGGGCAGAAAGACTAATTTTTGCGGGGGTGGGATCATTGGCATGCCCGTTTTGGGCAGCCCCCACCCCTAATTCAAATTGGCAAAAAAAAATCCCTGGCGTCTAGTGGGCTTTTTACACCCCTGGGGGGGCAGATTGGGGGTTACTGCCCCATCTGCCCCCGGGGGGGGGGCAGAAAGACTGTAATTGTTGCAGAGGTGGGGGCATTGCCATGCCCGTTTTGAGCAGCCCCCACCTTCATTCAAATTACCCCAAAAAAATCCCTGGTGTCTAGTGGGCTTTTTGCCCCCCCCCCAGGTGTCAGAAAGGCTGTAATTTTGGCGGGGGTGGGGGCATTGGCATGCCCATTTTGGGCAGCCCCCACTCTAATTAAAATTGACCAAAAGAAAATCACTGGTGTGTAGTGCGCTTTCTGTCCTTTCTGTCTAGTGCGCTTTCTGGCCCCCATATGCCCCCCGGGGGGGGCAGAAACACTGAATTTGGCCAATTGTTTGGGGGGTAGCAAAGGCCCTTGCCCAAGGGGCCGCTCCCTCCTCCCTGGTGTCTAGTGGGTGGATCTCTGCTTGGGGATCACCCTCATGGGGAGATTCTCCCCTTTCCAATGAGACCTCTCCTGTCTTTCTACGTGCTCAGGGCAGGGGCGTAACACAGGCCCCCGCAGTGCGGGGGGGCCCCAAGCTCCAGGGGGCCCCCGCAGCACTGCACTTGGATTGGGGAGCTCCTGATAGAGACCAGAGGGGCCCCCTCCAAGTCCCTTGCAGGGGGGCCCCCTCAATTATCATTACGCCACTGGCTCAGGGGGCTGAGATAGCCCCCTGAGCACATGGAAAGTGAAACTGAAATGAGCCTTTTGTTTCCGTTTCTATGAAATGACGTCAGCGCGACGTGCGCACTGATCATCATTTTACAGAAACCAGGGGGGCCCTCAGGAGCTGGGGAAGCTCTTCCCCAGTTCATGAGGCTTTAGGGGAGGAAAATAAATCCCTCTGGTGCCTGCACCAGAGGGATTTCCGGTGCCATGTGCCAGGACGGCCGGGAGCGGTCCAGCGCACACGAGCACTGTGGCGAACGACGGCTTCCGGCCGTCGTGCTCACACAAGGAGTTAACTGAAGTGTTCAAGAGTTACTTTGTTGCAATTGTAACTCTTGAAGAGGGCAGCGGTATTGTGTGCAGCTTGAGTTTTTGGGTCTGGAGTGTTTTGTTTCAAGATGGGGAAGCACTCTAAGAAACGGCTCCTTTCCTTGCAGGAAATGTTCTAGGCGTGAGGATAACTATTTGGAAGACAACCAAAGGTCGAAGAGGGTGGGATCGGAGGGGAACAACGTGCCCATATTTTTCTAATTTATGAAAAACAGTTCTACTTAATGTGTATCTAGTACCGTTCCGGCGTTCATTTCGATAGTTTAAATGCTTCAGCTGAAGCAGGGGCGTAGCAAATGGGGTGCGGTGGGTGCGGGCCCCCCGGGTGTCATCACTGAGGTGGGGTGACAAAATGGCAAAAATATGTGTTTTAAACACATATTTTTGCCATTTTGTCACCCTCCTCAGTGATGACACTTGTCACCCCCGGCTTAACAAAATGGCAAAAATATGTGTTTTAAACAAGAAATTTTCCACACCGGGTACCAGCTGACCTTGCTACGCTGTCAGAAAGGGAGTCTCCTGCGCTGTGAAACCGAAGAACATCTGAACAAGAAACAAGACTTCTTGCCAGGTTGCCTGCTTGCCTGCTTGCCTGAAAGAAATGCAAATGTGCGCAACTGGTTATTCTGCAAATGTAAAGGGTGCTTGGAAGCCGGTACTGCCTTTAATTCATGGAATCACTTGAAGATTTGTGATAACAAATATTTATTCTTTTTGAGTGGTAGTGCAAGGAGTTACCAGTTGATATGTGAAGTGGGTGCCTTTAAGGAAGTTATCTAAAAAAAACACACACTAGAAAAGTCTGGGAATTACTCAAATCTATATTTTGGAAGCCTCTTTCTTATCTTAAACCTTTTTGCGCGTTTTGTAGAAGCTTAGTTTTTACTGTGTGTAATGCAAGTTTAAAATAATGATTTACTTATTCACAGTGCCTTCTGTCAGAGACTGGGACCTTGTAGTACAAAAAACACACAAGGCACTATTACTATTCTCCACACCAACCAAGATTCAGGCCCAGATTTATCAAAGGATTGTGATGCCCTTGCGTCACACAGGGTGATGCAAGGGCAACGCAATCCTTAAGTCCTATTTACCAAGCAACGCAAAGTCACCTTGCGTGGCCTTGCGTGGCTTGGTTAATGAGGAGTAATGTAAGGCAGCGCAAGACACTGCTTTGTGTTACTCTGCACCAGCAAGGTGTTACATAGGTGGAGAGTAGGTGTTCCCATGCATCCACCCATGCTTTGTACCGCATTCCCAGATTTACCAAGAGTAGTAAACCTGGAATTTTGTCAAAATTGTATGCCTTCTCTACAGAGGAGCAATAGCTTTTTTTCTTCTTGTTGTTTCCTCTTTCTAAGTGTTCTGCATTCTGCAGCAAATTCAGAAAGAAGAAAGCGTCTCTGGATTGTTTACCATCCTGCACGAAAACAATGCTGCCTGCAGTGCAGGCACCATTGCTCCATGGCACAAGGTTGCCTGTATTGGTGGTAGGCAGCACATGGTGTGCTATCACAGTGAGAGAGCCGGAATATGCCATACTTGGGTAAACATGGCGCATCCCTGCTCTATCTGATTCACCCAGAGCAGCATGTTGCACTGTATCAAATAATGATAGATCTGGCCCTTAATTCTGTGGCTCTCTGGTTACAAACACAGACCACTGCAGTGCATTAACTAATAGAGGTTTCATAATGTATTATAGTGCATTTCCCACTGATTAACTTAACTTGTATTTATTTTTCATTTGGGCGGTTCCTTATTATAAATGTAGTAACCCAAAGCTGAAAAACGTACAGAATATTTTGGTTTTTTTAGCCACACTTTTCCACTTCGGACCCTGAAGACAACATTAGGAGAATTGTTTTTGAGACTTCGGGCCTGATTTAGATGTTGGCGGTCTTACAACTGTCCCGGCGGCGGTTCTAAGTACTCTGCCAAATCGACAGTCTTTCACCCCCCGTATTAAGATGCCCGCAGGCAGCCTCACCGTCTGCGTCAACTGAGTGTTTCCCGCTGTGGTTGCTCCACACTGCTGCCAATGTGGCAGACTCCAATGCTGGCACATACTATTCCATCACCATCAGGGCAGCGGGTTTCAGCCGAGTAGATTTAGTTTTCCCAGTTTTGCTGGTGGTCTCCTAGTAGCGGTTCCCTGATGGAGTGTGTCTGTCACGGTACACGCTCAACAATGCACCATCACTGTAGGCATTGGATGGATGCCAGTAGAACACACCTGATGTCCACTGGCCAAATGAAAACACCTGCATACCACACTATGAAGCACCCTCCATTTCAGACCATGATATTTTGCCATTCCACTGAACCAAAACACTTGCCGGCAAAGCTTTCCCATTTGTCAGGTTGTTTTGTGTCTTTTGCCTGTTACTTGTCCCTTCATCTTTTTTCATTGTACACCTAGTGGTTAATATTTTTAGATTAATATTATTTCATTGCAAAATACCAGGCCGCGGAAATCCCCATTTTACTGAGAGTGAGTTGTCAGTCATGGTGGATGAAATCATAACAGTAACGCCACAATTGTTTGGAGCCCAGGTCCAAAACATCGCAGAAAAGACAAATGTGGGGCAGAATAGTGGACAGAGTGAATGTTGAGGCTAACAACATGCATACACAGGAGGAAATTAGGAAGAGGTGGAATGACCTGCGGGGGAAGGTGCGTTCCTTGGCCTCCAAGCATCACCTGGAGGCCTAGAAGATTGGTGGTGTTTCTCCCAGGCCCCTCTTACAACTCATGCCCTGGGAGGAGAGGTCTTGCAGATCCTATGTCTTGACTGCTTGACAGGAATACCTGGTGGTGTGGAGTCTGGTAAGTTACACTTTTATCAGTTTCCAATAATTTAGATTGTGTGAATGTATTGTGTTGCATCCAAGAGTGCATGTGTCAATCTCGATTAAATATCACATGAATGGTATGGTGCCTGTAAGTGTTACAACACCAAATAACCTATTACCCATGTGTGTGTCATATTGTAAGTGTCTGGCCCATTTCCACTGCATATGTTCCACAGGTATGTTCCACTAACCATTTTGGAAGTGTTGGGAAGTTTTCATTGACATGACTGCAACTACCATGATGCGCTGTTTCTCAAAAGAGCATTGCTATGTCCTATTGCTCATTCTCTCTTGTCTAACAGATTTAAACAAATGGTAAAGTGTCATATAGTGACCATTCCATATTCAATGCTCTCTTCTGAAAATGACTTGTGTTGTTGTCTGAATGTTGTCCTTTCTTCTAAACCAACTGAATTGATGTCATGAGTTTCAAATCAAACTGAGTTGGCACAAAAATTGTAAGGTATGTAAATAATTATGCTGAATATAAGTGGTACTTGCAAAATTTGACTCGGCACTGTTCACATGATGACTAATGCCAAACATCCATTCAAGTTGTGGAAATGTCTGTTTTGAAGTCAGCTAGGCCATGGAATTGTCAATTACTTACACATTCCACCTTTCCACTGCGCTGGGCTGAATGGTTGGGAGATATTAGGTATACTTCCTAATCACTTCTTAAACATTTCAAGACATCTTATTACCTGCTTATTTGAAGTTTTACTGTTTGAAATTACTAAAAGTTAGGGTAATATGTGCAATACCACTGAAAGCAATCATCACAGTAATCTCTACCTATTTTGTCTTCTAGGTAGCTGCATTCTCTCAAAAGGTTTGAATGTAGGATAACTGTTGAATGCGTTTTCGTTCAGGGCAAAAATGTATCCAACTGTACTCCAGTGGTCAAGTTAAAAAAAATAAAAAATTAGCCCATTAGTCTGTGGTGATTGTGTTTCAACTTTTTAATCTTACAGGGGATGGTTCCTGGCATGTACGTTCAAACCCAGTACAGGGTGTACGGTAGACCCGTTCGGCATTCACGTAGATTGTTCGCCGATCAACGTGAACGCCAAGTGGGCCTACAGGACACCCTGCACTGGATTTAAACGTACAAGCCAGAAACCACTCCTGATGAAGGGCTCAGCCTGAAATGCATTGGGCTTTCTTTTACAAGTTCAACAAAGGATGTATTGATGATGTAATGTGATGTAAACATTCCATATGCTCTGATAAAAAGTGAAGATTAAAAAGTTGAAACACAATCACCACAGACTAATGGTTTAATTTTTGAATTTTGGAACTTAACCACTGGAGTGCATTTGGGGACGTTTTTGCCTTGTATGAAAAAGCATTCAACAGTAATAGTTCATCTGCACGCCTCACGATCAGGAGGTGATACACAAAAGCACCCACAAAAAGACAAATTGGAATATACTGCATACTAAAAGGAGTGTGATTGTCATATTTTTTTCTTTTCAATATTGAATGTACAATACACACTTTTACTAATACAAATGTTCTCAATAGGTCCAACTGACAGAGCATGTGGCTAGGATTCTGGTCCATCTGGTCAGTATGGGCAGACGGCTCCAGTGACGCTCGCTGCACCCACACCTACACATTCTTCCCAAGCTGTAACACCTCAGCAAACCAAAGTCTCTACTTTCTGTGTTCCTACCACTGTGACACTGATCATGTGCCCCACAGTCCTGAGCGATGTTGAGACCACAGCACCAGTAGCTCCAGCTCCCCAGGAACTCGTTGGATGGGGCCCGCAGGGCCAAGGTCACAAGGTAGTGGGGTTAGGGTCTGTGGGAGGCAGTTTGTGAATCAGCATACTGAGGCCACTTGGGTCACCATCAACCAAGTCTTGGGAGCCTATCATTAGTCCCAAGACATGATGGGCCAGGTACTCACCAAGCTCTGGGAGATAAAGCAGTTGCAGATGAAGCTCAATCATGTGATGGAGCCTCACAACCCGAATATGGGCTCCCTGACTAGGGTGCTGCAGGACATTTACAACCATATGTGTAGGGCTTTTGCAGCACCAACTATCCCTTTCTATTGGCCTACAACATCTGGCCCATCTACATCTGCCACAGCCACAGGAAGGGAGACCCTGCCTCTGGAAGAACCACCTGCAGTCCCTCAGGCCCTGCAACTGTGAAACTTCCCCTACCCCCAAGTGGACGTCCACGCATATTCCCAATAGGTGAGGATGGCAAGACTTCTGCCACCACCAGCCAGAATCCGGATCCTAATTTCCTCCAGTGTTTGCCTAACATTCACGCTGTGTATTATTTCTGAACACATTTGCCTTTCTGATGCTAATAGTATTTTGAACATTGGACTTCAAACAATTTTGGCTCTTTAACTATGGTCTTATTCACCATGACTGACTTCTTCCCTTATTGCTTAGCTTTTTCTTTTTCACCCTGTATAACTTTTGCACGTTTAGCACAATAAATTTACATGACAAAATCTCATAGACTGGTGTGTTGTATATCTCAACTCTATCAATGCATTTGTTTTCTTCCATCATAACTTGACAATGACAAAAATCTAAAGATTGTGTAAACATAGATTATTTGCAAGTAGGTAATGTTTATCTAAGGTTTCCCGATATGACTCCCAAAAATGCCATACTATTCAAACATCTATCCATTTTTCCAATACTTGTCTGTCAAACACTAATACTCAGTGTCAGTTTGGCCATTTCCAGTTCCAGACCTTGCCAACATAGAAGAAGGGGAGAGATCCAAAACAATAAGATAGAATTGGCAAATTATCATTAGCCCTTCTCATCAGATATCATTATCATTAGTGACCTTTATTGTATGATTATTTAAAATCTTTTACAAAAGTAACAAAAGTGCAAGTTAAAAGCATAAAATCTGATTAAAACAGCATGTGTAAAAAGCAAAAATGCGTACAGTGACTAAAAAGAAATGTCCATTTGCTGGCAGCATGTACAAAATTTGCATGGGGGGGAGCAGAGTACAAATATCAGAGGTGCTGGGACATAGTTTATTCAGCTGACTCTTCTCTGGCTATTCGTATGAGCATTTCAGCAGCCGCATAAAACTTCCCAATTAATGCCAGCTACATCGGGACTATGGTGGTGTATATATGCCTTAAGGCCTCCTTACATGATCTAACACTGTGCTGTATGAACATAGTTCTTAGATACAAGTGCCTTGGAGAAAGCAAAACTGGGCAACAACAAATAACGTGCTCTGCAGATTCTGTGTGATATTGACACAGGCAGCAGCCGGAGCCACTTGATGACCAGTTTTTCCAGTGGGCTCTATAGTCTTGTATTGGCAATGTTAAGAGCCTCACTCTCATAACATTTTGTAGGGCTTTTCTTCCAAGGCCAGCTTTTAAGTAAGGCTTGCATCTGGTGCTTTCATGTGAGTTAGCAAGGCGTTGTGCACCCAGGACCAATCTGATCCGTTCAAGGTCCTGTTGCCTCGAGATGTTCTTTCCACACTTTTTTAACAGGATCTTTACTCTACACATTGTTAGTGGTATGTCTGTAGGAGGTTCGATTGATGGGCCCAGAGTTTGTTTGGCAGTCAAGAAATACCTTGCCCAAAGTCTGTTATTATCTGTGAAGACCACCTGTAGCGCTGCCCTGATAGAACCCGGACATGCATTGTTCACATTGTGTTGGAGTTTGACTATATCTTTTTTACATTCAATGTCCGTTGTTGTGATATTGAACTCTAGTCTGATCAATGATCGCCTGGTCGTATAGGGTAGCTTTTTAGTCAAGAACCCGGAAAGACAAGGTGGCCATAGCTGAGTGTTGGCTTTCATGACACGTCGGATCCCCTCTGTCGAATGACTTACGAGTTTTTGGTGTAGTTTGTACAAACCGTATGTTAGTTTAGCTGCTTTTGCCTCCAATGCTTTAATCTGCAGGGCAGGTCTGCCGGTATCTGCAAATTGTACTCCTAGGTAGGTGTACTTGTTGGTTGTGCTTATCTTTAGGAGACCCAGATGCCAAGTCAGTGATTGTTTTTTTGGCTTGTGACCAAATATCATCACTTTGGTCTTAGATGCGTTGGCTACAAGCTTGTTTTCCATGTTATAGTTACGTAGCGTCTCTAGTGCCCTTTTCATGCCAATTCTTGTGTGATCCAACAGGACAAGGTCATCTGCATACTGCATAATTGGCAATCTGAGGTGGCCCAATTTTGGAGGAAAGATGTTGGCTTTTAGCAATGCTTCTCCCAGATCAGCAGTGTATAAATTAAACAGGGTGAGGGCGATCACGCAGCCCTGTTTTAGCCCCCGGTTTGTGAAGATCCTGGCAGTTGCGCAAGTGCTAGTGAGCTTTACTCGCACCCACGTGCCGGTGTAGTGATAGAATAGCTACAAGCAGTTTCCGTGGTATGCCCCACTTAGCCAATTTTGCCCACAGAATGTTTCGGTCAACTCCATCAAAGGCTGCGCTATAGTCCAAAAAGCATGCATATAATGGTGGGGAGACGGGTCCAGTTGCCTTCGTTACCAGATATGAAAGTGCAATGGCATTGTCCATGGTCGACGAATTCGGCCGAAAGCCAGTCTGATACTGCGGGATTACTTGTTTTTTCGTGATCCATGTCTCTA